>NC_072010.1:115042671-115642671 GCF_027791375.1 Indicator indicator | reverse complement strand
ATCTTCCTGGGTAGGAGCATCCTCCAGTTCCTGAGTCAGTTGTCATTGCTGATGAGGGAAAAAAGTGCCCTCACTAGTAGTTCCTTTGTCACCTGCAGTTGACTTTAAAGTCCTGGAAAATGAGAGAACAACCCTGTGGACTTGTTCATGTTCTCACTCAGGTTTGTTTCTTGCATCCCTTAGCAGGTTGCTGCTTTACATTAGGTACTTTTTAGAGTAAGTGCAATAATTCTGGACTCTCCTTTGGAGAAAGTAACCTTCACTCTGGCCACAGGCTGTGTTCACCCCATGTCTTCTGTTCCCTCTGTCTGGCCCTGTTTTCTTTTGTGCAAGGCTTAGGGTTCAGAGGCAGCAATAAAATGGAGTTCATAGCAGGGGCTGTAAAATGCACTGATAAAGCAGAGCATATGTTAAAGGGCAAAAACTTTACATATGCAATGTTCTCCAATGTGGCCTTGCAGGGCAGAATTGCTGTTGATTCAGTGACGTTGTGCTGACTGGAGAAACTCTCCTGTAACCAGATAACTGAGAAATGCCACGGGCTTTTTGTCACTTGAATGCTTTTCACCGGCATCTCCTGTTGGATATTCCCTCTCCTTTGTACATAAATGACCTCAAAACCTAATTTGGCTGACTTTTTCCAGTCTGCAAACTTCTCTTCATGAGAATAAACCTCCTATTCTGGAGCACAACGATGTGTTTTGCATAAATTTGTATAATGTATATTCTCAGCTTGATGCAAGGAGTGACCTTTCTCCTTGGGGTTAAGGCACAGCAAACAGAATGCATGATAAATGGCTGATACCGTTAGCACGTGTGCCTGACACAAGGGAAAGAAAAGATGAAATATCTGACTTGTATTTTCCAGACATTTTCTTCCTATTTTTAAAAATTGCTTTCTGGTTAATCCATATACTGCCAGTATCTGCTTTGCTACAAAATCAAGCACTGCCCTGCATTCAAGATATGTTTTTGTCCAAGAGAAACCGCTGAAGTGATATACTCAAGGCTTGTGAAATGGTTTGTAACATCTGGCCATGCGTGCAGGTCTTGCAGTATATGCTGCACTAAAATTCAGCTGTGCTGAATATAACCCTTTGAGTTTTCAATCTCACACACATTCAAAATTAAAATAAAATAAAACAAAATAAAATAAAATAATAAAATAAAATAAAACAAAATAAAATAAAAATCCCAAAATAAAATAAAACCAAACAAAATAAAATAAAATAAATAAAATAAAATAATAAAATAACAAAACAAAATAAAATAAAATAAAAAAATAAAAATTAAAATAAAATAAAACAAAATAAAATAAAATAATAAAATAAAATAAAACAAAATAAAATAAAAATCCCAAAATAAAATAAAACCAAACAAAATAAAATAAAATAAATAAAATAAAATAATAAAATAAAATAAAATAACAAAACAAAATAAAATAAAAAAAATAAAAATAAAAATAAAATAAAACAAAATAAAAATAAAAATAAATAAAACAAAATAAAAATAAAACAAAGCAAAATAAACCAAAACAAAATAAACCAAACCAAACCAAAATAAAATAAAATAAAATAAAATAAAATAAAATAAAATAAAATAAAATAAAATAAAATAAAATAAACCAACAGAGTGTTTGTTTGCGAACTGTCTTTGCCCCTCAACTGAAAGGAGGCATTGTGCTGTCTACCTACAGATCTTTTTGACTTTCCCTCTGCTTTCTCCTTTTTTGTAAGGATGAAAGTTTTCCCACTTGAAAGGAAAAAAAGCCCATTTATTATTTTTACATTGAATTGCAGACCTTCTTATGTGGCATTTCCAGGCAATATAGTTAAGATGCAGAAGGCCTTCACTTTTAAAAATAAATAGTAGCCCTCTTTCTTTAATACAACAGAGGAACCTCAGAAAAGCTAAGGAAGAAATTGCCCAGTGCACCTACCCTCTCTAGAACCAGGCACTCTTCTAGGTGTCTAGTTGCTATGCAAATACATGATGCTGTGCGGTAACACTGTGGTGTGACACTTGTTGCCCACACTTTCAGGAGGTTGTGTGCACCTTCTGCCACTGTAATGTGCTGCTCACACGCAAACCTTATGATCTGTATGCTCATCAAGTACGAGATGCAACAACAACGTTTGGTACTCCAATGGCTCTGGCTGTTTTGGTAAAGTAACTGGGGAGTTAGCTGTACTGTAGTAGCTGTGATAGTTTAATATCAGTCTTTCATTGTAGAAATACTGAGTATGTTGAAACACTTATAATAAATCTGTTAAAGGAGTTTCTTTCAGAAATGCAGAGTCCAAATGAGCTCTTTGCTGTTCCTACCACTGGCACTGAAGGATGCTGAGAGTTTGCCACTGGCCTGTGGATGTTATGTATGCTCAGCCAGGCAATCACTGGGTAATGCAAAAATCAGTGAGTCATTTAACTGCTTCTTAAGATTATCTGAAGTCTTTCAAGCATCTCTGGCTCATTAAAATCCAGACTGAATGGGAAGGACCCAGATCTGACAGCTCAATGAATCATACAAACTCTTATGACATTAATTTTGATACCGTAAAAGCTATGTCCAAAAAAACAATGCCCAGCCTCAGTTTAGAGCTATTTGAGGCTATTTGACCTAATTTGATCTCAGCAACCACTACAAACAAACAAAAACCCCAAACTTGTCCTCATGCTGTAGTACTGCCTGCCTGTCCCTCTCTTGACCAGCAGTCTGGACACAAACTGAATACATTAAGTCTTATCTACAGGATTGAAAAGTCTGCTGGTCCTAAAACCTTTATAGTTTTTTATAGGTGTTAATGGTTCTGGATACACTTTAGAAGGTACTTTACAGATGTGTATGGATAGTACTCACCAGTAATGTATTGTAAACCAGGCCTGCCCTGCAAATTGCACAATACATCACTGTTATTACTAAGCCCTGATAAAATGACTTCTTCTGTGATAAACGTGTTCTAGCCCTTTCATATGTTACTTGAGTAAATGATAAAAGCTGCAGTTAAATTTTAATAGGATATGTTTACAAAGGCATTTTTTAACTGATGCCAAAATATACAATCTGCAGTCTGTGTTTTTATACACCCCAAGGTGGAGTCTAGGTTATTTTTATGGTAAACATATGGAAACTTGTTTTACTTACTAATTTTTTCCAAATAAAGTTGATTTTTTTTCCATTAGACTGAGACTTTTTCTTGATGTATTCAGGCTGTTGGAAGAGTTGGGCATGATGGATGTATCACAACTTAGGTTCTCCTCCTTTTGGGGGAGGATGGCATGTATTCACAGCTTTGCTTGAGTTAAAAACAAATAAAGTGTACAAGAAAAAGGAGAACATTTGGGCATATGGCTAATGATCTCAATCTGATGACCTTTTTCATGGAAAAACCACTCTTACCTGCTGGAGAACTGAATATTTTTTTATCCTATCCTTTAGTAAACCAAAAGGATCCACAAAAATGGTCAACAAAAATACCTTCTTTTGGGACTTGATCCAAAGCTTATTTCAGTCGATGGAGGTCTGTCTTTGGCTTCAACAGATTGAATCAGGACTGAACTCCTGTGAAAGCAAAAACCTTTGATATTCCTTGTGGCTGTGGAAACAGGAAGTTCCATTCTATGGAAATAGGAAGATCCATTCTATAGAAATAGGGAAGAGCATTCACTGAGAAGTGGATGGTTGTATTAGATGCCCCTCAATTAATTCCCACTCAGCTATCTCAGATTGCAGTGAGGCACCTGAAGTAGATAACTGAATTAAGCCATTTCTAACTCATCTCAGTATCTTGACTGTCTTTACAGAGTGTGTGTAAACCTTTTGTTCCCTGCCTGACGCTTCAACCCACTATATGCACAATTTAGCATAATAGTGACAGTAACAGTTATAGCTGACTGAAATAGTTCACAGGAGATACTATTAAGTCAGAAGAAAGTATTCTCTGTCCTGAAAGCCATAAAATGTTACAGCTCAGTCCTGGCTTACAACTGTGGTGATGAATGAATGTTAATGTCCAGGTATAAGCACTGACTTTTATTTATAGTTTGATCTCATGCCTTGTGTTGGCCACTTCATTTGTACCAGGATGAGAGCAGGAGATACCTGGCTGCTGGGGTTTACAGCTGTGCTCTCCGTTCTTTCCCCATTTTGAGGGACAGGCCCATGAGCCAGCCCTGTACTGAGACTTTGGAGCCACAAGACCCTGTGTGTATTTTTCCTGGTTTAGGCAACAGAGCCTGCCATGGGGTGTAGCAGACCTCCAGACATATCCACAGATGAAAGGAGTCTAACCATCTGCTTCCCTTTCCATGGCCATGAGCCTTTGTGCTTATAGACACGTGCTTTCCTTCACACATGGGCATAGTCCCAATGCAGGTAGCACCACGACTCATGCATGCAATTAAACAAGTATGTGCATGCTCATAGGGTTGAAGCCAAAAATCAGATCATACTGGCTTAGCAAGGGCCAAATCTGACCAGTGGCTTTACCAACCCTGTGACATCACATTTGCTTGACCTATTGTGAGTAATGTAATTACAACCTGGGATGAGCAAGACATAAAAAATAGGATACAAGAAGTATGAAATTGCAAGGTAGTGATGAGACAGAAGAGTTAACTTCTGAGGCAAGTCCAGCAGAAGTGAAGTCCAGGGACTGGGGACATGATTGCAGGTGATGATTTTTAAGAGAAGAGGAGTGACCCAGGTGAACACCAGCAGTCACCGGGCAAGCTGCCCATGTCAAGCTTCTCCTGCTAAGCATGGGGAGAAATGGGTATTTCCAAGGGTCTGGGCATCCTACCAGTCCTAGATGGCTCTCTATTCATTTTAGGGATAGTCCTTGAATCAAGCTAAGACCAAAGCCACCTTAGATGAAGATGAATTGCATACAATATCACACAATACAGGAGAGAGGCAGCAGCTGGTGCTAAGATCTGAAGCTAAAGTTACTGGAGCTCCATAGGTCCCTTGAACCAAAGGTGCTTGGGACTGGCCTCCAGAGGTACAGAGGGAGGGAAATGGAGTGAAAGGGAAATGAAAAAAGTAGTATTTAAGATAGACAGCAATTAGATATGTTACACCTGGGCTTGCTTTTTACAGGGGGAGGATGATGGTCATTTCCCTGTGTGGGAACTGGTCTCTCGGAGCAGCAAGGAGACATGGTGGCCTGGAAAAAGGAGGTCTTTGGACTGAGAAAGGTGGAGTGGAGATAGCACTCTGCCTGGTTAAACTTGGGATTAGTGAAGAGATAGATGTGTATCTCTGGAGAAGAAGAATCCAACCTCAAGGCTTGGAGGCCAGTAGTGGTGAAATAGAGGCAGTAGCCACAGAGGATATTGGAGAACCTGAGCAAGAGAGAGGACAGAACAAAGTTTCTGCTATGTGATGGGATGAGAGGACATGATGAACTAGAGGTATACTGGTGGACAGGGTTTATTTCTTCCCCAAATAGGACAATAGTGCCTACAGGTGTCTCATAAAAAGGTCCTCTCAGGAACCAGAGTCTGGCAGCTCACACTTGCTAGTCTCATCCCAGAAAACACCTGGCTCCTGAGCATATCTGAGAGAAATGCATTAAGAGGATTCACAAAGATTTCCCAAAGGTTCAAAATTTATTAGTTTGGGACCAACAGTCTGGAATTATTTGTTCTACTCACAAGTGAAACCAAATCAAACATCTTCCCTCCTCATCACTGAGGAACATGGGCTTATGTGCATGTTGCATCCTTCTTTCATCTGTGCTATCATCACTTCAGCAGATTTCATAGTCTCTGGGACAGAAGTCTACAGAGCTCCCTTTTGGGATGCATATCATGGGTGGAACAGGAACTACTGGAGCCGTTAGCAAGAAAACAGATCCCAAAAAGGCAATGAAAGCCCCCAGGCCACTCTCCTCAGCCCCACCATGAGGTGAGGTACTTTTAAGAATACCTGTCCAGTTATCTTATGTGGGGATGGAAATGGGATACAAGTGATCAAGTTCAGCAGCTGTGAGGAAGGACACTGGGGAAAAGTACATGAGATGAGGATTCAGACACAAATCATTGTTATCATTGCATCTATTGAATATGTGGCCATATTTCAGAATATGGACAAAACCCCAGGGGTTTATTATCTATACTTGTGAGTTAATGTTTTGTTAGGAATGTGTAAATAATATTCTAGTATTGAGGAAAGTGTCTGAAATTGTGGAACCCATAACTGAACCCATGAAAATGCTATAGCTCAGAAGATCATATTCCTAGGACTGTCTACTTCACTAGTCTTGAAAAACTATAGCATCAAGTCCTAGAAGAACTGAGCTGAGGAGAATTACCTGTCCCAGTATCCTGGTAAGCAAAGCAAGCTGCACCACAGAAACCGAAAGACACAAACTGAGAGTTGCTGTAAGTGAGCTTGGTGTAACTTTGGGATGCCTCCCTTAGCAAAGATGATATCACACAAGTGGGATGGTTTGGTGCAACTCCCAATGGTTAGCTCCTTATTAGCAACCATTACACACCTGATGAAAACATCTTATACTGCCTGTAGCAGGATGTGGCCGTAAGCGTCACCGAATGAGGCAGGCTACATGGACACCCCTGTGTAGTGGAAGGTTTGCAGGCACGTGCTCTGGAAATATGTTGCAATCTCTACCCAGCCATTACCTGTAGGCAGAAGTGATGGGATGTCAAATGTAGTGAAACCGTGGTGCTGCTCAATATGTTGAAAAGGATGTTGTGATGAGCAACAAAGTCTTTAGTTTGCTGTGTAAATGCAAGCGTAGCTGTCAGATCAGAGGTGGGGGGGGGGGTATGGCCAAATCAAAGTTGCACGCATAGTCTCAGGAAGATGCTTGCCCTGGAAATAAGCATCTACATCTAAGCCCTGGAATTCAAGCAGCTACAGGAGATGGTCCCTTCTTGGCATTGTGTCAGTCTCCAGGGGCCCTAGTGACGGCTCAGGACATCATTGTGCTAGTGGTAGGGCAAGCATGGATGAGGATGGGATAGCTGGTGTAAGTTTTCCCAGCTAGTGTGAATGATATTTGCACTTGGAGGCTGGTACTTGAACTCAGATGACCTGGGCAGAAACAGAAGACTTAAAGCAACAGGATTTTTGCCAAGTATTATCTATACACTGGATACATTCCTGTGTGGATTACCCTAAGTGATCCTGCTCTGGCAGGAAGGTTGGACCCGATGATCTCTTGAGGTCCCTTCCAACCTCTGATACACTGTGATACTTCCCCCCTCCCCCCCCCCCCCAGTTTAACAAAGGGGTCTTATGCTATTTTGAAGATGACTGCAGTGACATTGAATGTTGAAGATTCATTGCTGTCACCTCTAAAATGTACTTGAGGCACACTGGGATCCTAGCCACTGGTTAAGTGCCCAAAACACAGTGTGTTAAACAGTGTGTACAGACTCCTAGCAGGAGTGCCTTTAATAGGCAGATGATGCATTGAAACAGTGTGGTGAAGATACCAGACCAAGTCACTGCTCTTCAGTACCATACTTCCAGGGCTAGATGTTGTTGAAGCAGCAGTTCCAAGGATTGCAGAGTGGACACTGATTTAGTTCAACTCGGGATGAGACTTTGCATATTCCTCATTCCCATGGGCTGTGGTGTTTTGTGACATCTCCAGCTAAAACTATTTCCACAGGTGTCAGCCACTCTTGGATTTTGCTCTGGAGGGTCTCAGGCTAGCATTTGGCATGTTGGCTGGAATGCCAGGTACTACATAAAGTCTTGCAGCTTCTCTTGAAAGCTGCAAGATTTTTTTTTTCTTCCCCTGTAATGCTCAGCTCCCAGTTATAGGGAGAGATTTTATGTCTGTATGTGTGTATTGGGGGCTGGTATATATTTATAGTCAAATGTCTACTCTTTAGGAGATCAGAGAAAAATGGGAAGTGCACACTCAGAAGGTCAGAAAAACAGAGAGCAGATAAACATTATGTTAGTAAGAAAACGAAAAGATTCTTCAAAGGAAAAAATGTTTTGATTTTGATGCTTTCTTGTACATGTTTTTTCTGTGAGCTTGCAGTGGTTCACAGTGGACACAATTGAGTGATATAGGTCCTTTCCAGTTGTTTTTCCTTCTGAGTGACGAAAAGCAGTTTCCAGTAAATGAACAGCAATCAACTGCTGAATCATTCCTGTTGAGCAGAGGTTTCAAAATCCGAGCCAGGTAATTGTGTGAGTGCTGTTGGCACTGTGTTCTTCCTCTCTGATTGACAGAGCCAACCTTGGGCTCACCTTACTTGGGCACGTGGTTTCCTTGCCTTCAGGATTACTCTGGAGCATGAACGATGCCAGAAGCAGCCCCAGGAGATGAGAGGTGAGGGACCCCTAGGTCCATTTGGTGAGGCAGTTCAATTAATGCTAGGGTCACCTGGCAACCTTTCCTTCCATATGCCAAAAACACTTACTCTATAAAGAGGAGAACTTCAGACAGGGTTTGGTTCCTGCTGGCTCTGCAATCAAAAAACCCAAACCTTGATTTCAGTTGTTCCTAAAATGTACAGATATGTGACTAATAGAGAAGTAATAATACATAACACAAGGATATGTGCATTCAAGGCTTATCTTGGATATGTGCATTCAAGGCTTATCTTTTAAGTTCTCCTGGTTTTGGACAAGAGGGAGGATCCATCCAGCCTAACCTCCAGTGTCTTCAGCTCAACTACTCACCTAGGCTCACTTCATAGAAAATGGAAGGAGGCAGTGTCCTCCCAGAGCAAGATTCACCCTGTCATATTGTGAGTGCCTAAAACAGAGCAGCAGGGCTGGCTGCAGAGTGAATTTATCTCCACATTTACTCACAGCTGCTATCCATCTGAAGTCTGGTGAGAGGAATCCCACTGTCAGCAGTTAGGAAGCAAGTCAACCTGGTGATATTGTCCCACTTGCCTTGCCTGGGTCGGAGCTGTGAAAGCCACGAACTGGTATGCAGTGGATCTCTGAAGACCAAGAGAATGACAACAAAGGCTCTTGAGTCATGACCAAGATTGGATGCGGCTCTTGGAGCCATGGTTTAGTTGTCATGAGGTGTTAGGTATTAGGCAATAGGTTGGACTTGATCTCTGAGGTCTTTTCCAACCTGGCTGATTCTGTGATTCTGTGTTCAGAGGGCCTATGCATGAGCTGCTTTGCCTTTGTCTCCTATGTGCATGCCCAGCATGGTCTGCTCACCAGCACTGTCATCACCTGAAGGAAGGCATCTCACACCCCATGCAGACTGCTTGCTGAGCAGCAGCTCAGTCGTGGCTGCAGACTGTTCCAATAGGTGTGAAATGTCCTTGTGCTGCCAGTGCTTTATTCATACTGACACACAGCAAATAGAGGTTCATGTGGTGTGCTTAGTTTGATGGATTGGACACACAAATTATACCAGCAGAGGTAAGAAATGCCTGGGAAATGGCATCAAAAACCCATCTACGGATGTCCCCCTGTCAGGCTTAGGTGGGATAATGTTTAGATGAATGGAGGATCCACCTCTTTCTGTTAAAAGATAATTATACTATAGCATCACTGAAATGTGCTTTATGAGGGTCTCTTTTTCAGCCCTGTCAACAGGGAGAACACTGCATCCTCTGTCTGGATTTCCTAGTTTCTATTTGTCTTCAGGAGTTGTAGTAGAGAGGTCAGAAATGTGAGTCAGGGAAGGAATTTTCCCTTAGAAAGTCTTCTTAAGTAGAAGGTGTATGTGTTTATTCATTACAATGACTGGGTACCTTTACTCAACCTTCTTTAAAAGTTACCTTGTGTAAATTGTTATCCACCCACAGGATCTGCATGATTGGTTTAGATTCAAAGTGTAACACACTGTACACTCCGGTGACTAAGCAGTCACTGGTTTGCATAGCTGATTTTTCTGTGTACCTTCTCTAGAAGAGCAAACAAAAAGGAAGATGATTGATAAAAATGAAATAGACACTTTGTTATTTCCAATAGTTTGGATTCATTGAGGTTTTACCAGGAGTAATACAGGAACGTAAAAATAAGGAAGGAAGTTTGGGACTGGGCAAGATAACCTTTGAGGGTCTCTTCCAACCCAGTACAGTCTATGAATCTGTAAAGCTGCAATAGTCCAAGTTCAAAATGTTGGGAGAGAATAGGGATTTTCAGTTGGAGTGTGGTGGGTTGAAATTATCCCCCAACATAAAATTGGCAGACCAGCTCAGCTGAAAGCAAAACTACAATCTAAAATATGAAATGCAATGAATATGTACAAAATATACAATATTTGCAGGTATTTACAATTTATAAACAACACAAGAGCCTCCCTGGACAAAACCAAGGGGTTACCAACAGCTTCCCTCTTCCTGCTCCCTTCCCTCCCCCTGTACAAGGTAAAAGAGAGAGAAGAGCAGAGAGTTGCTGTTTGTACTTAACCACAACAAAGAACATAGCCAGGGTCAGCAAAGCCAGCTGAAGCCAGAGCTAGGAGCCACACTGCTGGAGTGAAGGAAGCCAAAAAGAGAGAGAGTTAGTTTACAAAACTAACTTTATGTTGGTTTTCAGACCAATGGGATTATTTAGACCTTATCATTATTTCCTTTTTGCACCCAATGGTAATTTATTTGCATTCTACTACTTCCTGTTCAAGATCTGTGGAAAATTTTCTAGGCACAGCCTAAAACTACCACACATAGCCAGCAAGAAATAATAACACTATGGACAGATAGCCCTAAAAAGCCAGGGAATGTAGAAAGAAAAACAGTGTGAGTAAGGGTGACTCCCAAACTTAAGGCCTAAGCATAAATGATGGGAGAGAAACGCTTATGATACAAGGTGTATGAGAGAAGAGCAGTGAAGTGGCTTTGGCTACAGGGCAATGGGTTGGTCAGCATGTGAAGGTTGTGCAAGACAAAATGTCTAAGAGATGGCAGTGATGGGAGAGACACACACCAGTATCAAAACTCCTGCTGTCAGTGGTGGAGGGAGGAGCTCAGCTGAGCATGTCTTTTCCTGTCAGAATTTGTGATTTTGATGTCTTTTACCTGGAATTTTTTTGTTGTTGTTGCCAATTGGGATGCTTTTCAAGCTCAGCTGTCTGACATACAGGAAAAGCAGCAAAAGTTCATACTGCCAAATTAGAAACTCTATTTACTCTCCCCTGCTTCATTTGTCAAGGGTGAGACATAGATTAATGAATGAAGGTGTTTTTTTTCAGGCTGGCAAAAACTCAGTGAGAGTTGCATGTCAGAACAGCTTATCTAAACTTTGTCCTGATTGCAGAAAGTTTGAATTCATTCACTGTGGAAAACAGGATGCCCCCCCCCAAAAAAACCCCAACCCACCTCCCCCCCCCAAAAAACACCCCCCCAAAGCAAACCAAATCAAACCAAACCAAACCAAACCAAACCAAACCAAACCAATCCAAACCAAACCAACCAACAACCAACCCCCCCAAAAACCCTCCAAAGCAAACCAATCAAACCAAACCAAACCAATCCAAACCAAACCAATCCAAACCAAACCAAACCCCAAAAACAAACCCCTCCCCCGCCGGGGTTGGCTATATTATGGTAGAGGTTAGTGTTAGCGAGATGGGAGCTCTACTGGTGTTGGTGTTTTTTGTACAAGGGAGATGATGTCAATAGGAAAAGGAGGTGAAGCTGATGGACTACAGGAAGAATAGGTAATGGAGATAAGTGAGGAGTTAAAGCATGCGCTGGGGATGACCTCTGCCTTCGGTAATGACTCATAAACCGAATGTGTATGTTTACACAGACATGACACCTTGTACATCGAGAGGGAAAAATACATATCTGTGAGGGGTGTTGCATGCAATTTCCATGAATTGCAGTAGCAGCCTTACTCATGAACATCACTGACAGGGGTGCAATCTTAATGCGCGAGAAAGAGCAGCAGGCGGCTAACCAGCTGCACCCTTGGAGGCATGCGGCTGCCTTGCTTCACAGGGGAGGAACATTCCTGGGATTGCAGTTTCCATTTCAGTGGCAAGAGATTCATACACAGTGTGAAAGGGTTGTGGGATTGGCATGAAAAAGCATGTGTAATGTGGTAAGGAAGGCAGCTGAGTGTCTCTGGGGAGTATGTGTGGGACCTCTCCCTTGCTGCAGCAGAGGGGCAGTGAGGGCTGGGAGGTCTGGCATGAAAGGGTGTATGATCATGTAGGCTGGAAGCAACCTCTGGGGTTCTCTGGTCAACTTCATTCCCTCCTTCCTCCAAGAGCAGGGTCAAATGACATGCAGACACTGTTCTTGTAGCAGAACTAGGGGTAAACCTTGTGATGGTAACTGTATTTGGTTGACCCTTTTGAGCTAGCATTTAAGAAACCTGAAATTGAGATGGGGGACTTCTTTATCAGTATCTGTGGAACATAGGACACCCACTCCTTAAATGCCTCACCCCACTGCTAGCCAACAGTCTTGGTTGTCCACCACTGCCACTAGCAAATTTGAGACACTGAAATCACCTCTGGCTAGTTCACCAAAGACTGTCCTTGCTCTCTCTGTACAACTCATGGCTCTCAGCCAGCAAGAAGGGACTGGGGTTCTCATCTCAGTCCCGCATAAGGAGCAGGCTGGGAGGGACAGGACTTCACTATATTATGCTGGTCTCTCCTTGTGAGAGACACCTTGTGACACCCAGCACAGGCACATCGTCCTTGTGTTTTCAACCTGTGACAGCCAGCTTGAAAGTGAGATGAGCTGCAGATTTGTTCAAGCATTTTTATTCCCTGAACATTTGGGTGAGCCCAAGCCACACCATCTCTGCAGCCACTGGAGAAAACAAATTTCTTTTTTTCCACTCTGTGCTATCTTTTTGTTTTAAACATAATCTTGTGTTCTTCTGCTTCCTCATAATTCTAGGACCTGGGGCTTTATGGCAGGTATTGTGGGTCTGAGAACTCATGATAAGATCAAGCTGTAAAAAATAAAGGCAATTCCAGATAATTTTCCACTCTGAGCACTTCAAAACCTTTTCTAAGTGGTGTTTGTTGTAGCATGGTGTCCCTTGCCACCACAGAAATGCAGATGTATTTCCCCATTCCTCTGGCAAGCATTGTTTACGTCTTCCAAGGTTTCGAAAGGAATGGCAATTAACGAAGCTATTTATTTGCCTAAGTAAATTAAAAAAAAAAAAAAAAAAGCTATGTCATAACATATTTGTTGTATCAGCATCATCTGCTTAGCCCAACATTTGCTGGGAGTTTATTTTGAAAGATCTCCAAAAGATGTGGCGGTGCCGTCCAGCAGCACAGGCAGCCTTTCGTCCCTGGAGCTGTGACACAGGGCTGAGGTGATTCTTCTGCCCCCTTCTGTGTTAAATCACCTTTATCTGATCTGCCTACGCTGGCAAATGGCTCAAGTGCCTTTTCAGCCCTATCTGGATGGAGATGCACTGCTCCTGGGTGGAGTGCTGGTACAAAGCATCCTTCATAGACGGCTGAAATATATAATCTTTGAAAAGTAAAGGCTCTAATTACCTTGCAGTGAGCTGTACACTCAGGAGCACTCTCCTCCACAGTGCAGGGATGGAGGAGAGCCAGTGATGCCTCATCAAGGACATCTCCTCCTTGGGCTGTGGTCGGGATAGCTGTGGTCTGGAGAGACAGAGATCTGCTGGAGAAAATCCAATGGAGAACCATGAGGATGATTAGGGGACTTGAGCATCTCCCCTATGAAGAGAGATTCCTGGGGCTATTTACTCCTGAGAAGAGAAAACTGAGAGGGGATCTGATCAATGTCTATAAGTATCTGAGGGGTGGGTGTCAAGTGGAGGGGGCCAGGCTCTTTTCAGTGGTTCACAGTGATAAGACAAGGAACAATGGGTTCAAACTAGAACATAGAAGATTTCACCTCAACATGAGGAGAAATTTCTTTACAGTGAGGGTGACAGAGCCCTGGAACAGGCTGCCCAGGGAGGTTGTGGAGTCTCCTTCTCTGGAGGCTTTCAAAACCCACGTGGACGCATTCCTGTGTGGACTAAGTAATCACCCTAAGTGATCCTGCTCTGGCAGGGGGGTTGGACCTGATGATTTCTTGAGGTCCCTTCCAGCCTCTGATATACTGTGATACTGTGATACAAGGGCTGAGATTTAGGAAAAAAGAGAGGACCACGGTGTTCTGTAGGAAAACACCTGGAAAAGGCGTTTCTCTTTTTTCACAACATCCCCTTGCTAGAAATCTGTAGGTATGTGGTGGTAGCCACATTAATGCTGTAACAGCCAAGTCAGTGGGAAAGGTAGGTGTCTTCTGGATTTCTCCATTTGGGATTTTCATCTAGAAAATCCAGTAGAGGGGGGAAAGACACTTGACACTGCAAAGTAAGATGGAAAGGAAAGCATTATCAGTGAGATGCTGTGGGTTATACCTCACTCTGGATGCCTGAATGGGCAGAATTAGCCAGACCTAGGGTGCCTGTGTGTGAGTGCTGGGCACCTGCATGTGCTGCTCCCTCAGTGCCTCCTGGAAGCACCAATATTTCTTTCCAACTTAGGTGGTGAATTTGAAATAGGCAATAAAAATGAGTGCTGGCTGCATGAGTCTAGTGCAGGCATTGACCAGTCAGCACTGCTCAGATGAAAGCTGTTTTGCAGGAAGCTGAAAATGCCAAAAATAGCAGTCTTTGGGTAAATCTTTATATTTACTTACAGAAATCATGGTGTTTTTAAAGCCTCAAGGAGATGCATATGGTAATTTTTACCTCAGAGCCACCATAAGAAGATCTGGTTTTATGTTGTGATAGGCATATATTTTGCTCCCTCTCTCTTTAGCTGAGTCTGCGAAAAATGTAAACACCCAAACCATGAAACTCTTTGTGCATAGACATTTTCAACACCTATACTCTTTCCCTTCTTCCTCCCAAGTCTCCCTTTAACTATGCTGATGGGTCTTTTCCAGTTTCACCCAAGCTTATTTAAGGATGGGCTACTTTTTTTATTTCTTTTTTTTCCCTATGTAGTAGCTGAGGCACAAAGTTGACTTGGCCACTTGGTCATTTGGTCACTTGGTCATTTGGTCACTTGGTCACTTTTTTCTTTTAAAGAAATGTCTGTTCTTAGAGTGTTGAGAATACTTGTTAAGGCAATTGCTGGTTATGGCTTTCCAAGAAAAAAAAAATCACTTCTGAGCTAAAATTAATCATGGGAAATGTCAAACCAACAGGAATATCCTTGAGAAAGCTGCAGCATAAACAGGGGGGCAGAAAACAAACATTGGTTTGAATGCTGCTGCTTGTGATGTTGCTCCGACAGAAGGAAACAGGCTCAGACTTTAATGGATCAAAGGAAACAAAGGACTGGCTCAGCTTCACTCACTGTACCCAGCAAGCTGTGTACACTCAGAAACAGCTAGAAATAGACTTCTTTTTTTCTTCCCTCCTACAAGTAAAACAAATGTCTCAACCAACCATCATTTATAAACCAAGCTATGCAACAGTCTCTGAATCGGGGGGCACGTTTTTTTGTGGCAGATTAGGGTTAGCAGGTGGCTTCACTGCACAGCAGGTTTAGTGAAATACTATGGGACAGTGGACTGAAACTAACACCACTTCAAACATATGTTTTAACAGAGTGCTAGGAGCACAGCAAGTACATTTAAGGTTGTGCCTTAAATGTTGTGTTTGTCCAAAAGGGTGTCAGGCTAGGTTTTGTGGACTGGAGTATCAGCACAAGTTCTTAATTTTTTTTAAACAAAAGCATAACTATATTGTAACAGTATTGCAGCTATATAATACAAGAGATATGTATTTATACACATATATATCACCTAAGGAAAAAAAAAAAGGTTAAAAGTATCACAGCTCCCCATGCAGCACAGGTTTGAACACCTTTTGTTGTGCAATTAAAGATCATCACCATTAATACATTGTGCTTTGGTCTGATTCAGTACACAGCATGGCTGGAGGTCTTAAAAGCTGTTCTTTGAGAGTCAAATCCAAATGTAATAATTTCTCAACTAACACAGTCAACACACCAACTGCTGCTAAACATGGTTGCACAAGCACAAATTAAAGCACAGCCTAATTTACCCAGATCTATGCTATATATATATCATGTTTTATACTGGTTATCTTCAACCACCCAGTTTGTCCAACACTTTAGATGTTATTACTTCAAGGAGGGGTTGCAACTGCTTTGTGCCAAGTTGTATTGGGTTGAGACAACCATTAAACTCCTGCAGACTGAAGCCAATTTCATTATGAATCATGAATTCTGTGGATTACCACATGCTTACTTAAAAGGACAAATAGCTTTGCTACTAGAGAAATAACAGTCTCAGTGAGATCAAAAGCAAGAAGGAGAAAAAAAGCCTGCAGTCATGAAGAAGGCTCAAAGAAAGTGGTGGCACAAGGATTATGTATTACCCATGCACATAGAGCAAAGCAAACTGTCATTAAATGTTCCCTGGATGGCAGCTGAAGAGTGCTGGCAAACTCTTTCAGGCAGTGGAGATTTTGGGGGCCAGCATTTTGTTAACCTTTTTTTTTTTTTTTCCAAGTGATGTTTTTTTTTTAGCCACTTACAGCAGCTAAAAGATGTCAGGCTTGCCTTGGACTTTTATGAACATGTTTGAAAATCAGGGCTAAGGCTGATGATCTTGGAGCTTAAGGATTTAGGAACTCAGGGTTGGGGATGACTGGACTTTAACTCTGGTGGACATTTCTGAAAGTCTAGATACTTAGGGATACTCACTTGCCCTGACTTAGAGATGTAAGTACTGTTCAGAACTGCAAATGTTCTAAACCCCATGTATCAGTATAGGCTGGGTACTGACCTGCTGGAGAGCAGTGAAGGGGAAAATGACCTGGGGGTCCTAGTGGATGGAAGATTGACCATGAGCCAGCAATCTGCTCTTGTGGCCAAGGCCAGTGCCATTCTGGGGTGGATTAGAAGGGGTGTTGTTAGTAGGTCTAGAGAGGTTCTTCTCCCCCTCTACTCTGCCCTGGTGAGGCTGCATCTGGAGTATTGCGTCCAGTTCTGGGCCCCTCAGTTCAAGAGAAACAGGTAACTGCTAGAGAGAATCCAGCACAGAGCCACAAAGAGGATTAAGGGAATGGAACCTCTTCCTTATGAGGAGAGACTGAGGGAACTGGGTTTCTTTAGTTTGGAGAGGAAGAGTCTGAGGGGGGACCTTATTAATGTTTATAAATATGTAAAGGGTGAGTGCCAAGAGGATGGAGCCTGGCTCTTATTGGTGATGTCCAATAACAGGAAAAGGGGCAATGGGTGGAAGCTGAGGCATAGGAGGTTCCATGGAAACAGGAGGAAAAGTTTTTTTCACTGTGAAAGTGAGGGAACACTGGACCAGGCTACCCAGGGTGGTTGTGGAGCCTTCTTCTCTGGAGATATTCAAAACCCTCCTGGATGCCTTCCTGTGTGATCTGGTCTAGGTGATCCTGCTCTGGGAAGGGGGTTGGGCTAGATGACCTTTCGAGGTCCCTTCCAGCTCCTAACATTCTGTTGTTCTGTGAAATATTGAAATCCTGCACATAGCCCACCCCTGTGTGCACAGGAGGGGAAATGGAAGAAACAACAGCTATTCAGCTATTTTGACCTAGTGGCCATATACCCTGAGTGGAGATCTCTCTGATGTGTTTGCAGGGAGCCAGCCTCTTTTTAAAAAAGCAGTATCTGTATCCTAGTGTCCTTTATGTGCTACACATCTGGCTGCAGGGCTAACTCCTCCTGTCTGCACAGCCTGCAGGAGGAATGCAGGAATCTCAAGCATCAGCTATTTTTCTTTCCAGGGCCTATTTCTAAACTATTGAAAAAGAAAAGACATTTCAAAGGGCAAAATCACAAGCATGACAATGTAGCCACAGGACCAGGCCTTCTGCCAGCCTCATGAGCTGCCCCGTGCTGGAGCTGGTGAGCCCCTGCCAGCTTTGGCCACAGCCCTTATGCCATAGGGATTCAGGGACACAGCCAGCAGGGCCCTGCTCACTCCCATGCAGTCATCACTTGCATTAGCACTGCTTTCCCCAGGACCTTTTTCATGTTCTTCAGGGCAAGAACACTGCACAGAGACCAAGAGCTACCACTTAGACTATGGATTCTTTCCTTCTGTGTTGTGGCACTCTTGCCAAGTATTTAAGAACAGTACAGAAAAGAAAAAGAGATTGGCAACTTTTATTTCTTATCCAGGCTGAAAGAAGAGCTTAAAATGCTTTTGAGAGTCGTCCCCTCTCAAGTCTATATGTGTAGCTTCAGGGAGGTGCATGGCCACATGTGCAGAAGGATTAAAAAACCCAGTAAGAGGGATGTGACTTCAGTCCAGAAAGCTGCAGCTCTTTATTTCTTTGGACCATATGTGACTGTAGCCTTCTCCTACCTCCTCTGAGAGATTTGTTGCTCACCTTTGTGAGCTGCCAGGCATTTAGGTGGACATTGTTATTCATGTATGTGGAAAGAGATAAACAGTCTTTCAGTTAGTTTTGGGTGGTGGATTGGTGTTGCACTGCAACCTGAGTAGAGGGGAAGCAGAAGAGTGCTTGGTGCTGCACTCATGGGCTCTGGGATAAGTGTGTAGCAGAGCTATTCAGGAATTTTCATTCTAGTTTTGTTTCCCAGCAGATGTGTTTGTTCTCATTGACTTTGGCCATTACAAATATGTGTTTAGCAAATGAAAATGTTTGAGACTTTTCAGGATGAAGCAAAGGGAAAAATCTACATATTTTTTTTACATAGGGTCTGGACCCCCCCCTCTGCCAATGACATGAAGAAGAAAATGGGATTTTATTGTTCAGAGTCATGGGGAAAGACAACCGAACTGTGACACAGTTAAAGAGGTCCCACACATGGCCAAATTATCAGTACTAATTAGTCCCAGGAGGGTAGCTGTGTCTGACATATACATCGAGCAGGAGCCACAAAAGAAAGAGCTGCCCAGGTTAACTGTAGGGTGATGGTGTGTGGTGCAGAATCAGGCCACCCTTGGCCTCCCTTGGCCACCCTACTTCTATGCAGTGAGCAACCTTGGCCAGCTGCAAGGAGATTTGACTCCTACCTACTCCAGTGCCTTCCTAACTGAGGATAAAGGTTTTCTCAACCCCATTACATCTGCTTTACATAGCCTGGTCCTGGATTCTACACATATAGATTGCTTGTTCAGCTGAAAATACTGTGTTGCATCTCATGGAGGGCACTTTCCTTTGGCAATGTGTAAAGAATAGTGAGCATTCACCCATGCCTCCTTAGGAGTGAATGAATCACAGAAGATAAGAAAATGAAGTGACACAATCCATATGATTTAGCACAGTCCCATGACATGTGCAAAGCAGATTAGGTCACAGTTTCACCTCCTTCAGATCCAGAAAAGGCATAGATGATATTTCTCCTGTATACCTTGGCATGGCCAGCAGGATCATAGTCCAGTTTTCTTTGCAACAGATGTGACAGGGCATTCCTTCCTCATAAACCCTGTTATGTGCAGCACTGGAATGGTGCAACGTAACAGCTGCTGATCTGTTCGTGTTGCACCATCAATACACAGTACAAAATGCACCAGACAGAAAATTTGAGGATCTGAGAACAAGCTCTTAACTTGCTCTTCCTCGCTGCAGAAGACTAAGCACAGAAGCCAGCCCTACTCAGGCTGCAGCATTACTTCAAGCCAAATAAGCCTAGATCAATAACTAAGGCGGCAGGTATGTGATTATGAGCAGCTGGCTAACCAAACACAGCTTGGAGCTGTGCTGACCTGTGTCCCACCAGCTCAGAGCATGGCTATGATCATTCATGGCTGGCCTTTGTATACACAGCACCAGTGAGCGCTGTGCTGCTATGCTGGATGTACAACGCCTCTGGGCCTTGCTCACAAAATGACTGCTCCCCATCTGCCCACTTCCACAGTCAATTTCTGTCCCCTCTGGCCACCCATGAGTCTGCCCCAGCCCTCTGTGCACCCTGAGGCAGCTCTGTCCTCCACCCTCAATGGAGATTAACATCACTCCCTGTCAGGGCGAATTGCACTGGCAGCTTCCTGGTTTTTGCTTTAGAAGGGCTCAGCCAGGACACCTCTGCCTGATCAAGAGAGGCAAGTGGTTCGTGGCTTGAAAGGAAAAAGTTCCCTCTGTAGGTGATACAGCTCATCTGACAGCCCTGAACTCTTGTACAGAGTACACCACCTACGCTGCTGGGCAGTTGGCCAGCAGCTGTGCCCACAAGGAGCCCACCCCACCAAGATGAAATAAATCAGCTTTCTCCTGGCATGGACCTTCTCTGGGTTGTAGGGTTTGGGTTTTTATATATTGGAGGGTTTTTTTTTTTTTTGGTTGGATTTTTTCCCCCCTTTTCTTTCCCTTTCTCTTGAAAGCAGTTCAATTTTGCTGCCAGATCTCATTCTTATTCTTTTTATCTCTGCCAGATCTCATTCTTACTCTTTTTCTCTCTGCCAGAAGCCTGTCCACATCCTTCCCATTTGAAACCTTCTCCAACCTGTAAATAACATCAAGAAAAGCCAAATCTCTAATGATAGCTCTTAATGCTTGATTATAAAGGATTCACCAGGCCACAGGCAGGTGCCAACAGCAGCTAAATGCCAGCTTGGGCAGGCTTTGCACTTCTTTCCACAATGCTTTCACACCTCATCATTATTAATGTGTGGCTACCCTAAGCCTTGACCTGAATGTCCCAGGATCATAGAATCATAGAATCATAGAATCAGTCAGGGTTGGAAGGGACTGCAAGGATCATCTAGTTCCAACCCCCCTGCCATGGGCAGGGACACCTCACACTAGATCAGGCTGGCCAGAGCCTCATCCAGCCTGGATGTGCAGCAGAAGGGGACTGTGCAGCTCAGGGGCTCCACTCCTTCTGCCCAGACCTGCTTTTTGCCCACCTCTTGCCTCTGAGGGACCAGGGCAGAGCTGCAGCTGGGATGGCCATTTCCAGCCTCCCTCTACACCTGCTTGTAGTCTGGGACTTGGACCTCCCAGGTGTGTCCAGACAGACGGTGAGGAAGGGAGTTCAAAGAGGCAGTGAGCAGGTTGTGTGTGACTGGCTGAAGATAAAAGGCCAGATGGTGATAGCATTATGATTCAGGTCATGAATGAGGGCTGCTCCCTAGTAGAGTGCTGAAACCTTTGCACCATCAGACACTGAAATGGAAAGCTGGTACACTTTGTGCTCCCAACCACCCTTGGCCACTCTGAGGATAAGGCTGCTCCTTGTCCTGAATTTACTCACAGGTCAGGACCTCAGATGCTAAGCCTCACTTCTGAGCCAACTCATAAAATTGGTTTATGAAAGCCAGGGATTACTGTAAAAGTTGACACACCCTTGCCTATGCTTTATATATATATATATGCAAGTGCTGCTTCACTAGTTGCTGCCTTGTAAAGAGATCTGGCTAGAGCTGCTATGCTCCACATTTTCCCTGCTATCAATGGCAGGGGTGCCCCTGACATGGCATTTGGTCACTCACCCCATAAGCATCTCCTCAGTGTGCTACTAGCAATAGAGGATGCTCTCCTTCACCACTCATGCTTGTGTCATTCAAGTGGGAGAGCTCCCAGTTCTGGCTGAGGGGAGTGCAGGTAGGCTCAGCTGGGTTTTAACAGGAAGCTGGGTTTGAGCAGGTTGCAGAGTACCTGCAGCAAGGCCACTGAAAGGCAAAAGGTCCTATGCTGGATGGATAGGATAGTATCTAACTGTACTCCTCAAATCAAAACAGACTTAAGCACCTTCTCTCAGTTGTTTTGGAAAATGTTCAGGGAGTGGGCAACTCAGCTTGAGTGACCTCTCAGTGTGAATCCCCCTCACAAAGTCTAGCTTGCCAGGCAGGGCTCAGCTCCTGCCAGCGTGAGGTCAGCCTCCAGAACTGGAAATGAAGGCCAGGTTTATTAGGCTGCCTGGGTGTTTTCATTCTTATTGACAAGTTTTCAGTACATGACCTTAGTATTAGCAAGGACGTTGCTCACAGGGCAGAAATGCCACTCTGGGGTTGGACAGGCAAAGAGGGCTTCCAGCAGGCAATTGAAATCTTCTTGGGGCCAGTCTTTATTCAGTGGTGCCCAGTGAAAGAACAAGAGACAATGGGCACAAACTTGAACATAGGAAGTTCCAGCTAAACATGAGGAAGAACTTCTTTGTGTCTAGGCCATGTGGTGGATCATTAGAACAGACTGTCCAGAGAGGTGGTGGAGTCTCCATCTCTGGAGTCATTCAAAGTCCGCCTGCTGTCCTGTGCAACCTGGTCTAGGTGAACCTGCTCTGGCAGGGGGATTGGACTAAATGATCTCCAGAGGTCCCTTCCAAGCCCTATCCTTCTGTGATTCAGCTTTGTAACCCTCCATACCATTTGCTGGAATCAGTAGGGTGAGAAAGGAATAACTGCAAAGTGGAGAAACTGTGACCTACACTGAAAATTGAGTGTGACAGAGCAGCCCCCAGGGCATGGTTGCAGCAGACAAGGAGAAATCACCTCCAGTACTGCACAGGTGAGGGGGAGGAGGAGAGCAGGGAGGTGGGTGATGGGGTGGTGGAAGGGACTCAGTCTTTGGCCATGCCAGCTCACAACAGTGGGTCACTGCAGCATGTTAGTGCTGCTGCACACTTTCTTTGCAGGGCTCCTGCCTCTCATCCCCTACTGCAAATGAAAAAGAAAAAAAAAAAAAAGCTTCTGGACGTTATAAACAGCTTGTACAAGTTTTGTCAGGTTCTAATAATCTTCCAGAGCTTGGCTGAGCAGGTAGGCTGGCAAAGGTGCAGTGCCTGTCACACACACACACCACACACTGCTTCTGCAGGTCTCATGTTTTGAGTCTCTAGGGAGCACTGAGTAGGAGAGATGCTATTCTCAGAGGGCGGGAAACAGGCTCCACGTGCTCCTGAAAGGCTTTAGCTTGCAAAGGCTTGTTCCTCCATCACCACTTTCAAGCAAGTTAAAGGCAGATTTAACTGTCAAAGATAATTACTGGATTGGACTTGCTTTTCCCGGAAAGATTATATTAATTCAAAATCAGTTTTTCTTGAAAGCACTTTGCAGACAATAAAAGGTTATTGGCAGCTATTAAGTCCTAAACATTGTTTATCTGCTGCAGCATAGGACACAGGAGCAACAAGGGTTCAAGTTCCACAGCGGAGGTGCAGGCTGCACCTTTCACACCTCCCCTGATATCACACTACACCTTTGGCTACAAGGATCCTCACCGTACTTAGAGTCTGCTCAGAGCAGGGCTGGTCACAACCCTGCACCAGGCCAACCTCTGCTCCCCCATGGCATGGCAGCTGCTAGATCCCACAGTGTCTTCCTTTGTGACCACATTCCAAAGAATCACAGAATGTCAGGGGTTGGAAGGGACCTCGAAAGATCAACTAATCCAACCCCCCTGCCAGAGCAGGATTACCTAGAGTAGGTCATGCAGAAACACCTGCAGGCAGTTTTGAATGTCTTCAGAGGAGAGTCCACAGACTCTCTGGACAGCCCATTCCAGTGTTCCCTCACAGTGAAAAAGTCTTTCGTTTGGTTTATGTGGAACCTCCTATGCTCCAGCTTGCACCCTTCACCCCTTGTTCTATCCCTGGACATCACTGAGAAGAGCCTGGCTCTGTGCTCCTGACATTTGCCCTTCATATATTTGTAAATAATGATGTCACCCCTCAGTCTCTTCTTCTCCAAGCTATGTAGCCCCAGCTCCCTCAGCCTCTCCTCATAAGGGAGATGTTCCACTCCCTTCATCATCTTTGTGGCTCTGTGCTGAACTCTTTCAAGTAGTTCCCTGTCTTTCTTGGACTGAGGGGCCCAGAACTGGACACAATATTCCCGATGCAGCCTCACCAGGTCTGAGTGGAGTGGGAAGAGAACCTTCCTCGACCTACTAACCACACCACTTCTAACACACCCCAGGATGCCATTGGCCTTCTTGGCCAGAGGGACACATTGCTGGCTCATGGTCATCCTATCCACCAGGACACTGAGGTCTCTTTCCCCTGCACTGCTCTCCAACAGGTCAGCCCACAACCTCTACGGGTCCATGGGGTTGTTCTTTTCCAGTTGTAAGACTCTTCACTTACCGTTGTTGTACTTCATTCAATTTCCCCCTGCCCAGCTCTCCAGCCTAAGTCTCCCTGAATGTCAGCACAGCCTTCAGGTACGTTGGACACTCCTCCCAGTTTTGTGTCATCAGCAAACTTGCTGACAGTGCACTCTGTTCCCTCATCAGAGGCCACTGATGAATGTATTGAATAGTACTGGTCCTAGAACTGACCCCTGAGGGACTTCACTAGATACAGGCCTCCAGTTAGACTCTCTCTGTCTTCATTGTTTCCTCCATATCCTTTTTTTTTTTTTTTTTAAAGATGGTATCAAAGCCATCAAATTGTTGCTGAATGGATAATTGTTCTGAAAAGTTTTGAAGACCTTCAGGCTTTGCCTGTAATTAGGATGAAACCGACATTCCCAAGACTGAAATGCCACACAGTACAGGACAACCAGTTTTAACTCTAAGCCTACATACTGTTGTATCTCCTGATTCTAATAGACTAGACTAGTTCAGTGTCATGGACCTACAACAAACCTCTAGTTCAACTGCTTGATTATTTCAGAGCTCACCAAAATATAAAGCATTCTGTTGAGGGCACTGTCCAAATGTCTCTTAAACACTGACAGACTTGGGGCATTGACCACCTCTCTAGGGGAGAGTGTTAGATCTTTCTCTTTGTAAAGAAATGCTTCCTGTATGTCAGGTTTGAACATAGCCTCACACAACTTTGAATAGGAGATATTCACACCAAGATCTTCCATCAAGATCTCAGCATATTTCTCCCCCCAAATTACTTCTATTTCATGTGTGCTTTTAGCCCTGATATATGCTGTGAATTCTGGCTTTGTCCAAACACAGTGGTATGTGGGACTTACATCTCTTAGAGGCTTCAGAAATGTGATGAACACTGAACTCTGTTTAAAGTCCTTTCAGCTGTTAACCCAAAGAAATCATTGAAGTACATAAATAAAGTTGTTTCTAGCAATCCTTGTCTAAGTCTACATTTGCATCATGTGCTATTCCCACTCACTTCTTCAGTTTATGAAAGAGGAGCATTGTCTAAGAGTCTTGACTTGGCATCCTAATACAATTTTAAACATCCATATAACATTTTATTTTATCTCATTTTATTTTTGTTATCAAAGCATGCTTATTATTTTTGGTAAGTATTTAGTCCTTGTGTTTAGTCACTTCTATACCCTTCTGCAATGGCTGACTAAAAAAAGTCTGATTTCAATAAAACAAAACCAAACACTAACAAACAAACAAATAAAAATGGAAAAGAAGAGAGGGGAAGAACGTGTCTTGTTTTTTGTAGGACCTTACAGGCTGGTTGGATTTCAGTGCCAAATTACTTTTTTATTTTAGCTAACATGGAAATAATTTTCTTGGCAGTGGATTGACTGAGACTTTGGCTTTGCTTGAGGAAGTAACTGTGCAAACTCAGGAGCCATAAACATCTATCTCAGCTGCTCTTCTCCCTACGAGACAATAAGGTATTCCATCTTTGACAGTAGCACCAAATGGATGGAAGGATTGGACTCACTTCTAAACACCACAGACTGAATCTATGCTGGTAAATTTAATATGACCAGAATATTGCCAAGCACTGACAGCAGAAGACATACACCAGCCCATGTCTGCTGGTAAAGTGGCTCACCATCCAAAGCAGGTGGCTTTGTGCAAGCAACCTTTTGGAAACAGTCCCTAAAATGTTGTACCTACCAAATATGCTCTTGTTATTTAGGGATAGGTCCAGGAGCAAGATCAAATTTAGCTCAGGAAGTATCCTTGCAGTTTAGCAGCATAAATGATTGTGTTGCAGGTCCTGATCAATCTTAAGGGCATTGACTTTGGCATAATGTTTTGTCTTGGGGCTATTCAGCCTGGAGAAGAGAAGGCTCTGAGGAGACCTTGTTGTGGCCTTCCAGTATCTTAAGGGGGACTTCAAGAAAGCTGGTGAGGGACTTTCTAGGATGTCAAGTAGCGATAGGACTAGGGGGAATGGAGCAAAACTAGAAGTGGGTAGATTCAGATTGGATGTTAGGAAGAAGTGTTTCACAATGAGGGTGGTGAAACACTGAAACAGGTTGCCCAGGGAGGTGTTAGAAGCCCCATCCCTGGAGGTTTTTAAGGCCAGGCTGGATGTGGCTCTGGGCAAGCAGATCTAGTGTGAGGTGTCCCTGCCCATGGCAGGGGGGTTGGAACTAGATGATCCTTGAGGTCCCTTCCAACCTTAACAATTCTATGATTCTGACCAGTACATGGCTTAAATCTTCAGCTTATGGGCAATGTGTGAAGAATTTAAGCCAGTTTGCTAAAGCCATTTGCCCAGGTTTGCAATGCATTGCTTAGCTGTCTGCAGAGAATTGGTGCTTGCTGGACCGTTGCCAGCATCAGAATACCATCGCAGCACAAAATCTGTTCATGGTTACATGGTGCATTTTGCTCATCCATCTGGAAAGCTGAAACACCCAGAGTTCACCAAGTCTGTGTGAAAGACAAGTTGCTGCTAATGTGTATCTTCATGAGCTGTGGTGACAACATTCACTATGCTCTTGCTGCAGAACAAATAATTGGAATTGCCAAGGGCCCCTTACAAAAATCACACATTTCCTTTGGCCTCTACAGAAAGTTGCTGTTCTGTCTTAGCCACTTCTCTACAGTCAATATATCCCCAGAAGCTTATCTCCAGGATATATTTGTTGAATGAGTGTGAGAAGACTAAAAAATGAAAGGAACGTGCTTCTGATCCATTCCTTCGTCATGCTGCTGCATACACACAAACCCAGAGGTCAAAAAAAGAACTCATTTGACTCTACATATGTCTAATAAGAATTTAGTGAAGATGGCAGCACGTGGTCTCTTCATCCCCATAGGGAATGAGCAACTGAATGAAAGCTAGTGTGGGCACGGGAATAAATGCATACAAACTTGCCTTTAGAATATCTGATTCTATATTCTCCCAGTTCCAAATAGTTGTCTTTTGTGGGGTTTTTTGTTTGTTTTGTTTTTAGTGCACCAAAGTTGTAATACAGAATAGTTACAGTCTTTGTTTCCACTGATGTTATAGAAACAGATAGATGTAAATATAGATAGATATAGATACAGATACAGAGATATAGATATATAGGTGTAGATATAGATGACATAGACATAGATACAGATATAGATGACATAGATATAGATAGAGATATAGAGACAGAGATAGAGATAGAGATAGAGATAGAGATAGAGATGATAGAGATAGAGATAGAGATAGAGATAGAGATAGAGATAGAGATAGAGATAGAGATAGAGATAGAGATAGAGATAGAGATAGAGATAGAGATAGAGATAGAGATAGAGATAGAGATAGAGATAGAGATAGAGATAGAGATAGATGCTGGTGCTGGTCTCTTCTCACAGGTAATTAGTGATAGAACAAGAGGGAGTGGCCTCAAGCTATGACTGGGTAGGTTTAGACTAGACATTAGGAAAACATTTTTCACAGCAAGAGTGGTCAGGCATTGGAATGGGCTGCCCAGGGAGGTGGTTGGGTCATCAAACTGGGATGCGTTTAAAGGTTGTTTGGATGAGGTGCTTGGGGAGATGATTTAGGGGTGAAGTGCTTGGGGAGATGATTTAAGGGTGAACCTTGTAGATTAAGGTTATCGGTTGGACTTGGTGATCCTGAGGGTCTTTTCCAACCTGAATGTTTCTGTGACTTCTGTGACTCTGAATTTAGGCAGGAACCAATATACTTCTGCCTCATCAAAACAATGAGGTACAAAGATAGTTTTCAGCAGGAGTAGTGGGACAACTTCCTTCTATCCCTGAATAGTTTTTAAGCAGGGTTTATTATTTCTAAACCATATTTCAAATGGTATCAAGAGAGGACATACTAAGCAGTACATGGATCTCCAGTCATACATTCCTACTGGCAACCCACAGATCAAAGGCTTAGAAATCTGTTCCCTGAACTGTTTACTGGATTGCCTAGCACCAAGAGAATTCATCTGGGAAAGTCAAGAGTTTTGCTTAACAGCTTTATGACAAGCTGCTGGAAGGACTCGGCAGATGAAAACCCTGCTTCAGTCAGCAAATTGTGTGGGTTAATAGGCATCACTTAAAAAACAAAACAGTAGTAAACCAAAAGAAAAATAGGACACCCTGACCGCAAATTCAACTCTGTCCCATAACAGCTTGGTATCATATCTACAGCTAACTTCTGCAGCTAAAAGGCAGGCCACATTTTATCTCTAACTCATGTGTCAATGCAATTTACTAAGCACTAAATGCAGAAACATTTCTCCTTATTTCTACCTGGATCTGTGAAAGTACAATGAACTGAAGCTTGCAAAATCTGTCTCTTGTTCATTATTTTCATTCATTATTTTTATTTTTGGTTTTGTCTTATTTTAGTTTTGTTCATTACTTTTAAAACATTTCTTTGGAGCTGTCTAAGATTCTTTTAATTCTAAAGGTGGCCACATGTTAAACACACCATCATTTGCTTTCTAAAATCATACATTTGTAACTGTATCACACTATATTGAAGCAATTCTAGTAACATCAATTAATGCAAATTACATGCAGGGAAAGAAAAAGCATTAACTCATATTGTTGCTTTTCCCCCTTGCCTGAACTCTCCACAGCTTGGCATTTGTTAATTATTTTTTTCTTGACTGAGTAATTTTTCTCATAATCAGTCTTGGAAGAGTTTCAGCTTTGTCCTCCACTGTGCCTGGAGGAAAGTGGAAGGAGGTCTTCCAGGGGCAGAGAAGCTGATCCAATTCAGGACACTGTAGCCTGACAGTAGCTAAAGCAGGATTTGATTCCCTTCTGGGAAGCAGCCACAAAGGTAGTGGCCTCAGAAAGATTTGGGAGACTTTTAGTTTCGTTTCAATGACAAAAGTGTTTGCGGTCTTTTCACAACCTTGATTTCTGATCACTGGTTGAGACACCTCACACATTCTTGGCTACCTGAGCAGTGAGTCAGAGCCTAGTTTCACCTGAGGGGAGGTTTCAAAAAAAGTCCCTTGTCTGGACTTGTTTTTTGTTTGGGTTTGTTGGCTTTTTGGTGTTTGTTTCTTTTTTTCTTTTTTCTTTTCTTCTTTCTCAGACATCAGAGTAAGTGAAGATAAGTTATCCCCCAGTTATGACAAAGAAAGACCTTGCAATCCTCCAAAAGCTCCATGGTGTGCTTTGTGGGTGCCTTGTTATGAGGAACATGGAGAGAGAAAAGAAGTTTATTTCCTACAGACTTTTTTGTATGGTTTGGGGGTTTTCCCTCTTAACACACTTGAATTAGTTCAAGTCACTCATGAGAGGTAACAACTTGAGACATCACATTTACAGCCCAGCTCCTAGGCAATTATTTTTCCTATTACAGTGAGCTACTCCTGTTTCACAATTCACATCTGCACCCACGAGAAAAGCACAGAAGTGCCTCCCTCAAGTAGTGGCAGCAGCTTGCAGTGACAAAGTTCTGAAATGAGATTCAGTGCGTGGGCAAATCTGTCTGTGCTTTGCTTTGTAGGAAGCATTTGTGACTTGGTAATCCATTTGATTTGCGATCCATAACTGAAATGAAACATACCATGCAATCCCCAAGCTGATTGGGTTTTTTTTTATTTCCTTGTCCTCTCAATTTTCCATTGAGAGAACACGACTTTGTCACTAGAAGAGCTCATGGTGTGTGTTGTGTGCTGCCTCAACAGATACATCTGTAATAAATGTGTGTCTAATCTTTGTAACAACAGCTGATTACAATTTATTCCCTTATCAGGAAGGATTTGTCAGCCTTTTGAATCCCTGGCCAATGGGGGTCCATGAGTGATGAATCACAGTGGCTGTCTGTGCCTGTTTCAAAGACAGAGATGTTGACACACACGGTCATTTTCTGAGAAAAGTAGATTTTTATGGGACATGCAATCCTATTACCTTGCTGCTTCTCTCAGTCTTGCAACAGAAATGATCCAGCAGCCTTTTGACATATGGTTTGGATTCAAAGTGCAGCACAGACACTCCTGCTGCGTGTTTTGTTGCCCCAGACTTGGAAAACTGATACAAAAATGAAACTGAAGAGCAATCCTGAGTACATGTCATGGCTTCTGCTGGCTGTTCAGCCCTGTCCAGATGGAGCTGAGCATAAGGTATGTGCAACCATGCTCACCTGGGAGTGCCAGCTTTGCTGGTATTTCTCCTCTTCTCCCCACTATCAGAATAAAGAGGGCTTGATCTGTGAATAGATATCTTACTTGTCTTTATATTGCCTGCATATGTGAGGTCTTGAATTGAATAATGCTATAGATATCTAAGTGCCTAGACTAGGCAAGCTGCCTGCTCCTTCCAGCACCTGTGGCTGGAATCACAGAATCATAGAATCATAGAATTGTAGAATCATTATAGAATGGAAGAGACCTTAAAGATCATCTAGTTCCAACCCCTGCACCATGGGCAGGGACAACTCCCACTAGAGCAGGTTGCTCAAAGCCTCATCCAGCCTGGTCTTAAACACTTGCACAGATGAGGCCTCTCTGGGCAACCTGTTCCAGTATCCCCTAAGCACTGAGCAACTGAACAACTCGCAGGGGCAGTATGGAGATGGGAAACTGGAGAAGGGGATTTCAACATATCAGCATCCTCTGGTGCACAATCAAGCCCCTTGGAGGCTCCACTGCTTATACAGCAAATGCATCCACCCTTGAGGTTGCAGAAATATGCTCACTAGGCTGCAGCTGCTTATTTACGTCAGTGCCAAGTGCTGACTTGGACTTCCACAGACGTGTAAGTCCTGGTTTTGTTTTATAACTAGTGGCTTATCCCATTTATGGTCCTTCCACATTAAATCACTAGCTGTAACAAGTGTAAGCCATGCAGTTTGTTTCTAAGCTGATCATGAAGCAGGCTCCTGATCTCTTGCTATTCCCCTCCACTGTGGCCAGGGGGTGGAAGACAAGTTAATGAACCCAGTGTCTCACACTAGCATAGTGCTAGGGGCACTCCCATGTCCAGTGGTTCAGCTGTAGTTATAGTTTGTATGATACATACCCAAAACACATCAATATAAGGCTGCAAGCATAGTTATGCAGTCTCAAAATTGCATCTATTAAGGGTGAAAATGTCACAAAACTCAGCAGGATACTGAAATCCCACTTCCAGAAATAACACCTGCACTTTTTCTTGAAATGTCATTATTTTCAAAGTATGGAAGGAATGAGGATTCAATAGATTCTTTAAAAACACATGAAATCTTGCGCAATACCAAGAGGTTGTCCACATGTTCAGGTATTACTTTTTATTTTCTTTTGTAAGAATAGTTTATAAAAGGACTTTCCAGGCATTTTCAAAACTAAAACTGCATTAAATAGTATGCCAAATTGAAACCTCTTTTTGGTGAGCAAAATAAGGAGAATCCAGAGGGATCAGTGAAGCTGTAATGGATGAGGAGATATGACAGAAAAGAAGATATTTGGAGGTATTTATTTTTCTCTTTCTATTGCATTGCTCCCTAAGTGCAAGTTCCTGTTGATGGGTTGTAGGTTGGGTGACTGTCACCCTGTAAAAGGCTAAAGCTTAGAGACAGTCACAGTGCCTGCTGGGGACAGGGAGATTTCCTGCTGAAAGAGATCATGGGGCCAACCTGACTGCTAAGTCTGGTCTCAGATATATCATGTCATCTCTTGGATTTCTATGAACTGAATTATCCTTGAACTGATTCTTGCCTGAACACCAGCACATCAGCTGAAAAGCACCCCTCCTGTCTTGATGATGGCTTTTCTAGAGATGGAGAAGCCAATGCACAACATGAAATATTGTTTCCACTGGTTAATTCCCTTCACTATGTGAAATCTGTTTATTTTCTACACAACACTTGTACCTGGCTTTAATTTAGAGACAGTGAATTTCATTGTGTCTTCACCAGCCTACACTATCATCAAATAGGCATTTTCCAGGGGCACATTTTTTTAACCCACATTTCTGCCTTTTTTCTTTCTGTTAAGAAAGCTTGACTGAGTTCTTGAAATTCTTCTAAAGGAAACACCAGACTTGTTTCCTTCCTCAGGGAGAAATGCAGAAGGTACTACAAGGTGGCAGCTAAAAGCACTGTAAGCAGTCTGTTGCCTAACACTGGTTTCAAGGGCTTAGTGGCGCAAGTATTGATGTTGGGTCATACCTGCTGCCATTTGACAGATGTGATGTCTGTGTGACACAACTTCAGCAGGCCTGTCTCATTCTGGGGTCCTCTCTAAGCCTTATATGGCTAGTGGGACTTGCTCCTAGGGCTGATGTTTGGCATAGTTCATCTGGGTTACTAGACATGAACATAAAACCCAAATTATCACAGAAATCACAGAAAACATCTGTTGAGAAAAGACCTCAGCGATCACCCAGTCTAACCCTTGCCCCAGCACTGAAGGGTCAACACCAAACCATGTCCCTAAGCACCAGGTCCAAATGCTGCTTAAACACATCCGGGGATGGTGACTCCACCACTGCCCTGGATAGACCATTCCAATGTTTGATAACCCTCTCTGTGAAGAAATATTTCCTAATAGCCAGCCTGAACCTTTTATGGTGCAGTTTGAAACCATTTCCTTTAGTCCTGTCACTAAGGAGGCTAGTCTGTTCATTAGTGGCCTCCCAGAAAGGTAGGAAAGCCAAAGATCTGTTGCAGTTAGCATTCAACTTGAAAACAAGTTTTTGTGTAAGAAAAGTGAGAGGCTTCAGAGGCGAACCTGGAAAGGAGCAGATCTCATGGTTTATGCCCAAATTGCTGTGCAGCAGTTGGTATGGGGTGAACTCAGGACCAAATTAGGACCTTCCTTAGGGACAAATGTGGGAGACCCACTTAGCTATTCTGCAGAGGAAAGCTCCAGTCCCATCCAGGCACTGCTTGAGATGGCCTTTCCTGACCTATCCAGAGGCTCCATCAGCACCCAGAGCAGTGAGAGGCAGGATGTTCAGGAGGGCTGCCTGAAGGCAGCACTAGTTGTTGCAAAGGCATCTTAAAGGGGACCTGCACTCAGGCCACATGGAGGCTGCATGTGGGGGAGGATACAGAAATAAGGGAGTTTGGAGCCTGTGGTGTGCAGTCCACAGAGCATTTGTGGAGCTATCATTGCACCTTCATCTTTATTAGATGTAGGGCTGCTTGGTCAAATAGGGATCTGGGGATAAGCACAAGGTGTAGGTCATCATCCTCCCAGCCTCTGGACCATGGAGGCTACTCTATCATGGTTCTAGCAGGGGCCCTGTTTGCTTCCTCTGTACAGACGTGTTATCAAGTCTGGAGGTCTTTGTGCATCCCCAGGTGAGATGGTTGCCATGTCTGTGATACATCTTCAGTCTTGGCTTCCAACACGTTCCAGAACAGCAAGGAATTAGCTTCACAAGTATTTCTGAGTAGTAGCTGTGTTTTGTCACAGCGTGTATCATTTCAGGAACAGGATATTATTTTCCAAGCTGATAGATTCTCAAAACCACTTCAAATGATCAGAGTTTTGAATCTACCCTTGTGTTTGCATCCAAATCCAGGTAATTTTCCTGTTAGCAATGCCTTGTGTATTGTGACTGAAGTCATGGATAATAATTGGATTTCTTTATAATTCCACCTGAAGTTTCTAACAATAACAATAATAAAATAATCACAAACCTGATTCACAAAGCTAAAAAGCAGACTTAGCACTCTCCAGATCTAGGAAGAGAAACCAATTAAATCCTCCTGCTAGCTATCTGTTGAGATTTTTTCTTATGAACTGCTGCACAGTTGCTTGTTTACTTTTAAATGAGCAAACAACCACAGAACAGACTACTTCCCTAAATTAGGTTTATCAGTGTTTGTTTGTCTTTCTCCATAGAAATTCAGGCTTTGTCTAGACTGGGAGCCTGTAACAATGGCTGATACTGTATCAGGAGAGATGAGAGAGATGAATGCAGCTGAGGAACGGATATGCTGCCAGGACTTTCATGGGTTGAACTACACTGCCTTGGTTTTGTCTTTTCCATCAATATGAAAGGTAATCTGCATTAGAACTGAAGGCATGATGATGCAAGTAGGTTTTTCTTCTGTATGTCCTATTGAAATGTAAGGCTTAAACTACTTTGTACACTGCATGCATAAACACCCCATCCGCAGCAAGGGAAATATCTAAACCACCTTATGTTGGTTTTCATGGACTTCTAAGCAATTCAAATGAAAGAATGATAGAGATCTAACATTCTTTGTTTAAAACACTAGAATTAAAGCTACTTTGGGGTTTTTTTGTGTGTGTTTTGATTGCTTTTCACCCACCTGCAAATACACAATTTGCTTTTGATCAGATAAAACTTTCCACTCATAAAGTATGTGGTGTTCAGTTTTCAGTTCTTGTTTCAGGCAAAATTGATGAGGGATGGAAACACTGAAATGAAAAAGCAGTTCTTTCAGTAGAACATTCTGAAACATAAGATATAGCTTTTGCCCCCTACATACTGTATTTCCTCCCCCTCCCAAATTTAAACAGTGATAAGTCTGGCACAAAACCAAATCAACCCAGGCTTGTACATGCATTTTTAGGCAGATAAAAATACTTAACTAACAAAGATCTCTGTCTCATAAAGCATCTTTCCTGAGAGTGCTACCAGGAGTGGCTGCACTTAAAAACACCTATGCTTTGGAACCTGATACCACAGGTAAGAAGTAAGAGAAAGTAACCTTAAGAGAATAAAGGAACTTAAAATATTATAAGGAAATCCTGCTTGTGACATTGTTGAATGTCTAGCAATGTTTTCCATATGCTGACACACATAGTTACTCAAGTCCTCAGCACTTGTTCCTGACATGCAGGCCTCCTACAGCCAAAATAGTAGGGACATTTACAATACAATGATGTAATCTTCTCCCACATTTTGTAAATGTGGTTGCATATTGCAATATTCCTTGGTTTTTAATAGTATAGCAACAATGTCCAGTGCACAGTCTATGCTGCAACATTAAAATCCTTTCCTAGCAGCTCAGCTGGTATTTCATAACCTGGTGGAGAACTCTGTGCTCACACGGTTATCACCCATGACTTAATCTGGGTGCAACTTTCTGTTCCTCTTTTTATTTTTGCAAAGAGAGCTGACCAGCACTGCTCTTCCTCTTCAATGGATGATGGCTTCATCACCAGTCCTGAAAGCAAAAGGAGCCATTGCTTTCCTAGGACACCAAGGATTGTCTCAAATGTTGTGTGTCCCACAGAGGCAGAAAAGGACAAAGTATCCATAAAGACACCTTATGTGCATCTTCATGCTGGCTCTGCCCCCCTATTTCAGGGCCCAGAGGAAAGATGGAGCTATTTTGACTTTGGACTTGTCTACATGGGAAAATTAATCAGAAGAGCAACAGTGCAAATATCCCCTGTGCCTTCCCTTGGCTTGGTTTATCCCAGTCTAGGAGCAGGATTACTCCAGAATGCAAATCTAACTTGATATTCAAGCTCTCTTTTATGAGAAAATCCTTCCCTCCCCTGCAGACAGACCCAAGCACTGCTCTATAATCCTCAGAGAGCTCTGGGAGCATGAAGCAGCTGAAGGCAATGTCTCTCCCCTCTCCTCCCTTTCTGTCCTCTATGCCAGCTTGCAGGGACAAGCAGGCATGAGCTGGGGAGGATGGTCAGAGAGCTTGAAGGGAGAGGAGGGGACAATCACTGGGGAACAATAATGTGCTCTGGGTGTTCCCTAGATTGTGCTGCTGGAGCTGCTCTGATTTATAGTCAGGCCAAAGAGCCTGCTAAGAAGCTGTTCTTCTATTTCTCTTACCACCCACACACAGGCAAAAGAAATAAGCTTTCCACTCATTCCTGGCCCTTTCCACGTTGTCTGGAAGTGGAGAAAAAAGAACTGTGGGAACAGAGAAATCAGATGGTGGTGGCTGGGTCAAGGAAAGCCTCTGCCAAGCTGTAGGGACAAGGTAGAAGCCATGTTTCCCCTTTTCTGTGCCTTGTTTTAGTATTTGCCTATCTCCATCTGGCTGGGTGGGTGGAAGAGTCTGGGCTCGCCTGATGACTTAAAACCAAAGCAAAACAAGGGCCTCTCTAAACAATTTGAGAACCAACTGCACAGGCCTCTTAGGCTGACTTTATTGCTAGACCTCTCCTGCCTTGCAGAGACAGCTGCTCAGCAGGAAGGGCACAGCTGAAGCAGCACCTCAGTACCTGGCATAGTCCCCATATTAGGTCAGGCCTCAGATTAGGGCAGGGCTCTCTACAAGATATCTGGCTCAGAATTTTCAGCCCGCCAGGGAGGTGCTGAGGCATGAATTTTGTGAACTCTCGGCCTCAAACTCTCCTGATGCAGCTGGGTGAAAGCAATGTCAGAAGATGGGCAGCCACTACCAGTTTCTGTTGCTGTTGCCACGGCATGACCCTGACATGTCAGAGCAAAGGATGTTAGCCCTTTATGAGCAAAAGACTAAGGCATACAACAACTGAGGCTGACTGAGACCTCTGCTGCAACTGCCCGCTCAAAGCAGGGCCAGCTTGGGTTGCACACCATCAATAAGGAGGCAGACCTGCTGATGGTAATGTAGCATTGCTACACAGTTACATGCTCTTGGCACTTTGTGATACCACAGGGTGGAAGAGGAAGTAAAACCCAAAAGTGGACAAAATGTAGAGGGTTTGAATTGTGTGTGTGTGTGTGTGTGTGTGTGTGACAAATGGCTCCCATCAGTCTCCTTCAGCTCCATTAGTAAGAAGTCAATCCCTACAGTGAAGAAACTGCAGAAATGTAGCTACAGTGGCCAATTCCTTGCCTGAGGCACGTTTCAACTCTGGTTCTGGAGAATGCCTCACAGGAAGGGCTGGAAGGACTTCCACCCAACACCACCTCTTGCAGACTTGGAAAAGCAGCAGACTTACTAAAATCTCATTTCAGCGGGATCCTCTGCAAATCCCTCTCAAGCAGAGGGAAATGCAAGGGCCATAATTGGCATGGAGCTGCAGTTAGGCTTTGCTAATGACTGAGAATAGTGTGGGAGATATTAAGGGGCTGCTGTTAAGGTACTACTAATAATTTTCAGAACCATTTCCATTCCTATTTTCCCCTTGATGATCTGAAACTGCTGTGGGTCCTTTTAAAGCCATTCTGCCTGCTAATAGTTTATTGCTTTGTTTGATAGGTTGCTTAGGGAAAGCTAGGCAGCTCATGTGTTTTATTTCCTCCTCCCTTCAAATACAGAGAGAATTTTAATATTTCTTGGAGAAAAATGGATGTAATAAAATATGAACATCTTGGGCCCAATCATGCTGCAGTGCAAATCTCTGCCCTGCAAGGCTTTTTTTGTGCTGGTTCTTCCTAGCTCCTGCACTCTGCAGAGAGCTGGCAGCCCACCATCACCCCAGCTTCTGGTAAACATCTCCTTGCTTCAACTAGTGGAAGGGTTTGCTCATTTAGGAAAGGAAGATGGAGCATATATGGACATATTTGGTCTCCACTGATGGGTTTTCTTGAATGAGTCATTGCTGATATGGATAAAGTGATATCACAATGGCCAAAGCTGGCCCAAGTATTGGGGTTATCAGTAATGAATGTCATTTTGGACAGTGGTCTTGGAGGCTTGGTAAACATACAGGTGACAGCAACACCACCATTAACAATAAGCCATACTGACCCACTGGAGATGCGTGGTGATCGTGATTTAGCAACAGGTATCATGATACTAAACAGTGTTTGACTGAGTACAGGTAAGGTTTGCAAAAGATTACTCCAAGGGAAATAGCAAACCTCCCATTTCTGATCTGCTTAAAACTGAGTGGGTAGAGAGTGGTGAGTACTGTGCAGGGACTGAGCTTGCTGGTGGCTCTCACTACTTCTTGCTAGCAGGAATCCCCTCACAAACCATGAGTCATGGGGCAGGGACACAACCATTGCACTGGGCTCTACCTGGGGATTTTAGGGATTACTTAAAAATGTGTAATGAAAAATGGTCATGCATATGAAAGAGTGAAGGAGGGATCTGTGAATTCTGGATGGCATTGCCTGTGGAAAAGATACATCTGGAGCCTTCTAATCCTAGCAAAGCCCCTTTAGGAGAAAGTGGAATTTTCCCTGCATAAACAACAATGTCTGTATTTGTTTAAAAGAAAAGAAAAAAAAGAAGATGGGAAACCAGCTGACGTAGAATCCTGATGAGGAAGAAAAGGAGCATTGTGCTCATGACATTGGGGAACCTGTTTGAGACCAGTTCATTTTTTGCATAGAAACTGTCCCCACAAGCTCACCAGTGGCAGTGGTCACTTGAGCTGGCTGAGGGGCAGACAGTGCCTGGACAGGGGGTTTGGGACCCAGCCTTAACTTCAAGCAAGAGATGTGGGCTCTTGGCATCTCCTAGAGGCTGGCACTCAAGATGGGGGAAAAAAAAAAAAAAACGAACAAGCAGATCTGTTTAAAGACATGTAGGAGGAATTATATTTCTTTTGGAAGAACTCCTCTTCCTCCGCAGGGCAAAAAGCACTCTGTAAGAGAACCAAAACTCCTTGTGAATAGAAGGAAGCTAAATGGAAGAACTGCATCTGCTAGATTGCTCTTTGCCTTCTGCCAGGAAAAAAAAAGAAAAAAGAAAAAAAAAGAGAGAAGAAGATTGATTTAAGATTCATCAGGCCAAAAAGACTCAGTACAAGCAGGAACAGGTCATTCTGTTGAGGGAGAGGGAAAAGTTTTGTCTCTGCACCTGAAACCAAATTTTAACCTGCCACCATTTCATGGAAAGCATTTTGCTCTTTCTGTACTTTACTCAGAGGGCCAAGGTGGGAGATGGGTGCTAGAAACTCTCCTGTGGCAGAGCGATCCCACCCAGACCTCACCACACAGGCAAGTGAGTTGTACACGAATTGGGATGGGAGCCATTGCTCCACAACCATCCCCTTTGGCCATGCTTCAGAAGGGAAGGATATGGCCACCAGTTTTCCAGAGGGATTGGAAGTTTTATTCCTTGTGTGTGTTGCCTTTGGCTCTGTGTACACATACCTGGGCTGGGGCTGGGAGAGCAGGGTTAGCCAGCCCCAATACATAGCAGTGGTGGCCTGGGAGGGATTCACCACACAGTGTGACAGCTCCTTCCGTTTCCAAACCATCTGCTTTCAGCTCAGCTTGCCCACATCTCTCTGGGCTGTGGATTATACTCTGCTGCCCAAGCACTGAAGCAGTGCATAGAGAAACCTGTTTTCTTTTGTGGTTGAAAGAAAATAATGAACCAATAGTTTTTGTGTGTACAAGCTTCTGAGGAAGCATGTCAGGACGTTCATGTTTACACTCATTTTAGGTTGTGATGCAAAAAAATCATGGCAAACCTTTTATATGAGAGTTAGGGCCATTTTCTAGCTATCTGGACAGCATCTGGTAGGAATATCTTCCAAAAAGCATACTGCTTTGCTTGTGCAGGGACTTCATTTTACTTGTTGTTACTCATCATATTTTCTTAAAATGATCATTTATGTAGCAATTGCCAAGAAAGGTAGAGACAGAAGGAAGAAAGAAAGATCTGATGCTTCTTCCCCAAACCACAGAATTATCTTAAAACTCTTTTTTTCATAAACAAGACCTATATTTGAAAACCTCAGTTTGCACTGAGCAAATTATGCTGTCACTGGCAAGCATACTTCCTATATGATGTGATTCCAAACTCTTCATCACATGGCACACATTGCAAACGAGATACTAGATATCCTTCTCAAAGATCATGTACCCTGGGCTGAATTTTTCACTCTTGCCTTTTATTCTCTCTTTAGCATTTTGAGCATTCATGTGTCTAGCACATGAAGTACTGTTGCAGTCTCAAGGCTGTTAACACATACACACACACATACACACACACACACATACACATGCACACACACACACATGCACACACACACACATGCACACAATTCAATTAGTGCTCCGCTTCACACAGAGGAAAAGAGAAACCTAAGGCTCAAGTCAAACTGCAACAGCTGAAATTTGGCAACTCTTTTACAATTTGGACCTTCCTTGGAGAGGGCTTCAAAGTACCCTAAGTACTGTGAACATGTAAACTGCACTTCAGCTCTTGCTTCCTTCAATTCCAGGAAGCTTTTTAAGAAAGAGTATGACAAGTTCCAGTGTCTGGTTGACATATATAGAGCACCATAGTTTCACAGTGCTTTACTGAACCCTCTTAAGGGCCAGATGCTGTGTTTCTGTATCATGCAAGCTGCTGCTGATATTCTTCAATGCCTAGAGTACTGCCACATCACAGGAATACTGGCCCACAATCTACTCATTGAGAGAGAGAAAGGTCAGAAGTGATTTCAGCAGAGCACCACCTTGGTGCTGCTAGTTGTATGCACAGGGGAGAGTGAATGAGCTTTATACTAGCAGGAGCCCTGTCAGAGAGGCTCAGTTTTGAAGTATTTTACCTGGGACCAAAGAGAAACCTGTGGAAGAACTGGGAACTGAAACCAGAAGAATGGCTGAAACCTGCAGCAGCTCTCATGATCCTTAACACAAGAACAAGGCACCCTGGCTCTGACAGGGGCCAGAAATCATGGGCTAAGAAGCAATCAGTGAAACTTCCAGGTTTGTAGATGATTACATGTAACTTGAGTAGTCAAGTGCCACAATGCTGGCAAGGAAATCCAAGAGGACCTTGCAACATGATGCAAGCAGACAAAAAAAGTCACAGATGAACATCAGCATAGATTAATGTAAAGTAATACATCCAAGGAACAATAATCCAAACAAGCTGCATGTGGTGTTAGACTTGGAAATGGTAGTTACCAGGAAATGGACTTCAGAGTCATCACTGACAGCTCTCTGAAATCATCGCCTTTATGTGCAATGACTGTCAAAAAAGCCAGAAAAGTATAAGGGTAAAAGGAAGAGGACTGAGAAGGCAGCTTTGTTTTGCTGCTGAGCAAAACACTGATGTACCCTTATCTCAGCCCCTGAGTGGGGTGCTAGTCTCCAATACCTGAGGACTATTAGTAAAAAGTAATGTGGCAGTTTAGGCTGGGTGCCCCCTGCCACTGCTGCATGAGATACACCTCTGGTGTCCTGGGTGCCCACCCAGAGGGGTGGACACAGGAAACGACGTATTTCTACCCATAAATCCTGCACCCTATAAGGCCATCTGCAAAGTCATTCTCTTCCTCTTTCTTCCCTCTCTGCTCCCACGGGAGATGTCCTCTCTTATCGGGTAATGCCGGGGGAGTATCCTCAAGGCCTCTTAGGCCTGTCTAGGCCTAATGCCAGGAGGAGAATGGAGGGGGGGCAGTCTCAGACCTGGCCAGCCTGAGACTTGCCTAGCAGCGGGAGGGGGAAGAAAGGAGCCCTGGGGGGTTTGGGTTTACCCTCAGGTGGGAAGAAGGGAAGGATTGGGAAGCTTTGGGAATACTGTGAGGGGTTCTGTACGCTTTGGGATACTCTTTGTCACTATGCTTTGTGGTTTGTAGTTCTCTGTAGCTTCACCAATTGCTTTTTCCATTTAAACTTTCCATCACTCTCCAATCCATTTGTGTGAGTCTCATTCTTTTGTCCCTTTCGGGGCAAGAGAGGATCTGTGTCTGGCCCCAAACCAGCACAAGTAGCCAGGGTGCTTCCTTACAGATCAGGCAAGGCAAGAAGTCGTTAAGTCAGCAGTACAACAAACGGGCAGGGTATTTCCTCCTATAGGCCAAAAACCATACCCTGGGGGATTACAGCAGGAATGGGCCAGCAGAGAATAGCCAGGTTTAACTGATTCTCCTCCCACTGCTGCAGGTGTAGCAAAGCGATAAGTGATCCATCATCTACCCCATTTCTCATGCTCCTACCCTTTACCTGATGGTGGCCAACAGCTGAGAACTAAAGCAAGTGCAAGAATGGGGTACGGAAGCCAGATATTTCCCAAAATAGCCTATTGGGCATTGAGTGTTTGTGCCATAGAGATTTTCCCAACCCAGAGATGTTGTTTTATTTAGGATAGGATTCTACTTTTTTTTTTTTTTTTAAAGTTAGGAAAAAGAAGGGGGGAAAAAAGAGCAAAGAAGGCTTTGAAGTAGAACTTTGATATTAGAAGTGACATGCCAACCATGGGCAAGTGCCAAGTGCAAGACTTTATTTTGACTGCCGTCTCATGAGGAAAGCTGGCAGCTGGAAGGGCAGGGAGGCATGTCCTGAAGAAGGTAAGGAATTTAGCCAGACTACTTTCAACAGCCTCTTTGATGCTGGGTGGCTGAGAAAACAGAGTGATGTTTTTTCTGTGCAGTGCAACAAAATATTCTTTAATAATTGTCTTCTGGATCACATTGCACTACAGCTTGGCCCCCTGTGTTGAACTGACCCAGTGCAAGATACTGATTTTTATGTCTGGAAGACAGACTAGGATGAGTTGCTTGTATTAGGATACTTCATTACTTCTGCTATCACAAAATTCCTTATTCTGCTGACAGATGAAAATAAGCAACTTCCCTTTAGTCTCTAAGTTGAAACTAACACTGATCAGACACGCAAGAGGCAACTAAACTTTCAGTCTAAATGAAGAAACTGTTCTCCATTCTCAGAAAACAGATTGAAAATGAAACATCTACAGATTGAGAGGATGATTAGCATTTTGCAGCCACATCCAGGGGAAAAAAAAAAAAAAAACCAAAACCAAAACACCACGAACTCAAACGTATTCAACCTGACAAACCATGAATTATTTCCTCCAAAATAAGGTATCTCCCATCACTAGGATCACAGCTCAATAGCAGGTAATACGTATCACTACTTTTATAAGGGTGATGTGAGAGGTTTTTTTTTTTTTCCCCCTCTTTGTGCCAAGTCCTGGCTCAGCTCAAGGGATTGCAGTTGCCTATGCCCTTACATCCTCTTCATCATTAGCGTGAGACCATTCTGTGGGCCAGCACCCACTGAGATGCATCAGCCAGCAGCAGCTGATGTGAAGGGAGGAGGACTGTGGGAAACTTCTTTTCCTTCACAGGGATAATAAAAGCAAGGCTGAAGACCAGTGTCTGCAGTCACTCAAAGACCAGGGCCTTACTGCAAGATGCATACCTACCCTTTCAGATTCATCCATTTGGAAAAGTACATTCTCAAAAAAAATCCAACCCTTCCCCCCCTGAAAAAAAAACAAGCAAAAAAAACCCCAAAACCAAACAAAACAAACCCATCCTTTTGCTCCCAAGTTTTAACATGCTGCCAAACCAGGCTAATTATAATGAAAGCGCCAAGATATGGCTACAGTTGGGTAGAAACAAAAATCAAGAAACCTAGGGAAGCACTACCTTTTTAACATCTGCATTTTCCACTTTTTAAACGTGCCTGAGAGCAAATGTTTCTCTATTTCCTGATATTCTGTAAAGTGGAAGGATAGGGAAGAATATGGACTAGACAATATGAACAGTCAGCTTTCTTTCTCCAGGATAGGATCAGGGACATTTTAAGCATAAGTGGTCTTAACATGTTCCTCTGTCTTCACCCATGAGGTCACACCAATTTTACACCACAGTGCAGAACTGGTAGTTTTCTCAGAGGCATAGCACAAAAGCATTAACTTGAGTATCTAAACACAGAGCAGTTGCATATATTTGATTTGGGTCAAGACCATGCATTTGCCTATGCACTCTTGCAAAATTTTCTCCAGCAAACTTTTTGCCCTCATCAGTATGATCATACTGTTACAGAGATTTTTTTAAGAATATTTAAGTTCTACAGAGGGTTCGGGTGGTGCTGGTGGGATGGACAAGTGCTGAACAAACAAAGTGAAAAGGAACTCCTGTGAGTTTACAAATTAAAAAGCATACTTACTAATTTCATGTTCAAGAGGTTTTAATGAAGACTCATATTTTTAAACCTCTCACAAAGTACAAGACATTTAAATGTACATCAAGCTCAGATAAAAAATAAAGCTTTCTTACAAAGTACATTTTTCCAGTGATTTTTTTTTTTATTGCAGTAAAAATAGCTGCTACATAAATCCCTCCTGATCTCTGAAAAGGAGTCACAGTTATTTCCAAAAATAGACTTCATATTTTAATCATACAGGGTAAACTGCAGGAAGAAGAGACAAGTCAACTGAAAAAATAAGGCTTGTATATAAATTTTTTTTAAAGGACATGCGTAGAAGTTGAAAAACATATGCCATTTATAAAGGAAAAAAAAAAGGTAATTTTATCCATATGAATATTTTCATTTTCGGTTACAGAAGAAACCACAAACAGGCCCTTTATGTCCCAGAACATAACATTAGTTTCTTGTAAAAATGCCAAAATGCACAAAGAATTGCCAGCTTCAGTCTTGGCAAAACAGTGAGCCAGCTTGCCCTCCCCACCCCCCCATTTCATATCATAGGCATACCATATGCATGCATACTGAGCGCTTACGCTGTCTCTTAGGCCAATTAAATATTTGCAGAAGGTTGTATAGCCTAGGCAAACATTAAAAAAAAATTGATAAGTTTACATTCATCCTATTTGAACACACACACACACAATTAGCTTAAATTTACACTATACAGTATCTGTTAAATAGGAACATTACAGAGTTTTTCAAAAAGAATCACAGCATATATACAGACTGAATATTGAAATGGTATGATTTTCCTTCCCCTTCTTTAAAGGGTCTTTTGTGTTGTTTTGTTAAAAGTTGCTACATCTGGTTTTGGACACAGAGTGTTTGTGTACCTATGCAGCACACCTCTGGAGTACTACTACTACTAACAAAATGTGCTTTAGAACAAAACTAATATCAATTCTCCTTACTGCTCATTTAAAATAAATTAGTTGGTTTTTACTTTTTTAAATAAATTGCATGATATAAGATGTAAGCAAGGAAGATGGTATTTTTAAAACATCTGAGCAATAACTCTGCTGCATCACTGGTTCCTCATCCAACCTTTGGTTTTAAAGCCAACCCATTATTATATGGCAGTGTAAATAGCCAAAAACACTTTATACGGCAGTACGGGCAGTCGAAACGCTGAACTCGAGAGCATTTCCCTGTCTTCATGACAGAGGCAGGGTCTGTGCTGACTTCCATGCTGCTCAAGTGCCTGACATGGCAACACTCGAAGCCACTGATGAAATAAGGCCACTTCCTTCCAGCTCTCCCTGGTTACAAAATCAGATAAGGTCCTTATTTCCCCCAACAGTTGCATCTATCTGAACAGTCAGAAGAATTGACTGCAGATGGTTTCCAGACACAGTCCCAACATATGATCTTCACCCCTGCAGCATCAGGGGATCAGGCTCAGTCCTCTGTGTCAGGCTGCACCCCCAGCATTGCGTGCAGCTCCTCTGCTGTGTACCCCAGCAGGTTCTGCAGGTCACACACAAAGCGATACACATAGCGTTTCCCTGAAGTCTTGTGGATGATGTTCTTGTCGTAATAGTAGCGTAGGCCTCGGCTCAGCTTCTCATAGTTCATTTTTGGCTTGTTTTTCCTTCTTCCCCACCTCCGTGCCACCTGCCAGTCCAAAAAGAAAATTAAAACGCAAAGGGTTTAATTCAAGTTTTTCTAGTTGGTGGCTGGTAAACACAGTTATTAAAGTTCTCTCAGAGTATTTTATATGCTTTGGATATCTCCAGCTCAGATAAGAGAAGAGCTGGTGACTGACCCCACAAGCTGAACATGCTCCAACACAGTTAACAGCAGCTTCTTCAGAAAGAGGCTGATAGGTCTCCTTTTCTCTAATACCTCCTATTTGTGGTCTTCCTTTGCTTAAGGAGATCAAGTTTATGAAAGCAGTCTCCCCTCTCAAGACACCATTTAACCATTAACTTGAGCAGGGGACAGCTCTTTACCTGGAAGCTGAATGACATGAAGGTCCTTGGAGTTAATGATTTTCCTCCTTTTTTTTTTTTAAATAAAAGCTTCAGTGGACTTTATATCAAATCTCTTAATACAACAACTTTCCTACTGATAACAGTATCAGAAAGTGAAAATGCATTCTATTTATTTTCATGACTAAAGCTGCAAGTTCCCAAAATATTTCAAATACAGGAATACCATAATTGTTGTGTACCCACAAGAATGGCGATTTGCAGAAGGCATTTTCCCCACGCCTTTGTGCAACCTCAGGCGTTGTTGATTCAAGAATATCCAGTAAGCTAACCTACAGAATTACACTGTCAAGAGAACTAACTTTGTACACTACCCTTTTGAGTTTCAAGCTATACAACATGCTCCTCTAACCACCAGCAAATGCTGATATCCCTGAGTGAGAGGAGGGCAAGGATGAACATCCCACAGCAGTCCTGACTATGCAATAAAGCATTTGCAGATGAAGATTTCAGCAAGTCTCTGATCATGTAAATGCTTTATATTCAGGACTAGGGCCACAGATGAAAGATCAGACCCTAAATGTTTTTGTTCTTCATAGTTAGCCACGTACCTCATCTGGGTCAGCAAGTTTAAATTCCCATCCATCTCCTGTCCAACTAATGAATGACTGACAGGACTTGTCAGTCAGTAACTCCAGAAGGAATTGCCATAGCTGTATAGGCCCACTGCCTGTTGAGAAAGAGTGGGCAGGAAGAAACCACAATTAATACTTCTGCAAGCTTCTACCCCCAACCAATGTACGTGACAATGTTCATATCACAGAGATCTTGTAATTACTCTGATTTACCTTTTTCATTGTTTAATATCAGAAAGAAATCTAAGATTTTTCTCTGTAGCATAAATCTGCTCCTAAACACATTAAAATTAAACTTTTTCATGGAAACATAAGGTTTCACACAAGTTAGGTCCTTCCCTCTTATGAATCTTTTAACTCTCACTCCCACGTCCCATCAGTGCCACTTCAAGCTTGTCCTGTAGCTCTTGGCTTAGCAAATGTTTCAAAGCAAAAAAAAAAAAAAAAAAAATCCAAAACCCGAAAACTAAAGCAACAACAACCCAAACAGTTTCAGTAAGAACTACAGGAACAAGGTCTTAAGAGGCAAGTCAACACCTGTGGAAATTCCCAAGTATGGGTGATTTCGTCCAAGTTTCCCTCTTTTTCAGAGAGATCAAAAAGTGCTTTTGATTTTTACATGTTCTGTCAGGCCTGCCTGTTCTTGCTTTAGAAAGTCCTATGAGACTTTCGTTAGTAACATTTAATAATAATACTAAGACCTCTCCTACAAGGACAGGTTGAGGGAGCTGGGCTTGAGCCTGAAGAAGAAAAGGCTTCAGGGAGACCTAATAGCAGTCTTCCAGCAGTTGAAGGGGCCCTACAACTAGGCTGGAGAGGGACTGTTTACAAAGGCCTGAAGTGATGGGTTGAAGCGTAATAGTTTTAAATTGGAGAAGAGCAGTTTTAGACTGGATGTTAGGAACAAGTTCTTTACCATGAGGGTGTTGGAACAGTGCAACAGGCTGCCCAAGGAGGTAGTTGAGGCCCCATCCCTGGAGATATTCAAGATGAGGCTCAACAAATCTCTGAGCAACCTGATCTAGTGGAGGATGTCCATGCTTATTGCAGGGGGGCTGGACTAGATCACCTTTGGAGGTCTCTTCCAACCCAAACCATATTATGAGTCTATGACTTAAGCTGTGAGGCATACCTTACAATGATACAACTTTACCACCATGGTAAACGTTTATAGAACATATTGGTGTTACATAAGATGAGGAGTAACCATTTTGCTTCACTACTTACCAGTAAAGCCAGCCAGAATCGCTGCTGGTATAACTGGTTTCCCTTGCTCTACAGGATCACTTCGTTCTTGAATATAGTCTTTGAAAGACATTGTAGGTTTGCTCAGACACAAGGACTGGCTACAGTCATCTTCAAAACTCTCATAGGATGGCACTCTCTGTAAATCCACCAAGGAGGACTGGCTGTTCCAGGACTGCAACATTGAATCTGAGCTCTCGTAACTTTCTGTGCCACTGTCATTAGACTCATGTTCTCGAAGCTTACCTTTAGAAAACAAAAACAAACAAAAATGTTGTTATTTTAACCCTCTCAATCTAGCTTATATATATATATATATAAATTATGCAAAGGAGGAAAAGACATACAGAGTATGGCTTTGGATCCATGCTTAGCATGCAGATGACGACTCACCAGAATTATCTATTAGTAAATTCAGATTGCTTCTTGGGAAATCTTGATTTACTGCACAGTAGTTCACACCAATAGCATCTGCTTGGGTTTTAGGAAACAATGAAAACTCTTGTTCTGGATTGAGGAGATTTGGTCCTGTGGAAGTCTGACAAACATCAGTCAGGAGACTGGGTTTGGGATAACTGAGGGTTTTAGGATATCCAGGCATTTGCATACCATAGGAGTTCTGATCTACGTTAATAGCTAAAGAAAGAAAGAAAAGAAATAGATTATTCTCACTGCAGACCCTTAGACTAATACATCATCAATTTACTACATCTGTGCCACCAAGAAGTAATTTTCCCATGAAAATTTGACTAAGTGATCGATGTTACAGACCCACTGGAAAGGCTACTGAAGTTAACAAGATCTCCAACTAATGGGCTTCAAATCACATTTTGTAAGTCTCCCTCTACAATCTGCAGACCACAAAGATGGCTAGTGTTTGTTCTTCAAGGAAGCTACAGAAAGCTCTAGAAACTCAAGTTTTGAGTAAGGCCCTCATCATTAAGTGCTGTAATAAAGTTGTGCTGAAGACTGTGGTAGAAGGAAATATACAACCTATCAAAGAATCCAAGGGAGCTAGCACTGCATCCCACATGCTCTCGAGCTCTATTAGGTTTCCATACTCTTCAAAAATGCCTGAGCATAATATTTGCTGCTTCCCAGTGATGCTAGTTTTTGACTCTTTGCCAGAGGTAAGGGTGCTCATTCTGCTCCATAGATGTAGGCTTTAGCATACCAAAGCACTGGTGTGCTCTTATTTTGTTTTCAAAATGGGATCTGTGACATGCTTACAATAAACTAATAGATGTGCAATGTCAAGCTTCATAAAATACTTACTTAAGGAATTATTATTGACCCAATGAGGAACTGAGGTGAGATGAGAGTTTTCCACATACTGATCCTGTGTCTTCTCTTGGCTTTCTGAGGAGAGGAGGAAAACAGAAAATTTGGTTTTATTGTTTTAAAGATCTGACCTATATGCCGCAAAAACCTTCTCACTCTTGAGGATTTTGAGTCCTCATTCACATAAATTTTATAAATGCACTGCACTACATTCTCTCTCTTGAAAAAAAAACACAAAAACTCCCCCTAACCAAATTCCAATAGGCTTAAAAAGCATCATACCAGATACATTTTAACATAAAACTTTGAAACAATAATTGCAGAGTGTTTTTAAGATCCAAGTCTCTAACATATGCAACTATTGAATGTTACATTCCATGCCCAATAGAACCCACAGGACACTGCATGTAGGGTTTTAGCAATACCAGCAGTGTTCACCTAACACACTTGTAGGTGTCTCTGACTTCTTTACATTCATTCACTAAGTTACCACAAAACATTACTTTAAAAAGAACAAAACCAAAAACTTAAGAAGTGAATAATTTTTGTCCAACTCTTGGTTAATTTGTTGTTTTGTCTTTTTTTTTTTTTTTGTGTTTTCTTTTTCCAAATGGGGTATTACAGTAGCCTTATCCTAATCTCATTTATTTCAATGACTAATCCAAATAAAATCTGACCACAATAGGTACACAGCATGAACACAGAATGATTTCTGCATATATAGAATCATAGAATCAGTCAGGGTTGGGAGGGACTGCAAGGATCATCTAGTTCCAAACCCCCTGCCATGGGCAGGGACATCTCACACTAGATCAGGCTGGCCACAGCCTCATCCAGCCTGGCCTTAAACACCTCCAGGGATGGGGCCCCAACCACCTCCCTGGACAACACATTCCAGGCTCTCACCATTCTCATGGGGAAGAACTTCTTCCTCACATCCAGCCTGAATCTCCCCACTTCCAGCTTTATTCCATTCCCCCTAGCCCTATCACTACCTGATATCCTAAAAAGTCCCTCCCCAGCTTTCTTGCAGGCCCCCTTCAGATACTGGAAGGCCACAATAAGGTCACCTCAGAGCCTTCTTTTCTCCAGACTGAACATCCCCAACTCTTTCAGTCTGTCCTCATAGGAGAGGTGCTCCAGCCCTCTGATCATCCTGGTGGCCCTTCTCTGGACACCTTCCAGCATGTCCATAGCCCTCTTGTAATAGGTGCTCCAGAACTGGACACAGTACTCCAGGTGGGGTCTCACCAGAGCTGAGTAGAGGGGGAGAATCACCTCCCTTGACCCGCTGGCCACACTTCTCCTGATGCAGCCCAGGATCTGGTTTGCTTTCTGGGCTGCCAGTGCACACTGACAGCTCATGTTGAGCTTCTCGTCCACCAGCACCCCCAAGTCCCTCTCCTCAGGGCTGCTTTCCAGCCACTCACTGCCCAGCCTGGATTTGTGCTTGGCATTGCCTCGACCCAGGTGTAGGACCTTGCACTTTGTCTTATTGAACCTCAGGAGGTTGGCTTGTGCCCACCTCTCCAGCCTGTCAAGGTCCCTCTGGATGGCATCCCTTCCCTCCAGCGTGTCTACTGCACCTGTGCTTTGCATATCAAGGATGTATTAATAGTCCTGATGATTACATTAACTAAATTTTGAAATTTGAATTTTCATACATAATAAAAACCCTCCATAATGAAACAAGTGCTGAAAGAGTACAGTTTCTGTTAGAAAAGCCTTAAAACAAAAGGTATTTCTGGCTCTGTAACTACCTTTTATCATCTGTTCCAGGTGCTCCCACAGAATATCACCCACATAGTCAGGTGCCAGTTCCAGGAAACGCTCCTTGCCCAGGTTGCATAAGTCCTGGCCGCTCATCAGAAACTGATGAAAATTCACATTTGCCAAGCTAAATTCATTGGTAGCCCATGAAAGCCACTGGCAAACTTGCTGCTCTGTCCACAGCCAAGGATCTGCAAGAGAGAAATTGTCCAGCATTTAGAGATAACTCCTGACCTTTGCCAAATAATCTTCATTAGAAGGCAGTGAAGGAAAAATTGTTTACCCAAATTACTTAGCTCTGAATTAATTCAGAATGAATGTATTCTCGAATTAAAGGAAAAAAAAAACCAAACCAAAACAAACCCCAAAAAAACCAAACCAAGAGTCCTCTATTTCCTGCATTCACTTGTAATCAGGGATGTCCTCAGCTTACTTGATTCTCTCTTATGCTGCCAAAGCATGAGCTCTCCATGCACCCATTTTTAATACTAGCAAGTCTGGTCTTTCCAAGTTAAGCTGTGCCAAATTCACATAGGATCCATTCTTTTATTTCCTTCTGACATCATTCTTTCTCTTTTGAAAGAGATTCTATTCAGTCTCCTCCTTAGCATTAAAACCAAAAAAGCTTATAAATAGAAAACACTTACTATTTGGGATACCCAGCCGACACTGTTCCTTTGTGAAACCACTGAAAGTATCTTTCAAGGCCTGACTCATCACAGCCTTGCTGCACGGGGTTAACAGAGGCAATTCACAGTTGTTGGACTCTACAAGAAAGAAAAGGGGTAGAGGGGAAAAAAGAGGATACATTCAATTTTAGGCCAGTGAAAGAAATGACAGGATTTTGCTGCACTATTTGAAGAACATGAAAAGGATGCTAGAAACTAGGGATTTTGAAAACAGGAATGAACACCACAGATCCATTTTCACACTAAAATCTCTGTGCTACTAGCTTGATAAAACTGCATTATGCTATATTACATCTTTGCAGTACTCCATCATTTACCTCATTTACCATAGTGGTTACACAAAACACCTTTGTTGCAGGGCAACTTTGGGTTTTGTTTGTTTTAGGGTTTTTGGTTATTTGGGGGGTTTTGTTTGTTTAAGGAAATATGAGGCTGCTTATTCCTATTTTGTCACCTATAGTTTGACCTCAGGCTGAGGGACCTTATAACTGTCTGTAAATATCTGAGGGGTGGGTGTCAAGATGAAGGTTATAGTCTTTCTGGTAGGCCCTGTGACAGGACAAAAAACAATGGATACAAGCTAGAACACAAGAGGTTCCACCTCAATACAAGGAGACACTTCTTTATGGTGAGGGTGATGGAGCACTGAAACAGGCTGCCCAGATAGGTTGTGGAATCTCCTTCTCTGGAGACTTGCAAAACCTGCCTGGATGTGTTCCTGTGCAGCCCACCCTAGGTGTTCCTGCTTTGGAAGGGGTGTTGGGCTCAATGATCTCTTCAGGTCCTGTCCAATCCCTAACATTCTGTGAGTCTGATTCCTTGGAACTCCAGTTTTCTTTTAGTTTAAGAGCTAAGTAACCAATAGTAGGATTGTGAAGAACCAGCTTGTGCTATTTAACACTGCTCTTCCAGTGAGCTGTATTTCAGACCTTCCCATGGATCCCTCAATAACTTAAGTACATGGTGCAATAGATCATCTGAACCAGACAAGTGTGACTGGTTAACAAGCTGGTAACCAGTGCCTAAACGGCGCTACAAAAATCCAGAAGTCAGCATCATCCTATGCTAGCATAAAATACTAATCTTCTTAACCGATGTTTAAATTGGAAAGTAGATTCCACTTTGAGGACAAAATTAGCTTCCACTCAGCCCTTCTTAATGGGCAATTTGGATCAGAAGATGCCTCATTTTAAGTCTGAAAGAAGAACTTCTAAACTGAAGGAAGCCAACCACACTGCCTGGATGTTTCAGATTAGGAAACCTTTTACTGATAGTTTGTGATTTGTGTCATTAAATTAGGAGTAATCTGAAGACAATCAACTTGCTCCTGCATCCCTGAATATGCAAGATTCTCTGAGAACTCATACACAGGTTGAATGTGAAGGAGCTCTGCATATAACAGTGGCAGGGTATATAAAGGTGATGAACTTCACAGACTCCAAATCAGTTCATGAAGCTGTGCAGCTCTTCTCATTCTCCTAGACTATTTTCAGACTCCATTTGACCCAGCAAGTGGAGTTCATTATCAGCCCTTGCTTAACTTATGTTTTTTACCACACCCATTCTCAATAACTGCTAAGACCTGCTCTGCTGACCTGAGCAGGAGACTGATTAGAAACATATTAGAACAAAAGACTGGTGGGTTTCAGAACTTTGAGGGCTGGTAATTTTTTTCCCCATTCCCTATGGGGAAATAAATGCAGCATCGAGTAAAATACCTGCATTTTGGACAAAACTTCTTGTTTTGTCAAGGATTTAAGAACTGTAGTAGATGTAGTGTGTAGGTACTGACCTACATGCAACAAAAAAAAAAAAAAAAAAAAATCTGTAAACAGCCCTAGTCCTGTTTAAGGCATGGAGTGCAACACAGTGGGATTTAACAACAGAACATCAAGAAAGGAGCTTGCAGAATACTTGCATTTTAATCATAGTTGAGATGTTGCACATTTCAATATACTTGTAATCTTATTCTTTCAGATTTTTTTTAAAGTCTCTTAGATCTTATCAATAAATATGAAGTCTTCTTCTATGAACAGTTAGGCTACTAAATTCCTTCTTCCATTCCTTTTCAGCACAGAGAACAGCAACTATGCACACAAAGCAACTCACATGGATAAAATCAAATCTGTGTACTAAACCAGTCCTTTTCAGGGAAATACATGCTGCACTTGTAATAAGAGTGAAGTCATGAAATGCTAGTTAGACCCCAGAACTTTCCTTCTGATCTGCTGGCTGGACTAAGGAACAAAGCATAGTTACCGTAAGAAGTAGAATCAAATCCTGTTGGCACTTCTTGAAGCGTTTGATCTTCATTTAGTGAGAAAAAATACCCAGCAAAGAGTGAGTTTGAGCTATCAAAGGTGTCAAACGCTGGTTGACGCTGCAAAGCAACAGAATAAATTTAAAACAACTGTGTAAGCATTTTGCTTAAGCACTGTCAACTTCATTGCTAGGAAGTGGCTGGGCTAGGTTCCCTAGATTTGGAGATCAGGCACAACCACTAGATTGAATCCTCTAACTTGTGTCTTTGAAATATAAACACAATAACAGCACAGCTTCTTGTACAAAACAATTAACAATCAGACCACAGAGCTAGCTGGGGGGCATGTCCTGCAGGTTACAGTAAAGTCAAGCAAGAACATTCTTAGTTTTCCTGTAATTGAGGCTTTTAACAATAGACAATGTGTGTGTGCATGTATTTATTTCCAGGTATATTTTAAAGAAATCCTTGTTTTCTTAACCCTGTAAATTGACTATCCACTTGATGAGTAATTGATGGCATTGGCAGAATCAGTAAATTATGGAAAAACAACTGCCAGTACAAAACCTACAGTATATTTATGCAGCTGTTTTTTGTTGTTGCTGTTTTGTTGAGGTTTTTTGAGGTTTTGTTTTTAAAGGAAAAATTTAACCTGAACCATGTCACTTGAAGCTATACATCCAGCTTTACAAGAACTGAAGAAAGATGTTACTCCTCTGCTGTGGCTTCCACACTTCTGAGTTACTGCATTTGCCAGCTACCACATTCTGCAGTCTTTCATGGGCTCAGATGCTCAGTGAAACACTGCAAGTTTCATTCTTCAGAAAGGGATAAACAGGAATGATAGAAAGGTTGCAGACAAAAGTAGATTCTAGTGATACATTGGCAACATTCAATAAATATTGTTGCACTTGAGAAATCTAACTTCTTTCAAACTTGACTTGTGCCAGTTCTGTATGCTTAGAAATACTAGTACTTTTATACCAGATCCCCCAGCCATTTTAGTCTTTGGGTGGCTCAGGGAATGTTAATAGAGAAGGAAATAACTTTTAAAACCCCAATAAATAATGCAACAGTCACAAAGAAACTGTATCTGTGATATCTATAAAGGCACAGACCGATAAAAGTTGCCATTGAGATTTTTTTTTTAAAGCACCTGATAGAAGATTGTCCTGGAAAGCTAGAGTGTGCTCATGACAGCTAAAGACAAAGGCAATTAGCAAATGTTTATTTGTTTTAGGAATCCACTAGTCTGCCAGCTTATGCCAAGGTAAAGGATTTCAATGAAGACAAGGCAAATATTTTCCAGGGCAGTATTCATGTGCAATGCAAAAGCAACCTGAGCTATGTTTCTGGAATAGTAAATCAGTACTAGCATTTCCTCACATTCCCTAACTTTCCTTTTTATGTCACCACAAGCTTCAATGGCTTGAAGTCTGTTTGCACCAGGTGCCTTTTATATGCTATGTGTCATCTCTCTCCCCCATCTCCCCAAATTACATTAACCAAATTAAGAAACAAAGAACCATAGGTTATTAATTGTATTTTATAATAAGCTGTACTACATCCTAGCACATACATTATGAAAGCATACACTGCATGGAAGAAAAAAAAGTTCACTTCACTAGTAAAGTAAATCCTTTCATGCCTTGGCTAACCGGGTTCAGAAATCTCCTCTAAGCACTGGGTAGAAGAGAAAAATTGCATACACTTGGTTCAGGTACCCCCCACAACTGGAGTCCAAGTCAACCCATGCAAAGGCTCACATCTGAATGAAACAAGCTAGTAACAATTGCCAAGTCTGCTAGTAAAAGATTCTTTATACGTTACTAGATAAAAGCACTGATAGTAAAAGATTCTTTATACGTTACTAGATAAAAGCACTGACTCATCGCTACTACCTAAAAGAAAGGGCAAGTTCTTTCAACATAATCTGGAAACTCCTGCACTTTGTGTAAATAGCTGACCCTTATCCTGAGTCACTGGAAAAAATGCTGTGGCATGTGAATGAGTAAAATCTATACTGTGCTAGCTTCATATTTCAAAAAAAAAGGGAAAAATTAACGTTTAAGCTGGTTCTTAACAGTAGTAAGAGTAAAGAAACCAACGTAGAGTAAGTTCTGCTTGCCCTATTGGTTATGCAACCATTTAATTTGGCTTTTCACAGTATTTGAGAGTAATTACTATAGAAGAAAATAAAAAGAAGTGTGAACACCTACAAAATTGCAGAACACAAATCTCTATTTTGACTTAAGTATATATAACAACTACTGTGTAACAGAGTACACAGCTGTTAAACTGGGGGATCTTTGCTGGATTTTGTTGTTGTGGCCAGGAAAGAAAGCTAAGCAGTGACACAAAACAGAGAAGCTAGAATACCAGAGTCTCATTAACTGTTTTGAAGAACATGGACATTCCTCAAAGTTAATGAGAGCATTAAGTGTCTTCCTAATTTTTACTTCGCTTACATTAATCAATGATCTGTAAAAAATTGATATGGGGCTTAAAAAGCAACTTGCATAAACAGGGAGGAAGGAAGCCCTTAAAAAAATTGATTCTGCTTCTCATTTGCCCTCTGTTTTTAAGTTCCTCTTAAAACAAGATTGCTAGCAGACACAGCCTACCTAAAGATAAAACGTATTTAATAACTTTCTTTACAATGTATTTCACTTCCATTTCACACAGTTGCATGTAGTAAGTGAGTAACTACATTTTTTTCATACAATGCTCATGAATGAATCAGACCTAACCAGTCATATCAGAACAGCCTCTGCCAGTTCCATCGAGTTAAAGATATATACCACCCCTGCTGCCAAACCTGCAACCTTTGTTTAGACAAAAGATAGATTTGAGCTCAGTTTTTGTCTACCTCTCACTTTTAAAATCTTAGCATTTGAAGCACAGAGAGAGTCTCCTTAGGGGAGAGAGTTGGGGGTACGAGATTTACATTTCCTATTTCAGTTCTGCTTTACACATCTCTACTGTAATCAGCAAAAATACTCTAGAAGAAGAATAGAGGTTACAAACAAGAAATTAAAACCCATATATCTGTGTTCACTTTGGCATGGCTATACAATTCCTGTGTTAGCATTAATAAGAACACAATAAATGCAGTAGCTGGAAGATGCCCCAGCTGCATTCAGAGGTTGACAGCTCAAAAGTACTCACCTTGAGCATTCCTCTGTACATGTTAGACACAGGAGCTACTTGATCCATGTTCCTTAGCCCAAAATCACTCATCTGAAAAAAAGAGAGGGGTCACATGAAAAACATTGCTACCAAAGAAGGAAGCATACTAATAGATGTATTTCCCTGCTTCATTACAGGCTACAGAACAGGGAGAGTTTTCCTTCTCATTGCTCACACATTGACCACACAGGACAGAATTCCCATCTTGCTTAAGTGGCTTTTTAAGTGGAAGACCTTTCACAGGCATCACTGTTGTTGAAGTTTTAGGGAACAAGTCAACAACAGGGCAGTTAGCTTCTGATACCCAATGTGAGGGCTTTCAATACCTTGCTCTGTTAGTCTGAAAAGCCTACAAAAGTCCTTGGTCCAACTTGCTTTGAGATATTTTCCAGCTTCTACCCATTATCTTAGATTCAGATTTATGTTATTTTTGATTATTGTATTGCTGCTCACATGCCATGAGTCACTTTGGACTTCGGTTTTCAAAGGAAGGAAGAGAAGTGACGGGGCACTCAATGTGAGACACCTTCATGTACAAAATTCACCCCTTTCACCCTTTCATGAATAATCAGTAAAGCAAATACAGTGACCTGCTGTCTTTACTAGGTAAAGCACCTCCCAACCATGTTATCTTGCACATTTTGTAAACATGGAATTAACATATTTATAGAGCCTCAGAGGGCCTAAGTGGTAATTGAAAAGGGCTTATAGTAAAATATCCTTTTAAAGGGTTGATCAATACATTCATGCTGTTGAAGTCAAAGTCATATTATATTGCCTGTATTACCAGAAACAGGGTTATGTGAGGCCTGTATAACTTGTTCTCCTATACATCACTTAAAGAAAAGAGTGATAAGATTCTTATCTTTTTACTGACCTATGGGAGAGATCAAACATAAGGAATAAAGCCAGTTTTATGGTCATTGTTCAGGTTTATCAAGGTACTGCAGTTTAGGTGTTGATGAACGATACCTTATCATACTACGCTGCAACAAGTTTTCTGTCAATAATTTTAATTTTCCCCACAGCACTGGGTTAAAAATCTCTTGCTCCATAGAAACTATCTGAAAATGTGCATTTGTATTAAGTTGTCTCATAGGACACTATTAATATTTTTACAAAACTGTGATCACAAGCAAGTTTTCTCATTAGACAGGTTAACCCAAGGAGCACTCAAAAATGCAGCTTTAAACTTAGAAAAAGATGGCAAATTAGGACCTTAACAAAACAGGCACAGCTTTTTAAAACAACATACTTAAGAGCCATCCACATAAGCAGGAGAATAAAAACATCCAAAGACAAGGAAGCCTTTCACTCTTATATGGTTGATCACTTAAAAAAATCCCAAACAACCAACCAAGAGTCTTTATTCTTAAAGGCCCACTGCAACTTCATTGTTATCAGATAGAGCTTATCATTGAAATAAATCAACTGACTATAAAAGGAATATTCATCTTACACTTCATTAATGTTACCCAAAAGTACAATCTAACTGAACGACAGTTTTCACCTCAAATAGCGTGTACAAATATTTGATCTAAATTACATGTCATTGAGCAGCAAAGACTTTTACACAACACGAGTCTCACCCAGCAAGCATCCTAATCTTTTCACTGAATTTGCCACAGTTTAAACAACTGTTTATTCTTGCATTCTGCTGAGCTTTTTAAAAAAGCTTACAGCAATCTTTCTTTGAAATCTGCTCTGCTATCTAGGATAAATAGCTGCAAACCTTACCAATTGGAAAGCACTTGTGAAAACATTATACATATTTTTAATAAGTTTAGATCTGATCCCAGGTTAGGGCTACAAATATGATCTCTGTCACTTTCAGGTCCAGTCCTGGTCTCTGTACAAACCCAGTTAGGAACTTCCTGGTTGACCAAAAGGACTGGGATTCTCTCCATCATGATTTTGGTTGTGTTTTTTTTTTGGTTTGTTTGTTTTCTTTAGAAATAGTTAGGGCCCTAAAACAAAAGGTTTATGCAAAGTCTTCATTACATGGCATTGTTCATTAACCCAAGTCACTGTTTCTCTATGCTAGGCTGCTCCTTGGTTCTGTGGCCTTGCCTATGCAGCACTACACAGCTTATGAAGCACTAGACATTGAGCTCCAGTCTGACAACACGTGAAGACCTTTAGCATGTTCTGTAATGCTCCATTTTCATTCCTCCAACCAAATCTCAAGTTGTTATGAATTTCTTTAGCCTCTGGTTGTCATACATCAGCTTTCTCCCCATCTGCAGTACAAGTTTCCAGCCCCGAGATGCAGAACCCTTATGGAGGAATCACAAGAAAGCTGAAAAGGCAATAAGGCTTTTATGACACAAAGGGTTAAAGCTGACTTTCAGCTGGACTTAGAAAGCTGCTAAGTTCAGAAAAGACACTACGCACGGCAGGGTGTGACTGGGCCTCACTTACAACTCCTCCACTAACGCCGATGACTGCTACTTGCCAGCTATAATTGGTTTAACTGGCAGGACACCTTCTTCAACACCCCCGCATAGCTGAGTGGGTGAACCAGAACAGGGTCAACAGGATCAGGCACTTATTAACTAATACTGCTGAATTCTGATCAACTTATTTTCAGCAATAGCCAGGTGCTTGCCCACAGCTGGATTTAGCTCAGAATCACCCACATGGAGAAATAAACCACGCTAGCGTCCGCAACTGTTTGTGTGTGTTTGGGTGTTTTATTATTACTATTTTTATTTTTTTTTCTTTTAAGGTTGTTTTAAAATGGCAAATTCAGGCTCCTGATAGAAAATAAAATAAAATAAAATCCTGTATCAATAGGTGAAGACACAACTGCCTGCCTTGGAATCACTGCTGATCCCCCGTGCAACTGCCGAGCTCGGATGAGATAGCTGAGCGCTGGTATGCCTTTTCACACATATGACACACTCGCCCACATAAAAGTTAGCTGGAGAGATCATACGGCCCAACATTTTTTAAGTCCCTTTAAAGTACTAACCGAATCCAGAGCGCGCGCTGCCCCTTAACCCTTTCCTCTCGGCGCGCAGCGCCTCACCCAGGCATCCCCGTCCACAGCGGCTCCGGACGAGGCTCTCCCGCCACCGGGCTTCGCACCGCGCTGACCCCTCCGCCGCCCCCTTTGGTCGCGGGGTCTGCCCGCTCCCCGGTCCCCGCCCGTGCCTCCCGCCATCGCCCACGAAGGAGGTCACCCGGCCACACCTCCGCCTGCGAGGGGCTGGGGGCCATGCCCAGCTTCCTCGGGCGGCCGCTTGGACCCTTCGGCAGCGGAGCGGCGCAGACCGGGTCGACGCGTGTCGGCAACCCGCCCCCCCTCCTGCCACCGCCCCCGCCTCACCTGGACCCCGAGTCCGGCCGTCGTCTGCTCCTCTGCGTCCCTTTCCGGCGGCACCAGCACCACACACAGAGCCAAAAAAACCCAGGCGTTGCTGCCCCTCCGGGAACCAAAATATCCTCGATGTGGCAGAGCCGGCCAACAACAGCAACAGCAGTGGTGGCGGCGGCTTGATCCCAGCGGAGAGTCCTGGAGGAGGAAGGGGGGGAAGGGAAGGAAGGCTGTTGCCCGGCGGCTGCGTGGGCGCTGCCGGCTGAGCTGCTGCTGCCGGCGGCCCGTGCTGTTCCGTGCCGAGTCGAGCTGAGCTGAGCTGAGCTGAGCTGAGCTGAATCGCGCCGAGTCGAGCAGTGGCGAGCTGTGCTGTGCCACCCGCCCTCTCAGGCGCTCTTCAGCGGGCGGGGGGAGGTGGCGGCGGCGGGGCCCGCCTCCCCGCAAGCCCAGCCCCTTTCTCCGCCGCGGACCTGGTTGTTGTCGTCGTCGTCGTCGTTGCCGTCGCTACGGCGGCGGGGGCGGCAGCGGTGCTGGATCCGCCGGTGCTGGTTCAGTCCCTCCGGGCCCGCGGGGGCTGACTTACGGCCGGGCCGTTCTCTCAGCGCCGACGCCTCCTCCCTGCCAGGTGCTGCTGGGCAGGGTGAAGAAAAAGATAGTTTTAGTTCGTACAGAGATGCAGATTTCAGACACGCACACACACACACACGCGGCTGTACAGGAGATAATTGACACTGAACGGTTTCCGTACTTATCTTTAATTTATATCTGCCCTCTGGATAGAGAAGGTTAGGAGTATTAACCCATAAAATACAAGCATCTGTATAAATGGTCTATTTTTATAAGTAAACTATGACACTTGCTACTGTGGCAACGCAGCAATTGTGTCATGTTGCATCTTCTACAATTATTTTGGGGAGTTCTGAATATAAACTAGATCCAGTGTGAGAGCTGTACTGACAGCTTCATCCTGTGAATTGCAGATCTGAGTGCTGCAGGCAGTAAAACAGAGCTCCCACTCCTCACACCTTGAAAAAAATTGGTAGCCCTTGGAAAGTTGCAAGGAACTTGATGTCACCAAAATACAACATCCTGTTAAATTTATTTTGTCGAAGTGAATTTCACCCACCCACTCCTGTCCCCCCTCCCACCCTCTCACCCCACCCTGAGACACTGGAGAAATTCGTTGGGCAGACAGGCAGGAGGCATATGGTTGTTTTTCATACTCTGCTCTGTGCCAGTTGGAGCTCCTCAACTTTCCTGACTCTTGCCACATTACCTACAACTGACTTCTTTTGTGTGATGTTACACAGGGCTGGGTGCACCCAACGGGGGGTATCCACGCAAACTTCCCAACTCCCTGGCCTCGTTGTATGTTGTAGCTTTATCCTGATGATGTCTTGGTGTGAGACCTGTTTGCATACTGGCTGGAGAGAGGCCGGGATGCTGTAAGTGCCCAGGGGACCTGCCTGGCAGCCTGTGTCTTGAGCACCCACCTCATAGGTTACAGATGCAGTCCTTGGCAGTGGTAAATCACTGAGCTTTAAGAAGAAACACTTGGAGTCACAGTTTCTTGTTACTTCCACCCTTGACTTCTCTAGATTTTCAGTGAACGCTAGGGACCTAAGTTGCACTTTAAAAGCTGTTCCTTAAGCTTGCTATTACACCTTTCTTTATTTAAACTAACCCCCACTTCAAATTAACACTTGTGTCATATGGTTGTAACTTCTTGTAATAGGAGCCCAGTAACTGCCACTTCTCAGTTCCTCACCAGATTTCAACTCACCCTTTACCACATGCCTAAACTGTGATTGGTTTAGCCTTTCAAAAGCCACAATTTCTTTGGCTGTTGGTGATGTAGTTGTCAGGACTCCGTCCTTTTATATTTTCCAGCTATTTCTAGCAGCAGCAAAAACTGGACCATACAACTTGTTACCCTAGAGTAAGATTCTCTAATACTGCTTTCAAACTGCTCAGAAAACTTTCTCCTCAGGAAAGTGGGATATATTGCACTCTTTAGGGTCAAATGTCACCAAGCAAATCACGACAGTCTGCTTTCAGAGACTGACAGGAGTGTCTTGATTGTGCCAGTGACATTTCTTATTTCAGGAGAGTCCTGATCTAATAAGGCAACATCTGTTATAATCCTAAGGGAAACCATTAAAAACTGTATGTCAACTGCATAGCAATTTTAATTATAACACTGACAAAAACAATTATGCCACCTTTTATGTAGGGGAAACATCTGTCAAAAAGATAAGATGAAAGGCTGCGAGTTATTTATTTCTTGCTAAATTACTGCTCTGGGATCTGGAGCAAAATTATTAACCTGGCCATATTTTGCTCTGTTAAAATTTCTTCTATTTAAAGTAATTCCTGTTACATAAGATTATTTAATTTTCTTGAATAATACTTACTGTTAGTATAGAAATATGCTATTGCTCCATAGGAAGTGGTACATTCTTAGTGAGTTGGAGCACATAATATGTGAGGAGAAGCTGAGAGACCTGGGCTTCATTAGTTTGGAGAAGGGCAGGCTAGTGGGGAATCTCATTGCTATTTTCAACTACTAGATGGGAACTGATAGCTAAGAAAGAGGCAGACTCGTCCAGAGATGTACAGTTGCAGCAGGGGAAATGCCAGATGGACATCTGGAAATGAATGTTCCTAGTGTGAGCAAAAGCTTCATGTGTGGAAAGTCTCTGATCTTGACTGCCCAAAGCTCCAAGCAACCCAAGCAGAAGGTTGGAACAGAGACCAGCAATGTTCCTCTCCAGCCTGAGTTAGTCTGCAATTCTGTGATCCCTCTGCAATGCTTATTTTAAAAATGTAAACCTTCAAGCTAGAGAGTCAAATAAAAAAATGTTTTGTTTCATTTTGATTCGGTGGTGTACATGTTCATTTCATTCTATTTTAGGAATCGTCCATCCTTCTGACAATGTCTTTAGCTGTTACCTGTGGTTTTATGCCTTTGTATATTGGTGTACTCTCCACTATGGAGAAGAGAAGGGGAGTTCAGTATAAGCTTAAGAATAATTATGATATCAGCATCATGCTGCCAACTTTTGAGGTTTTGCTGTTGCTGCAGACCTACTGGTGGTTTCTTTTTTGCAGAAATAAGGGAGAACTAGCTGTTGTACTCAAGAGTGAAGTGATTAGGAAGGGAAAAGGAAAGAAAAGGAATAAAGACTAAAGAATGAATTGCTGTGAAGTCATTGTACTGGGATTCTGTGGTGGTCCAGATGGGTAAGATGGATAAGCTCTGAGGAGACCTTGTTGTGGCCTTCCAGTGTCTGGAGGGGGCCTACACAAAAGCTAGTGAGGGACTTTTTAGGCTGTCAGGTAGTGATAGGACTAGAGGGAATGGATCCAAGCTAGAGGAGGATAGATTTAGATTAGACATTAGGAAGCAAATTCTTCACCATAAGGGTGGTGAGACACTGGAACAGCTTACCCAAGGAGGTTGTGGGAGTCCTATCCCTGGAAGTTTTAAAGGACAGGTTGGATGTGGTTGTGAGCAACCTATCTAGTGGAAAGTGTCCCTGCTCATGGCAGGGGGTTGGGAACTAGACGATCCTTGAGGTCCCTTCAAACCCTGACAATTCTGTGATTCTGTAAATTAAGGTAAAGGAACTTCGTAGATTTTTATAAAGTATGTAGGTATGTGATCTCTTGTGCTGAAAGCAATGGATGGTTGTCTGAGGGGAAAAGCTGGCCCTTTATTTCTGACCTGAGCAGCTGCCATGCTGATTTGTGAGTTCATTGGCAAAGATAGGAAGGAGAGGAGCAGCAGCTGATGGCCAGGGTGTCCCAGGGAAGGGCTTCACCCAGTGTCTGCACACCGTATTCTCACTAGGGCCAGCAGAGAGAGGGAATAAGATCCTAAAAATGTAGAGGTTTAAAGCATAGAGAGGGAATGCAAGGCAGCAGGTATGTGGAAGAGCTGCATTGCAGCCAGCACTCCAGAGCAGTTATGACTTACTCCTCCAGAATTCCTCTTGCGCCACGAGAGAGGACACACAGGAGTGAAACCCCTGTTGTGCTGTCAAAGTATGCGTTGCACACTCATCTGCATGTTGGCTCAGCTCCTTTGCCTGAGTATGCTTGGGGTGCACGTGTCTCTCCTCCTCCATCTGCTGCTGCTACCATGGGAAGCAGCATGGCTGTGCTGGGCTGCAGCAGCCCTTGCTGGGGGAGCCCCATGGGTGCCTGGTCTGTGCTCAGAGGTGCAATGTGGCTGGCAGGCCTGTGCCTTCTCTCACTCCTCCTCATGACTTGCAGTACCTTGGATGCCTCCTTGTTCGTTTGCATTCAGTAACGTAAATAAACAGAGTCATCTTGAATTTGTGTATTTGTGCCCCTAAAAGACAATTAACAATGAAGCACCCAGTAGTGACCGTATAAAATCACAGCATAAAGGGTCTCAGGAAATCATGTCTTTAAATAATAAAGGCCCAGCTATCTCAGTTTGAAATAGTAACTTCAAACAGGATGCTATTATGATTGAAACAAAAGATGAAACTCGTTGACTGCCATTCAAACACAACTAAACCAAAATATTTATAGTGTTGAGGAAAGGAGGTTAGCAGGCAACTTTTCACTCAGACCTATATTCTTCTCTGTTAAAATATAACACCTCTGACCATAAAACACCTCTGACCATTCCCACTGAAAAATTCTCCCTGTGGAGTTTGGTGCACAAAGTGTGACCAAGATAATTTCTGCGAAGGCATCTTGGTGAGTCACAAAGTATAGCAAATTATTCATGTGCATGTAATTATTCTGAGCACATGCAAACCGACATTAATAATTACTACACAGAAAAAAAAAAAGACTGTGTCAAAGTTCTGTCAGCATTGTTTGAGCAGTAACAGAAATTGCTGGGTTTTTTGCCTGTAAAGCACTGCATTTCACCTTCATAAAACTGAAAGAAATGAAGTAAACTGCCAGCTCTGTAAAGTATAAAAATTTGAAGTCCTTGTGTTTCCGATTTTTTAATTAAGTGAAAATGTTGCGTGCATGCCTCAAATAATGTTACCAGTGGACAGGAGAGATGCCTAACACATGAATTGTCTTGAGGATTGAAAACCTAAGCCTTTACCTTTCATACTAAAGCAGATTACTTGTTAAATTAGCTAGTGCTTAAGAGATTGCTCATACTGTTTTGGGTGTATTTATTCCATTTCATGCAGTCTGAGGCATAGAATAAAAAACACATGTTAATATTTTAAGGCCAAGTGTATTCAGAAAGAGTAGAGTTTTATAATTGCTTTTGAATGACTGTGTTCAAAAAACTACACTAGTGTCCTTCAGCGACAGAGCTTTTACTTTTATTCTCTACATTTAATGTACTACTGATTTAATTTAAAAAATATCTTGCTTATGTACAGGCTTATGATTCTGCTGGCCAACTCACTAATCACTGTGATGTGTCCTTCATCAGCACATTTGCTCTCTCACTTGCGTGGGCAGTGGCATGCATCTTTTACCAGTAAGGGCAGTACTTGATCTTGCAGTGGGTACAGTTCCACTCTTCTCCTGCTCTTTCACCAAAACACATAGTGAGTCTTGCATCATCCATCTGTACCTGTAAAAGTTGCACGTTGGCACTAGGTAAGTTGTCACAACTATTAAAAAATTTACATTAGCCCTAGGTATATTGATAATGATGTTTACACTGCAGAATGGGAGAGCTCATTGTTAGGAAGCCTTGATTTTGACTACTGCTTCTGTACTTCTGTAAGTGGGAACTGTCTGTATGAGCATTTAGTACACTTTTGGAACAAGTTGAGATTTTTTGTTTCATTCTGACATATACTCCTGTGTGTGAGTACCCAAGCCCTGACATAACAGAATTTGTTCATCTTTTATGTTTTCTATTGCCTTCTGCATTGTCAGCCTACTTCATTTGCTGCCAGAGCAAATTCCCAGTTTTTTTTTTTTTTTTAAATCTTATTGACTTATGTTTGTATAGCATAGAGTCAGATCACTTTTTTCTTTCTGTCAAGAAAATGGTATGATTTCACCCACATGTCTCTCTTACTGCATGTTTAGTGCATATACACATCCTTACATAAAGTGATGAGTCTCGTTGTGTTCAGTGAATAAAAAGACTATCTCTACACAACATTTTGAAATTCATTCAGAGCCTGGCAGGTGCTACATGTTGACACCTACAGGAAATGCATTTTTCACTATTAAGAGTAAGGGAAAAGTTTATGGCCTCTTTCTTGACAAAAGCAAAAATTCTGGTGTAGACCATCATAGCCAAGATCATTCATCCCACTCTGCGTTGAGGATCTCAGCCTGAAGCATCAGAAGTACAAAATCATCTACTGAGTGGCCTCGTCTAAAATAATACCTACGCAAGACCTATATCCCATTTTATTGACCTGCTTTTCTGTTGGAAGCCTTTTCAAGCTTTCTTATCTCGAAGAATTTAACCTCAGTCTCAGAGAAGTAGCAAAGGAAGGCAATGCTAGCCTTAGCCATAGGGGAATGTATTGTACATTGTTGTGTCCACTGGTGCATACATTGGTGGACTTGGAAAACTGCCTGTCTTTGATTCATAGTTATGTCCTCTGTGACGCACTGCTCCATCTTAGCCAAGTTGGCTGTCTTTTTGCTTTTAGTTCCCCAGGGGCATAGTGTCAAATTAGCCATTTTTACAAGAGAGGAAAGCTTTATAACAGCCACAACATACGTTCTCTAGAAAACTGACAAGATAAGTTCACTTTATACAAATATAAACAGCAGTTGCTGTATCTATCCTCATTTTCTTTCTTATTTTTCTTTTTTCTTTTTTTTTCTTTTTTCTTTTTTCTTTTTTCTTTTTTCTTTTTTCTTTTTCTTGTTTCTTGTTTCTTTTTTCTTGTTTCTTTTTTCTTTTTTCTTTTTTCTTTTTCTTTTTTCTTTTTCTTTTTCTTTTTTTCTTTTTTCTTTTCTCTTTTCTCTTTTCTCTTTTTTTCTTTTCTCTTTTTTCTTTCTTTCTTTTTTCTTTTCTCTTTTTTCATTTTTTTTTTTTACCATGGAGCAGGTGCAATGCCTATGTCTGTTATCAGTATCTAATATGGCTTAAGCAAACACTGGATTGCTCACATTGTCTAGGTGTTGCATGTAGTATATATTAGTCATCCCATCTAATGCTTATCAGAATGCAAAAAAACAACATTTGAGATGAGTCATTAAGATTCATTAAAGAATATATTTGTCATAACAGCAAATGAGGGAGAAATATGGAAGAGCTGGGTGGGGATATATCTAATATTTGTAGAGAACGCATGCCACGTGCTGTCTACCATGGATCTTGAAAACAATACTCTAAGAATATTGTTAACAGAGAAAAAAGTGAGCTTAGAGTTGTGTGGATCAACCCTAGTAAACAAAATTTGTATTTGGAGTTTGAAATAATTAGCTTTTGGGGGGTAGGGGGAGGAACTGGATGATAGGGTGTCGGGGAACCTGATATCCTGCAATGGTATCAACCTGGGGCCAAACCATAAGTCTTGCTTTACCCTATATGCAGCTTTGTTAGTGGCAGGAACCCTAGGGAACTGTGCTCCTCTTGCCCTGCTAGCAATGTCCACAGCAGAACAGACATTCCTACAGGATGTGACGGCCACTTGTGTGGCCACATGTCCCTGTCCTCTGTGACTGTGGCTGTCTGGCCCTGCATGAAGCCTAGATGCTGCAAGCACTCTGCAGGCTCTTAATGATACACAGCACTGAAACCACCACCCCTGTGTCGACACTGGCTGACAAGCCCTCTAAAGGGGACAGCCTGTGCTGAGTTGGCATTAAACAGGGGAGAAGTCATTTTTGTGGCACATGAGAACTGGCTGGAGCTGAGGCACTGGTTTTTTTTCCCCCCACAGGAGCAACAAATTCAGTCTCAAAACCACTTTGTGAACTGTTATTTTGGAGCAAAAGCTATATAAAAACAAAGGAAAAGCTATATAAAAACAAAGCAAAAGCTAGCCATGATTGGTCAAGTCCTTGCATTCTTTTTTGCTCCTGGTTTTTTTGTTTGTTTGTTTGTTTTAACATGTTTTTATTTTAAATTGTCTTTTTTTCACAAACAGTGGGGTTTGGTGCAGCTATGGACACATCAAGCAAAGGCTTCGTCTTGTGGGAGAGCACTGTAGGCAAGTTCCTGTCCACACAAATCTTCACGTAGCTTTTTCCCCACCGGCACAAATTCCCCTATGTGGGCCAGATGTGCTTTTCTCCTCATACAGACAAATGTTTCCATAGCTGAGGAGTCGATCCTGCTGACAACACCAAGATTTCTGGAGTCACTGCTCACTTGCAGGTGTGAAGTGGATTGCTCTCTGGCTTTGGGCAGATAAACAGCCATAGGAATTTGTTGCTCTGTTGCCTTTTCCCAGCATTGGAAATCTTTGGATTAGGGGAGAAATAAATTATCCTTTTTTTTTTTTCCTGTGGTGCAATCTCTTTTCTTTCTCTCAGTACAAACTGGTTTTCTTAGTGTGGCTGATTTATAATGAAAGTTGATGCTTGCCCAGAAGTCTTTAAATGAGCATATGTATTCTACTCCAACCTTTTCCTTAATCATTCATTTGCTTTTTAATCAATGTCATCTAACTGATTGCTACCCACATCACAGTATTAACTCTGTCCATGTATGGAAACTGAACTTTGGAAGCAATAAGATCTCAGATCCTGCTTGGGTGAGCTCTGCTGATCTCCTTTGGGTTTCTTTAAGTAGAACGTGTGTTGCTTGTAATGTTCCTAAATAAACCCAGGAGAAACCTAACTGTTGTGTGGAGCTGTTATGAACACACACTTTGACCATGCAGGAAACAATCTGGATAGATTTTTAAAAAGGGATTTTGATCTTACCTTCTTTCAATTCCTTCTGTGATCTCACAGAAACCTGGTGTTTCAGCAAACCCACACCCAGTGTGCACCATGGCTTAAGGTTGGCAGTCATCTTTAAATAGCCTTTCCCTGCACTGGAACCCTCTATCTCTCCTCATTGTTTTTGGAGCTTGCAGCCCTGCCTCAGGCTGGCTGAGCTTTTACTGTTTGCTGCTGGCATTTTCCAAGCACCAAATGCATTTGAGGCAGGGCTTTAAAGGTGCTTCCCAAAAGAGACTTGCTGGACTCTCCCCTCAAGGGCCACTATTTATGCAGTAGCAGTTATTTCCTACAATTTAAAAAAAAAAAAAAAGGTTGAGGGTTGCATATAAAATGTCCGATAAATTGTAAGTATCACATCTGCTTCCCATATCAGACATTTTGACAGTAAAAGGTTCCCTCACTTTCTTTAGGTCTCTGTATCCTGTGTTGTTACGTGCTCCGGTGTAGAGTTTAGGTACTGAAGAGCTCTTAAATGAGCATACTTCACTCCTGCTATTTTCAAAGACATTGAAAACACCTAAAGGTATTTTTCTAGGATATTTCATTCTCACTATTCTGTATGTATACCTTCCTCCTTAGTTGGAAGGAACATGTTCCTAAAGAAAAAAGTTTGTTTGTCAAGCATTTGTTACATGGATTTGTGCTTTCTCTGCAAGGATGTGTTTTAGCTTGGATTTAGCTTAAGGAAATGAGAGTCATGGAGTCACTCAGCCATTTTTTCATCTAGCTTCCTGTTTCACCCAAACAACTTTTAAACCCTTTGGTCAACTTTAAGCAAAGCTTGGAAAGATCTCATGATCTGAGTGAAATAAAGTTCTTACACCTCTTAGAAATAAGAGACAGCAGAGCAGATAAAAGACACCAGAGCTAGTGCCCCTGTGGAGATAAAGGCTCAACTGTATTTGTTTCCAGAGAATCTCACAAAAAATAAATGATACTAACAAGAACCTTTGATCAGTGCTCACATCTGACTAGGCTTGAGGTAAGAGTTTTTATCTTATTAGAGATGAGATAAGCCACCTTAAGATGAAAGTCACAGGAGCCAAGCATCATTTGTTCTGCTCACAGAAGGACTTGTTGCTTTGGTAGGGTGTAATATTTACTTCTACTTGGTAGTTTATCATCACTATTCAGGCTCTGTCTGAGCTAGTGACAGGACATGTGTGAGATGTGAGATGAGACTTGTTTCAGTGTTTGTTGAAGAGCAGAATTGCTAGGACTAACCTTAAATCCATTGACAAACATACAAGTGGTGGGGCTGGGTGACCCCCAGGCTTCACAGGGAGAAGCCAAATAGAACCCTTCGTGTCTAAACAAGATCAATAGTGGCTGGAAGTCATGACTGCCTGAAGGCTCTTCAAACTCTATTAATTAGTGAGTTGGCACTTTCATTTGGGAACCTATTTGACAAATGGCTACTGCTATTGATATTTCTGTTTGCCAAATCTTACAAGGAATGAGTGAGCAGGCATGGAAAATGGGCACCTATCCATCCCTAGAGAGTGAATCAGGTATGTTATTTTATTTCAGAAGATCGTTAATGCCTGCTTTTGCTTGGAGCTGTTTTGTTGTGTTTGTTTTTTCTTGATGCACCAAATCTGGAAATAACACGGACACCTCATACTAGAAGTTCCAGTGGGAAGAATTTCAGACTACCTTCCTCATTGCTGTGGCAGTCTTCTGGATTTCAGTGTTCTCTACCTAAATCTTACCAATTTCTCATGTTTTCAGTATTTCAGTATGAATGGTGTATCATGCATTCATTATGGAGAATACTCTCCATACCCAGTAGTGATGGGATAAGAGATACATTCAATTTTCTAATATTTGGGGTACTAATCATGCAGGTGATAATTTTATGTGGTTTAAGTATGCGTGCTTAGCATTGTGGAACTTGGAACCTGCACATCTTTTGTTTCTGGATTAAAAAAATCTTCCCAGTTTTGCTTTTGATATCTTTTGTAAACATTGGATTCAAGACTAAGCTTTGTAGATCTCTTAACCCTAATCTTCCTTAGAAGCTGCAAATGTCAAATTACTAATTATGTTCTGTGTTTGTTTTCATCCTCTAGGTCTCCATTTTCCTGCTTGTTTTTGCTCCCAAGGTCTCTGAGGCTCTAAGTTAGATCAGGCTTTGTAAAAGCAAAGCAGTTTATTCCTTCTCCAAGGACCTGCTGCCTAGTTTAAAGAAAGCAGTGGAGGGCAAGACTGTTTTGTTCTTTGTCATGCACGTGGCAGGTTTTAACCCAAGATTTGCAGAAGAAGTGGTGAATTAATTTGTACAAGATACCAGCTCCACTATTTAAAACATGTTTTCCATGCCCTCCAGAAGAAACTCAGTGGATAACCAAATGCTTTGCATTTTTCAGGTGGAAGAAGCAGTGAAGTCATTCTGATCTGCAGTGCAGTGGAACCAGGTGAGAAGTTACAAAAGTAGGCATGTAGGAAGGACTAAGTCTTATGAATCATGTCTCTGGCAATGGCTGGAAGCCTGTGGCTAATATGATGTAAAGCCTTGAGGGGAAAGGTGTTGAAGTGACAAACCACAAGGATGACTTTAGCAGCAGTATTTTCGGTACAGCTTGTGTGGGGACGGGTTGAAGGTGGAAGCGACAGAGAAAAGATTGCAGCAGTTCAAAGGAAAGAGAAATGCCCATTTGAAGAATTATGTCTGCTATTATTCCTCTGCAGGATATTGGTTCAAAGCCTAGCAATAGGTAAACAAAGCCTGTTATCCTGTGTTTCTGCCTGGTGGATTCCTGATTAATTCAAGCTTCACAAGGTTTCTCTTTCCATAAGGACACTGAAAAGGTCCCTCTCCTCTACCCAGTCACTCATTTTCAGTAGGAATAGGAATATAATACATTTGAACCCTTTTGTCTTCTGTCAGATGTGACTTGCAGTTGGCTGGGAGCCCAAACTTTGCTAAAAGAAAGCAGTCACCTCAAACATGCCGTGATCTCTAATTCCCTTATGAAAACATAATAAAAACAGCAAAATATCTGAATTAACTCAACAGCTTTTAAATATCAGTACAACATACCTTAATTAATTATGTTGCCCAGGGAGGTGGTAGAAGCCCATCCCTGGAGGTTTTTAAGACCAGGCTGGATGTGGCTCTGAGTAACCTGATCTAGTCTGAGGTGTCCCTGCCCATGGCAGGGGGTTGAAACTAGATGATCCTTGAGGTCCCTTCCAACCCTAACAATTCTATGATTCTGTGTACTATATGTTTCACTCAGAATCATAGAATCAGCCAGGTTGGAAGAGACCTCCAAGATCATCCAGTCCAGCTGATTACCCAGCCATAAGCAATCAACTAGACCATGGCACTAAGTGCCTCATCCAGTCTCCTCTTGAATGTCTCCAGTGATGGTGACTCCACCACCTCCCTGGGCAGCCCATTCCGATGGGCAATCACCCTCTCTGTGAAGAGCTTCCTCCTAATATCCAGCCTATACCTCCCCCAGCACAACTTGAGACTGTGTCCTCTCATTCTGCTGCTGGTTGCCTGGGAGAAGAGACCAACCCCCACCTGGCTACAACCTCCCTTCAGGTAGTTGTAGACAGCAATGAGGTCACCCCTGAGCCTCCTCTTCACCAGGCTAAACAACCCCAGCTCCCTCAGCCTCTCCTCATAGGGCTTGTGTTCCAGGCGCCTCACTTAAAAAATACAGCACTCTTAAATTTATTGTTCTAAAAATATACCAGGAATGGCTTTTGCTGAACCAGTAATTAACAGAAGAGCTCTTAGAAATGTTAATGTATGGTATTGTTGTCCAATGTTTTTGTCCTCTTCTTGGGGAAACACACTGCTTCAGCCCCAGTCATGACTTCTCTGAGAAATAGAGGTACTTCTGCAGAGCACGTATTTGAGCAGACAGTTTGAATATTTGATAGCATACTCTGAGATGTTTGGATGAACTGGTCATTTGAAAACAAAATCAATGGGCATGCATCTCCAGGGAATAGTAAACAAAGTTGGAGTCATTCCTAATTATTGGGATACAGCTCTGTCATCAGCTCCTTCTCTAGATACTATTATTTATAGAAATAATTATTATGCAGCATTTAAATTTGGGATGCAGACAGTTCTGTAATTGGGGGCTGAACTTGTATTTGGTGATCTGGATTCCTATCCTTACTCATCTGTCTATCATTTATAAAGATTATATATCTGGAACGTGACTTGTACATAATTACAATTAATTAAGTCACCGGCAGTATGCTGAAAAACTTGCATTTAAATCAGGGGTTGAATAATTAAAGCAATTAGTTAGAACTGACTGTTTGTAATACGGCTTCTTGAAAATGTGGAATAATTGCTAATCTTCTAGGCAGAGATGGACAGAACATCAGCCTGGTATTTAATTTTGTAAATATGAATTAGGTGAGGTGATGCAAGTATAAAACCCTTTTTATTATTTTCCCCCCCTCCCCTAAATTTTCCGAGGTCATATGAAGTGGTAAATGATGTGCAAGTCAGTGGAATATTGCAGGGCACGGTACATTTAGGATGTCCACATGAGTCCTCAAGCTATTAAAACATTTTCCTCTCTTGCCTTTCATAATTTTTATTTATAATCCTTAATTTGTGTGGTTGGGACAGTGCCACTCAGAGTAACAGTCCTTCTTCCATGCCCTGCTCTTCTGCCTGCTGCCACCAGCTCTTGTCCATATGACTGCATACAAGCTGCAGCACGACGGGCTCCACGCTTCCATTAGCAAGAGCCTTGTTGATTATTTATTTCGGGAAGGTGTGAGGGAATCTAACACCCACGCTTGGCAAACTCACCTCCCCGTCACTGTGCGCTCATTCGCAGGCTGCGGCTGGAGCAAGCACTCCACGTGTGGGAGAAATCAAGAGGAGGAGTCCAGCGGGCGTGGAGAAACCAGACCCTCCTCTGCCTCCTCCCCGACTTCGGCTGAATCTGACAAAGGGGCTCGCTCAGTCCCAGCCCAGCCTTCTGGCACTTTGCTTCCAGGTAGATGGCCTAGATAGGGCAGCCCTCCAGCTTGATACGAGTACCCTGCCTCTACCTGAGGAAATGTGGATGACTCAGGACGGGATGGAAATGGGAATGTGTCCAAGCAAGCCAGCCCTGGCAGAGGAGCGCCTGCCCCCAGCCTTGCAGGGCTGTGGCCGATTGTCTTACTAAACGTCGTCATCAGATGGTGATGGGTGATACTATCTGCATCTTTCCCAACTCCGTTGCTGAAAAAATGTGTCATGATACCAACAAGTATCAGTTGGGCACCCTTCTGAGAAAGGGTTGGGGACTTCCAAGGGCTGTGGTGGCACCAACCTCCTGTCACGATCCCAGCCCAGGCACAGGGGAGTTGCCTGTGGGCTAGGGCTTTGGGGGTGAGCTGAAGGACCTCATTAAGGATGGGTAGCTGTAGTAGACTTGCCTCAGCACATGCTGCCTAGCACCTTTTGTGCTTCCAGCTTTTAGTTTCTCTCTGTGGCTGAGTTGAGAAGCTGTAACTTGGACTAGCAAATTTTTGTCTGTGTTTTCAGGCACAGAGGGTAGGATGTACAACAGCCAGGCTGTGTGTGGGAGGTGAGCTTGCTGTAAAACACTCTTGATTTTTACACAGATTTTTTGTTTGGGTGTTTGGTTGGTTGGTTGTTTTTTTTTTTTTACTTTTTTTTTTTTTTAGACACCTGCTGTGCTTGTGGAACCGAAGACCATTATACAAGCAGGTTGGTTCAATTATCTGATTAAAAGCTTGGTGAAATAATTCATTGCAAAGAGCTTAGCTTTTGTGCTTATATCCCAAGAAAGTTAAAAGAATGTTGCCAAATTTTGCTCTCAGGTACACACATGCTTTTCCCAGAACTTGAATAATTGCTTTCTGTGTTTTTCCTACGTCTGTATGTTCTTTTTTTTTTCTCCTTAGGTGCTATTCAAATGGAACGCTCTTGAAACTGCGGCTTGGTTGGAATCTTTGCATGCATAATATTGGTCGTGTGCACAAAGCAGCATTGATGGGACCTTAGCAGGATACCTAACTCATCTCCTTGCCCCAAGGCTTTGCTGAAGTAGGCTTTGTGCTTCAAAAGCAAATGGAATGATTCAGTGTCCTGTATGTGGGGGATAGCTTCTAACCAGGTATTTTTAGACATCAATAAAATGTTGCTTTGAAAAAACGCGAATTGGGCAGCTCAAAAGAGGAAGCAAAGGAGGAAAAGACTTTGGAAAAACATTACTGTATTTTGAATTATCAGTCCTTTTGATGTTGTCAGCCCATACCATAAGTGACAGGAATAATTGATTAACTTCCTTGCTGTTTAATGTGGTCATTTTATGGCTCACAGAAATGGCTTTTGCTGGTAACACCATTTACATCTGGAACTGTGAGATGCATGGGGCCATGCCAAGAGGAAGATGGTTTGGGCTGCACAGATGCCCTGGCAGCATGCAGAAATATATCCTTCCCTGGGCAGACAGTGGGATGCCTCCCTGCACACTGCTTGCCATGGGCAGCTCCCCTCCATCTCCTTCTCTTCCTGGCCCTGCTTCTGGCAAAGTTGCTAGCCATTTTTCCTCCTGAATGTGTGAGGGAGGGTGATGGAAGGCTTCCCTTCACCCCAGCCCCAAAGGCTCTGCCTAGCTCTCTGCAGAAGCAGGAGCTGCATAAAGGCAGGGAGAGAGGAGAAAGTCTGTCTCTGCTTTTACAGGGCCATGTCCCTGTGAAACCTGTCTCCTTCCTCTGTCACACAGCATTTTTCACAAACCACTGCCAGCTTATGCCTCTCTGCTGCTCTTTTGTTACTTTTAAGAAGAAGTTGGCACTCATTGGTAATTATTACCATAGCAAAGAGTCACTTCATGAAGTTGGGCTCAACTTTCTCCATCTAGAGGTTGTACCTGGGAACATGAAAAGCACTGTTGGGCAGCTATGCCCACACTTGCTGCTTTGACTTCAACTCTCTCTGGGATATAAGGCATACTGTTTTTCACAGGAAGCATGCATTCACCTCATGGAGTCCAATGAAATTTCAGCTTGCTGGAGCCGAGCTATTCCCATTTCTGGTATCAACATATGAAGAGTCATTTGCTGAGCTGGTGAGGGAGGCCGTGACCCCTGCTTCTCTACTGGCTTCCAAGTGAGCAGAAAGTTCCCTTTGGGATAGGGTGAGTGTATGCAGGTGGCACCCTGGAACTTGCTAGCTGAGCTGGGAGAGGACCACCTTTATCAAAATGAAAGAAAAAGAGAAATCAAGCCCAAGTTTGATGAAATAAATAATTCCAGTGCAAATAGGGTCTCAGAAGGTACTAAAATGTATAGAAATGCTCAGATCTAAATTGAAACCAATATTTAATCATATTCTACACTGTAAGCTCAAGACAGCTGAGATAGGCTATTCTCACAGAATTTGGCCAGTCTATACCAGTGTGACCCTGGTGACCTAAGGCAGGATGTGCTCAGCTCTTCAGATCAAGATCTTTTACATCCGTGATATTTCAGATTTTTTTTTTCACAGCACTTACTTATGAGAAAGGCAAGAGCTAGTATTCTTTCAGTTGAAACTCTGTATCAATTAAACCTGCTGAAAAGACAAGCAAAGTGTGATGCTGTCCACAGTATGTTCCCTGTTCAGTATAACAGCTTGCAGATCAGTACAGGGGAGACCATAGTCAGTATATTCCAAGCATGCCATGAAGTTGGTTCTTAAGATGTGGATTTCTTCACCATAGTGGGGAAAGAAGCTTGGACAAAACAATCAGTTCAGTGTTCTTTGCCATTGACCCCAGAAGTGCTCTGAGGTTCTGACTCCATGTGGGAGATTAATTGAGTTGCTTAGTCAAGAAGATTCACATTCATCCCTAGAGATGCATGGACCCTTAGCAGAAAGGATAATATTGAAAGGATGATATTCCTGTGTTACAAGCTTGCTCAGAGGGGCTTCAGCTCCTAGAAGAAAGCTGAAGAATAGTGGCCTGCAAGAAAACTCTGAGAAATTGCCTAGATACAAGTTCCCTTGTCCATGCATCCTCTCCTGAGAAAAACAGAGCTATTCTGGGACTGCAAAAACAATGGCACAGATATGCACATGTGTTTACCATTATGCAAAGATTCTGTATAGCAAAAGAATTTATAGGTGGCAGAGCAGTCAGTTTTGTAGACCCATTAGGTCCCCAAGAAGTACAAAGGGGCTGTGGCAGCAGCAGAAGACAATTTCTGTCTTAATCTGAAGGAATTATCCTTAAATTAGAAAGGGCCCGCCACTCCACCAGAGAAATGCAGCTGCTTCAATGCCCATTCATTATTAACACTGCAGTTCTGGGTACAACAGGCCAACATAGACTGTGAGTGATGCATAATGGAGAAAATCACCTGTTTTGAGAGAGACTTTCACATTTCTTGCAGCTTTCCCTTTTCCCCGTGATGCAATGAAGGACATCTGCCACAGTAAAACTGTAATCCCTGGAGAATTCCTCCACGTGTCAATAAAATCCATGCTGAGCATTCCAGTCTCTGTATTTGTAAACATTTTTAGTATCTCTCTTCTTTGGGATACATACAAGCTGTACTGCACTAAAATGCTGTTATATTACCGCTGGATATTGCTGTCTGTTGTACTTTTTGTTGCTTTCACTTGTTTTGATTATCACCAAATAACTTTCAGTGAAACCAATTTTTTTTTTTTTTATTATGATAGCTGGTGAATATTGTGTTGGGGGAAAATAAATTTTTAAGTGGGAATCTTCTAATCAAAGTCACTGTTCTTAGCTTGTAGTTTGGAAGAAGACAACACACGAATGAAAAGGGATGAATAGATGGATGAGTCAATGTAAGTAGTATCTGATGCTTTTGAAAGAAGGACTTCTTGTATAAACACCTGGGTGGGTGATCTGATTGAGATTTACTACATGTACTTGTGAGGAATGAAATTGTTAAATACTACTGAAGAGTTTGAGCAATCTTTGGAGGCTACCTTCTAATGCTACGGTGTTAGTGGCGTACATCTTTCAGATCTTCTGTTCAGGCTGAGGCAGAGATTTTAGTATGTTTTTGATTTTTTTTTTTTTGTCTTTTTCCAAATGGAAACTTTCTTAGAACTGTATGTAAGCACACATTCATGCTTAGCTATGTGTAACTGGATTTAGAACAGTAATCCTGGCAATGCTTGCTGCTTTTTTTTTTTTTCCCCCCTCTAAAACACATATTTTCCATTAAGTAGTGTAGCTAATAAATGTTGCTACTTGTATGCAGCCTTTTTTTTCCAGGTTACCAGTGAATCACTTGAGGCTGTGACCTTATCTGATCTTGCATGCTCAACAGGGCTGGGACTAATCAATAATTGGCAAGATTTCGTCACAGAGACTGTGGGTGCTGCAGGAAGCAGTTTGGTGATTAAGTAGTTGACACTCTCTCAACTATTAATGAAACTCTGCCCCATAGAAACCTTGATAGGAGTCTGCAGCCTTTTGAATGGGATGAAAAATTGAGATCTTCATCGCTCATCATTCAGGACACCCTCTCATGGCATTTTTTTGTGTGTGAATGTGAGATTAGAACTATTCATCCAGGCAGTCCTGGCCAAATTCTAGATGGATAATTGTTTTCAGCCTAGCTTCCTTTGGATTCAATTTAAACTGTTATTCTTCTTTGTTTCCTAACCCAAGGTGTTAAACTGCTGGTGTCAGTGCTTCTCAGAGCAGTGCTAGGAACATTGACTGGGAGGAGTGGATGTGATTCTGTTGCTTCTGAACTTTATTGAGGATTCTCAAAGGTCTCTCTCTCTGTGAAGGGTTGATAGCCTTGTGTGGAAACATCTGGACAGGGTGAACTTTTCAGTTTCCTGGGCCGGAAAGACTTTATCAATTGAGGTGGACAGATGTAGGTCCAATCTGCAATTTGATGTTTAGATCATAGACAAAACTCATGCTTCCCTCCCTCCCCTTCCCCCCCAGTGACAGAGTCTGGGAATTGTTAGTATTGGCATTAAAGTGTTCTGTAAAACATAGAGGGGACTGCAGAGTGTCTTTCTTGTTTGTTTGTCTGTGATATGTGTAAAGACAGCCTAGAAAGCTCCTGGTGTTTGTTGTCGATGGCATTCTCTGAATGCCTCCATCTCCCTGCTCCTTCTGGAGAAACACAGGACATGTAGCAGCTGATCTCCTACCCCATCTCCCTGCTTGTGCTGACCCTCCAGGGACAGAGAGATTATCTGGGATATTTCTCTGGGCTAACAGGGAATTGGGGGTTGGGAGGGGGCAAAGACTTGACATTCCTGGTATTTCTGAGAATCACAGACTCAGTTCAAAATCAGGAATGTGTGCTGCTGAAGCGAGTACTAGGTTTTGGAAAATCAGTGTTCTTCCTTCCCCCCAGGTAAACCAGTCAGATCTGAAAATCATTCAGATGCTTTCTTGCATCACAGGAGAGGCCAATTCCAAACCCTACTCCTCCCTTCCCAGATTGGCTGCTGTTTTGCCTGAGTTGCTTCTTTGCAGTAAGAAAATTCAAAGGAGTAGGAGGAAAGCTTTCTTGAGCTGGAGCTAGAGGTGTTCAGACAAATCCAGAAAAAAACAGAAGAAAATAAACTTATCAGAATCAAATTGGCTAAAGCTGATGTGAAAGGTTTTAAGTTCAGAGGGGAAAATGAGAACCCTAAACCCCAAGGTGAATCCTGGGCTATGGGTACACGACTTCTTCTGATGGTAGCTCTACCAAATGGAGCTCATCACTGCTTTCCCCATCTAAAATTATTCCTAGTCATGTCTCCAGGTAGACCCATTCCTTGGGCAGGGGTGGGAGGACTAAAACCTGTTTTAGTCAAAATGAGCAGGTCACCATGCACAACACATACAGAAAGTTTTGCTAACTGGATTAATGCAGGTGTACAGAAAGGTCTGCCTTACTCCCCAGGAGCTTCAAGCCGTTTCATCTTGAGCTCAGTGACCTGACACTTCTATGCCTTAAATTTCCTTAGGGCTGACTTGCAGACAAACTCGGAAAGGCAGTCAGGCAGTATCCATGGTATGGGAGTGCATCTGCACCCAGCCCCTTGCTGGTTGTGCTGGGTGGATTTACATACTGGGTATCTGTGTGCCTCAGCTTCCCAGTCCTTGCCTAATGGGTTAGCCTGTTGGGCCTGTTTTTGTGGGGTATTGTCACCTGGAAAGTTCCAAAGGATATTTTTGTTCCCACGTCCTACATGCCACATAAACATATGAGAAATAGACTCTGTCCCAGAATGCTGTAAATAATGAAGCTAGAGAAAGGTCGTGGCTCCCCAGCTATGTTACACTTATATTACCTCACAGATTGTGGGCAGTGCTGAGCCTCAGCAGAGCAAGCTCACATCTGCCTTTACATGGCATTGACATAAACACCCTTGAGTTGTGAGAAGAGGACAGCACCGTGTTGTGTACAATGGGCTACGAAGGCAATCAGGCTAAGCAATTTATCTGTCTGCCTCACAGAGCTGAGAAATGAGCCTGGACCTCCTTCCAGTACCCCTGCAAGTCCTGCCCAGTGTTTTAAAATGGTCAGCTGCCTGAACTGGTCCCTGACATTCAGGACCAGTTATTTCCTGCTATGAAATCTCCTGTAGCTTTAAGTCACAGCTTTATTTTTAGATCAGCTCTACCTCAGCCATAATTACATTTGTACCAATCAAGTGTGTGGTAATGCTCACAGGTGTCTGACTAGTCTTTTAGTGTAAGAATTAATTTCTGGGGTTGGAAAAGGCAGAATGGCAGGTGCTTCACAGCAGCATGTCATTGAGGTTTCACTTGCCCCATAAGGCTTCTAAAAGGCAACATTGCAAGAAGATAGCAGCAACAGTGGGCACTGCATTTAAGAAGTGGTGGTTCTGGGTCCTTCTGTACCCTCTCATTTCAGATCTCCAGTGCTGGCATGACTTAGCCCTTGACAGGGAACACACTTTTAATGCTGTTTTATTAAGACTCAGAAGCATTTGTGGGATTGGTGTGGGAGTACAAAATTGTTTTCTGATGAGGAATTGAGTCAAAGTTTGTTGGCGTCTCATGTAGTGGCTGTTTATATGTAAACTTGAAACCAAACCAAACAAACGGAATGAAACCATCCAAGACCTAAAATGTCATCTGGCAGCGAGGAGCACTGCAAACATCAGATTAGGAGAGCCCAGAACCAGCTGGTTGCTGTTTGCAATGAAGCGAGTGGTCACCAGACATTCAAAAGCTGGCCATAAAGCCTTTCTAAGCTCTCTTGCTTAAGCTCCTACGGTCCCTACTACTCATTTTAGAATTGAGCAAGCATGAAGGGTGCTTCTGTTTAGCTGTGGGAAGAAGGCTGGGAAAACAGCACAAAGGCAATAGTTTTAGCATCCATTCTCCTGTAGCACACAGCGAAGACCGGACCTCTGCTCCCTCTGAAATCAGTTGTAATGTTTTTTGCTGGTTTTCAGCAGGACTAGGGTGAAACCAAAGTATAATAACAAGTCACAAAGGCTATATTAAAGACTGACGCATGCTCCCTGAGAAAACAGCTGTTGAGGTTTAAGAGGTTCTGGCCTCTTCCAGCTGCTTCACTCCTACTCCTCTGACAGAGGTTACTGCTCCCAAAATGGTGCCAGCAGAAAGGGATGTGAGATCATGCTCTACTTCACAGCCTTCGTACAACTCTGCTTTCTTGGGAAACAGGCCCTTTGGTAGTTGTAGTCTGTGAACTGGAGCAGGCAAACTACTGAGAGACACACATGCATGGCTTCTGGCACCCTTCACTGTGGGGTGCTCATCTCCAGCCCATGGGCAGGCCAGCCAGATGGGGGTGATAAGAAACCTGCAGCAGCAAGGTTTGTCAGAGCCCATTGTCAGAGCCTTTCATTACCCATTGTTCCCTTTATGAATGCAGTTGTGCCTATTGCATGTCTCCATACTCAGTTCAACTTAAAAATTAGACCTGGAACACAATGGACAGAGCTTTTTGGTCAGGAAGTGTTTCTTTTTATACATTAAATTACGCGAGGCTTTAGTGTTGTTGTAGCAACAACATCCTGATACTCTTGCTGTAAGGATGGTTGAAGGAAGTTGTGTTCTGAATACAGCCAAGGCTTACAGTAGAAATTTGATGCTTTGAGGCCTGAAAGTAACTGTCATGAAGTTTTAGCTGTCATGGGAAAGGGTGAGTTTTAGAAGCCACCTTTGAATGAGCTGCACATGTATGAGTCCAGTGACCTTGATGGAATTTATTCCCAGTGTAAGAAAAATCAGAAGTGAAGCTTGAAACTTCAAGCAAATACATCTTTGCACTGTACTTCAGACACATTAGTAAAGTAGCAGCTCTTGTATAGTGTAGCTCTGTCTCCTTTAGTGTCTTGGTCTTTTTTCCTTGATGCTAATGTAGCTTAGAGTTTCTTCAGCTAAAAACCTCACAGCTCTTGGTATCTTGCTCTTGCAGCCTTCTGTGACATTAACATTACTGATGAGCATGTAATTGATCTTACCTACTCTCAAATGTGTTTATTATAACTTTCATTATGGCTCTTTTTGAACACTAGTATTTGCCCAGCTAGGAAGTCTGTGTAATAGATATCTCCATATACTTTCTTAAGTTGTATGGACCATCACTAGACTTTACGTTTTTTTTGATCCTCACAGAATATCCCAGGGTAAGGAGGGTAAAAAAGTAGGGGGGAAAAGTATTAGAGAAGAATTGAAGGCTATGCTGCCCTTTTGAACTTCATAGGCTGCATATGTTTCTGTGTATTTCTTTCCTTCTAGTGATTCTTTTACCAGCTGGTTAATTTACAAGTCAAAACCTTGAAGCTTACAGTAGTTCAACCTCTTACTTCAAGAAGCCTTTGTGGATCATGCTAATGGCCCATGGTAATTCCCTTCAGATGAGAGACTATGGGATAGAGCGACTGGGAGATCTGTCTTGGTACTCATTTGTGAGCTCTGCTGTGTGCCCCATCCCAGCAGCAGGGACCCTGCATAAAATGGAAAACCTTAATTCACACAAGGTGGTTGGAAAGTCTGACCTGTAGAAAAATATGAACATTGTACAACACTTAGGGCGGGATCACAGAATCACAGAATTAACCAGGTTTGGAAAAGACCTTTGAGATCAAGTCCAACACATCACCCAACACCATCTAATCAACTAAACCATGGCACTAAGTGCCTCATCCAGTCTTATTTTAAACACTTCCAGGGATGGTGACTCCACCACCTCCCTGGGCAGTCCATTCCAATGGGAAATCACTCTTTCTGTGAAGAATTTCTTCCCAACAATCCATTCTAAACCTCCCCTGGTGCAGCTTGAGACTGTGTCCTCTCATTCTGTCACTGGTTGCCTGGGAGAAGAGACCAACCCCCACCTGGCTACAGCCTCCCTTCAGGTAGTTGTAGACAGCAATGAGGTCCCCCCCAAGCCTCCTCTTCTTCAGGCTAACCAACCCCAGCTCCCTCAGCTGCTCCTCACAGGGCTTGTGCTCCAGACCCCTCACCAGCTTTGTTGCCCTTCTCTGGACACATTCGAGCATCTCAACATCTTTCTTAAACTGAGGGGCCCAGAACTAGACAGAGTACTCAAGGTGTGGCCTAAGCAGTGCTGAGTACAGGGGAACAATGACTTCCTGGCTCCTACTGACCACACTATTCCTGATGCAGGCCAGGATGCCATTGGCCTTCTTGGCCACCTGGGCACACTGCTGGCTCATGTTCAGCCTACTGTCAGCCAGTCCCCCCAGGTATTCATATGATGAGAGCGATTGCTTCGGTTTGTCTCCAGGAACTGGAGACATGGTTTCATTTTTGTGATAATCAAGGATATTCAGTAAATAGATATCACAACTGAAGCTAATACCTCACTCAATACTGTGAGAAGGATGAAGACATTTTAAATGACACAGAAATATACTGAGTTTTCAGCCACAGTATGCAGTGAGCTATTTTCAATGGAAAAATCAGCACTCTCAAGGCAATTCATTTAGCGTTTCCTTTTTAACACTTCCTCAAAATTAATTGCAGCAGAAAACATAAAGCTTAGTGTGTTTCTTCAATCTGAGACAAAAACCAGTCAAGAACGTCTGCTTGAAACAACAAAATCCCTCTAGGACAAAAAGGCAACTGTTTGTGCTACCACTGATGGCACATTTTAAGGGCTTTTCCAGTTTGCTGTCAAAGAAAGGGTATGTCTTCAGTGCTGATTTACATTCAGTGCTGATTTACATTCAGCGCAATTAAATAAATTTGGTGTTTTTTCCATCCCAGGTTACTTCAGTGTGGACAAAAGCAGCTCCTCCATGAAATGAAACGTGGGCAGTCAGGTACGTGGTGGTCCCATGCTCAACATGTATTATACTAAGGTTTCTGAGGCCTTTAACCTGGCAGAAATTTGACTCATTTAATGAATTTTTATAGGAGTATTATCTCAGCGTACAGGGTAGCTGGGGGAAGTCACTAATGCCTAGTTTTCCCAGAAAGAACAAAGTTGCCAGAATTGTCCTGTTAACAACTGAAACTGTGCTAGCTAAAGCTTTAGCCTGTGCTTCCTGCAAGGAAACTAAGATTGCTTTCAGAGGTACTAAATTTGAGATCTTTATATCTAAGTAGGTTCAACTAAAAGACAACACTCAGGCTGTATGTCCTGCAGTGAGGACAATCCCTGAGTATTTCTTTTGAAACCAATTTTTTTTTTCATTTATTAATGGCTTCACTGGAATTCCCTTTATAATCAGATTTTTGGGGAATAATAATACCAAGAAAAAGCCAACATAAGCAACCTTGCATCCTGTCCTTTAAAAATAAAAATTAGAAGTAATGTCCCCCAATAACACTTTGTTCTTTGGTAAGGGACTAATGGGATACAGAACTTGGCACGCTGAAACAGCAGCTGGAATGAAGATACTATCATAAAAATCACCTAAATCTTGACTTCATTAAAAGCTATTTAATAGGATCAACATTTTTTTTCCTGGCCAAAATTTCTTAAGTTATGTAATAAACTTTGTGTGCCTTATCCTCCAGGGTTATTTCCACACTCCATTAACAGGCTATAGCAGGTTTTTAAAATATTCAGCATAGTATGGTGTGTACCTGGGAACAAGGAACAGAAAGTTCTTTTAAAGATTGTATGTACATATGTCTGTAGGCTGCATGAGCTTGCCTAAACAATTCACACCATTATCAAGAAGATCTTGGCAAAAACAAGAGAAAAAGAGATTCAGTAAGTTACATAACAAGCACATCTCTCTTTCCTTTTTAAGCAATGGCTGCTTCCACTTAAATGATACTTGAAGCATTTCATAAAAACTGCTAGCAACAAAAAGAAAATATTCCAAGGCCTCTTCAGCAATGGAATTGATTACATGTAGAATGGTAAAACATTGGCTTCATTTGCCTAATCTTCTGGGTAATTCCAGATGTTTACATTCCTGGAGATTTCAACATTTATATTTATAAATATTTGGTGGTAAGAGGTAGGTATAGAAAGCATTAAGTTAGGGAGAAAGTAGAGGGGCAAATAATACTTTTGTTTTTTTTTCCTCAGGCTGAGGCAGACCTGACCACATAACTTTAGGAAACCATCCACCTGGAAATCCCTCCAAACACCTACTGAACATCCGTAGACCATATATTTCTGGAATATTGGAGATAGTCAGTTGATCAGACAGGGTGGGTGAGTGGAAGTGAACCCTGTCAATTTCCCCCGAAAGCTGTGCTCACTTTTGCCAGTTATTTCTTCACCCTCAGATGCAGCAATCCTAAGATTTTTGGTAAAGACAGACATTGTCTAAATGCTGACAGGAATTTTTCCATTTGGGCACTGATGGGTGTTGAATATGACTCAAAGTCCAAGTGACTGAAAGTTTTGACCCTTGAAGAAGAAAAGTCCCACTGCAAAAGACCAAAAGGCCAGCTGGTTGACAATCCCATCTCTGGACAGTGGACAGTCAGAGCAGGGGGCAAGAAGGGAGCAAGCAGATGCTCACGTTTCCTCCAGCACATCCTCCTTACTCCTGGCTGTCGCTGCACAGGGACTTCCTGGCCCAGAGGCTGTATTTGTGTTATTGTGTGTAATAGCTCATAATGGACTTTTTTCCCATGAATTAGACTAATCTCTCCAGTTATGTTTTTGGCTTCCATAGCATTCTATGGTAATGAATCCCACAGTGTAGCTATGTGCTTTGTGAAAAACTGTGTGTGTGTGTGCGTGTGCATGTCTTTCAAACCTCTTTCCTCTTCTCTCCACATCTTGCAGGTGAGAAACAAAGGAAGAAGGTCCCATGTTTGCCCTCTGCCAATCACTCAGGCTGTCATGCTCTCTCACTTGAATGAGCTGTGCTGTCTCTTGTGCAAGCCATGGGCTTCTCATCTGCTGATAGATACTTTTACCCAATTTGCATAGAAGCTGAACTTCTCCAGTTCTCCTTAATGCTGTTGCAAAATCAAAGATGTGGGTGCATTTATATTAACATACCCTGGTTTGTATTACCTTACCTTGTTGTGGCTGTTTTGTGCTTGCTCCTCTGTGGTGCTGTACTTTGCTCTGCTCAACATCATTATTTTTTCCCAGTAATGTAAATTGTCTTTGCTCCTTTAAGCACCATCACAGAATAACAGCTTTGAAAAATGAAGGCAGGCCTGATGGGAGTTCATGTGCTGAGTTAGCTCCTCTGCTAGACATGACAACAAAGCTCTGGAAGTAAAGTTCTTTGTCCAGAGGGGAAGAAGTCTTTTCTATCCTTTCCCACAGTTAAGAAACAGCTTTTGTTGAGTTACAAGGAAAGTCACTTACATGACTGGTGTGCTTTTGGATGACTGGAAGTAGAACAAAGAGAAAAAAAATCTTGAAATGTCCCAGCTGACCCCAAAATTAAAACCTCCCATTACACTGGCACTTACTGCACAGACACTGTGTAATTTGGGTTTGTACTGACTCCTTAAATCAAGATTATCTTCATGTAACTGTCATTCATTTGTATATGGGTTTCACAGAAAATGCACCAATGTCACAACTCTCAGGTCTCTGAAAATACAACCCTGAACTCCTTTCCACAGCTATCTATCTGTTCTGCTTTCTCCATGGAATCATAGAACACATAGGGCTGAAAGGGACACTTGAAGGTCATCTTGTCCATCTCTGTTCTGCCTGTATTTCAGGGGAGCAAAGCCTGCATCCACCTTGTTCTGTGGCTTTCCATCCTTCAGCCGTTGGGCTTGGATGAGAGAGGGTAGGTGTTAGGAGAGGCATCTCTAGGAGAGGTATCTCTGGGAGAGGCATCTCTAGGAGAGGCCAGGTTTGTGTGGGTGGCAGGTGGCTTCCAGCTCTAACAAGTATCCCTGCAAGTTCCTGCTGCTTTTTCTTGGCAGTAGGATTGAAAACCCTACTGGTATACCAGCCAAATACAGTTCCTTCTCCTGTCTTGATACAAGAGTACTTTCTCAGCATGAAAACCAGAGAGAAGGGATGCACTAGGAATGGTGAACTCCCTCTAGCCCAGACCTACATACATTGACACATCCTAAACCAGAGGGAAATCTAACAGGTGAATTGTGTGCCTGTGTACAGTGGCTGTCTGGAGGGGGATATCTAGGTGGGCAAAGCACTGTGTTGTCTTTGCTGGGTATGAACTAATAGGGTTTTGTTACTTTTTTTTTTTTTCTATTTTAATTTGAATTTTACTTTTTTGCTTGCCAGTCTGAAGATCTTTCCAGAGTACATGTTGCTAACCATAGTCTCAATCATCTGGGTGGTTATTTGCGTGTGTGCCAGCATCTCCATGAGCTTCTGACCATGTCTGGAAGTGATCCATAGGTCAGTGAGTGTATCTGTGTGTCTGTGTGGAATGGGTAGGATAAACTGCATTCTGCAGAGCTGCAGAAATCCCTGTAAAGATTACCTCCCTTTTTCTTTTTTTATTTTTTTTTATTTTTTTTTTTTATCCTGGAGCCTCATCAGAAGGGATGGGATCCAGGAATTGCCTGTATGTACCCATAAGCTGTCCTTAAGAGCCCCTCAGTGAGCTTCCATGAAAGTCCCCCAAAGTCTAACATTGTGCATTTTTTGTACAGATACACTTAAAGCATTAGGTTTGTGTAAGTGAAGACTTGTGTCACAATTGCAAGGAAAAGCACAACTGCAGAAGGCTGGGAAAGCAATTCCTCTGGTTATTTCAGGGGCTTGTGTGGGAATATTCCTAGGCTATAAATCGTAGTGTTACTTGCTACTTGGGAACATTTGCCTTTATAAAATCTTCAGGTGCAAAATGTACACTGTGTTGTTACAGATTTCAGGCATGATTGTGTGTTCAGTATATTAAGCTAACATAAAGGTGAAAACCTCATTTCCTTACTGCTTGTAATTTGGAAGCCAGCAAGCTAGTGTAGCGGTGCCTTATTACCTTCAGTTATATGTAAGCATGAAATAGTATATGTAGCAGACAAATACAATAAAGTTCAAACATGTATAAATTTGCATTAGTACCAGTGCAAGAAAGAGTTTAAATGCAATAGGAATATATAAATGTACATATGTGCTTATATGCATGTAAATATAAAAGTATTATACATATATAAATCATTTGGTACTTTAAAATATTAGACATTATTACACAGAAAATGCTTAATTCATCTGCAAAATGTAATCCCTTTGTAACACTGTTACTGACAACGAAGATTGATTTCTGCTTCTGATGTGAAAGTCTGAGAGAGGACCAGAGGAGAGATTTTCTGAGTCTCTTTAGGTAGCAGCTAAAATCTGCTGTTGTAGAAGGGAGAGAAAATATTCTCACTGTGTGCAGCAGGACATGTAATTAATCCCCAGATTCTTTAATTCATGACTGTGGGTTGTGTATGTGAACTCTCTGTGCCCCTGCATATAGCACTAGTGGTTCCTTCATCTGCAACCTCCACCCTTCCAGTGGAAGTGCAATGCCCTGCTCCCCTAGCCCTCATGGTCACTTTGACCAAGGGATCTTCTCATGAGATTCCTGTATCAGGCAGTCTTCATGTAAATACCATCAGAGTTCAGAGGATCACAGGATGTTAGGGGTTGGAAGGTTGCTCCGGAGATCGTCGAGTCCAACCCTCCTGCCAGAGCAGGACCATACAATCTAGTGCAGGTCACACAGCAATGCATCCAAGATGGGTCTTGAAAGTCTCCAGAGAAGGAGACTCCACAACCTCTCCAGGGAGCCTGTTCCAGTGCTCTGTGACCCTCACAGTGAAGAAGTTCCTCCTCATGTTGAGATGGAACCTCCTGTGCTGTAGTTTATATCCATTGCCCCTACTCCACAGGGCTTGCTCCTGCCTTGTCCTGCTACCCATTCAGAACACACCATCTCGACCATCCCCAGTCTGCATTCTGCCTCACAGAGTCTGTGCCATGCATCACGGGAGCCCACAAGGAGAAAGATCCACTGCTTCAGAGGTATTTAATCTTATGTGAGCTAACCAAAGTACTCTTTCACTTTTTTTGAGTGAAAGTGGCCCATTATTTGACCCATTTCAGAGAGGTGGGATTTTTGTTTCTCCTGTCCTGAGCTGTGTTTTAGAGAATCACCTAATTTGGCACGTTAACTTCCACAAACTCAGTGAATCTTTGCCATTGATCTTTCTTTCTTTCTATCCCTCCTCTTTCCCTCCCCCATCTCCAAACTCCCTGACTTGCAATTATAGCCATCTTTAGTGAGCAGCAATGGCTTTTTAATTTTCCACCAGAAATGGAAGTGTGCAATTATTATGCAAAGCAGTTTTCTTTTAATTCCCCAAAATTTCCGGTGTACACTGTAATCAGTCATTTTCTACTGTACATTTTACTGTCTGAAATTGTAAGCCTAGACCATTAGAAAACCATAATAAATAATTCAGTGATTTCCTTTCAGCTTCATGTTCTTTTTTCGCTGAATATGTTTGGAGGTGTAAATATCTCTCCAGAGGGGAATAATTTTAAGTTGAGTTTTCTAATTTGATTAAGGAAGTGGTGCCTGCCTGTTTCATCTACAGGCAGGAATTCAAGTGCACCAGGGAGATGTTTAGATATCTACGTAGGTGTGTTTAATATGTTCTGCCTAATTGTATTTCCTTTTCACTGAATAAGGAAAGTTGTAACACAATGGGATTAATCTTCCCATCTCCCCCCACCTCCTTTTTCCTGGTTTTAATTGTCTTGCTCCTCACAACCACAGCAGCATGCCCTAGTAATGGATTTCATTGGATTAAGGCACATCCCCACATGGAGGGCTGTGGCCAGCATGGGGCTCCAGCCTGATGGCCTCGTTCATGTGGCACATGGTGGGTAGTCCAGCCTGGAGTGAAACCACACAGCCAGATTTAACCCCCAGGCTGCACATGAGTTACTCTGTCAAAAATGTTGTAATGCAAGGGATACACATGAAACCAGGCTGATTTCAGAGGTTTCACTGCCTCTAAAAGGGAGAGATCACAGAATTGCAGAATGGTAAGGACCTCTGAAGATCATCTAGACCAACCTCCCTGCTAGAGAAAGATCACCTAGAGTAAACCACATAAGAACATGTCCAGGCAGATTTTTAATGCCTCCAGAGACAGAAATTCCACAGCCTCTCTGTTCAGGTGCTCTTATGTTGGTGTGGAACCTCCTGTGTGTGGCAATTAACTATATCAGAAGAACAGATTTCACTTAGCAGCTTTTTGAAAATACTACAATGTATTTCTGAAGTAAATGTGATAATTCATTATAGTAAAAATGGCCATATAATATGTAAAATAATAAGAGAAATTGCAGTGCACAGCTACACAGAAGTGCAGCTGGACTTAAAATTGTGATTTTTTTCTTCTTATGAGATCTTGAGTTAGTTTTCAGAGTCTGTGAGATGAATTTGCTTTATCCTTTCAAGCCATTCTTTGAAACCATGAGAGCTCTAAACTCCAGGTCTTCAAAACAAAATATGAAGATTGAAATCACACAGTCTCTTGGTTTCTGTAACTCCAGTTTGAAGGGAGTGGAGGAGAGAGCAAACATTGGCATAGCTGCTATGAGATTACAAATGTTAGCAGCGTTCTTCTGTGCATGGCAGGAGGGGGTGTTAGTGTAGGTACAAGGTAGGAACAAGGTAGGTACCTTGTTCATCTTCTCTTTGCTACTGTAGAAAGGGCAGGTGTGCCCAGCCAGAGTTTCCTGTTTTTGCAATTCATATGAGTCTTTGGGTACCTCCTGGAAAATTCTGTTGCCATCAACATATGCAAGGCTTGTGGGACCATATGGTCCAACTGGGTTTTCAGTTGTTCACTCTCTCTGCTCCTGCAAATATCATGATGCTAGGTGCTTCTGATGAGTTTCAAAATGTAAGGGTGAAAACAAAGCTGTCTTGATGTTCCTAATACCTGAGCACAGAGATTGCTCATACATACAAACTCATTTTGACCAACACCTGATTTTAATCTGTAGCCTTGTGAAGCATAATTCTATTACTGCACACTCAGTCCTGCTTTGTGACAGTTTCTCCCCAAACCACACTGTGCTTTTCTGAGACAAAGCTGGGCAGGAATTCCCAGCAGGTGAATTGCTGAGGGCATCACAAACAGCACTGTATTTGTATCCCATCTACCTTGTCTCTCCTGCTTATGGAGTAGACTATGTTAGGATGTCTTGAGGTTGAGTAGTCCAACTTTACTTTGCTGCACCCACACTGTGGCCAGTTCAGCGATCTTCATCCACTCAGCATCTTAATGATCTTATGGTTCAATCAAGAGAAAGACTATTGCCTTCCCTTTCCATTTTCTGTCTTCAGCTAACAAGCTATTCACTACTGACCCTGGATAAAATGTTTTTTGAAGGGTAATTAACACATGTCTCAGTATTAACCAAGATGTAAAGAAAGCCTAAATTAAAGCATTTTGGGAAATGTCTCAAAACTACTGCAGGTTGATTATTTTTTTTTCTTACTCCTCACTAGGTTATTTGACTGCCTTAAGGATTGGAGTGGGTTATAACCCTCAGCCCCCACTTTATTCTGCCCCAGAATGCTGCACTATTGTTTGTTCCCATGTCTCAACATTGACAGCCTGTACCTTCTTGTGTTCACAGGGGCAATATGTTAACAGGAGAGTATGATGCTCCCTCACCCAGGACAACTCATCCTGGAGACTAATATGATTTTTGGAAAGCATGCTTAACTCCCCACAGGCTGTAATGTGTTGTTTTCAGACTTTCCATTTCCTTGGCAGGTATGGTCAAAAGCTAATTAGCTAGACACCTTCACTTGCTATAGGATTATTTTAAAAGTATTCACTCTGAGTGCCTTTGATGAGGAACCTGGGCCTGTTCAAGGTGTGCTTTGAGCATCTTTGTCAGGTGAGGGGATTTAAGGTCAGTGCCTGGAGACCACTGGAGTTTGCTAAAGGCACCAGGGAGGGGTAGCAGTTGGAACAAGAGATGAGTAGAAAGTTCAGACCAGTTTGATGGACAGGCATCCTATTTAGGAAAGGGAGGGGAGATGTGGAGGAAGCTATGATTTGGCCATAAGCTATAGATGGGGGTAAATTTTTTGAAGCCAGCCCTTTGCCAAGGCATGGTTCACTGTATGGGTTTTTGCAGCCTTTGAAAACACTGGTTTATGGGGAAAATAATTTCTTTCAAGGTCTCATCCATTGTCTTCCTCTTAATGAACCTTTGTATTTCTTGGTTCTGCAAAGGACCAAAATCAGACATGTAGAAGCACCTTGATAAAATGCAACTGGAGCATTCTTGGCATGACTTGGCATGTGGGAGCAGAGAGATTGGGAACCTGATAGGCTTCCAGACATGTTCTGCAGACTCAAGAAGTGCAAGCAGTTGGATAAGCATCTGAACTTTTGTATGTTTATCTGAACTGAACTTGAACTCCGAGCCATTTCAGAGTTTACCTAGCATGGCTAATAATTACTAGAATGCTCATTAAAATAGGAAAGTAATAATTAATTAATTAAAAAAAAAAACAACAACATAAACAAACCACCTTGTTTAAATTGTGCTGGGGCAGGCATTCCTCTCAGCTGACAGTCTAGAAAAACCTTTGAAAGAAAAATAAAAAAAGAACAAACTAGTTCTCCTCTGCTTTAAAAAGTGTTGGGAAACTATGAAACCAAAAAAAAAAAAAAGTAAAAAAAAAAAAGTGATAAATAGAGAGGCAGATCTGATACCAGTTTTTGTGTACCTCTGTATGTCAACAGCAATACTATGAAGTTGCCTGTCATAGTGGTGTGAAGCCAGTAAAAGATCAGATTGTGCTCGACACTTCTCCAAGTGGAGTGACATTATCAAAAGAAGGGCAGTCAAGAGAGGCTCATTACAGTGAAAAATGTCTTTAGGATCCTGCCTAGGAACAATATAATTGGCTTTCTCAGTAGAAGGCATTATTTACTTAAACAAATAAACCCCTTTTTTTACTTATGTAGGTTTAGTTGTCATTTACTACCTCTTTAGTGACGTTAAACTTTAACATGATAACAGCGGGGTGAGCAGAGAGAACAGTTTCCACCCACATGGATAAATATTGATCTCAGTGATAGAGAAGAACAAACATTCTGATGAAGTTGTAGGAATGAAATTTAACCTGATATGGGTGGGTTGTTTTTACTGCACAGTAAAAGAAAGTTAGTCTTTCAACTAAGAACAGGGAAGGGCAAGGGGATGGCTTATCAAAACGTTGTTTACAGGATAATAATTTCTCTGACTTCAGACTGTAGTATTTGCCCATCGGTTGTGCACAAACCCAAAGAGATGATTAGGGTAAAGTTCTGGGCACAACTGGGTGAGTGGCAGTTCTGCTGCTGACTTCAGTAGGGGTGGGTATTTATAGCTGGAGCACTATGCAGAGGCTCTGATGACCTGTGGAGGTCTTGTGTGAGCAAATTGATTCTTTAAGTCCTTCCTTTGCTAATGTCTGCTTGAAAATAAGTTTATGCTTCTCTCCTCTGCTGAACCCGGTTTTGAGATTGATAGTCTGACATTCTAGAAAAAAATGAATTGCTGAAGTACAACAAACCTGGGAGGTGATGGTGCTGGTGGTAGCTGGGTAGAAGAGTTTAGTCTCACCAAAAAAAGTAGGTGTCCTCAATATCTGTGTCAGAGTCAGCAGTCTAGGCTCCACCTGCAGTCACTGTGGAGGTTCAGGTATGAACATCATTCGTGTCCTACAGCATATATGGATTAGGTCAGATGAACTGTCTCCTGCTAGCTGCTCTCCATTGGCTGTGAAAGGAACATTGTGTCATGTGCTATCTGTGCAGGTGTCCTAATTGTTGGCATGTAAAGGTAGGTCACATGAAAGCTCTGCCTCTGTTTTGGAAGCTAGCCATTCAGGAAATGTGTGACATGCTTGTAGGACCAAATAAACGAAGCTCTGATGTGGTAGCTTCAAAGTGCAAATTGTCTGCACTGCTCATATCTTACTCTGCAATCTTCTAGACACACCATATACATCACTTTTCCTAATTATTATCTCTCATCAAATCTGTCTTTCTACACAGGGTTTCTGCTGCTCCATACAACGTGTGTGACAGCAACATACCACTACATATGATGTTGTGATGCAGACATGGCTTTTTGTACAGGTCCCCTAAGAGGTGATTACATGGTCCCAGTCCCATAATATTTTAGCACTTCATATGCCTTAATGCATTTTCCTTTAAATAACAGATGTGAATTTTATCTCCTCTGCCTCTTGTCTTATTATTCCTCTTGGTTTAGGAAGCACATAGGGAGAATTATACGTAGGAGGCATGGAATTGTTTCAGTTAGAGAAGACCTTTAAGATCATTGAGTCCACCATGTCCATTAAACCACAGCCCGAGTTGCCATGTCCATGTTACCTGAGCACCTCGAGGGATGGTGACTCCACCACCTCCCTGGGCAACCTATTCCAATGTGTGACCACTCTTTCCATAAAGAAATTTTTCCTAATATCCAATCTAAACATCTCCTGGCACAGTCCCAGTCCATTTCCTAGTATCACCTGATAGTAGAGAGAATAGATTGATCCCCTCCTCACTACAACCCCCTTTTAGGTAGTTGTAGAGAGCAACGAGGTCTCCCCTCAGCTTCCTCCCCTCCAGTTGTTCAGCCACTCTTCATAAAACTTACTCTCTAGACCTTTCACCAGCTTTGTTGCCCTTCTCTGAATATACTCCAGCAACTTAATGTCTTTCCTGTAGCGAGGGCTTCAAAACTGAACATGACATCCCCAGTGCCAAGTACAGGGGCAAAACCTGAATATAACATCCCCAGTGCCAAGTACAGGGGCAAAAACTGAACATAACATCCCCAGTGCCAAGTACAGGGGCAAAAACTGAACATAACATCCTCAGTGCCAAGTACAGGGGCACTATCACTTCTTTACTCCTGCTGATCACACTAGTCCTGATGCAGGGCAGGATGCTGTTTGTCTTCTTGGCCACCTAAGCACATTGCTATCTCATGTTCTTATGCCTGTCATCCAGTACCCCCAGGTCCTTTTCTGCCAGGCAACTTTCCAGACACTCAGCCCCAAGCCTGTAGCATTGTGTGAACTCCCTAGGCTTTGAGCTGTTCCCAGCAGCTCTGTTCAGCTGTCTTCCTCTTTCATTGTATGAGCAATTATGAATCTGTGGGGAGGCAAGCAAACTCCAGCTGCCTCTGACCTTTGCCTGTTAACTTGTGCCTCCTCTACATGATGCAAAGAGGTTTTCCGACTCAGTCACTCTCAGCTGCCAATCTGACAGTCAGTAAATCACACCACAGCCTCTAATCTTGATTGGAGCTTTGGCTGTCTGACACTTCCTGCAAGTAGTCAATGTTACTGTTACATTAAATGAGGTTTTAATCACTGCCATAGGTAATTGTAGCATAAGGGTTGGGGAACTTACATGCCTTAGAAATGGCTTTGTGTGGGGGTACTAATATACACGTCTTCTAGAAGAATATTCCCTGCATGAAGTTGATGAAGAGTAAAATGGTGATTTGGAATCAGTAGGCCTCCCTGTAGCAAGCTAAGCAGTATCTGGCTTTGATGGGATTACCTGGAAGAGTTTATTTGTGATGAAAGTTGTGGCTCCTGCCTTAGGAAGATTTGAAATGAAGTTTGTTTTTTTTTTTTAATAACAGTTTAAAAGTTAGTTGGAAAGTTGCAGAATGAAATAACAACTTCTCGTTCCAGTTACAACTCTGCTTAGCTGAGCCTCATTCTTTCTTAATCTTTCAGATTTTTATCCCTAGAGGTGGGCTCCCTTTGAAGAGCAGTAAGAATTGTCATCATTCTATTCACCTTTGTAGAAGAAAACATCTTTGTATTTTCCTATGCCTCCTCTGTCTAGGGATTCTTTTTCCCTGGCTTTCCTGGGATTTTCTTAATTGTCAGTGTGACATACAAACTCCAAGACCGAGACAAGAACAGTGTGAATCCTTAATGCCTTCTGCTGTGGTGGGGCATGGTTTGCCTATTCTATAGAGACATCATGGCCAACAGGGTGCTTTGGAAATGTCTCACCTATGCCCTTGTTGTCAGCAGGAGCATCAGAGTGAAGATGCAAGTAGAAATGAGATTATAAAACCTGGGCTTGCTTATCAGCCCTCCTGTTGGAAGTGACCTGTATCTGGAATGAGAAGGGACTATCCCAGGATAATTAAAGAGCCTTTCAGCCTTGGGAGCCATGGTGGTCTGTAAAGGCTGCCATGGAGGCAGGGCTGCTGATCCTCAGGCTGTGTAGAGGGGTTCAGATTCGTTTGGAACTACTCGTTGTGCCATCTGAAAGCCAGAGACCCTTGAGTAGCTGCCAGACTTAGCTACTGGGGTCATAAGCACAGCCATTCATGCTGGGATTACATCCTCTACATCTGCCTGTCAGTTTCTGAGTCTTTATTTGGCATGAGACTGCCCATCTAGCAAGAAGTTTATCTGCTATCCTCCCTGCTTTCCAGGACCACATACAGCTTTCCCACACACAAACTTTTTAATTAAGGATCTGTCATTTTTTTCCCCAGACATCTTGAAGAAATGATTTCGTCTTGGCCTCATTCAGAGTTTCAGCATTCTGCCAGACAGCAGCTCTTTGGAGCAGTCTCTGCTCCCTCACCACAACCATGTACTTGTTCCCCTTCGGCGGCTTCGTACTGTGCTTTATCTTTCCATTTTTGCTTCTAATTTATTGACACTGAGAGCTTGCCTGGGTTTTGCAGGCTTTCCTGTAATGAGGCAGCCAGCTTGTGAAAGGCTGTGTCACAACCTGGCTTGTTCTTGTCAGAGGCTTTTATCTTCCCTCAGCAGTCACTTCTGTACCACTACTTCTGGGTTTTTGCTTTAATTATTCTTGTTGGTTTTGGCTGAGGTTTCTTTCTCCGTTAGTAGAAAGATGTTTTAGTTCTGCTGAAGCCTGGCAATGATAGTACATAGCAGCAGTATGTATTTCTAATCTAGATTCAGTTTCTGTGTTTTACTGCACCAAAGAGAGTCTGTTTTTGTGTCTGAGGTGCCACTAAAAGATGTGTATCATTTCCTGAGTGTTGATGATTGTGGTGAATTATCCCAGTTCTGTTTCAGAGATGTTGCTTAGAGAGCTTTTAGTATTTATATACAAAGCTAGCTGAAACAAACAAACCAAGCAACCAAAAGAAAAAAAAAAACAAACCACCACAAACAGTTTTCTTTTCCAGTTCACCAAAAAAAAAAAAAATCACTCTAAAGTGAGGTTTGCATCTAGAGTGGGCAGAATTAATTCTTATCCTCTCTGATATCTCTGATAGATTTGTGAAATAGGGTCTCTGTGTACAGCTCTTAGCCCTGGTGCATTTGACAAGGATATTACTTTGTCAAGTCAAGGCTGCTTGGAATAATTAGGGCTTCAGGGAGCCATCCAACACCAAAGAATCCTGGTTCCCAGGCAGTCAGGGAGCCCTGTAATTTGAAATATTCCCAGCCCTAAGATGGACAGGCTGGGAATCACGATGCTGTTGAAAACACTTTGAACCAAAGGTTGATTGAACACAGTGTTTCAGGTTCAGCAAGCCAGTGTTAGAAATTTCTGAGTTTCTCTATATTGTAGTACTTCTCTGAAGAACCATGAAGGTAAATTTGGCCCTAATTAGTGACACAGTTTAGTGCTAAGATTGCACTCCAGGCAGACGTGGTGAAATAAAGCCTGAAGAAATTCATGTCTTGAGCTTCTCATGTCGTGAGCTTCTGGAACCTGCAGAGTGCCTGATTCTGAGGCAGTTTATTACTGCTGGGCATGTTCTCCTGCACTGATATGAAATGTAGCACCAGGGATTTGGGGGCTGTCTCTAGGCACTTTCTGAGACTTTTATGGATGCACTGTCTTACAAGTGGGACCATGGAGCTTGTGCGTTACAGCACTTTTCTTGGAGATTGATGACTCCAGGCAGAATTTCTGTGCCATCCTCTTGAGCTCTCCCAGCATTCTTCCCAGTGCTCTGTGGAGAAGAAATACTGCTCCCTGCCCTACAGAGTGCATGTTAGAGAAGGACCCTTTGATACAAGCTTGCTGCTTGTCAGGATCACCTGTCATCAAGCAGATAACCAGACAGTTTTCCCCTCATCTACTTTGGTCCAAACTCTGCATAGCAAGGGATTTTGGCCAGACAAAAGCTGAAAACTAAGCTCAGAGGAACCAGCACTGAAGCATTTTAAGTGGAAACTGTTGAGTTTGTTATTCCACTTTATATCACAGTACGTGGATTATCCTGAAGTGTGGTAAGACAAGCAAGAGTATGACCAAATCCAGGAACAGAAATGACTTTTTTTGTATTGCTGATAAGCTAAAATTAGCAGGTGAAGTGGCTCTAAAAGAGTGATTCCCTGCTCTTCCCAGCAGTGCTCCCTTATGAAACAATCTCTCACTATGAACTTGGGAGCTGGATCCTGGGGCCAGATTCTGGAGCCAGATTCTGCTCCCACTTGCACTGCTCCTGACTATCAGTGAGAATGTGGTGAGCCCTCAGGAAAGCATGCACACATGATCAGGCTGGACTTAGAGAGCAAACCATGGATTAATTTTGCAATACTAGCAAACAGGCCAGAGCCCCCTATAATTTGTCCTTAAGGACTTCCTTATTTTTCATCTGATCACCACTGGAAAAGATAAAAGATCTTAGCAGAGAAGCTAAGGAGTGGGAGAAATGAGTCTACCATAAAGAAGGCTGCTTTAAGTGTGTGTTGAATCAAAATTCTTCTGTGTGATGCATTTCTGCACGAAGGCCTGTGCAGGGGTTGGCTGGTAGGATGTCATAGAATCATAAAATGGCAGGGGTTGTAAGGGACCTCTGGAGATCATCTAATCCAAAACCCTGCTAATGCAGGTACATTGCATTAGGAACCTGTCCAAGCAGGTTTTGAAAATCTCCAGAGAAGGAGACTCCACAACAGGGCAGCCTGTTCCAGTGCTCCATCACCCTGACTGTAAATAAGTTTCTCCTTAAGTTCAAGTGAAACTTCCTGTGTTCCAGATTGTACCTATTGCCCTTTGTCCTATCACTGGACACCACTGATAAGATCCCCTTCCCCCTAATCTTCCCTTTTGTGGGCTAAAGACCCCCAGATCTCTCATAAGAGAGATGCTCCAGTCCCCTAATCATCTTCATGGTCCTGCATTGGACTGTCTCCAGTAGTTCCCTGTCCTTCTTGAACTGGGAGCCTAGAACTTCATGCGCACAAATCTCAAGGTGCAGCCTCACCAGGGCAGAGTAGAGGAGAAGAAGAACCTCCCTCAACCTGCTGGCCTCACACTTTTTAATGCACCCCAGAATACCATTGGCCTTCTTGGCCACAAGGGCACATTGCTGGCTCATGGTGGTCTTGTCCATCAGCAGTCCCAGGTCCTTCTCTGCACAGCTGCTTTCCAGAAAGTCAACCCTGCACTGGTTTAAGCTGACTGGCCCCACTAGAAGGGATGAGGGATAGGGGACAGAGCTACCCACCCCACCTCTGCAGTGCTGCAGTGCAAGCTGGATCATATATTCTATACCATGCTAACATCATGATCACTGCATAACAGGAAGGGGTTGACCAGGGCTTATGGGACTTGAGTATATTCTATAGCTTGTAAAGTTTCCTGCTCTGGGTTTTTTTATGGTTTGGCTTGGTTGGGTTTATTTTTTTTCCCCCATCTTCCAGGCAGGGTGCATCCCTTTTTCCAGTTTCCTTTTGCCTCTTCCCCTGCTGCTGCATGCTTTGCTATTTCTCTTTTCTTTGGTGCAACCTGATGTCCCTGCAGCCGAGTAGTAAATTGTCCTTATCTCAACTAACATCTCTGCCTCCCAGGTCCTTTTCCTCCTTGCCCAGCCAGAGAGGGGTGGAGGGGGGAAGGAGAAACCCCTCTGTTGTAAACAGATTTGCCAGAGCTCAGCTGCCAGCTGTTAAAAACCTCTACCTGTAATGATGCATGGGGTTATTCCTCCTCAAGTGCAGGAGGGGTTGAACTTGTTGAACTTCATGAGGGTCACCTCTGTCCAATTCTCCAGCCTATCCAGGTCTCACTGAATTGCAGCACAGCCTTCTGGCAGCCTTCTGGTGTGTCAGCCACTCCTCCCAGTTTTGTATCATCAGCAAACCTGCTGAGAGTACACTCTGTTCCTTCATCCAGGTCATTGTTGAATATGTTGACCAAGACCGGACCCAGTACTGACTCTTGGGGAACACCACTACCTACAGACCTCCAACTAGACCTTGCTCCCCTGGCTACAACCCTCTGCTCTGTCATTCAGCCAGTTCTCAATTCACCTCACTGTGCACTCATCTAGCCCACACTTCCTAAGCTTACCTATGAGGATTTTATGGGATACAGTGTCAAAAGCAAGCTGAAGTCAAGGTAGTAAACATCCACTGCTCTCCTCATCCTCCCAGCTGGCCACACCATCATAGAAAGCTGTCAGATTGGTGAATCCATGCTGACTGCTCCTGATAATCTTCTTTTCTTCCATGTGCTTAGAGACCACATCTAGAATGCACTGTTCCATCACCTTTCAAGGGAGGGAGGTGAGGCTGACTGCCCTGTAGTTTCCAGAGTCCTCATTTTTGCCCTTTCTGAAGACTTCAGTGAAGACTGCTTTCCTCCAGTCCTCAGGCACCTTTCCTGTTCTCTATGACCTTTCAAAAATGATGGAGAGTGTCTTAGCCCGATCCTTCAGCACTTGTGGGTGCATTCATCTGGGGCCCATGGATTTGGGGTTGTCCGGCTTCTCTAGGTGATCTCTAACCCAGTCCTCCTTGACTAAGGGAGAGTCTTCCTTCCTCTCAATTTTCCCCTCATACCTCCAGGGACTGAGGGCCAGCCTTAGCAGTAAAGACTGAAGCAAAGGCAGCATTCAGTAACTCCGCCTTCTCCATATCCTCTGTCACTAGGTCACACACATCACTCAGCAGAGGGACCACATTTTTGCCTGGTGTTCCTTTTCCTGCTGATGTACTTGAAGAAGCCCTTCTTGGTATTTTTAACATCCTTTGCCAGAATGAATTCCAAGAGGGCCTTAGATTTCCTCATATTATCCCTATATAGTCTGGCAATGTTCCTATATTCCTCCCAAGAGGCCAGTCCCTTTTTCCGCATATTGTGAACTTCCTTCTTCCATTTGAGTTTTTCCAGAAGCTCCTTGCTCATCCATGCAAGTTTGCAGTTTGGAGCTGTATGTTAATTCATTACAACTTTGCCTTCAGTGTGCTGACTGAAGACAGTCTGGAGAGTTGGGCAGGGAGAAATTGAATGAAGTACAACAAAGGCAAATGTAGAGTCTTGCATCTGGGAAAGAACAATCCCACGGGCCAGTGTAGGTTGAGGACTGACCTGTTGGAGAGCAGAGTAGACGAGAGGGACCTGGAGATCCTGGTGGACAGAAGGATGACCAAGAGTCAGCAATGTGCCCTTGTGGTCAAGAAGGCCAATGGTATCCTGAGGCGTATTAGAAAAGGTGTGGTTACTAGGTTGAGAGAGGTTCTCCTCCCTCTCTAGTCTGTCCTGGTGAGGCTGCATCTGGAATATTGTGTCCAGTTCTGGGCCCCTCAGTTCAAGAAAGACAGGGACCTACTTGAAAGAGTCCAGTGCAGAGCCACAAAAATGATGAGGGGAGTGGAACATCTCCCTCATGAGGAAAGGCTGAGAGAGGTGGGTGTCTTTGGCTTGGAGAGAGACTGAGGGACAACCTCATTAATGTTTGTAAATATATGAAGGGTGAGTGTCCAGAGGATGGAGCCAGGCTCTTTTTCAGTGATGTCCAATGACAGGGCAAAGGGCAAGGGGTGCAAGCTGGAACATAGGAGGTTCTGCCTAAACATAAGGAAAAACTTTCACTGTGAGGGTGACAGAACAGTGGAACAGGCTGCTTAGAGAGTCTGTGAAGTCTCCTTCTATGGAGGCATTCAAAACCCACCTGTACACATTTCTGTGTGACCTACTCCAGATGATCCTGCTCTGGCAGGGTGTTTGGACTAGATGATCTTTCGAGGTCTTTTCCAACACCTAACATTCTATGATTCTGTGATCTCCTGTAAGACTGCCGCTAAGTTTCTGCCGAATGCTTTTACCTCAAAAAATAGAGCAGTACAATGTCAGAGGATAGTGTAAGCAATTTCCCTACTACCCTGGTAGCCTAATAAAGTCCATTGAATTTATTTTCTGTAAGTTGAGCAAGGATAAGCCATTGAGACCAAGAGGAACCAAGTAAAAATGACTAACATGTCGGGAGTGTGCAGAAGTGAGCTCATGTCCCCAAGAGGATATCTTTTTTTGTGTGTGTGTGTGGCTTTTTTTTTTCCACTGGGAAACCAGAAGTAAAAATAATTTTATTTCTGCGCAAAGGAAGAGGCAAATAATGGTGACATTTCCTCATTTTGTATTTACTCAAGAAAACACTTAGTCAGACTGATTATTCACTCTGAGACCTTAGCTTTCTTTGCATTCTAGGAAGGAAATAAATAAATAAAAAAACAATCAAACATACATAAATAAATAAATAAATAAATAAATAAATAAATGGTGTGTACGTACACACACACACATATATATAGGTTAAGTTTTTGGACTGATACTTGTTCTTCCCTCATCTTGAGGGAATGGTAGGGGTTAGAAGGGACCTTTGGAGATCATCAAGTCCAACACCCCTTCCAGAGCAGGATCACCCAGAATAGGTCACACAGGTTTGTCTAGATCAGGTTGCACAGGCACGCACCCAGGTGGGTTTTGAAATGCTCACAATAAGGAGACTTCACAACCTCTCTGGGCAGCCTGTTCCAGTTCTCTGTCACTCTCAAAGTGAAACAAAAAAAATATTTCCCTTATGTTTAGATGGAACTTCTTCTGTTCCAGTGTTTTCATTTCAGTGAGGGAATTGATAGCAGTAATAATTAAGTACTTGTAAATCTAAGGCAAGGTTTCCATTAGTCCAGGACTGGGGGGAAAAAAATAAATAAAGTTGTGTGTTTTGTAGGAGTGATTTAAATCAGTTTGGAAACGATTCAGGCTTTAAGTTGCTCTAATTTTAAAATTATTTCAGTTTCTCCAGTCAGTTTTCTTCTGCTGGAACCTAGAGCTCTGTTTCACCTGCTGTTACCTCTTAACTGACACAGTGTGGGAAAATTAGGCAAGGTAGGATGGATCAGATTGCTCATCAAAACAATGGAAGATCCCTCATAAAAGATTTAGTCCAATGGATATGCATAGCAATGTTATCAGTTTTAAGGAATCTCTCTTCTCAAATGTTTTCTGTGGTAGCTGGGAAGAGTTGTTTGCTACGCTATTCATGGAAGATGTGAGTCCCAGAAGGTCTGGAGAAAGACATCTGACTGGAGGTCCAGGAAAAAAAAAAAATCATTCATATTGAGCAGGCTTTGGCAAATTGTTGCTTTCCCTATGTTTGTCAACTGTCTTTCTATGTTGAATATATAGGTTGAAAAAAAATATTCCTTCAGCAGGATTGGGCTAAGAAGTCAGATAATCAGCCTTTTCCTGCATGTGACTTGTGTCTATAAAATATGGTTGTTGCTTTGACACTATGGTTTGTTGGTCTTCTGTGGTTTGGCTATGCAGTTTTCCCCATTTGCAATCAGTGAATAGCAGTGATTTTGCTATGAACAAAATAATCAAGGCAAATCTCTGATACTGGCCACCTCTCTGATGCTAAACTTGAGAAACTTTTGGCAACAAAATTCCTGATTTTGTGATGTCAAAAAGACCAGGGAAATTTTACTGCATGTATTTTTTTTCATGGTTAAAGTTAAAAAAGAAAGAAAGAAAGAAAGAAAGAAAGAAAGAAAGAAAGAAAGAAAGAAAGAAAGAAAGAAAGAAAGAAAGAAATAAAGAAAGAAAGAAAGAAAGAAAGAAAGAAAGAAAGAAAGAAAGAAAGAAAGAAAGAAAGAAAGAAAGAAAGAAAGAAAGAAAGAAAGAAAAAAAAGAAAAAAAAGAAAAAAAAGAAAAACTACTATATATTTTTAATCTGGTTTGCTTTGTGAAAGAGAATTTTTTTAGTTTAGGTCTTTTTTTTTTTTTTTTCTTTTTTTTTTGACACCACAGTTTTGGATTTTACTGCTTTCCTCCTACTTTCCAGTCTGAGGAGCAACTGCTACAAAGAATGTTTTGTTCAAGAATTACAGGGTTTTTTTCAGGTAGTTGAAGAAGAAGGTGACTCAATTGCAGCTGCTGTGAATGGATAAGGACTTGGTCATCAAACACTTCTACACACAAGTAACACACAAGCCACATCAAATGCTCTCATAAAGTTACTCTCTTTGCAGGATCAGTATCTAAAACATTGTTCTAGTTCAGAGTTCTCTCATGTTTCCCCATCTGTAAACCAGTGATGTTGCAGGCTTCATTTGGTGAACACTTTGAAATCAATTAATCTATAGCAGTATATATATGAATGTGTTGCTTAGTAGTGTCAGGGAAGAGAAGGAATACTGATGAACAAAATGGGCATTTTCCACTTTCTATAAGAAAGAATGATAAAGTTGAACAATAGAGAGATTAACCTGGGAAAGCAATAAAAGGAATAATCCCACCAAAAAAAAAATGCATGAAGGAAGATAAAGAAGCCTCTAGAGAAACAGTGGCATGTGTAATTAAAGCAGGAGAAAAATGTTAAGTAACTTTGCTGTAAGCAGAGGACCTTGCTTAACATGATGTCCAGAGGACTGTATGCTTCTTTTCTTTCCCTCCAATAGGCAGAACATCCATTGTAATTTCAGACACATTTCTAGTTGATTCTCCCACCACTCTTCCTCCAGGATTGGTTCTGCCAATGGACATGGATTCACAATTCTGTGAAAATGTCAGGCCCTGTGTATTTTGGTGTGAGACTTAAGGGAAAATCTTGGCCCCCCAGAAGCCAATGTCAGAAGTACTGCTGCCACCAGAAGAGGCAGGCTTCCCTCTCGTGTGTTTTATCTTCCTGACGTTTCTGCTTATACCCCATAGCAAACATGTAAACTATATGCTTCACAAATTGCTGTTGCTGATATATTGACTACCAGATTGCTGTCCTGCCTGGCCTGCCACATATTCTGCTGAAGAAGCAGCTTTAAGTTCAGTGCCCCATATATTCTCTATTTGATATATTTTGATACCCATATACTGATGTTAGTGGTGCGGTGAGAGAGGTCGTCTGGCAGCCCACTGGGATTCCTCCCTGCTATTTGAGAAAGAGTTTGAAAAACATCGAATAGAAGGGGAAATGGGTAAAGAAAGGGGGTTTTGTTTTTCTTTTGAAAGCATCTCTAAAAATGTCATGAGAAATTCTTCATTTCTTTTCAGCATGCTGTTCATTAAGCTAATGATTTGGGCTCAGTAACACAGGTAATTCATGTGTGTTTGGCCATCCGTGAATGTCTCTCATAAATTAGAAGATGCAATGCTGTAAAATGATACTGCGGTTGTTACCCTGGTTTACTTTTTCCCACCCTCTATTTGTAATGCCCTTATGATAGCAAGTGCTTATAGTGCCACCAGCTGGTGAAGACAGCTACTGTCGTCACGTTCAGGTTTTATCTTTAATGGTCGTTTTGCTATTACTACAAGAAAATGCAAGTCAGTTTTGTAAGATTGCTAACATCCCTTTATCTTGTGTTGTTTTGGGGTTTTGGGTTTTTTTTGTTTGTTTTTTTTTTTTAGCTGTTGAGAAGAGTAATTTGAAGACAGCAGCTAAAATAACTGGCACTCAACAGGGAATTTATACCAGCTGTATGGAGTATGAATAACAATATATCCACTCTGTAAACTGTGATTATTAATCCATATCAATATTTTAAAGCTGTAATTTAAGACAGAGTTACCAGGTTTTATATTTGACATGTGGTTTAATGTTTGTTTAACATAAAATTCTTTTGCATGTAATTAGTCATTCCAAAAAGGGTCTGTTTTTCTCTTTGCTTTGCTGATTCAGTTGAGCTGGGCAGTGAGATTAGTTGCTACAGCTAATTTTTCCCTTCTGTTTTTTGTTTTTCTGCAGTCTGATCCTACAGGTATAAATTCTCCACCATGAGAGTGGTGAGAGCCTGGAATGGGTTGTCCAGGGAGGTGGTTGAGGCCCCATCCCTGGAGGTGTTTAAGGCCAGGCTGGATGAGGCTCTGGCCAGCCTGATCTAGTGTGAGGTGTCCCTGCCAATAGCAGAGGGGTTGGAACTAGATGATCCTTGAGGTCCCTTCCAACCCTGACTGATTCTAAATGCCACAGTAACAATGATTGTGGGATCAAGCATGCAAAACAAGTGTATGGTGTATATAGTGCTTGTGACTTAAGCATGTGGCTTAAGCATGGAAGCCCTGCAACAAAAGGCCTATGGGGCAAGTAACCTTGGCAAGTAAGTGTCCTAACAGGCTAATGTTTAGTCATTCCATCTATTTATTTTGCATGTTTGCCATACCATGGTTATTACAGCTGTGCCTATGCATCATGCCCGGCAATTGCCCAGCAAAAAACCCATGTCTGCTCTTCCTGCACTGCCCTATATTTCAAACCTGCAAGCAGGATGGTCTTTCCAGTGTGCTGGCCTTGGGTTTCAGTCTCAGCACTGAATTTGAGAACTTCTGCAATGCCTCTTGCCACTGATGATGGTATCTATTACCTCCATCTGCATTAGATGCCTGAAATTACCCAGAACCCCTCCAGCAGCTGGAGGTGGTTGCTCCACCATGCTCAGAGGAGTAGTGGAAGTACAAAAGTGACATAAGCCTACCTTTGCCCCTGTGGCCAAGGAGCAAGCCACTGCTTTCTGCTTTCTTGGGCTCTGCTTTTACTGTCAGAGAGCCTTGAGGAGGAAGTAAATGCAGGAGCAGATCTGTGCTTGCTCAACAGTAGGACTCTGTTTTCACACTCCCTTTCCTCTGTGGACGATTTTCTTGTAAGGTTCTGCTGGAAAACTTGAGCCCTTCTATGGGACAGGTTGGCTAAATCATGCTGCCTCTTCCAAATCAGGAAGACCATTTTGGTGCTGCTGGATGCTGCTTGAATATTCTGTTCTTTGCATAAAACACAGGAACATGTGATGGTTCCTGGAGGACACAATACTAAACATGGGTATGTAACCTCAGTTCTTTTATAGGTTTCTTCTTAACAGCTATGTTGTGCAGGTGCCACAAGCAATTACCAGTATTATAGGATACTTGAGTGAAACATTTTCAGAGGGGGAGTTGTGGGTAATTTCTGGGCCCCAAGGAGTTGTTTCATTTCTAATTGTGCATTTTAGGGTCTGTGGGGCTCTGATATTTCAAGTTCTGTGCAAACAGAGAGCACACTGCTATCATTGTGTTCTCCTGCTTGGGGCTTGGGGCTGAATTACCTCACGATAGGCTTTTAAAGTCTTTTGGCCTCCTTCATGGCCTCATATTTCAACACAGCACGTGAAAGAGATGAAGAATGAGCTATAACTCCTTTCCAGCCATTGCAGAGTTATGGGCTATTTTATTTTTCATTCCATGTGTTTTTTAGCAACCTCTGGCTTGCTAAAGCAATGCAAGCCAGGTGAAGACGGCACAAAGGGAGGGAGTTTCCCCTCTGATGTCAGAAGTTTGACTTATTTACCCTCACTTGAAAAGGTGGAGTTTTGCTTCTGTTTGCTGCCAACAAAGTGAAGGTCTCTTCCCCAGCATCCCTCTCCCCTCTGCAAATATCCATTTGCAAAGCATGGCCCACACTTTTCCTTGTAAAGAAAACATACTGTGACATTTCCCTAGCTGCACAAAAGGCTTTGCATTGCTAAATGTCAGTCAGTTGTTCATTACAGTGATATTTTCCCAAAGCCTGCCCAGGCCACTGGCAGAACTGGCTGTGTCTGTGCAAGCATCCCCTACCTCAGATGAGAGCTGCCAAGGGCCAGGGCTAGAAAGGCACCACTCACAGCACTCAAAATCTGTCAGAGATGGTGCCCTCAGGGGTTACAGTTGATCTGCCATGGCCTTTTGAGTTTTTAGGGAAGTTTTGGCTTGCCCAGAATTCTCTGGCCATGATTCTTCAGGCAAATAGAACTCCAGTGCAAGACTGAGACCTATCTCCACCAAGATACAGTCCCATCCCAGGCAGTATTTGAAAACTGTGCCAGTCTCACTGGAGTGGTCATACCCCAGCAGAAGATGGGCAGGTACTTGGGTTTCCCATTGCACCACCATGTGCAGGAGTGGTGATGATGCCAGCAGCAGTGCAAAGGGGTGGCAGGGCAGCATGCTGCAAAAGCTGCAGCAGCAGCTTCTGCAGCCAAGGGCAGAAGGCAGCAGAACTGGTCGAGCATACCAAATTGTTTACTCTCCAGTGCAGTCCCTGAGATGGTTACCAGCCTGGGAATCATGCAAGTCCCTGAAAGAAAACTGTCCAGCTCTGCATTTGGGCAAATCTGAGTGTTTGAGTGACCTAGCTCAGACCTTCCCATTGTCGTTTCATGACTTTATGCATCCCTGGCCCTACTGCTCCTTGTCAGAGGAAACTTTGCTCCTCTGAGATATGAATATTGAATCTTGGTCTTGAATGGAGAAAGGCAATTCTGATAGAAGCAGTGATAAACATCACAAAATGAGGCACAAGGGGAAGGGAAAAGAAATGGCAGAATTTTTCTTGTGAGGATTTAATCAAAGTGTACCCTTATGTCAGGCTGCCAGGTTGTTTGAGTTTTATAAGACATGTGTTTGTGAACACCATGGCATAGAATCAAGGTGGGCAAAGGCAGAGAGGATGGAGCTGAAAGTGCTCAGCAAGCCTGAGCACTGTGGGGCAAGAGGATAGAGGAGTCAGCTGATAAATTCTGCAGAGCATGCAAGGAAATTAGCAGGCAGGCAGGCAGATGAGATCTGAGAGAATGAGACCTCACTCCACAACTAATGTCTGGAAGAGCTGCAATATTCACAGAGCCTGTGAGGAAGAGCCAATTTAATATGGGAAATGGGAATATTGCTGCAAGAAGCGCTTAGAGCAGCAGACACTTTTACTGGGTGGTCAATGCAAACTCTGTAGCCTATTCTCTCTGTACTGCAAATCAGCCCAAATATATAAGAGGAGGTGGCTGTAGTGATATGGAAAACTTTCTTCCATGCTGTCATCTGGAACTGGTTGAAAGCAAAGTATGTAAAAATGAGAAAAGGATGAGAGACTTTGATTCTATTGGGTAATTAAAGAGGGGAAAAGGATCACCACCATAAAAAGGAATGAGATAAATTATATCACAAAGAAACTTGTTGCTGTGGTTATAAAAATTTTCCCCTTTTGTACAAAAGAAGCTAACATGTCTGGGATTGAGTAAGATTAGAGCTTAACTCCATAAAGAAAATAAAAATACAAAACCTACAACAATCACAGAGGAAGAGTGGAGGAAGAGATAAAGGAGAACACAGGAGTGAGATGTGGGTAATTTGTAACTTGGTGTCACATTCAAAAAAGATTTAGAGAGACTGTATCTTTCCAAAGGAGCATCATCATATCATTAAAACCTTTAATATAGTCTTAACAACTCTTCTATTTCTTGGGTGTAGCTGATCAATAAGGCAATGTTCTAAGCTTTAGTATTGCCAGGATTTTTTGTTCCTTAAGAGAAGTGTTGATCTTGTACTAAGAAAGGAAAGAAGGGGAGAAAAATGTTCTGGATCCCATGAGATTCTTATTTTTTTAAGATTTGAGCCAGAAACTCTAGCAAAGCATTAGAGGAGCCTACAACATCTCTCCGTGCCCTTCTTCCCCTTCCCCACTTTGTTGCTGGAAAAACATTTCTTCAGTTTTGTTATGCACCTTTGCTGCAAAACCTGACTACATGTCTGTGGGTTCATAGGTTATCTGCCCAGGGACAGGGTTGAGCCAGACTGTGAAACCCTTGCTCGTGACTTCAGGTCTGGTAGTCTGCTGACTTCACTGGGGCTTCTGCCATTATATGCTGGGTTTCAGCATGAGTAATGGTGTCGTGATCTGGCCCATAAATTCTGGGTAATTTGTAAAGTGCCTGTCACAACGTTATCTAAATAGTAATGGCACGTTGGGAACTGTTCTGAGCTGCTGCTGCAGAGCGGAGTCTTCTCAATTTGCCTCACCAGTGCAGCTCTATTCTTACACAGAGCAGTATGCTTCTTTCCAACCTCATATTAACATCATCTGAACTCTCCTCATATTATGGTAAACCATGATTCCTGGAGGCATTTAGATACTTAATGTCTGCAACAGACACAGCTGAATAAAATAATAGATGTTGGAATAGGTGCTACAAAAGGCAGCAATTACCTCCCATGTTCTTTTGTGGTTTCAAAACGAATTAACTTTGAGTTTCTTTGTACTTTTCCTGGCTTGTGCTTTTTCTGGGCGTTTTGAGTGACTGATTTTCCCTGGCACAATTCCATGGAAATTGGGTTTCTAAGCTACATATGTCATTGTTATTCCTTATTGTGCCCATGGTGCTTCTGATTGTGCAAACTCAATAAAAAATGTTTCATTCATCAATTCCCAGTTTCTCATTCACACAAGAGCATTCATGCCATAAAACTTCTTGTGCTCACCCAACCTGGAGAACACATGTGGTGAATTACCTGAGCAATTAAATGAAGGCATTTGTGTGAACTGTGCACATGGAATATTACTTGAAGATATTCTACGATCAAAGCAGAGAAAGGAAATAAAAAAAGAATATGTTTGCTAAACACTGAATAAAAGAAACATAAGGATACTGCAATGAAAAGGTGGAACATGTGTTCATGAAAAGAAGCTGTATCTACTTCATATTCATGACAAAACATTTTCAAAATATTGTGCTGCTAACATTCCTTCCAGTGGTTCCTGGTAGAGGAACTAGAGGATAAAGGAGCCTGAGATGTAAGGGGTTTTGTGGGCATCTCTTCATATTGAATTGTGTAATTGCTGGACCAATGTCAAATTTCTTTTATCTCAAGAAGAGGAAATAGAACTAAGAAGGCTGCCAGGGCATACAATTGTTAAATGATACAGGCACCTGAGTACATTTGTTCTGGATAGGTAGCAAGAGCCATTAAGCATATACCACCTCTCTTGAATCTACTAGAATTAGCAGTAAAAGGAAGAAGTAAAAATCAAGCTCTGTTAGATTCAAAACCGTTGATTGTTTTAACCTTTCACCACAGAATCACTGCTAGCTTGCAACTCCTTATAGTTTATTTAATAAACTTTCTGTGGATGGGAAATTAAGCTTTCAACTTTGTACATAAGTTAGGGAACTACTGTTAATGTAGGTGCTTGTTGTTGAATGAGAGATACTGTGGAATAAAAACACATAGCCTTCAGGTCACAGTTACCATCTATTGTGAAGAAAGCTCCTTACAGAGGTGGGAGAACAGTTTTGCCAGCTTATAACAGGGACTACAGCAGCATAAAAAGCAGTGAACTGCAGATCATATATATTGGTGTCAGAAAGCAAAAGAAGGTCTGGGTCTCTTAACTCACTCCAGTATTCTGCTTAACAGCGATAAGTTGCAAGTCTTGTTTTAACTACTACAGGCAACCATTCTTCACAGGAAGTACTACATTATTTGATATTTCTTAAAATACCCTAAGGCAAGTTTAACAAAGTGTATAGTGCTTGAATGCATGTGGATATAAAGTTTTTCTTTTGCTCAAATATGTGGTTCTTCAAAGTCACTGTGAATCTGAGAGTGTGTGTGTGTGTGTGTGTGTGTGTGTGTGTGTGTGAGTAACTCAGAAGTTAATTTGCAAAGCAGTCTCTCTGGTTTGGTTTCTTTTTATTAAATCAAAATTCACTTTCAGATATCACTGTGCAAAAATTCTGAATTAGGCTGTCTCTCTATTAGGCTACCACAAATAAGTTCAAAACAGGTTACACTTTCAAGTACATTTAATAGAGATAATAACAACTGCCTGATTCTTGTGGTTGCTACTCATGGGAGAGGCAAAAGTGTGCTTCTAGTTTTCAGAAGTAAGCTGGTGGTTATACTGATCGATTTTCAGACATGTAAAATACAGCAAAAGAACAAAATTGGTTTCTGGCTTCTCATAAACTGTTTTCTGAATAGTAGAGATTTCCTGCCTTTTAACACAACCCCTTTGGTTTCACTTCATCAGATTTCTTGGTAGATGACAGAACCCCTGCAAAACAGAGAAGGCAGTCAGAATTCTTCTGAACACAGATTTCTGTTACTTCTGACTAATCAGGGAGGTTTCAGAATTTCTAACAATTTCTCATTAAGGCTTATTTCATCTAGGTTTCCCTGAAAAGCTTGGAAATCCTTAATTCACAGGAAAAGCATCTTCTGCTCTTCATGTGCTGTACATATGAAATACAATACTTTGCATGGAGCCATGATGTACCTTTCTTAGAATGTGGTATAGTACTATGGGATCATCAACAGGGACTGTCAGACCTTGAGGTCAAAGCAGAGGCATTTAGCACTAAAGCACTTCTGAGACAGAGTTTCAACTGTATTTGAGACTGTTTGACATACTTACCTCAAATCACCATGTTGGATGGTGTATCAAGTAAGATAGGGAGGGGAGAGAGGCCAGATGAGATGCTTTCATACAGAATCATCTATCAGGAAGAAATGAGTAAGCTTCCACACTGTTGACCTCAGTGTGAATCTGCATGCCAGAATCCCCTGTGCTAGTTCTCCTGAGCTTCCTAGGACCTCTGAAAGAGCTGCTGGTGACACAGGCACTGGTTGCCTGTAAGGGAGCCAAGTTCACAGGGAATCACTGGGCAAGATCTTCTTCATTCATGGTCACCTCCCATAGGCATGAGCTGAGGAGCTCATAATCTCTCCCTTCCTGAGCCCTCCAATAGTCTTGTCAATACAAAGTAAGGTCTTAAGGTCTTGGTTTCCAAAACTCTTTTTTTTTTTTTTTTTTTTTTTTAATGGTGGAACACTCAGATTTGGGTTTCTAACCCATGAGAGACTGTGAGGAGCTTGAGAGAATCACTGGGTGTTCAGCTAGTCATTGCTTCCATGTATACTACCATAGAAGCACTGACTTGAGCCCCATCAATTAAGTTCAAAGTTATTAACCTACAATGCCACTTAATACAAGGTAATGTTTCAAATGATGCCATTTAAGGCTTATTATCCAAAATGAACATGATTTTCAAACCAGCTTTTTTTTTTTAAACTAACTAAGCTTTAATTGCTGTGATTAGACTTCAAAAGTATGAGAAATCTGTCAGCTGTTTTTCTCAGTAGGTGCTTGGTCATTTGGCTTTCTCAAAAACATTGTGCTTTGTTGTGTACTAACTTCCTTATACATTTTCAAAACTACACAGGAAATACAAAGAATGAAGTCTTGATCTCCCTTAATGTGCCTTCCCCACAGATGGCAAAAATCATCTATTGTATTCACAGATATGTGAGCATACTTTCTAAAAATATTGCATATTATCTGCAAACATTGTAATGTCTGCACACATGCTCTTAACCTTGTTCAAGTAACTTCAAAGACTTCAAAGACTGAAAACAATGCTTCTTTATAGACTACATTTAGCAGAGATTTATTAACATGTCTTAACTGTAGACCCTGTTTTTCTCAGAAGAAATGACAATTGCACTGGATTATAGAGGGGTAACTTGCTCTAGAAAACAATATCACAGAATCACAAAGCGTTAGGGGCTGGAAGGGACCTTGAAAGATCATCTAGTCCAGCCCCCCTGCAGAGGGGGATCACCTATACCAGGTCACACACAGGCATCCAGGTGGGTTTTGAATATCTCCAGAGAGGGAGCCTCCACACCCCCCCTTGGGGCAGCCTGTTCCAGTGTTCTGTCACTCTCACAGTGAAAAAATCTTTCCTTGTGTTTCCATGGAACTTCCTGTGCCTCAACTTCCACCCATTGCCCCTTGTCCTGTCATTGGGCACTACCAAGAAGAGCCTGGCTCCATCCTCTTGGCACTCACTCTTTACATATTTAGAAACATTAATGAGGTCACCCCTTAGTCTCCTCTTCTACAGGCTAAGGAGCCCCAGCTCCCTCAGCCTCTCCTCGTATGGAAGATGTTCCACTCCCTTAATCATTTTTGTGGCTCTGCGCTGGATTCTCTCAAGCATTTGCCTGTCCTTCCTGAACTGAGAGGCCCAAAACTAGACACAATATTCCAGATGCAGACTCACCAGGGCAGAGTAGAGGGGAAGGAGAACCTCTCTCAACCTACTAACCACACTTCTTCTAATACACCACAGAATGGCATTGGCCTTCTTGGCCACAAGAGCAGATTGCTGGCTCATGGTCAACCTTCCATCCCCAGGTCCTTTACCCTTTCACTGCTCTCCAGTTTGAATATAGCTTTCCTTTCTATTTCAGACCTCTCAGATATCTATAAGAACAAGTATTCTTTCAGTACTCTTCAAGTATTCTTCACAGAGAGAGTGGTTGGCCATTGGAATGGGCTGCCCAGGGAGGTGGTGGAGTCACCATCCCTGGAGGTGTTCAAGAGGGGATTGGACGTTGCACTTGGTGACATGGTTTAGTAGTCATGAGGTGTAGGGTGTCAGGTTGGACTCGGTGATCCTTGAGGTCTCTTCCAACCTTCTTGATCCTATGATTCTGTGATTCAGCATTGACACTTAAGAAACATTTAATCATAAATATATGAAGTCTGCTCAAAGTACAAGTCCTCTTTCTAATCTCTAATGATAATCATGACAGAAAGTGGAGAAGACATACCATCTTCCAGTTTAAATTAAGAGTGGCAAGTAATGTAATTCTGATATCAGCAGTCTTGTGGTTCTTTGTTCCACATTTTCAAGAGAGGGGTCTGTCTGGAGGTCACAGGTTGAATCTGAGAGGATTCAGAGAGAGGATTCCCATGCCTGAACCTGCAGTATGGCTGGTTTGGTCTTGGTGAGCTCTGCATGAGTGAGAGAGGAATTGTGCTGTGGAAAGCCTCCACAGAGGCAGCGAACCCCGCATGACAGGGAATTCCTTCTTCAAAGGAAGCAGAGAGGCTGGGCAAGTTAGCTTCTTTCTCCCCTACCCTACTTCCATGGAGAAAAGAGATTCTCTCACGTGGTTTCTGGATGTATATAGAATCATAGAATCATAGAATCATAGAACCATAGAATCATAGAATCATAGAATCAAGAAGGTTGGAAGAGACCTCAAAGATCATCGAGTCCAACCTGTCACCCTAAACCTCATGACTATCTAAACCATGGCACCAAGTGCCACGTCCAATCCCTCCTTGAACACCTCCAGGGATGGTGACTCCACCACCTCCCTGGGCAGCCCATTCCAATGGCCAACCACTCTCTCTGTGAAGAACTTTCTCCTCACCTCCAGCCTAAACCTCCCCTGGCGCAGCTTGAGACTGTGTCCTCTTGTTCTGGTGCTGGTTACCTGGGAGAAGAGACCAACCCCCTCCTGGCTACAACCTCCCTTCAGGTAGTTGTAGACAGCAATGAGGTCTCCCCTGAGCCTCCTCTTCTCCAGGCTAAACAGTCCCAGCTCCCTCAGCCTCTCCTCATAGGGCTTGTGCTCAAGGCCTCTCCCCAGCCTCGTTGCCCTTCTCTGGACATGCTCCAGCAATTCAACATCTTTCCTAAACTGAGGGGCCCAGAACTGGACACAGTGCATCACTGTTACTTTCACCCAGAGTCCAGGACTACTTCACCCACCTTTGCAAGGAACTCCTTTTCCTTCATTAAATCAGCTTAACAGAGGGGAAGGGGGTTTGGGTTTTCTTATTTTGTCCCTGTAAGTAGACTCCTGGCACACAACTAGGAACCAATGTACTGTATTGGGACATGCTTTGCACTTTATGCTTGTTGGTCAGACATCAAGCAAATATTCACCAGTAAAACTTCACCAATCCTTATTACCTGTCAAAGTGAGCATACCTGCAGGAAACCATGGCTCACAGGGTTCACCACTCTTAATGCATACACATATGTAGTCTATTTTTTAATTCTCTCTCCCTCAGCCTTTAGTTCATGCAAAACCTTATATGCCACAGTTCTATGTATTAGGGGTTCTGTGACTTTGCAGTCTAGTCTTCAGCCACTTGGTATCTCAGCCTTTGTTTATGTGCTAAATGACAGGACATTTCTATGTGCTTGGTGTTTTCTGGCCTAGAATTTCCAGTCTCAGAGCAGCTACACTATGCAGCTAATTCCCTTTTTCTTACTACCTCCATCTATTAATAATTGCAGCCTTCAAGAATGGTAACATTCAGTATTTTCCCTAATGCAACACTCTCATTAAATCCAGATTAGACTCCACCCCCTACATTGTTTATTTTAAGGAGAAAAAACAAAACAAAACCAAAAACAACGTGTAGAAAATAGGACACTGTTTGTTCAACTGTGCAGCATATTTTGTGCAGAGCTCTTAATTGATGCAGGAGAATTCTTAAAGACTTCTTTGTTATTAAGGTAGAACCTGAACAGTTGCCATGTTCTAATCAGTCTTGTTCCTGAACCTGTCTTCTTTTCACAGTTACTTACTGGAGATACAAGATCTCTTCAGATCTTGCAGAAAATAGGAAACTTTCTTTCCATCCCACTTGTCAGTAGCAGCATTAACCCACTTCCCTGTGTCTTGATTTTTTTGATGCTATTTTTTGACTTCAATAAAATATCTGCTCAAGATGCTTTGGACTCTCCGGTCTGCCCTGCAGCATTTTGCTTCCTTCTTTTTACCTAGTTTAGGGCTGTATGAAACAGAGCCCAAAGGGACTGCTTGAATCATGAGGTTTTGTCTTATGTTGTGGGCAGTTGCTTCCTAGACAGATTGTGAGCCACTTAGAAGCTCAGTTTACAGTTCAACTACCCACTTTGCTTCTATCCAAAAGCTGTTTGATATCTTCACTCTTCTGATGGTCAACCATCTCCTTCCCTGTTCTTGTACTTGTACTTTTGGTCACTTTATATCTATTTTCTCTTTTGTCAAGTCTATCTTTTGCTTCAATAGCTCAAATACCTCCCTAATTTCCTTCTGGTAGGCACTTACATGTTTTCCCCGTAACTTTGTAGGCCTAACCAAACCAAACTCTTCTAGCTCCCTTAGGTGAAAAGACTCTGCCATTCTAGAAGGCATTCTTTACACCTGCTCTCATTTGGATGAACAGTTCTACAGCAATGTTTGCAGTATTTAAGATGAGATCTTAGTACAAATACGGGAGCATTAATACTTCATTCTATACCATCAGGACTTTCTGTTTGAATTTGTCTGTTTCTGAGTTGTATCACAATTCTGGGTTTTGTAAACTTAGTACATCTGGGTCTTTCTCCATTCCTTCCCTCTTAGATGGGAGCTGCTCAGCATGTATGCTATTTCTGTGGATATATCTGAGGGGACTTGGAAAATGTGGGACTTCTTGTTTCCTACATTGTACTTTTTCTTGGAGCCAAGCTGAGTTTGGAGATATCTTTACACATGAGAAAAGCCAAGCGGGATCAAATTTAAAGCCAATTTGGAATTCTTTGCTCTTCATAATCCCCTGCAAACATGGATTCGGTTAGATACTTCAAAATATCACAGCAATTATGGACACCTTTTCTGTGAAGTATCTTAGCATTCCAACACAATTGCTCAAGTGACACAGCTCAGAACTATTATTTTAAAAAGTCTCTTACATATTCTTGGCCACTCTATTTGTCATGACTGTTTTTGAAATGCTTATCCTTAACAGCCCAGTGCTTTGGCCTTTAACTGATACTTAAATATCCATGGTTCTGTGGAAAAGGAGTCACTCTGATCTCCACACAGCCCAAAAAGGTTCTGACAGCTGACATAAATCAGGTGTGGTCTAGACTGGGTGTGACACAGGACCGGGTAGCGTAGGAACAACTGTGGAAAAAGAAAAGCTTACCTATCCCCATCATAAACTGAGAAGGAAATTTATCAGAAAGATGTAAGCAAAATAAATCATAGATTCAATATTAAAAAAAAAAAAGCATCTCTTTGCAAATGTGATAGAGGAGAAGTTCAGACAGAATCAGTGCTGCTATCCTGCATGCTGCAGCAAAGGCTCAGTACATGATGGAAGATTAAATAATCCATGGTTAAAGAATTTCTTAGCAGCTTAATGGTGTAAAAAGTAGTAAAGAAAAAATAATGAACTGAAACAAGGAACACCATGAGATAGATGGCCATCCTTGGAAATGTTAGAAGTCTTCTACAGTTGCCAAGATTTCTATTTAGCCAAGATGAGATGTAAACTGCATGTCACATAGCAAGTGAGTGTGACTACATAAATGGCTGCTCAGTGACAGTGTGAAATAGCACACAAAGGGCAGATGCTGCATAACAGCACAGCTAGTTTTCACAAACTTCTCCTCAATCTTCTGGCTACCTTTCCTCTGTAGCAGCTCTGGAAGAATCATTTAGGGATTCCCAAGACTGCTAGAATGGCTGTTCTTAGAAGCTGGGCTGCAGGCAGTGATGAGTTATGCACCATTCCTCTAACAGCCAGAAACAAGGCAAAAATCCTTCCTGGTAGGGAACAGAGAGAGAAGAGGTAGTAGATGCAGGTTTATTTGAGGTTGAATTCTCTTCCTGCCTTGGCAGCTTGTGATCTGATAGATCTCCCAGATAGGAACTGGAGATTTGCCCTCCTTGGTTTCTTAAGTGTGCTGGATATTTTCTGTAATTGAGTACACTCACAGCAGCTGGCCTGGTAAGCAGGACTATGGGTGCTGCATTATTTTGTAAGGGCTCTAATTAAAGAATAATACTAATCTTTTACTTTTGTCTTTATGTCTTTCTATTTGAGGCTGTTACAGATCAGATTTAATTTTTATTTTAATATCTATCAAATAATTTTAGAGGAATCATCTTTGGTGGGGTAGTGTTTTGCCACTCAAAATTTAGGAATACAGGACAGGATCCACACTGTTTCTCAGCAGATTCATTAGCACCAGCTAGAAAATATAGTCCTATATATATTGTCTGGGGAGGATTATTTTCGTTTGCTGACAGATTAAAACAGTTACTCTCAGTTCAGCTTCATGAATTTGAATATTTGTTTTAAATCTTCTCTTTATGCAAATCTTGACAGTCTACAGGGCTGATTGGTTTGTTTTTTATTTTTTTTTCCTGAAGTATTATTATAAGTAATGCATGTTTTCAATACTGAAAATTCAATTCAGAAATGAAGAATTAAGAGAATATTTGCTGGTTTTGACAGGCAGAAACAACCTGAGGAGGGATCAATCTCTTATGTGCTGCATATAATGAAACTGAAGCACAGTGTAATATGTAATACAGTAAGTAATATGGTTCTCAGATTCTTTACAACACCTTGGTAAAATGTGTTCCTGAGTCAATTGAGAAAGAAATAGAACCAGCAAACAAAAATCTCTACAGAATAAAGAAGGAAAACACTTCAACCTAGACAAACCTTGTCTGAAGAAGAGAAATATAAGGGAAGCTATAATGAGTGCTTATATTTGAGCATGACTTAAATATCAGATATGGAGATGTTTATGCCTGATAAAGCCATTTACATGAACAGCTACACATTTTGTATGTGTACAGTTTCCAATATAGAATACAAGAACTAAACCAGAGCAATGTGAATTATGCATTCTTCACAATGTGCCTGTTCTGCATGATGATTGAAAAGAAGACTGAATATTTTAATACACCTCACTAAAGATTAATGAAAGGAGAAGTTGCCTGGACTTTTAATCTGAACTCTAAGTGAAGCAAAGCTTGTGGGACCTCAATGGACTTGCATATTTGCCTTTGTCATTTTGCCTTTTAAGTTCTTGTGTTCATTAATTTTTTAACTTATTGTACATTTTGACACTAGGTAGAAGGCTTGAAGTTAAAGTTTGTTACAAATGTTGTTAAAATATTGCTCAGATAGAGAAGGCAGGCCCTGCTGCTGCTGCTGCTGGAGGAAAAGCTCAAGTATTAGCTTATTCCATGTTAGACATCAGAGAATCAGCAAGGGAAAGAAAGTTTATGAGGGACACAGAAATAGAACCGCTTAGCCAGACACACATTTGATCAGGCAGCAGAAGACAAGGATAGAGGATAGAAACCCAGGTTTCAATACCTGCTGCTCACAGATCTCCTCTAAGAGACTGACTGCAGGAGTGCCAGTGCTTTGCTCTGCTGCAGTAGGGACAGACACACACAGGTGGCCAACCATGGACTAGCCTAGGGAGTGGTGTGACACACAACACACAAAAATCTGTGATTGAAGGTCCTTTCAAGATCAAAACCTGAGACTTGTGTTAGCTATGCAGAGTCTCCATACACTACTCCTAGCATCACTAGCTATGGTACTAGCTTCAGGTGTTGGACTCAAGTGAGCCCAAAGCTAAGTGACTTTTTTACATTAGGTTACAATGGTGGAGTTCATTACTATGCAAACAGCCCATCAGTCAGCCACCAGCATCAGCTGAGCCTGATGTGCTTGCTCACAGGGTTATTTTTCTGTAGATTAACAGAGGGTGTCTGAATTCACCTGTAAAACAAATATTGCCTATTTACTAGAGGTTGCCATAAACTTTGATAGGATTTCATTGACTCTTGTTCCACTTGGACTATAGGACTTGACAAATGCTTACCAGGAGGGCTTTCACAGATCTGAAAAGTGCAGGACAAGTGGAATCAAAGCTTAGCTTTTAATTTCTTGCTCCTGGTCAAGCTCACATGTTTTGAACATGCACCAGTATAAGTCTACATGTCTATTATCAAGTAAGCCAGAGAAAGTGGATATATCTGTCGAGGATGAGGTTGAGGTCTCACAGGTTCTCACCATCTTTTAGGCCACAAATATTTCTCTCTCTGGAGTCAGTTTTGTCAAGACACGACCTGGAAACTTTGCCCAGAATCCTGTTGCATTAGATGTGTTGTTTCTGGCTGAGTAGTGTATTAGTATAAGAGCTACACTGCTGTTTGGTACATGAGGCAGGTGAGTGTCCCACCAGTGACTCAGTAAAGCTTCTGGAATGGTGATAAAGTTGCATCCATCCCTTTACTACTCAAGGTGCTAATAAATGTAAAAAATTCTTCAAGGAATTACAACCTTTAAAAAGCTAAGTTCCACTTGATGTAACTAAAATGTCCACTCCAACTGTTGCCCATGTTGAAGATGTGTGGGAAGAATCTTTCCAAGCCAACAACATTCCCCTGTTAAAGAAAAAACAAACAAACAAATAAAAAAGCCCAACAAACCAAACAAGAAACAACAAAACACTAATAACTTTACTATGAATGACTTGCCATTCTGTTCTGTCAGCCTCTCACTCAGCAAAGCCCTCCAGTACATGCTAAAGTCCAACCCTGTTGACTCAAAGCACGTGCTTTAAGGTTGTCCCATATTTCAGCCAGGCACCAGCGTTGCCTGCACTTCTGGCATGATCAGAGACACCCCAGCTAGGAAGCCAGGGGAAAGAGTGCAGTTGGTGGGACAGGGGTTGTGTTGCTTACCTCAGCAACACCCCTGACAATCCTGCCGGTTGGTTTTGTTCTTAAAGCCAATAAACGCTTAGAGCAAAAGGAGAAGAGAGAGGCCAGGCAGGAAGACGCAGTGTGTGGCGCTGGCCCTTCACAGAGATGAGGGTGGCAGCCAGCCGGAGCTGTGTGAGCACATGAGTTATTGATGAGGCCACGAGAACCAAGATGGGAGACATGTGTCACACTGAGGATCTGTGGGACTTGGCAGGCACTGACTTGACAGGAGCTGTGGGGCCTGCTGGGTTTTCCACCACCCTTCAGATCCCTGGCTGTCACATTAATCCCCTTCTAAATCCAACCTCCCTTCTCCAGTGACTGACTCCTACATCTTTTTTTCATCTCCCAGAGCAGCCAAACTGCATCTCACGCAGCTGAAAGCTATTCAGCTCCAGGACATGCTGCAAGGGAAGCTCATGGCCTTTCTTGGTGGTGATGGCCAAGTATGTGTGTAATGTGCTTAGTTTTCACTAGCCCACACAGCGAGAGACCCTGCTCCTCTCTTGAACTTGGGTGTAACACGTTCCCTCTGCCATTGAGCAGGCCAGCTCTAGACTAATATTTTCTGTGCACTTAATTACAACAGGACAAGTGCTGTACCCCAGTGGAAATTTGCCACTTGAAAAACTGCCTAAAAATATATCCTACAGTAAATGTTTCTCTGCACGATTAAGTGTGCATGTGGACTGTACTGTGCAGAGGGTTTCTCAAAAGCAAATGTCTCGTCTAGGTCTCTTGGCAAGGTCTCTCTCCTTGTTTTTTGTTGTGGTTTGTTTTGTTGTTGGGTTGTGGGTTTTTTTTTAAAGTTTATCAGGTTTTGTGTTATTTACTAATGGCAGGAATTACTCTGTAAGTCCTTTTTAAACTAAACATTCCAAAGGCTTGCAAAGATGAGGGACCATAAAGGTAAAAAGAAGAGGATGGGGTAAGAAAAAGAGTTTTATTCTCTGGAAGAAAAAAGATCCAGGGTTTAAGATTCTTTGGATTATGAAGATGTCCAGTGATAGGACAAGGGGCAAGGGGTGCAAGCTGGAGCATAGGAGGTTCCAGATGAACATAAGGAAAAACTTTTTCACTGTGTGGGTGTCAGAACTCTCTGCTGCCCAGAGAGGTTGTGGAGTCTCCTTCTATGAAGACATTTGAAACCTGCCTGGATGCGTTCCTGTACTCTGGCAGAGGGGTTGGACCAGATGATCTTTGGAGGTTCCTTTCAACCCTTAACATTCTGTGCTTTTGTGATTCTTTGAATATTTGGGTCAGCTCCTTGTTTTGCCTCAGCTTTCATGCACTCTGTTAGTGCCTCACGGCTGTACTGTTACCACATCTGTGCCAAGGTACTTGATGGACAGATCATGGGGAAGGAGTGAATTCTGGAGGGAAGGTGATTAAAGCATCTCAGGCTGTCACCATTGAGCAGCAGTTCAAACTACTGCATGCATGCTGCCATGAAGATTCAGCTGTCCTGCTTTTAAGATAAAAAGAAACATGCTCTTCAAGACAGTGTTGTAGCCCCTGTCCAGAGAAGGTCTGAGAGTCGCATCACTGTTTTTGACAGCCCCAAGATGTTGGATTACTCCAAGTGTTGTGTTAACCTGCCCTGTGAGGCACGAGAGGAGCAGGGCTTTTCTGCACATGCAGCACTGAAACAGGGTCACGCTCCCATCTGGGAAGTGGGCTCCTACTGAACATTCAGCTCAACTTCTAGCAAGCACTGCCTGAGCTCTGATGCACTTGATGGCTTGCAGATTTCTCTCAGACAATATTGTATGGCTGGAAAAAGAAAATACAAGAAAAGAAGAAAGCAGCATTGGTTGCTTTTCAGCTCTTTTCTGTTTGCCTTGTATCTCCACAAAGTTACAAAAGCATCTTGCAATGCCAAAGACCCAATGTTACATAGGGGGGAAACATCACTTGGACCCACACAGAAAATCTCAGCTTAAATCTTCACCTTCCCTCTTCAGACACTCTGCTGCAATGTGAAGGGCATTAGGCAAGCTCTGAGTATGAGAGAGCCCCCCCTGCAAAAGCATGTTCCAGTAAAATGTCTCCTGGTGTGTTCTGTCTTGGTGCTCCAAGCTGGATTTCTGTGAAGAGGAGAAAGGACTATTGCAGCTGCATCCTCTGAGAGAAATTAACACAATTCCACTCTGTGCTCTACAAGACTTAAAATTCTGTGATCTGCCAGGGTTGTAGCATAGTTAATCTTAGAAACAGAGTTTTATAAAGGTGCTAACTGGTGTTTCATGGTGTCCCTGTGGTGTTTCGTTTTTCATAGAAGGCCTTATTTGGAGAAATGCTGCGTGAGCATTTCAAGCAGGTTACAAGGGCTGTTTGATCAGCCAGAACGGTTCCTTTGGGTGGTATTTTGGAAAAATAATATTTAAAAAATTGCACTTTATAAAAATTCCAAGCACATATACTCTGAATTGTTGAATATCAGCATAATACTGGTTTGAGAAACATTTTTTTCCTTTAAATTGTGACAAAAGAACACAGAAATTAGGAAGAAACCAAACAGCACAACTTAATACAGTGACACTTTTTAGCAGTTTCCACAGTTTTCCATATCACACAGAACTGTGATTTCGAGGTGGGATTTTTTTTTTTTTTTATTTTATTGAACCTGAGGATTCATAAGTTTTCATAAGCAGCTACTGCCAGGGGCAAATTGTGTGTTCCTTCATGTTATACTCATTTGGAGCTTTTGGAAAAGATTCATGAGAAAGACCCTGCTTGTGTTCAACCCCCAGTCTGCCTCACACCTCAGTACTGTTACCTCTCACAGCATATGCACAAATGTAATGCTGTGTCTGTGTATTTTAGGAAGTGTACCACAGCATTTCAGAGGTCCACACTCATCTCTGATGGTGGAGGTGCCATACAGAGAGGTACTCAGCAGGGCAGGGAGCAAAGAGAAGACAAGAAGGGGCGCAGGGAGACTGACGGTTGATAGCTCCCGACTGTATGCAGTTAAGCTCTTATAGCTTGTTTTTTGTTTTATTTTTGCTTCCCCCCACCCTGCCCAAGTTTTAGAAGTCTGCATTTGGTGTCCTGGCTGTATTCCTATTTGTGCAAGATTTCCTCCTGACCTACAGTATTTATTCAGTTTCACCTAACTAAGATATTCCTCATTTTCTGTCTATTTACTTTTGCTGGATCTTCTTAGGACTCCATCTGTGATGTGTGGAGCCCTCCTGTGATATCCCAAACAGAAAAAGGTATCAAAAGCCTTTCAGTTCCAGGAAACGTTACAAAAAGATTTTCTGGAGCTGAAAGAATAGTGGGGCAGCTATTTGAGTGGAAGTCTCCCCTGCCCACCTGGACAGCTAGGCACTTTGCAGCCAGTGCCCCTCTTAGCTGAATAGGAAATTTCATCCCAAACTGTGGAATACCTACTGAGGTAGTGCTGGTGAAAGGGGATTTTCTTATGAAAAGTTTTGGTGGCAGTAGCTGTCAAAGATTTAAGTGGGGTTTTCTGTCATCCAAAAATGCCAGTTACCTCAAGCACTAAACTGTCTTTTTAATTCACTAGCAGCAGGCAGCTTTCCCAGCCAGATGGATTCAGGTCCTTAAACTGCTGCTGCTGCTCTTCCTTTGACTGATAATCTGCTCCCTGACTTCAGTGGGCTGAGTGCCACATGCAGTACAGCACTCTTTGGTCAGGGCTGTCCATACGCCTCTATGATGTTACTCTTCCTGCTTTGCAAAGGGTAGAATTCACTGCTTAACACTCAGGTCTCCTAAACTAATGCTTACTTGGAGATTAAACCAGTTTTCTTTCTTTTTTTTTTTTTTGAATGCTCACTTTGTTTCCCTTTTTTCTTTGTTCTTGAAGCTCTGTATGATGGAGGTTTTTGTTTCGTTTTTAATTTTTCTTTTTAAAGTCTGCAGTTAGGTCAGTGTCAGGACCCTGTTAGCAAAGAGGCCTCAATTGTCTAAACCACTCTTACCTGGTACCCACATCAATGCACCTTCTGCCCACTGGCTAAGAGCTCCATTTAAGCTCAGCCTGTGCACTTGCTCCGCTTCTGAGCTACTGCGTAGGTATAGTCTGGTCTCCGGTCCCATTTCCTGCTGCTACAAACCAACTCCTTGGATGAACCCTGAACCTCATCCATTACTTGCCTTCTTGTTGATCAACTCTGTTATGAAGCTCTGCCTGCCATGCTCAGATGCCATGGGATAATGCTCCATTGATGAGGACAGAGCCCATGATAGGGTTACTCTCAGCAGCTGGGTCATTCCCTCTGCAGGGAGCAGCCCCATTCTTGCTGCTCCCTGGCAGGCATTCCTCCTTGCTACCTCCTGATCTTTTGAAAGAGAGCTCTATTGCTATTTTATTAAGCTAGAAAAAGAAAACTGGAATAAAACTCTGAACTGAATATGACCTTGAGATCATCTGGATTCAAGTATTTCCTTATTCTTTGGATGGATCTCTCCCAACAGATGTTGGGCCCCTTACCATTCATGCCTAAATGCATCTCAGATTTTGGGAAAGTCTTCTTACAGGAACCTCTTATTTCAAGACCTACAGGATTTCCTTCAGGATTAGTCCATGATGCTTACCTCAGATCCAGGATCTTACAGTCTGTAGGCACCATTCCAGGGAACCACTGATCACCAGTGCAAGATCCTTGTTTACAAATCTTCCAAATCACAGAGAGAACCAGGATGTGAAGTGACATTTTGAGAAGAGCCTTTACCAAATGATGCTGACAGGGAGACCATAACCTTTGCACTACCCTGAGAGCTACAAATGGTTCATTCATGAAACTAGAGCATGCTAGAGCAGCTGCATCATAGCACAGTTGTTCTCTTCTAAAGCTTGATATCCATAGCCCATAGCTCAGTAGTACGTGCCACAAGGGAAACTCCCTTGTTACATGATGACTGGGACCATGGAAAAGTGCCCAATACCTGCAGCATCTGAGGTGCCAGGTAGAGGGCAGATGTCTGCTCAGCTACTCTCCCAAATGTAGGACCAACCATGGGTTGGTACGTGGAAGAGGTAACCCTCTGAGAATGTGACCTGAAAGAAACAAGGATGATAATTAAGCTTAATATCCTAATAAATTAAGCCTCCTTATCTCCTGAAGTCACTGTGAATTGAAAACAGCTCTGAAGAAGGAAGAATCTGTTTCACATTCAGATGCAGATCTGGAATGATCTATGGCAGTCTGTAGGAAAAAGGAGAAATGAAAAAAAAAAAACCTGAACAAAATATACAGTTGAGTATCTAAGCTGTCTCTGCTCGCCAGTCCCTAACAAAAGAAGAAATGAGCCTTAACTAGTAAATGCCACAGGACACTTAATTATCCCAGGGAGATCACTTATACCTGACCTTTGGCACTAAGATGTTCAGGTATCCTGCTGAGATTTCTGTGGTACCTCTTTAGAGACATGTGAGATTAAGTTGTTCTAAATGTATAGCTCACAAGTTGTTCTATTATCAGTGAAATTTGTCTAAAACATTGCAAAATCTTATAAAATATAAGGCATTCACCTGTAATGACTTCTAGACCTAGCAGAATGAGGGGCAGCTGCCAGAGAGTATTTGGCCATTTTAACGTCTTAATTGCTGCTGTTTGTTTCAGCTGGTTTTCTTTGGCTGCAGAATTAGATGTAATTTGCACTGCACAGGCTGGGAGCCAGGCACAGACTTTTCCCCAGCTGAACACTTTCCTGTCTTCAGAGGATATTGGGGTATGATTGGCATTTTCTCTAACAATTATTGCAGTGACTCTTAAAAATGTCATTGATTATGCTTTTACACAAATGCACATGTGTTTTCACAATACAGGAGCACTGCAGTACATCAAGACCTGTGCTAGTTGATCTCAAGGAATACAGAGTCCTTTAATCCTAAATTTTATCTGGAACAGATCAATAACAGATTAGCTTGTTGACAGAATTTTGTTTTTGAAAGATAAAGAAGAAGAATAGGGCAAGTGCAGTTATTACTTAAGCCACCATCATAATGAACATTGTCACCCTGCCTGAAAGAAATAATATACAAGAGATAACATGTAACCCCCCTACTCCTTACCCCAGACCTATAATGAGGTCATAGAATCACAGAATTGTCAGGGCTGGAAGGGACCTCAAGGATCATCTAGTTCCAACCCCCCTGCCATGGGCAGGGACACCTCACACTAGATCAGGTTGCTCAGAGCCACATCCAGCCTGGCCTTAAAAACATCCAGGGATGGGGGCTTCACCACCTCCCTGGGCAACCTGTATATTGAAACTCCTCTTGCTCTTCTGTAGAGCAACACTTGAATCCATTCTCTAGAGATATTTTTCTTGTTTATTAGGAAATGTAGATTCACTGTATGTGCTTTCATAAAAGGACAGCTAAATCTTGTTCATATGAAGAGCAACAGTCAAAGGACATCTTCTTTCTTGTGGTAAGGACATCTGTTCATGGCAAATAGTAATACTTCTCTTGTTACAGTGCTACCTCATAGTTTAACTTCTACTGTAGAAGAAAAGCTCCATCAACAGCTTTAGGCACCTAATCTTCAAGTTAGGCATGCAAATATTTTGAATGGTCAGAGCCCGAATTTATGATTCATTGTTTCTTGTTCAGATGTATTCTCCATCTATATACAGTCTCTTAGTATAAAACACAGCCTTTGTATGTGCAGGGTTTTACCTCGGCCCTAGTGAAGTCAGTAGTAGCTGATAATGAATGGTACTCATGCACAGGATCACAGGATGTTAGGGATTAGAAGGGACCTCCCAAGACCATCAAGTCCAACCCCCCTGCCAGAGCAGGATCATATAACCATATAATCTAGAGTAGGTCACACAGGAATGCATCCAGATGGGTCTTGAAAGTCTCCAGAGGAGACTCCACAACCTCTCTGGGGAGCCTGCTCTAGTGCTCTGTGACCCTCACAGTGAAGAAGTTCCTCCTCATGTTGAGGTGGAACCTCCTCTGCTGTAGTTTGTATCCACTGTCCCTTGCCCTACCACAGGGTGCAAGTAAGAAGATCCTGTCTCCTCTCTCTTGACACCCAGTCCTCAGATATTTATAAACATTTATAAAATCCCCTCTCAGTCTTCTCTTTTCCAGACTAAAAAGCCCCAGGTGATGCAGTGATGGTGAAAGTTATGTGAATGAACAAGAAGCTTCCAGTCATATTTAGACCATCTAAACACCAGCCTCACATCACAGTATCACAGTATCACAATATATCAGAGGTTGGAAGGGACCTCAAGAGATCATCAGGTCCAACCCCCCTGCCAGAGCAGGATCACCTAGGATAGTCCACACAGGAACGCATCCATCTGCGTTTTGAAAGTCTCTGGAGAAGGAGACTCCACAACCCCCCTGGGGAGCCTGTTCCAGTGCTCTGGAACATCTCACTTTGGAACAGAAACAGTTGCAAGTAGAGAGATTTTTTGTATTTGCTCATAAGATTTCCAAACATATATTTCTAGGTAGTAAGGTAGCAAACACAAACAAGAGACCCAGACCGTTGAAGAATATTTGTGCAAAGAATTTCCCTCTGTCAAATTCTTGTCCTAACTGACCCTGCCAGGAAGGGGCCTAACATCCCCAAATCTAGCAGGTCAATTTTAGCCCCTTATGTTAATCATACACCCATGGATTTGACAATGTTTTGAAAAGGCGCTGCTTAAAGCTGGCTCCAGCAAGAAATAAAACTAATAGCACTGATAATGGGAATTACCTCAGAGACAGTGCAATTTTTGGTGACCAGAACCCTTAGAATAATTTACTATTGCATAGAGTGGTGCAGCTAGTTAACTCGAAATATTCCTTCCACATGGAGAGAGAGATGGCCACAGGAAGCAGTTCTAGAAAGTAATTTCCATCCCCCTGTGGCTTATTTTGCTAAATCAGTTGCAGCAAAATGATCTACTCCAAATGGTGCATTTTTCCTGTCTTAGTTTATTTTGTACTTGTTCAAAAAAAAAAAAAACCCAAAAGAACCCAAAAAAACAGACTCCAGAAAAGACAGGGTTATATAATTTTTAATAAGATTTGTTAAAAATAGTGTGGCTGTGGTGAGAAGAATGACCACAGGAAGTGATTTGTTTCCTGCGCTCACTCCTCCTCCTTTACCCGCAAGCTTTCTGAATGTGAGCAGAAGAGAAAATAATCACTTTATTTAAAATACATTGCAAACAGTAAGAGGGTAGCAGGGCTGCCACAACTCTCATGAATCACACTCAAGCCCAATCCTTTTGGAAGGCAGGGCCTTACTTTGATGAAGGACTTTCAGAGTTCGGTGCCACCGCCTTTGACCACAGTGGCACATAAAATACACAGTGGGGAGATACCCAGAGGAGGTGGGGTGCAAGCCACTTACTCAGTGCCTGAGCCCAGGTCTGCCTGCCTGCTCCAAACCTCTGCAGAGGCTAACCTGGGAAGGAAGCCCTTGCCCACAATGGTTCCTGCTTGTGCAAAAAGCAGAACAGCATGTGTCTTAACGTGGTTGTGGCTCCTGCTTTCACCAGCATCCCACCCTTCCACAGCAGCCCCAGCGTGCTCCCTTGGGGTGGGTTTCCTGCTCTCCCACCACTAGGTGGGTGCCAGAGAGCCCCCATCCTTCCCTCTCACCAAGTAAAGCAGGAAAGCTGCCTCTGGCATGAGCAGAGTGGTTTCAAATTTGTATTCTGCCCAGAGTATTTGGGCATCTTTGTCATTCTTGTATGGCTGAGATTTCTCATGCAGGATTCCAGCAGGGACAGGCTATGCAAACAGCAAAGCACCTTTTTTTTTTTTTTTTTTTTTTTTTTTTTTTTTTTTTTTTAGGCAGCTATGCCATAAAAGGCAAAAATTGAGAAGGTCCTGCAGAGCACAGTGGTAAAATAATCAGAACAGTGAGCCATATTCTGACTGAAAGTAGCCAGTTCATTGCGGTTCATCTCTCTAAGCTGGGGAAGCTTCCTCCCATATCCAGAAATGATCATTTTTGTTCTAAAAGTCTTTTGTGTGGGTCATTTTTGCCAGATATCTTGGCAAGTTACTCTGTGCTTAGTCCATTTTAATAATAACAACAGCAACAAAACTTTACAAGATGTTCTTTCCTCTTTGTCTGGCAGGATTAGCAAGTTCAGCCAAGGTCTGACCGGTTGCTGGCTCTAGAAGTGTAGGACTCAAAGGCACTTAGAGGGAGCAGTTGCATGGAGTGCCTTGTTACCAGCGGGGGCTTTGTGGACTGCTTTTTCCTCTGTGCTCACCCAGAGTGGCACTGACCACAGCCCATCATGCAGAACTAGGTGCTTTTGCTGTTGGAGGAACTTGTTCTAAAGAGTCTTCTAGGAAAAGCAAAGTCTGAGAGGCAGACAGACATAGGAACAACATTTTCCCCTACAAATCCACTTTTATACATCTTGTTACCACTGAAGGACTGAAATAGCAAATCTTTAGAAATAGCTTGGAAAACTGTTTTCTCCTTTGGAACAGTCATCTTTGAACATTTATGTTTAAGCTAAAAGGAAGAGCAGATGTCATGCCAGATGATTGAAACAAAAGAACAACTCCATCAAGTTTACCTCTGAATTATTTTAGCCCATCACTGAAAGTGGCAAGCACATTGCAAGAGTGGAGGAGAAAAAGACCCATTAACAGAGCCTGGGGAGATTAGGTCAGGAGGAGATGAAGACAGGAGAGCTTCATGTTCAAATAATGCAGTAAATGAGATTTTTTTTCCTTTTCCCTCCTTCTTCCTGTGAACAGAGAAACTTTTCTAAGCATTCCATAGACACAGAGTATAAACACACGATCTCAGGGCCATAGGTACTGCAAACACTTGGACCTCTGCTTATCTTTATTCCCATGGGTAGTTCCATGGAAGATATAAACCACAGCATTTGCTTACAGAAAAGCCATAAATGTTTGGGGCTTCATAAGTAAAGTCAAGCAGGTGAGGCTGAGGACCAAACTGCCTTTCTGAGGATGCCTGCTTGGATTTGCCTTTTGGCTCATGAGGAGTCAGGATTAGGCCCTCATTCTTCCTACTTACATGCTGGATTTTCACCTTCTGTGCTCCTGCAGTACATTCGCCTGCTAAATTTAGAATATCTTTTTTTAGAAGTTGTTTTATGAACACACAAACACCGCCCTCCCCACCCCACCCCCCCAAAAAAAAAAATAATTACATTGTGAAAAAAAAATGCAGGCTTTTGAAATGCCATTTGTGAAGTGTTCCAACTATGTATGACTGGCTCAGTTACTAGTTTGCAGTTGCCATCTGAACATCTATTTTTCCAAGCATTTAAGAAAAGTGATGTGTACATTTTTCATGTGTAATTAGGCAGCGTAATGTGATCTCTTGCTGCAGTCAAGCTGCCATGTGCTGTAGCCTCACTGAATAGCTTCCAGATTTCAACCCAATCTCTTCTGTCTAGACTCTACGTTGCTATTTTTTTCTTTTTTTTCCCCTCCTTTTTTTTCTTTTTCTTTTTTTTTTTTTTTTGCCTAGCTTCAAGCAGACTCCAATATGAAATGCCAAAACCAGAAGGTTTTGTCCCTCTTTCTCATAAAGACATGGGACAGATCTGGGAGGCCCCGCCGAGAGCTGGGTCCCAGACTTTCATAAGACACGTGTCGTCTGAATCTGACATTAAAGATTGTGCAGGCATTTCAACAGGTCATGCACAAGCAGGGGGGGAAAAATGCCCAAAAATATGGTTTTCATTAAGAAAGTGAGTATTTTTAGAGAGGTGTGGTTCAGCTCAGATGAAAAGGAAAGAAAGAAAAATGAAAGCGGCGCAAGAGATCCCCAACTGCAACATTATTTATATTGCTGTTGAAATGCAGTGTGTTCTCTTCATAAAGCTGCTTTTTGGGAGTGAAATAATATAGGCCCTGCCAGAACCAGGTGCATATCATGTAGATTGTTTATAATCCAAGTTAAAGGATAGCAGATTTATACCAGAAAGAACTCTCCAAGGAGACTTTGGAGTTTAAGTGTACTGTCTTAATCTATACATTACCTCCTCAACAAAGTGGTTGTCTTGAATAAAAGAAATAAAACAAAATACAGTTTCAATGAATTCGCAGATAATTCCAGGGAATTTTATCTGGTGTGATATAGTTTTAGACTTCTTATTCTGTTCCCAGCTTTTTATTTGACTCTAAGTTATTTTACTTCTGCATCAAGAAAATGAAAGAGATCTGCTTTTGTGCAATATAAGCAGAAAGTTAGGCTTTTCCTGGCTTGCATTTTTACTTCCTTGCCTTGGGATTTGCTGCAGTTTGCATATACTGCAATTGCTGTTTCTACCCAAAGTAGAGAAGACTCTTGTTTTACTCAGGGAACAGATTTGTGCAAATTTTCTCTCACTAAATTTTTTTTAGCATTCTTTTTGGGGGGAGGGGGGAAGTTTATCTTCTCGTCTATACTGTTGTAACAACACAGCTTAAGATTTCCTTTTGCTCTGAAAAGAAAAATGGATATTGTCCCATTGAAAACATATCCTCCTGCCCACTTTTTGTACAAATGGCAGATTGGTTGGAAAACCAGGAACATTTTCACTCCTTTCTGAAGAGAAGTGTGCAGTGCTTGCTAAATATTCCCAAGCTTCTGCAGAACCAACTGTTCTTTTCATTAAAAAACCATCCACCTACTTGAACAAACTTTTCAATATATTGGCCCATTTTTTCATTATGGCAAAATATGAAATGCTTGAAATGTTTGGAATAATTGAGCAAATACTTTCCCATGCATGCAAAGGGAAACTAAACCAAAAAGCTACCTGTTCGACACGAAGCTTCCTTTGAAATCCCAAATGATGACAGCAGGCAGCGTAATAATTTTGATGATTGTAAAACTTTTTAAACTACATTTTAAGTCAAATTAATTTTTTTTTTCTCATGTATATGATAGCTAAAATGATCATGGGAAATTATTTTAATCCTGTTCTAAAGAGTTTTGCATAAATAAATCTAAGTATACTACTGTTTTGGGGGAAAGGGAAAAGTGAGGCTCAGCAGTGAATAGCCCTTTCGTAAGGATGCAGGATGGGCCAATGGATAATGATCCCCATGGCATGGCTGCAGAGTGAAACAGGGTGACATGCAAAGCCAGCTGCTATGGCAGAGACACTCCAGCTATCTGTATGATGCTTCTGCTGAATCTCTATGCTGGCTCCATGTTAACAATCTTCTCTCTTTCCTTCCTTTTAATTTCAACACAGCAGTGGTGTGACATTTGCCACTGTTCATACAGTAAGGACTCATTTCACTAAAATAGGGGTTTTCTGAGCTCTAAATCAGGTAAGAATTTTCACACAGGGGCTAAGGTGAATGTTTAGAAACTTCACACTGGTGTCTATCCTAGACTGTATCGATTTCACAAATCTCACAGCCAGATGGCACCAATTATGATAATCTATTCTGATTAATGGTAGTAAAGACTGTAGGATTTCTTACAGTTGTTTTGTGTCACTGTCTTATTATCAACTGTTGTACATTTCTGGACATTCCTCTTACAATATTCAAGAACATGGAGGGCCTTGTCCTAATCTTCATTCTGCTCATGAGTGTCACGGAATATATATGTGTAAGGGTGAGCAGCAAAGGCTTTCTTCAACTTTCATGCAAAACTGTCATTGTCCTGGGAAAATGTCACCCTTCAGGAGCCACATTACGACAGATCATCACGTCCAGCACACCTATGCTGTGTGTGTAGTTTGAAAAAATAAATCAGACCTTGCTCTGAAGAGCCTATTCTCATATTTTGCTCTAAAACCACGGTGTTAGAAGCAAATTTTTTAGGAGTGAGGTATGCATTTGAATGCTTTGCTTTTTGCAATGAACAGTGCATGTGAACCTGATCTCCTCCTGAGCTACAAGCATCTTTCAGTGTTCTCCAGTTAATTCAAGGGCTCAGATACAAAATCAAGGAAAGCTTGTCTCTTTTGTAGGGTAATCCAAAGTTTTTGGAGGATGTAAGTAAAAAAATGATGGGACTCTAGCATGTCATTGTTTTCATCTGTGACAGAACAAATAGACTTCACTTAATCCAGTCCAAATGGCTGTCCTGAACTATGTTCTTCATTTTTCATTATTTCAGATCAAATCTGAAAGAAATGTGGAACATAACTTGTTCATGCTGATCAAGACTGAGAGATGTGGTGATGGGACACACAGTGCATGTGCCACCAAGCCAATGATGGAAACTTCAATCGAGGTCCTGTCTGAAAACTATCTACCACAGCATGCCTGTCTGCACACACAGAGGTGTCACCCACATCACAAAGTGCTGCAACTCCAATAGTTACCCTGTGATAGTTTTAAGGATATACCTTTAATTTCTTCTCACAAAGTTCAAGCAGAAAAGTGAAAGACATGCAGTTTTAGCAGCTGAAAGCAGGGGGTGAGTCTCTGCCTTCCCTGTAGCTCATCCAGAGGGTGATTCAGTGTCACATCCAGAGCTGAGTCACCTTCTGCAGCAGCCTCTCCCTTCCTCCCCAGCCGGCAGAGCAGGAGCCTTTGCTGAGGCACCTGTGTGGCTGCATGGCAATTCACCAGTGAGCCCTGACCTGCCCACAGCTTTCATAGATGATGTTTCGAGGGTATGTGAAACTTGTTGCACTACTGCCACAAGGTAGGTGTGAAAAGAACCCTCTGTGTGTGCTCATGCATGCCGGTGTGTGCATGTAATTGAAGCTGTGAAAAATCTTGTATCTTCTACTGGTGTATCACTGAGCTTTTAGTAGCTTCAGATTTCAGGGGATGCTGTCTTTCTGCCTCCTACTGCAATTTCAGATATGATTCTGTTTTGTGACACAGTCAATGAAGAAATGTTGTGGAAAACCTGAGATGAATTACCTGAACAAAAGAGAAATGTGGTAAAATGAGGTTATTACAACATATGGGGCCATTTGCAAAGAGAAAGGTCTAGAGGAAGAGCAAAATCCGTATTTTAAAATCCCGTTTCTTGGAGCTGTGTACGTATGCAGGTCTGATAGCCAAAAGAATGTGTACAGCCATGTAAATTCCATAGACCTGAAAGCAAGATTTAGCTTTCTCCTGATAGCATAACAAATGAAGAAAAGAGAGAAACAGACTAAGGTCAAGAAGAGAGACAATGAAGAAACTTCACATATTTAAATCTTACAAAAATTTTTCTTATCAGGACATTGATTCTTTATTTTGTTACATGTGTATTGAACTATGGCCTCTTCAGAGATCACCATACAAGAAGTAATCAAAGGGAATGCAAAAATGTAAGTACATGAATAAATAGTAAGCAAGTAACTTTCTGGTATTTAAACTTATTAATTGCTTTCTATTGAATAGTGTAAGCATTTTATTTTGGGAAAGTCTTCTCTTCTTGCCTTATTTATCTGCAAACTTTTATATAAATGCTCATTCTGACCAGAGTAATTTCTGTGTGCTGGCCAAGTTTTTCACCAGCAGATAAACACCTACATTAGAAATTATGACATTATGTTACCGACTCTAACTTTGTCTTTCTATTTTTGAAAGTGCTTTAACTTTTGGCTTTCTTATTTTTAATTTTTGCCATGTGGTTGAAGAATTTTACAGTTCTTGCAAAGATGCACTGCTCAGCATTTCTGTGCTGATTCACCAGAAGAGTTATTACCCCTTGAATCTAGGCAGTGATACAGAGAAATGCCTCTTTGGAGAGGGGAGGGAAAATGCTTTGGATAAACCAGGAAAATCCTGCTCCCCTTCCCCCAAACTGAGAATGAGTCAGAAATTCAGTTTTGGCCATGCAAATCTACATGGGAGAGTTTATTTCATCATTATTCCAGTTTGATTTGCAGAGCGATCTCCAGCTTTATCTAGTTTGGGGCTTAGTCACCAAAATACAGAGGAAAGGAGCCAAAGTTTTACCTTAATTTGGAGAGTCAGGATGGGATTCAGGCAAGCATCCCAGCTTTCCTGTCACTCAGGTCAGGTTATTGACATGTTTTAAATTTCTTCCATCATTACTTGTGGACTCATGAAAATCATGCTGAAATTCATGGAAGTCTCATATGTTCCCTGGACCTTTCCTGCCAGTGTATTGTTTGGTTTTGAATCTCAGCCATCAGTTTAAGCAGAAAAAAAAATACTAAAAATGAAACCCCCAAACTGACAAACAATGATTTGCCTTTCCTTTTGGCCAGTTGTTTGGGAAAGACTGTGAATTGTTTTAAATTGATACAGCAGTCCTCTATATCCATTGGTGTTGAATATCCTTATGGGTAACATCCCATTTGTCCAAATACCTTATCTAACTACATATTTAATCAAGTAAGTTCCAGTGTCTCTCCTGGTGTTATTTAGCCTAGAGAAAAGGAAGCTTGAAGGAGACCTCTTTGTCCTCTACAACTACCTGGAAGGAGGTTGTAGTAAGGTGGGGGTCAGTCTCTTCTCCCAGGTAACAAGGAAAGGAAGGAAGAGGTCAAGAGGAAATGGCCTCAAGTTGCACCAAGGGAGGGTTAGATTGGACATTAGGAAAAATTTCTTCACCAAAAGTATTGTCAAGCATTGGAACAGGCTACTCAGGAAAGTTTTATTCACATTCCCTGGAGGTGTTTAAAAGATGTGTAGATGTAATGCTTAGGGACTTAGCTATGGACTAATGATCTTAAAGTTCTTTTCCAGCCTAAATGATTCTATAACTCTATGAAATCCTTTCTGTTATTCTTTAGAGCTTTTAAGAAGAAATTATCTTTCATTGCCTAATTAAAAGTAATTGTCTCATAGCAGGGACTCCAGTGGTCTTCTCAAAGAACTGTCAAAATGCTGTTGGTGTTCAGTCTGTGACTAAAGATTGCCATAAAAGTCATTCTTTCTGGTTGAAAAATTGTGGCCTGTTCACATCTAAGGCAATAGGATATGTCTATATAGCTGCTTATCTCTCTTGGTTTAAATGTCATTTTTACGTAAGAGAACCTTTATTAGTGAATGTCATTCACCCCTCTGAGAGGGAATATTTACAAAGGTGTCCCCTTTTTGTTGTTGAACTGCTTCATCTTAAATGGTGTTTTCATAGGTAAAATATTAATCCTTTCTGATTTTGCTGAGCAAATCAGGTGCTGGGATTGCATCATGCAAGGTGAAAATGTTACAAAGTGGAAAAACCAAAATAATCTCCCCTCTTCTCATCTTGGTTGGTATCAAAAGGAATAAATATCCGTCACATATCCTAGTACATTGAAAATTAATATGATTAATGTTACAAAGTTTTCATTAACATCCTTGTTTCTTCTTTCTTCAGTGCTGAAATTCCCCTAAGACAAACAAGTGCTAGGACTGTAGCCCACAGAGGGCAACTGGTTTGTCCAAACACACATGAGTTTGTAATCTGCCTAGAGCACAGTTTCCATGCTTCACATTTTCTGTGCTGCAGCTCACAACCCATCCTGTTGGCCTTTTAGCACAGCAAATACCTCTCATCTGCTGGTGTACAGGCATCCCAGACATTACAGGCTGAAAGCACTATTGGAGAAATCACTTTTTTTTGAGAGTATATATACAGGAGATGAAAAATGATTGCTCCTGATTTTTTTCATAACAGAAACTTCAGGCTTTTATCAGCCTTAAAGCACTACACAGTTATTTGCTCAGCAGTAATGGAAACATGTTGGATGCATGCTGGTGAAAAATGAGATCTAGGTGGATCCCTCATACAATTTTTAAATCCTGCAGCACCAGTCTCAAACTGTGGTAAACTTTGCACCCCTAAACCAGTCCAGTGCCCAGTGAGGAGGCTTATGTTCTCCCTTTAAGAGACTACAAGTATCTGACGCTGTGCTACATGTTACATGATAAATGTGCTTTCAAATGCCTACTGCTCTGAAAGAAAAATGGGAGAAGAGCTGGTTATGTTTTTTTTCCCTTTTTCCAGATGTGAAAATTTGGTGGCTTAGATTGTTTGTTTCAAACTTGTATTTTGAAAACAGTGTTTAAAGAGATGAAAAATTATATGACCATTTTTTTTCCTTTCCACATATCACTCCTGAACAAGAGGCAGTGCTCGAAGGCCTACTTTTCATCTGCTGCTATCTGCAAGTTTTCTCTCCTTACTGGTGAGAGAAAGCTCCAGGAACAAGTCTGCAGGAAGGATCCTGTCCCCACACAGGGCACCAGGGATGGTTTTGGGACAACTGCCACGACAGAACAACCGTCTGCAAGCAAACAGCTGCAGGGCCATGTGACCTGGGGCTGGTTGCAGAGGGAGGCTTCTCAATGTCACCTTAAGAGGGCAGGTTGGTTGTGCAGCAAGAGATGCTCCGCCCTTCCACCTGGCCAGCCCCTATTCCCCCAATCCCTTTCCTACCTTGTGCTCTATTGCAGAAGGAACTTACTTGCTGCTAAAGTATTGGTTGAAAATTTTAGGCTACACAGGTAGTGCTTAAAGGATCAGCAAAAGACTGGTTTACTGGGCAGCATTTTAAACATCAGCCCATGACTGCAGGTTAAGAGAACTATGAAGATGAGCTTTGCATGAGGAAGTCCACCAGCTTGCCTCTATGGTGAGGGCTTGTTTGCAGTGCAGCTGTCTGCTCCCTCAGCCTGAAAGTAACTATAGAAAACTTTGCATCTGAAGCAACACAGGAGAGATGGGGCCATGTGCCATCTGGGCATCAGCCCACTAGCTTTTCTGCATCTTCTCAAAGCACAGGATTTGAGGATCCTGCTATGAGTACTCTTCCTGCACTTACATCCCCCAGGGTGCAAGCAAGAAGCTGACAGTGTGCTTGGTATCCTCTGTTACGTTATTCAAGTTCAGAGGAAATAATGCATCATGCAACTTTTGCTGCACGTACAGAGTGGTGAAGTAGTGCTTGACAGGGGCTGCAAGACCTCTCACAGCCCATCCACTCTGCCTGCTCCCATCCTGGCAGGAATTTTCTGGCCCCAGTAGAAAAGTAGCTCTGCGCCCACCTTACTACAAGGGTCTCTAACTATCCCAATCCTTCCAGCTGGGGGTATCTAACCACAGCACTGCCAGGTAAACCTGGTGCCACTGACACATTGTAAGGATGAAAGTGCTGCTGGCTGCAACCTGTTTTGGGGAGCGACTAGTTTTGGGGCTGTCTACTAGATTTATGTTCTCTGAAGAGTTAAGTACATTAGTGTGGGTAATCTCACTCCATTACCTTCTATAAAACCGAATCTGTGATTTCCTCCCTGGTGAGCATTTACCATAGCAAAATAGGCTACTATTTTCATATTTAACTCATTGGTAAGTCATAAAACCAGCTCACGTTTTCTGCCCCAAAGAGCAGAAGCTGCAGGATGGGAAGGTGGGTCAGAGCTTTTATGAGGCCTGGCAGTGTCTGCACAGTGTGCCCACCATCGCCTCTCACTTGTCATTGTATCCCTATTGCATCTCCCCTCCTTTCTGCTTTGAAATCTACAAAATTCAGACATTTACAAGGCTTTTTAAAATCTGAGATGAAGCAATTAAATCTCTAGTCTGGAGGATGTGAACCTTTAAAGGCCCTTTGCAGAATATCAAAAGAAAGAGAGGATTATATTTAGCAGGTGTGACAGCCCACGCAGGACATTTCATTGTGAAAGGGGTTGACATGAACCAGGAACCAATACTTAAATTAATATAAAACATCTTGGGGGAAAGGTGTTTTCTTTTCTTTTTTAAGCATTAGGAAATCATAATGCTTTCTGGCTTCTTCAAAAGCGAAAGGTCCAGATATACAGCAGTCATCTGGCATGTAAAATAAAAAGGAGGGGGGGTGGGGGTGGAAAGAAGCAGTGGAACACCTGAAAATGCTTGGGATGATGTTGGGGGGCAAATGTTGAGGGGCAGGGAGACCATGACCAAATGCCTGGCCAAGGAACTCAGTTGTAGATTTCCCCTGCTGCCTCACCTGAAGCGTTGCATTGCTACTTGCAGATTCACAGGTTCCCCTACCCTGGGGCAGGTTGCAGAGCAGAGGTGCAGGATTGGGATGTAGCATGCAGCTCTGTTGGGTGCTCCAGCTGGGTCTGCTACTGCTCCCACTGCTCTCGGTGCTCCAGCAGCATCTCCTCTTCTGCCACTTCTCCTTGCCATTGCTCTAACTCCCTGGAGACACAGCCCTTCATTACAGGGGTGCTTTATTCTGATCACTCTGTTTCTGTTCACAACCTACCAAGCCGTGGAGTGGAAAACTTGAGTTGGTAGTTTTGTGGGGAGGCGTCCACTAACTCTTGCTTCATTCACTGCAGTATGTTCCTAATTTTAACCAAACTGCTCCGTTTTGATTTTCCTAAGCTGTGGATTTAATGCCCAAAAGCTCAAGTTGTTTTCACGCCCACTCAATGAGGGCCACACGAGTGACGCTGCCTATCCATAGCAGGGAAGGCAGTGACTGTGAGGAAGGTGGGGCGGGCAGAAACACAGTCCCAGTCCTCAGCTCTGCACCGTGGCCTGCGGGAAACAGACTACCAGGCTCACCAGGAGATCTCCATAGGTGGGTGCTGCTGTGGCAGGTCTGCAGCAGAGGATACTTGGGCCTACTTTTGGGGTATTTTGGCTCTTCACTCTGCTAATTTGTCCTGGATGTGCACCCAGATTGTTGCTTGGATCCTTCAGGTTCCTTCAGGTTCTTAGTCACCAAAAAACGCACGGTGGGGTAAAAAGCCATCTTGCTGCGATTTTCTGAGGGAGGGAGGTGCGTGGTTGCCTAGACCGACCTTTTACTGGGTATCCCTTGGCACTGAGAGAGTTAAAGGTCCTTGGCACCCACCAGCCCTAGTCTAGGCAGTGTCTAAAATCAGTCCTAGACCTGCTTTATTTTTTCCTTAAAAACAGGAAATGGAGCCCTGAAGGCTTTTTAACTGGAGAGAGTGAGGAGGGGGTATACTCACTCTGCCCATACCCAGCTCTAAGCCTGACCCAGACTTGGGGGTCTTTCTCTATGTTTTTTTAAATTTTTTTTTTATTTCTTCTTTTTTTTTTTTTCTTTCCTATTATTTTGGCAGACTTTTTGGAATGTCTGGGAGCTAAGGGCTTTGCTTCATGGAGCAGAATTCTGAAGCAAGAAAAAGAGAAAGTTATAGACTAAACCACAGAAATGTAAACATGTCTGCAGCTAAAATAACTCCACTTTCATTGAAAACACTCCTTGCTCACAATCAGACTTCTGTGTGCTATGCTCAATAAAACTGCATGCTAATAGCAACCAATTAATACATTATGTAGTTATGCTTTAAAAACTGAGACGCTTTTAATGATTTTAATTTTTAAAATTATTATTATTATAATTCTTTTTAGTTAAGGGAGTACTGGGCTTTCTGCTATGTATACTGCCTCTCGGCACTGACCGCTGGCTGAGAATCGCCGGGGAGAGTGGCAGGCGATGCCCTGCGCTGCGGCGGGGGCCGAGGCGTGCCCGGGGAAGGCCCGGGCTGTGCGGCGGCAGCGGGCAGAAGAGGCGGCCCGGTAAGGAGCCCTGGGCCTGCAAGCGGGAGGGACGAGCCGGCGGCGGGACGGGACGGGACGGGACGGGGCGCATCGCATCGCCCCGCGAGCGCGGCTCGCCCGCCTCCCGCGGGGCTTCCCCACGAGTTCGTGTGCGAGCGTGTGCGAGGTGAGTGCCGCTGCAGGGCCGGGATGCACCATCCTCTCTCCATTCCCCGCACCGCTGGGCTGTTCAGCCCTGTTTCGGCCGGACCAGAGTCCCCTATCTCTCTCCCGTCCTCCTATTCCTGTGTATCCCGTTATTTATCTCCCTGCTCCCCGCAGCCCTACTGCCACCTGGTTAGAAGCCAGACTTTGACTTCACGTCGGGTCCTCGCAACAACTGCACGCTTGTTCTGCCCCTTAAAATACGCTCTTGTTCCCCGCGCCAGGCGGAGAGGAGACCCGCCGAGCCCCCGGTACCCCCGTGTCCTCCCCTTGCAGGTCTCGCTCACCTCCAGTTCCGCCTGGCCCCTCCCGTCTTCCCCTCTCTCTCTCTCCTCTCTCCCTTTCCCCTCCCCCTCTCCCCTCCGACGCGGAGCGGGGGCGCCCGAGGGAGGACGCCAGGGAGTAGGGGGGCGGGGGTCCAGTGCGCCCTGGGGGGTGCCGGTGCCCGACGGGCTGCGCGGGGCCGCCCCGACGGCGGCGGGGGAGCCGGGGAGCGCCCGGGAGCAACGGCTGCGTCGCTCGGCGATTGGAGAGAGGAAGAGGCGCACGGAGCCCGGGGCCAGCGCAATGGGCTGAGCCCGTCCCGACTGAAGTGACTCACTGCAGTCAGCAACGCCGCCGTCCCCTCGCCCGCTCCCTCACTCCCTCTCTTTCTCCCGCCACCGGCGGCCGCTGTCTTCACCCGGCGGTGCCCTCCGCGCCCCGTCCCCTCCCGTCCCATCTTCCCCGCACGGGATCCTGGACTCGCCCCCTACTCCGGTAAGTCTTTTTCCTCCACGGCTGCGACGAAGCGGGGGGGCGGAGAGGGAACGCAGCGCGGCCGTCGGGGCCGGGAGCGGCCCGGCGAGGGGCGGTGGCGGGCAGCGCCGCCGGGCCGGGCCAAGCCGGCGCGAGGCGAGGCGGCTCCTCGCGGTCGGCGGGGCGGCGGTCCGGCTGCCCCCGCGCCGCCGCACGTCGGCAGCTGGAGCGGGGCAGCCCCGAGGGCTCGGCCGGGGCGCCGGGCGGCAGCTGGAGCCGCGCATCTTCTGCAAGCGCTCGTTGCGCAAACTGGCCCTTCCCGGCATGGTTCAGTTTTAAAGCGTTAGTACCGTGCGGTTTCGAGCGGACTGCTGTCTTTTAGTGCACCAGCATCTGAAATGATAACATTCTCTATCCGCCCCCCCGAGCTCCCCCGCCATCGTGGTATTTTTTTTTTTTTCCCTGGCTCGTAATAGCAGCGTCGTTGACTGGGTAACTTTCAGCACTTGATCATTCAGTTAGCTCTAATGCCTTTTTGCCTTTTTGCAAGCTGATTAGGTCCTGCTTGTAGGAAAACCTTCAATTACCTGAGTTGATGTGAGGAAAGTCAGAGTCGGTTTTGGTACTTTTCCGAGTAAGTGCTGTGATACAAAAGCGGAGATCTGTTTTGGTGACCAGATGACTTCGCTGTAGAGTTTGGAGTGCGTGTAATGATATTTACAAAAGCTGAAGTTGGAAGTTCTGGCTAACATAAACTTCCATTCATTGCTGCCTTTCATAAGAACCCGTGGTACAAGTAAACTCACTCTTTCTTTAACGAAGTTTGTATTTGTTTTCAAAGTGTCATTCTCTGAGTTGACACTGTGAGCTTCAGTTCTGAAGTAATACTTTGGAAATTACATTCTGCCATGTAATTTTAAGTCCATTAGGAAAACCAGGATAGGTCTATCAACTGCACATGGAGAAATGTCACATTCCTTTGTTTTAACTCTTTAACCACTTCCCTAGTTTCACTGAAAGAAGTGAAGTAGACAAAGACAGCTTCTCACTAGGGTATGAAATGTAAACTTTCATCAGGATATGTGCATCAGGCATGTGATTTCAAGCACACCTGACCTGATAAGAAAAACAAGAGAAATAGATCTTTTGACAACTTCCTAATGAAAAGGAAACAAGTAAAGCAAAAATAAACTGAGCCATATTTTATATAGGACAAATATATTTTTATGTTATTAATCTTACCTACTTCTTAAAGTATAAAATTGAATACACGGTACACTGGAATAACAATGTCAGTTCTTGTTTCATACACATAGATAGGCAAACTGGCAAACTTGCCATGCAGTTCTTGGAAAGACTTTGCAAGAAAAAAACTGTCTTCAAAAGCAATTCAGGGTTTAGAGCTTTGAACAGCATCTGTCCCCACCTCCTACAATTTAGTCTCAAAGTTAAACAAATCATATAGTACTGGATAGAGTTACATGTTACAGGAATTTTATAAATGATCTGTCAGTGTAAGTCCTAGGCATGATTAGTTGGACTTTTTGCTCCTGAGGTGTTACTCCATTTGGACTGTAACTTATGTAGCATTTGGTTCTTAAAGATACATTCTAATACACATATATATTAGGCATATTTTTCTTTTGATGATCGGTAAGTGATAGTAACTGTGACTTCTGTCTTTCTTTTAAGCAAGTTTGAACACTTTGTCAGGCACAAGCTGGATGTATGAGTCCATTAAAGGAGTTTGACTGATAGCGACCATAAGCTTAGACTACACATTGTTACAAACTTGGAGGTAGCATCTCTTATAGCCAGTATTCTCATTTGTATGTTAATAGGTTAGACCTTTTCTCTCTGAAATACCAGGTTGGATCCCACAGTTGTTCCTGCTGAATGATGATTCCACTTAAGACCAGTGCTTTCACCTTTGCCATGTGGATGTGTCTTTGCTACCTGCTCTTCTGTGGGTGGTTTATTTCATGTGTGCAAATGGAGTTGTGTAAACAAATTTAAAACTCCAGGATGACTGTTGTAATCCTGTTGGTTTGAACAATGCCACATGAGTAAAATACCTGGCCACCAATGAGGCAAATCCTTTCTCATGACGCTTTCTGCAGAGCGCCAGTGCTTCCCTATCAAAATGTGAGGCTCATGGCAGTGGCTCTCCTTCTGTGGAACACTTTATTTTGGTGGCTTTATTGAGGTCCCCATCCGTGTACTGCAGGTTCTCGTTTTGGTTAAGGGCATTTCAGTGAGGTTCAAAAAAAACATGAAAAGCTTTTGGAGTGCTGATGGCATCTGCTAGCCCTGAAACATTATGTGTTGCATTCCCTTCCTTTCCTTGCCTCTGTGTTGCTAAATGTTCCAGGAGTTACTAGCAGGTACAAGAAAATAATTTAAAATATTTTGGTTGATATGAACCCTTGAAGTATCTGTTGCACTGTTTGGGTGTTTTTTGTTTTTGTTTTTGTTTTCCCCACTGTCAGGAAGCTTGTCATTTTCATTTAAGTGCATTTTATTTTAATTTTTTTCAGGAAAGGGCAGCTGTCAGGGCAAACCATACTTCTTTTAGTCATACAAGTAGCTCTGTGAAAATCTGTGTCCTGAACTCGAGGTGGAAGTTGTTGACAGTGGGTATGGTGAGAAAGGTCCCTTTGGGCCTGATCCATATCAGCTAAGGTCGGCAGTGAAGGCTTAGTCTTGAGTGCCTAATGCTGCCCACTGGTTTTCTGCTCTGCAGCTGGGAGGGTAGACCAGGGATAGTTTATACCTTGTATGTCAGCTTTCTTGTACACTTGATTTAAAATGCCTTTGTGAAAAAATAGTTCATGTTGGTAAGATATTTTCAGTGAATTATAATGATGTTTTTCTTGGGTTGAAAGAATTAACTTTTGTGCAATAACACCACACTGTTTTTCATACTACCCACAGCTGGCCACTTTTACAGCCACTACAATATTTTTTTCTTGCCTGGTGTCGTTCTAGCCATGTACTTTCCAACAGGCAGGTTTCCCAGTAACGTCGAGCATCATTTTGTCTTTTGGTTGAAGGTTTGGGTTTGCAAGAATTTCTATTGCTTTGGCATTTTGGAAGTTAATGATGTAAGCAGAGAAAATCTAATGTATTTCCTCCACAGCATAGTTAACTAGTGTAGGTAGAAAACTGGCAGGCTAAAATTACTTTGCTAAATTTGTATGTAAGTGAAAAGTAGGCAATAGGAAAAAATTAAAGGGTGTATCTAAATATGGAGTTGTGGACATATCTGTTATATTTAAACTGCATTTTAACCTCTTCTATTTATATTTAGTGGTATGTGTATAATCTGGAGGACTTGATTGAATTCAAGAAACTGTAATTTTGCAATGAAAACCAAAGAGTTTATTCTGCTGTGGATGTAGCGTGCATCCTCATTAGTTGGTGTGTGTACCAAAACTAAAATGTATGCAGTGAGACATTTTTGTGTTGTTTGAGAGCAAAAATGATATTTGATCAAAAGTAAGTGTGAATGGATTTGCAAAAAGCTTGCTCCCTGCACTGCTGTGGGAAGCGTATCTCTGATGGACGTCGGTGGCACTTTTGCTTGCAGGGAGCATGAGACTGCACTGTGACATTAATTTTCATCAGCTTACCTTTGCTGTGGCCCATTCTGAAATGCCAGTTTTGAATTTAGAAAGCTACCATGAGAAGTGGATTGTTCTGGCGTGCTGCTTGCATCAGACGAAATCCCTCCTTGGCACCACTTCATTCCAATAAGAGAAAACTTATTCCAGGAACAAAATACATAGTTATTTTTTTTTAATAATGCATCATATAAATATTAAACGTCTGTCCAAAGAGAAAACAATAAACATATGTTTTTGTTTTAACTGGAGATACAACAGGCTTTGATAGAGGATGGTTTGAGACTAAGGGCCTCGACTTGGAGCTGCACAAGCTCTTCAGCTGAACTCTGGGTGCCCACTTCATGTCTGGGAGGTTGCTGCTATGTACGAGTGGGTTTGAGTTGATGTCTTCTGCTTTGATTTGTTCTAACTTGGACCCTAGATGATATGGTACCCAGGTGCTTATTAAGGTGCCTTTCATTACTTTCAGCATTCTAACTGTCTGCTAAAAGATGCTGTGTTTCTGCTGGTCCCTTTAGCAGGGAGAAAGCAGTAGCTGCCCAGATGGTTACACCCTCTTAATATTGGATATTGGTATTGGATATTAAAAAGCTGCTGCCCCTTTTAGATGATACTCCTGCAAATGAGTATTGACTGCTGTTACCTTTCAGATCTTCAGAATTTGTCAGGTACTTTGTAGCATTGAACTCCATACACCTAATTAGTTGCTGATTTGAAAAAGACAGGCTGGCTTGTAGGAGATGATGTGCACCAGCAGGCCCACAGTACCACATGAGGCAAGTTAAACAAATAGGAGCTTAAATGTGGTTTCAATCAGCTCTGTTTAGCACCCAAGTTTTCATCTTCCTCCAGGAGGTCCAGAGTGAAACAGGCTTGTTTTCTTTTCAGCTCACAAAGAAATAGCAACAGGAGAAAAATTCTGATCAAGCTTGCCCCAGCTGAATAGTTGGCTGCTGCAGGAGAGCGATTTGGAGTGTGAGACTGGATGGGACAGCATAGAGGAGGGGTTTGAGACTGTTGCTATGTCCGGGAACACTGTCTTGGTCCAACACACAAGTCTGTCTGTAATGAGAGGAGGAGTGGGTCACAGCAATCACTGCAAAACCTAAGCTGCTGCCTGGGATGCTGTGAGGTGGCAGAGATTAAAGCTGTACAGGTGTAAGTGGGTCAGGAGCAGGTTCCCTTCCCTGTTAACGTCTCTTCATCCTAAATATATTGCCTGCTGAAATAGTATATTTTCCTTTTGCTTTTTACTGTGTGCTACAAGTGGCTGGTAAGGGTAGTTTTGTTTTGCAAATATTATGTTTTTAGTAAATATATATTGATTTATTAGCTGTTCAGGTGTTTCTAATTTTTCTAGTGCTGGCAGTGGTGGCTTAGGAGTAGAAGCTTGCTGCCCTGTAAACTACTTACAACAAAATGCTTTCTGAAATCTGATTGATTTCTTCTAATTTGTAAGTCATGTAGGCTTACCAGTTTGAGCTTTTCATAATACCTTCTGGCCTTGCATTGAGTTTATTACTTTATTTTTAGCTTATTAAATGTTGATGTACACAGTGTATTTGACCTGATTTGACTGAAGCACACTCACATATTTTTTGGTATTCAGTAGCAATACTGCATGCAGTTACTGTGTGGTTTGCTTTGATGCAATTAAACGTGTATGTAAAAATCATGCAGATTTAGCAAGTTGCAGAGTGTATTTTTTTTCTGTGAATTACTCTGGTTAAATGAGAACAAAAAATGAAATATGGAAATCAATTCACTTTAGACAAATTGCCTTTCTATCACAGTTTATATTTTTCAGTGTAATTAAAAGGCTTTACAAAGAAAGAAGTCTAGTAGTTATGCAGAAAGAAAGTCTTCTAAATAAAATTCAGTTTTCTAAGCAGGCTTTGTCAGTTCTGAATAAACCATGCAATAAATTTAAACCTGGTGTTTTAAAATTCTGTTTATAAAAATGGACTGCTCTCTATGGAGTTCATGAATTATACACAAAGGATTTATAGTAAACTACTAAAGTAACATTAGTATGTTGTGTTACAACATGAACTGAGTCTAAACTGCAAAATCTGCTTGAAAAAGCAGCTTATAGGCAGAGCTCTTGCAAAGCAGACCTGCTAAAAGTTCTTAATCATTTTTCCAAAGAACTGCTGTTATATTGGTGGTTATGATTGCAGTTAGGTCTTCAGAGGCTTACAGAGAGGTTTCTTTGCACAGGCTTGTGGCCATGGCATTAAAAACAGGTTTGCAAAAGAAAAAAAACGGAGGATTGAAGCTCAAAATGAAGACTTTAATGTGTAATTAAGATCTAGTTTAGTCCTGGTAGGTCTCTTGTGCCTTTGCTTGAATTTCACTAGGTTTGCCCAGACTGTGAAGTTGGGAAGTTGTAATAGTAGTCTTCATGTCTTTGCTACATTTCTATGTTCTCTGGTATTTTTATGTATTGATAGCAAGCAGTCTGTAACATGCTCTGTATCTTTTGCAATCAAGATAAGCCAAATCAAATCATCTGTTACTGATATGTGTGTCTACATCCTGAAACCACACAAAGAGCATTTTCTTGGTAGGCACAAACCAAGGCTTCATTTCAGGAAAGCAATTCATCAGTCTCTTGAAATGGAGAGTGTGGAGAAATCCAAACCTGACACTTTGGTTCTTCTATGCAAAGAAGTCAGTTCTAAGTGTTGAGACTGAAAAGTAGCTTTAAGAGAGAAGGATTCACTTCACCCAACTTTAGCCACATGAAAAAATCAAGCACCTAGTTGACACTGATTGTGTAATTCCCTCCCTTACCAGAGGACATGTTAATCATGCCAGTCTGAGACAATTATGTTAGTTTAGGAAAGCTGTTGAAGATGCAGCCTCTGTCCATCACCCTAGGTAGGAATTGGGATTCAAGGACTAGGTGTCTTGTCTTTCAGATGACTGGCATTGAGTGCACTGAATTGTGTATCCGGGGACTGATCCAAGCCCCAGCAGCTGATCTTAGGGACACTGAATTAAAAAAACCTCAGTACATCGTAGAGACCAGGTGAATATTTTACAGTCTGACTGGGAATTAATGTTATTCCTCATTTATTATTGTCATTTTAAAGTTGACCCAGTACACAATAGTTCAACTTTTACTGTAAAAATTTTTATCGACAGCAACAGCAACATTAGAAATAGCAACAGAAAGTTCTTCTATGCTTACTGTACTGGTGTCCCATTTAACTTCATTGAAAAAAATTAAAAATGAAAACATTAATTGTCTTTTTATCATTAGGGTAAAATAGGAATGGATTAGTACTGCTACCTTTCTATTGAGACTCTGTCCTGCTCATGAAGGAAATGATAATATCCATGTAAGTGTTGATTGTTTTGTTTTTAACTGGTCAGATATCTCATCCTGCTCAGAAGGGTTTTACCAGACATATAGATGATACCCCTAGTCTATACTTTGCCTAAATCTCTCAAAGCACAGCCACAGAGGGAAGCTTGGAGATGCCAGAAGGTTTATGCCTGACCCTGGGCACAGGAGCAATTTTAGGGCGTCGCGACGTAAGAGTTGTCCCTGCAACAAGTGCAGCTTGCCTCTGAAGCTGCAGTCAGTTTTGTAGCGTAGCTCTGCAAGAGCTAGCAGAAGTGAGGGTCAAGCTTTGTGTTTGTTACTGACTTGTGATTTCCATGAGAGTTTGCAGGAAAGACAGATGTAATTAATCATGAGCCCAGGAAGCTCAGTCTGTGGTTGGTTTGCAGAGCAGTAACATGGTACAGGGCATTGTTTGGTGAAGGTTGCAGGAGCAAGGGTGGAGGGAATTACAGCTATCTTCCTCTCCTGTCCCTGTCATTTAACACCACCCCGTCTGATGAGATGTGCCTGGCATAAGACAGGGGGACTGGTGGGCAGCAGTGCTACCCCCTCAAGATGCCTGCAGGGGTACATTCAGCCCTTGCTTCTGCCCCTCTTACTTAGTTAATGAGTCCCAATGGTTTTTGGTCCAGAACAGGATTTATATAACTCCCTTTTTGCTGTGTTGGTTCCACAGGACTACAGAGGAGTGAGAAGTAGTAAAAATCTATTTTGGTCACTGAAGTAAGCAGACATGACTCAGAATACTCACTGGGAACAGATCTGCTGGATGAAAAGGTGCCATTTTTACATAGTCACTTTTCTGACCATGCCCTTTAAACTCTTACAAAAATAGAATACTTTCTCTGGCACTTCTCTTGGAAAGCAGAAACGGGAGTGAGGGCAAGAATATTTGCTGCACTTCAGCCTCTGCTTTGAAACTGGACAAATTGTGTGTGAGTTTTGTAAGGCATATGTAACATATGTTTAACACCAGGAAAAATAGAAAGGAGACATTTGAATTTTGTGGGGAGGGGATTTGGGCTTGGGTAGTTTTAACATTTGTAGTGGAAAAGTGTGGTTCCTAGTTCCTGCCTGTTAACGGTTGGATGGCTTCTGGCTAGCTCTCCACACCAGTTTCTGGCATCCTCGTTTCCCTGCAGAAATACAGTTCAGATCAGTAGACTCATCTGAAGCACAGCAAGGCTCCTGCTGACCGTTGACTCTGGATTCCTCTTGGACTATGTGAGGTGAGTGGTCTAAGCTAAAAATGAGCCTGAAACCACATTGACGTAAGCTGTGTTTATGGACCTGTGAGGAAACAAAGCATCACTGGCAAAGAGAGTCCCAAAGTGGTAATGTTGGTGTTCATGTGAGATGCAAGTACCCCCTGCACTGGTGGGCTGAGCCCCTGTCCAGCCTCCCGTGAGGTCAATGGAGTTGGGCTCCTCTGCACCAGCTGTCCCAGCCAGATCCGTGTCTGTATCAAGTCTCATCTGCATTTCATGCGGAGGATCAGCAAGGCAAATCATTTTGCAAAAAGTCACTTACAGCTGAGTAGATGATACTGAACTTTTGAGCTCCTCTTTTTGCCCTCTCTCTTTTGTTTGTTTTTTGCCTTTTTTTTTCCTTCTTTTTAATGGTTTGGTAGGAAGTTAGAGCCTGGCTGGTGCACAGAAATTCAAACCCAGTGGTGTACTCCACCACATGTACTTATGGGTATTTGTCAGTCCTGTTGTTCTCCTTTGGACCATTGCTCTCTCTTGAAAAGAAAAACAAGCCTGTTTTAACATATTTACCACTTTTCATCAGCTTTATTTAGCAAAAAAAAACCCCAAACCTATCAACTCATAAATTCCATTTCCTCTTCCATTCCAGAAAAACCCATGAAAAAGTATGAAAACTCTGAATTTCTCTTCAGTGAATAAAATCTTCACCTTGCTGAAGTGGCTGAAGCCTCTCTGTTGTCTTCTGCAGCAGCAGAGCTTTTCAGCCTAAGTATTTCTTCCTCGTGTTTGCACTGGGTCTAAAAAGAAGGGTTTTCTCTGTGATTTCCTAAAGCCTTCATTCTCTCCACTTACTACAGCACTGTTGTTTTAGCATAGGAAACAAGCACTGCTTTTTCTCTTGATAAAATTTGCCTTGTAGGAACTCAGAGCATTTCCATTTTCTCTGTGTGGGCTCATCTTTCATAGAGGAGGAGACATGGGTCATACACCTGCGGATCTTATGACTCTCTTCTGCTCCGTATCTGGCTTCCTCCCAATCCCTTGGCAGCAAGGGGTCAGTGAAGATTTGCTGTCAAGGTCTCATGTTTTAATTCCTCACAGGGCTCAGTAGTTTTCTATTGCAGGGGAATCCTGATTCTTTTTTTGGTTTTGTATTTGAAAGGCATTTTGGATATGATGACATTTACTTCCAGAGTACATCACCATTTAAATATGAGCTCTTGCAGTGGGACAGTGGATTTCAAGAGACTAGAAAAGGGAAGAAAAGCCCAACAGGCTCAGAGGACTCAGGATTGTCACTAACCTGATGCTGAATGGCTGTGAAGATAGTTTTCCCTTTTCAGCCCCACTTACAGTGTGTAGCAGGGAGTTGAGACTACCACAGGAAAACTTTAAACTCCAGTTTTTGAGTAGAGCTGGTTTAGAAATTTTCTGTGTTCAGGAAGCCTGTGTGCTTTCTCTTACCAGCACTGAAACAGTTTTGAAGACAAACTCACCCAAGGAAGAGGCAGCATGGGGAAACACGGAGTGTAATGAACCACCTTCATTTACCTGTGATCAGACTGCACACGGACATCACAACTGGGTGCCAAGGGTCCTGCTGCTCTCAGCACAGCCCAGCCTAGAGGGGTACAGCTGATGGTGTGCCAGGGTTAGCAGTACAGTAGGATTTTACATGCCACACAATAGTGTTTCCTAACCACTATGAACTGAAAGGCTACTGACAGTTTTTAGAATTATACCCCCATTTTTTGGTGTGCGTGTGCACGTATCTGGCAGTTTCTTTGCCAGAGGGAATGAATGAGGAGCTTAACTTTTAGGTGAACAAAAATGTTACTGTTGTACTGCTATAATTACAAGCATTTTAAATTAGGTATTGACAGCAGTTGAGAGCCGGTTCTCGACTATGCCTGCTGGCAGGCAGTGAGATGTCTACCAGCTCCTAAGGGGAGCTTTATTGCAGGCTGTGAGAATAACTCATTAACCAGTTAGTCTATGATGGTGTTACTCCACATATGGTCTGTGGGCTGCTGATGGTCTGGAAGACATTAGAAAGTGGTCTGAGAAATGGCTGCACAAGAAAGGCAGAAATAACCCCACATAAACAGACTCTCATTCCCAGGTATGTGCCCATGTCAGCAAGCCCCCCTGAGTCAGCAAGCGCTGCCAGGATATAGTTGTCTTAGTGTCCCAGTGTGAGCCCAAGTGAGTGGATCTTGAGTAATTGCACGTGAAGGCAACCTTTGCATGATCCCATTGATGTGGAGCAAATCTTCCTCCATTAAGGGGGATGAATACTTTGCCTCTTCTTTCTTGTGTTTTTGAAGCACAGGATGGGCTAAGGGATGCTGCTTCTACATCCGTGTTGCTAGTGGTAATGAATACTATGGGGAAACGGACGGCAGCGAGCCCATTTCCTTCACAGTGGGAGGAAAGTAGTAATTCAGGAGACCATTAAACATTAGAAATACCTCTGCGAGGTCCCTACAAAGATACACTCCATTTAGATTAAAGTCCCATAGGGCCAATTATCTTGGAAGAACATAAGAACTTAAACAAAAGCTCAGTTAGGTGTGCTGCCCACCAATGACTTTGAGTAAAAATGGATGCAGTGAGAAAACACTCATGTGTATTATGAAAGTGAGAACATTTAGAGTAGGTCTGTGCAATAACCAACTTTTACTGTTCCCCCAGGATCAGCGTGCACAGGAAATATCTGTGGCATTCTTGCTTTTCCTGGAGATGACAGCAACCCTTTGGCAACCACTTTGTAATACGTGCTTGATACATTTCAGAAAGTTGGGCTGCTGTTTTATGAATGTGCTTTGATTTTCTGTTGCCAGAGCCTTTGTGCTTGGATTTCTACTCTCCCTAAATTTGTCTCTTCCCATTCTTACCCTGGACACCTCTCCTCTAGTGCTGTTTGGTAGCTGTGATGGTGCTTCTGTTTTTTCCATGCTAGCGTTGGGATGGAGCTTGAGGAAAAAGGAAAGACAACTGAAGCCCCTTATGCTCTTCGCATGGAAATAACCTCTGTGGCCCATGCTGGTCTATTTCTGTGTAGCTGCGGACTCCTGGAGATGGAGGCATGACTTAACACTGGTTTGTGGCTGGAGGCTTAGGGCAAACAAATTTGAAACATTTTGTTTCTGTTTATGTTTTCTGAGAGTGGGCTGAGTAATTTGCACAAGACTACAAAGCATGATGCTAGCCTTGGGATTAAAGTCTGCCTTTGCTTCAGCTGCTGGACCACAATTTTAATTGAACTATTTACAATTAGACCTGAGCACTGAAGTGCCCTGAACCTTCAGGCAAGGGATTTTGAAAATGAGTCAGTTCTCAGGCACTGGAGCAACAAGTTCCTAAAAGCATTTACTGATGCACATGGCTGCCTGGTCTTGAAATAGCCTATTCCATTTAACACCATAAAAGAACTTTCTTAAGAGAAGACATAATAAACAGTCTGAGGTTTAATAACTGAACATGCAAGACTGAAAGGTTTTAAAATTCTACTTGCTTAAATAGGGATCATTAATGTTGTAACTGATAATGAGAAAAATGCTCATGCCATTAGTGGTTTACCACTTTGGTTCCTAAAGGAGGAAAACAACTTCATAAAAGAGACCGCAAACTGTCCATTTTCAGCCTCAGTTTAGGGCAAATGTTTCAGAAAATACTAAACCCATCATTTAAAATAATAGTTTTGTGTTTGTTTTGGGGAAACATGGTCAAAATGCCCTTTGAGTATGTGAGAGTATGGTGATGCGGGGCTTGGTGGCTGCTGCTGTGGGGAAGCGTTGTGGCTTTCTCTGGTGCAGCATGGAGAGCCCCAGCACCAGCATGAGATGTCCTGGCTTGTCCCCTCGCTGTGAGGGTGCAGCCTCTGCCTTCCAGCCTGCCTATGAGATTCTCATCTGGGTGGGGAAGTCTGTCTGTTTCACCTTTGCCTGGTACTGTTGCTGCACTCAGCAGGTTCATGAGGACATCCTGGGATCCTTTCTGCATTGGCTTTGACATTGCTGGCTGCAAGAGTAGTTTAGCTTTTTAGAAATGGTTACATTGCAGTCCCAGTAAAGCATGCTCATAGCCAAAATAAAAGGTACTGGGACTGGGAGGTGCTCAATGCCTTAAGGCATTGCTGGAAGTTGGTGGGTGTGGAGCAGCATCAGTGGTGGTGGTCTGACCTTGTTTAATTTGTCCATCCAGGACAGCTGCTCTTTTCTTTGAGGATGGCCCTTTCCCCTTCTTCCACAACCCTTTTTCCCCTGGGCAAACTAGTCTGGACTGCAGCTCAGGTTAGTAGAAGGACTTATGTTGACCTTAGCCAGGACTGACTCAAACCCTTGAGAAGACCTGCTATTTCCTCCTGGCCAAACTAGGTCTGGGAATCAGTGCATTGTATTCTATTTAGTAAAGGCAGCTGGAGGTTGAAGGGTTTTCTCAGACTGTCTCTGATTGTAAATAGAACTGCACTGGGTTTTATTGATGCTTCTTGCAGCTCTATTACACCAACTACAGCATTTGTTCTTATGTAAAAATGGAAAGTTTCCCCAGGTCCCCCCATGAAAATGAATGATGTGCCTTATTCAAAATGAAAATCAATCAAGGAAAGAACACAGCTGGGTGAATGACAAGAGAAACAGAATGGTGCCAGCGTGAATTTTTATGGAAATTCTCTCTGAATAGTATTTCCATGAAAAGGCAACTTACTCACAGATGTAGGCTGCTTTTGCATGAAGGAGAGTGTGATGTACCACACCCTGAATCTGTCAAGGTCTATAAACTTTTCACATATTTTAAGTTTAGGCAACAGAGAGGCCATATTTAAGAAACAAAGGTTTTTTTCTTTACTTCAATGTAACTATGTTATCTAAACAGTAGAAAAATGTAAGCCAGGGGAAAACGAAGAGGGAGGTTTATGGATGAAACGTTTAAAATGAAAAGTAAACTTCAAATATAATTTGAAATAAAAAGTAAATTAACCTGTCAAAAAGGAAATTTTCGGTATTACGAAAAGAAATTGACTTGACCTTTCAACAGCATCCTTGTTAGGACCATGACTTGTAAGTCTCTCTGTCTCATGCTGTGTGGTGGTCCTCTTAATGAAGGACCATGAGTAGCTTAAAAACTGCAAAACCTTTTCCATGTCGATGCAGTGGGATTTATTCACATTAGCAGAAACCAGATTAAGGGAAAAATACAAAAAACAAGAAATGAAGGATGATTGATGTGAGCATTCAAAAAATGGGAGAGGAGAAAAAAGCAAAATGGTAAAAACATCAGCCTATGGTTGAAACTGCCACGCTTGGATCTAATTAAACACCTTTTTTGGAGATGTTGTAGTGTTCCCAATGGGCTGGTTTCCAAATGGCCTGACTGATTTTACTGTAGGCTTACTGGCTATCAGCAGGGCTCTTGCAAAGGTTGATTTTTGAAATCTGTTAATTTTCCCTTGTTCCTGGGATTTTTTTCATGTCGCACTAATCAAATTTAAAATGTGCTGAGAGAAATTCTTGAGACAGACTTGCAGTTTTTCAACCTATTCCTTTAAGCTGCTTTCTGCAATAAATGGGAATGCATTTTTTCAAATTTATTGATATCTTATAACTTTGTAATTTCTATTCTAAGAATAATAATAAGGAAGGTTTGTTATGCTGATTTGATTGTTTACATGTCCTTCTGACACTGCCAGTGAAAAGCTAGAGGTAGTAATGCTGCATGTATTCTCCTGTCATCTTCTCCAAGCCTGTCACCATTGAATAGAATATGACTGTGCAAGGTTTTTGAATGCTATAATGTCTTCATAAAGGCCTGCAATGGATAACCTATTACAGAAAAACTTTGGAATGGATATGGTCATTGGGAGTAGAGATGAGTGACTGCCATTTTTAAAACATATTAGATTTGCTAAAAGGGAAAAAAACAATTAAAAATAATCCCTGCAAGAGATGGTGAAACTGTGAGCAGATTTGGTTGTGGCATTAAAAAGAATTAGAAGATGTGCTCCGTAAGGGCTACTGTTGTTCCTCCATAGCAATGTAGGTTTGTTCCTTGCATCCCAGTCACAGCTGAGGGTCTATGTTGTTCAAGGACCTTACAGCAAAGAGCTGTGTCAAACATGGAGATTCAGCTGCCAGCAGCATGTGGGAGCGCGTCCCCCATCGCTAGGTGACGGTAGGCAGTGTCCTCGCTCCTCTCTCTCAACCTCCAAAGCTGGCATGAAGCACATCTAATAAATGGAATAAGCCATGGAAAATGCATCGGTAGCACATGTTGACATGAGTGGAACTCACATCAGAATAGAGAAGGGGATCCTGTTACCCTCTGTTCAGCCAGTGGAGAACTAAATATTAACCCTTTCAAAGCTCTCCCAGGGAACAAGGAGAAGGCAATAAAGTGCTTCTTACTTCAATGAATTTTGACTTTAAAAGGTCTGTATAAGCATAGAAGTGCCAGAGAGAAACAAAAGCACAAGTGGCTCAGCAAATATCGTGGATGGCAGTGGCTGTCCAGAGGTGGTGAATAAAAAGGCTGGGTTTAACATGCTGAAGTCAATAAACTTTTCGTGCTGTACTTTCATGCTTTGGAGCTTCAGAAGAACATTGGAGTGAATTACAGGCTTCTGTTTGCAACTCTTTATTCTCCCTTGTGTAGTTGGAGACATGTTTCACAAGAAGCAATCCACAAGACACTCTCCTAAAATAAGAAAAATCAGTTTATATCAATACATGACTTCCTACTATCTCTGGTTAACCCCCACCCTCACCACATACCCACAAATGTACTTATGCATCACCTACTTAGCACTGGAAAGGGAATGTTACATTTCTGGGTTATTTCCCCAGTACTTTTATTTTTCAGCCCACTACGGGAACAGTACATAGAGTATAACCAGAAAGATGTTTTTGTTCCCCCACCTTGGGTTTCAGTCCCAAGACTGCCAATTAAATTATCCCATAAATCCTCCATTATAGGTAGTAAAACCTAATTTTAGATTTCCTGCCCACTCTAGTGTCCTGCCTGATTGCTACCAGTTGGATAGAGGCTCAACCTGTTAAGCAGACAATTGCAGTGAATTGACTGTTTCTTTCTGTGCCACATGTGGAGAACTTTTTAATATGTGGTGTTTGGTCATAATTCTCTCTGGCTGTTTTCTACCTTTTAGTTGCTCAGACTTTTTTATTTTTTAAGGCCAAAAAAGTAGACATCTGCAATTTATTCTTTTGTCAAAACACTTGTGAAAGTTTGTTGCCCCCATGAAAGAGTGTTAACCTGTCTGCCACCACTAAAGCATTAATAGTTTAAATTTGCTTTCATATAACTCCCATTTAATAGAAAAGTCCTGTATTAACAGAGCTAACACATTTCTATGTAAGCTGGAAATATTTCAGGTTACCTAACTGTCAATGCATTCTTCTCTTTCTTGTTCAAATACAAATACATTATTTAGCTACACAGTGCTAATTTCCTTGAGTGAAGCTTCTCCTAGCCATATTCTCACGGAGAAGCATTTATTTCAAATACAGTCTCCCTGTTTTGTTCTAAAAATAAACAACCCCTACCTTGATATTTTTCTTCATAAGCTTTACTGAAGACAAATAATAAAGTTGTCACAAAAAGTGAGTTTGTCATGTGAATAAAGTGTAAGTATCTGTGCATAAGTGCTTTGGACAAAAAAATATTTGCCTTCAGCGTGGAGCACTACTGTCAATGAGTTTGAAGTAGTAATCAAGAATCTGTGTGTGAGGAAAATTGAAGCTTAAAATACTAAAAATAAACACCTTTCTTTGTCTGTCTGCTAGATTTATTGTTGTTCTTGACCTGGTAAAATATCTGACTCACACATTGTAGAGGTACCTGAGTATATCTTGCACCACCACAAAGCATAAAGCACTGTCTGTCTGAATATTATTTGCTGCCTGAAAAAACTGTTAATGTTTTAACAACTCCTGAGTCAAATCAGGAAGATATGTGGCAGTCAGCAAGGGACTTTTTCATCTCCAGAGTAAGGTGACAGGAAGTTTCATTCAAGATACAGGGTGCATACAGTCTTAGGAGTATTTGCAAAAGGAAAAAAACAGTGATAAGGGACATCACATTGAAGGAACAAACGCTGCTTTTCAGGCTAACGTAATGTACATGCTGGACCCGGACTTTCCTCTGAGATCTAGTTTTGATGATCCATCAACTGACATGCATCACTAGAATCACAGAATCAATAAGGTTGGAAAAGACCTCAAGGATCATCAAAGTCCATCCTGTCACCCAAGACCTCATGACCACTAAACCATGTCACCAAGTGCCACGTCCAATCCCCTTTTGAACACCTCCAGGGATGGTGACTCCACCACCTCCCTGGGCAGCACATTCCAACATCTAACAACTCTCTCTGTGAAGAACTTTCTCCTCACCTCTAGCCTAACCTTCCCCTGGCACAGCTTGAGACTGTGTCCTCTTGTTCTGGTGCTGCTTGCCTGGGAGAAGAGACCAAACCCCTCCTGGCTACAACTTCCCTTCAGGTAGTTGTAGACAGCAATGAGGTCACCCCTGAGCCTCCTCTTCTCCAGGCTAAACAATCCCAGCTCCTGGGTCCTGTTGGTGACAACTATAGCATGTGTTGGTAGTGCTCAGGAGACAGCATGAACTGTCTTTGCTGTTGAGCAGACCTGTGGGCACAGAAAGGGGTAGTTCTCTGTTGAGAAAAATTTCATTTTTCTAGTGATCACGATCCACAGGTACCTGTGAACTACAAAATGTGTTGCTCCCCCTTTGGAAGTGCCATCCTGTGTGGATTCCCTGATGTATTATTAAGGCTGGTCATTTTTAGCTTTGCCCTCAGTGAAGGCACTAACATTATTTCCCTGTTTCACCCAGCTGTATGCCTCTCTCTTTATACAATGCAGTTTTTTCTACTCTATTAACCGTGTTATGTTTGGGGAAAAGTGGGCAATGATTCGTAAGCTGATGGAGAAAAAGGTCAAGAAACACTCATGTAATGACACAGTGTGATATGTTAAGTCTCGTTGCTTGAAGAACTAGGCTAAAAATGGAATCACTGAGGTCTCCTTGCTAAATGGATCTTCTCCACCTAGCTTTGTTTATTGCACTGTGTTTCTATGTGGGGAGATTATCATTTTTTGAGTGGTGCCTGAAGTACTGTATAGAAATTAAAACATATACAAAGACTAACAGAGAAAAGAAGAAAGGAATTTAGGCCTCCCCATCACAGCACTGTTCCTTTAATCATTGGTGAAATAGTGTATGTATTTTTCCAGTTGTATTATTTGTCCCAGTTAGGAACCTGGAAATATGAGAAGGGGTGGTCACACTGGTGGTCAGAAATGGAGAACTGACAGAAAGTAGGAAACAATCTATGTGTTTTCTGTATTGAAGTTAAGTGCAAGAGTGACAGTGCCCTTTGGGGTGCAGATCTCTGTGAACTGCTGCTGAATTTCTTGTGTGTGTAGTTGGCTGCAGAAATCACCCCTTGTAGCAGAATTGTGCTGTACAGTCAAAACCTTTTAAGTCCCTAGACCCAGTGCTTATGAAGGAAATCTTGAAATGTAAGACAAGTGGCTCAGTCACACCTGTATATCTGTAGACAGCTTGGGAAATAATTCTTTAAAGCAGAGAACGTTTAATTTATCTGTGGGTTATAATTCTAAAACCTTACCATGTTATGTAAAATGTCAATACTGTAAAATGTCAATAATGTAAAATGTCCTTGCCAAATGTTTGGTACCAAACTACCACCAACACCTTCACCTGTGTCAGGTTCCAGCTCTCCTGTCTAGCATCTTCTGTACTTCAATGCATGTTTCCTCTAGTCTGAATTTCTAATTTAGGAGCAGCAAGAAATGAAGACAATTCAATACACTGACCAATAATGCTAAGAATTCTACACTAACTGATTATACTGGGCACTTTCATACTTATCTCATTTAAAAATATTAGCTTTTTATATTGAGCTAAGAATTTTGCTGAATATCCAATACCATGCATGGAAATGCTCTTAATTCTAGGTATTGGACTTCAGGATTTTGACTAGGCTTGTGTGAAGCCTATGCTGTCTTGAATATGCTACTGTTACCAGAAAAAAAAAAAATAGTCTCTGGTATGCTAAGAAGAGGGGACGTGCTGGGGTTTGCAATTTTAGCATTACAGATTCTTTATTATTAATAGATTAGTGGGGATTTTTCCAAAGACTCCTATGAGTCACAGGAGCTCCTGTTACTAAATTTCATAAATTCATTTATTTATACAACTCTACTTGAGGGCTTATAGTCTTTTCAGCCTAGAAAGAGCCAAGGTACTGTAAGTGTAAATGCGGTTTATTGAGTTCTGGAGATCATAAATATTTCTTTTAACATCTGATTTATCTTGAACTGTGTGCACTGAAAGAAGTGTCTCAAAATTAGCAAAGAAGGGGCATATGCTACTCCTTTGGACAACCTGTGCATTAATAACCAGAATGAAACTTTGGCATAGGGTGGTTAGAATTAAACTGTCACCACTAGGACGGCTTTACTTTATGTACTGCAAGGATATTTGAGTTTTATAGGTTCATTTATTTAACTGATTAACAGTCCAGTCTTGCTCTTGACAAAGTCTCCTGATTTTTTTCATTCCTGTAACTTCCCCAAAATGAGGAGAAGAGAGAAAATCTCAGGCAGAGGGAAATGTGAGAACAAGAATTTCAAGGGAAGACATTTTCCCCCTCCCTCCCCACCCCCCAACATAAATTTGTCTGGTCTTTGTGGCAACATTTTTGTTTTGTACCATGTGAAAGCATCCTTCCAGATCTCAGCAGTGTAATACCTCAGCATACAAGGGAGCCAGCTACAATGCCACGTGGAGACTTGTCCATGCTGGCAAATACAAAGCAAAGAGATGACATCAGGTCAGTAAACTTACGAGCTGCTACCAATGCACCAGGCACACTGGTAGCTCCAAATGTGGCTTGGTGGCCATAGGTCAGGATGTTTTTATTTGACCTCCCAGCCACTTGATGAGTATTTTCCAGAGAGCTCTTTCTGTTACAATTAGCCTGTGCTGTAGGAGCTCACTGGCCACCCATCCTCCTCCTCAACTGCCAACAGCAATGACTGTATGTCTCCTGCTCCAACCCACCAGAGAGAGCCTGGAAAACTGAGTGGCAACATAGCTAATAAAAAGAAAGAGCTCAGAAGGAATGTCCAATTTACTGATATCATTGAGAACTTACTGCTTTTTTTTATATCAAGATGCTCGCCAGAAGAAGTAGAAGAAATGTATAGTATGTATTGGAGAAAGAAGTCAGGACCAGATGATGGTCTAAGTTCTGTCAGTCTTCCAGAGGTGTTTGCTCTGTGGAGTTTAACAGAGTGTGTGTCAGCCTGTTTGTGTGCTTTGGTGCTGAATTACTTTATTTGTTCCACGGCAAGTGCAAGGAAAATACAACTACATTCAAACCCAGATTTGTGCCAAACAAGTGGGTAAATGTTATGCAGGTCATAATAATGTAGGTTAGGGTAATTTTTCTTTATGAAGTGTAATTAAGCTATTTGAACTGATTAATGACTTTGGATGTTCCCTATCTTCTTTTGAGTTTTACTTTTAGTAGATGGCTGCTGAGCAGTTTTTGAAAATCCAGCCTCTTTCTTGTCTTGATTGGGCTGCCAAAATTGATAGCCCACTTGGAAACCCTTGCCTGTACTTCTTGCTGCCACAGGAAGAAACAACATTCTGAGAAAATATTTGTACTAATGTTATCTTTGTCTTTCCTTACTGTCTCACTACTACTGAAGTGAAATGACAGGCAGGCATTGTTTTCTGGAAAACTAAAGGTGGTTAGGGAGTGCTGCTAGCTCATTTCTTTCAACTGTCATAAGAATATGAGAATTAAGAACATTTTGAGTGATGGAGTGACAGTAATTTAAGTATTTTCAACAGTGGTGCTCTGCAGTTTCATTTTCCAGAAGTAAACGATGGTGGTGCCTGAAGAATTGCAGGTGGTGGTGATAAAAATGAGGAACATTTTTGAGGGACAAATTGCAACAACAGCAAAATATTTTGAAAAAAAAAAGTTTTGTCATGAGTTAAAATTATAAACCAACCTGAATACATGCCTGTCTGTTGGCAAATGTGAGGCAACTTTGGCTTTTCTTTCAGAAGGTCTACATGGCTGTAGCTGGCTGTCCACCCTACTGTAATGAGATAGGGATCTTGCTTTCATGGACAGGTAGTGCAGAGCTGCCTTTCTACTGTGTTGTACTATATGGTAACTTCTGTCATGCTGGCTGCCATGCTCCCTTTTGACAGGCATGCTGTTTTCCAAGATAAGAGAGAGTTTAAAAGGCTACAGTGGTCATAATGCCCTTGGGCAGCCTGGACATACAAGGCAATGTGTGTTTTTGTCACTTCATTCTGAAGGATATAGTAAAGAGTAGTGTGGCACAAAGTAGAGTATTGGTTATCCTCCTTTATCTTCTGACATCACAGCTGGCTAATGTGTTATTATGCTTTTGCTTTGCCATTATCTCTTCTTCCCTATGGAAAGCAACATCTTTTAAGAAACAAAGTGTTGTAGTGTGGTGGGCTGAAATTCCCCTCCCACAATAACAACTCCAGATTAGCTCAGTTCAGAAGCAAATGAAGCTGTATTTTACAAGCAAAACTGCAATCTATAATGAAATGCAATATACACTATTCATGACATTTACAAATATGTACAATTAACAGAAAAACACAACAAAGCCCCCTGGCCCCAGAGGGGCCCTGCCTCTTTCTTCCCTGCCTTCCCCAGAACCCCCCGGCAGAAGGAAGAAAGCCAAGAAGCAGAGAGGTTGTTAAACTTAGCTTTTCAAGGTCAGTATGCCAGTATGTTACCTGCGAAGCTAAGCACAGAAGAGAAACGCATTCTGCCCAGCAGAGAAACACCAGACAGACAGACTGAGACTGCCTGTACCTTGTTTTGAGTACTGACTCTTAAACATTTCTATCTCTCTAATGGAAGCATTTAGAATAATCATTATTTCTCTTTCTTACACCCAATAGTGATAGGACAAGGAACAATGGGTTCGAACTAGAACATAGAAGATTTCACCTCAACATGAGGAGAAACTTTTTTACAGTGAGGGTGACAGAGCCCTGGAACAAGTTCCCCAGGGGGAACTTGTGGAGGCTGTGGGGGGCTGTGGAGTCTCCTTCTCCGGAGACTTTCAAAACCCACCTGGATGTGTTCCTGTGCAGACTACCCTAAGTGATCCTGCTTTGGCAGGGGGGTTGGACCTGATGATCTCTTGAGGTCCCTTCCAACCTCTGATATACTGTGATACTGTGATTTACATTCTTTCACTTTTCTGCTCGAACTTTGTGAAGAAAAATTAAAGGCATAGTCTTAAAACCACCACACAAAGTGTCTCCTCACTTGCCTCTACAGGTTATGCTCTTTTCCTTTATGTGCTTTTTCACCTAGTAACTGTGTTAGAGACATGTTAGTTGAGCAAGGAATCTGCCTATGAAATCACTCCTGGAGTAGTTTTTTCCCTGCAATTACAAAAAATAATAGCTATGTATTTTGGGTGAACAGTTTACCTGTTAATTGATATGAGTGCATGGAGGAAGAGGATGCTGGCTGGCGTGGGATCGTCACCCATGTTAGTTTCCAACAAGTTTGTAACTGGCACCCAAGGTAGTGGTTTAAATCTGTAGTCCTGAGTACCTTGAGATTCAGTTACCAGAAGTATCACATTTTTCCACAGAGAAGATGAGAAGAGTGCACATTTATAGGGGCAGGAAATTCTTTGTGAGGAGTTCTTGTTCCTAAGCCTAAGTTATTATTTTTAAATCCCTTTCATTTGTTTCACAGACTTCCAGAACATTGAGTGGGTGTCCACAATCATGTTTTTAAACACTTAGGATAATATTTTTTTTTTATTCTGTAAGCTTCTTTAGCACTGTTACAGATCCTACCATTGGAGATGTTGTCCCTGAGCAATTCATCTTTCATCCTTAGAAATTCACAAATGTGATTCCCTTACTGATCCATAGAAATGCATTTTCCAGGGCTCTCTGAACACTGGGACCTCTGTTCAAATCCCTACCGTGATTTAAATAGTGTGGATATAAAATGGAATCTCTCCTGTTTGGAATATCTTCATTTTGTGGCTGGTGAGCTGCTCCATGGAGAAGGACCTGGGGGTGTTGATTGATAGCCAGCTGAATGTGAGCCAGCAGTGTGCTGAGGTGGCTAGGAAGGCCAGTGGTGCCCTGGCTTGCATCAGGAATAGTGGCCAGCAGGTCTAGGGATGTAATTGTGCCCTTCTACTTGGCACTGGCGAGGCCACACCTCGAATACTATGTTCTGTTTTGGGTACCTCACCACAAGAGGGACATTGAGGTGCTGAAGTGTGTCCAAAGAAGAGCAACCAAGCTGGTGAAGGGCCTTGGACACAAGTCTTATGAGGAATGGCTGAGGGGCCTGGGGCTGTTTAGCCTTCAGAAGAGGAGGCTGAGGGGGAGACCTCATCACTTTCTACAACTACCTGAAAGGAGGTTGGAGCAATGCGGGGGTTGGTCTCTGCTCACATGCAGCAGGTGACAGGACAAGAGGAAATGGCCTCAAATTCTGCCAAGGGAGGTTTAGGTTGGATATTGGGAAAAATTTCTTCACAGAAAGGGTTACCAAGCATTGGAGCAGGCTGCCCAGGGAGGTGGTGGAATTACCATCCTTGCAGGTATGTGAAAGACATGTGGATGTGGTGCTTAGGGACATGTTTGAGTAGTCCAGTTTGAGCAGTAGTCACGGGATTGCGAGCTCTAGGCTAGCAGCTAGACAGGATAATCTTGAAGGTCTCTTCCAACCTTGACAATTCTATGATTCTAGTATTAAAGGGTGCTGTCAGATCACCCTTCCTCTGTAGGAAGTGGGTCTGTTTTTGAGTGAAGTGCTTAGTCATAGGGTGAAAAAGACTGGCCCCATGGTTGAAACGTGTGGCAAATTGGACACACCCATGATAGTCCTTGCTACAGCCAATGTCTAATTATTTATGTAACACATAGTGTTGCCAAACGGAGCAGTTAAAAGGCCCATTGTGTCTTCAACTACCCCATTGCATGTCCCCTTGGAGCATACTCCTGGACAGGGTGGTCTGTGACACAGGCACAGGGCGGAGCTGACCTTGCCTCCTCCATCAGCCAAGTGAAAGCAACAGCCACTGACCCACCAAGGCAGGGAGAAGCTAGGGAGAGGAGATGGGGCTTTTCTTACCTCCCACAAAATCTGTTGGAAGCAGGACTGTTCTGTAAACTTGATTTAAATCTTCTAAGAGTTAGGGGTTGCTAAAAGCTGCCTTTTTGTTTTTTCCCCCACTGAAAAAAAAACTTCCATGAAGTCATCATCCCTAAAAAAGTACCTTGTTTGGAGTGATTCCCACCAAGAAATAAAAATACCAGCAGTAATCTCAACACCAATACCACATTGTTTTGTTCTCTTCTATGCTTATGATTCTCTCTTGCTTGATTTTGATTTCAGAGGATAGGAATATGCTTGTATTTTTAGGTAAATATCTTTCATTGGATTGTCCTGCCTCAGAGCCAGTTCTTTTTGGATTCTATAGAGTGATCCCATAGCTTGCAATGGAAGATTTGTCTTTTATCCCTGTGAAGGGAGTTTGAGCAAAGTCAGTGGAAACTATGTGTTTGCAGCTTCCAAGAACCTTTTATGTTGAGACCAGTGTCCATTTCCAGCCTCAGCATAGCAGAAGGTATCAAATTAATTTTACTTATTTAGATGCAAATTCATGTGCAGAACCTTCTTCTAGTTAATAGCTAAACAAAAGTATGACTGAAAGAAAAAAGTATACCTTGTAGCTAGACACTAAATGAAATGGCACTTCATTTTTTCTTTATATTCTGTGGCAAGAATTCCATGGGAAAAAAAAGAGTTTCTAGATTAGGGAGAGAAGCTGCCCAAATGTAGTTATGAAGATGCTTGATCCAAGCTGGGGATTTGGTTACTGTTTTAAAATTCTTTTCTCCCCCCATTTAGTTACTCTGATCCTGGCAGAGATGTGGGGTTGTGTTGCAGATGGTTGCTACACATACTGAATCAACTGTATACTTACAATATGCTCCATAAGCTATTAAATGCTGTAAAAGCCTGGCAGACTTTATAGTTTGCATCCTGCCATTAGAGTTCCCTCTGAAGTCTGTCAGAGGGATATAATTCCACTCTAATTAAAGCTGTTCCCCTTTTCCAAATGTGAAACTGTTCTAATTAATGACTAATTGTTTCACAGATATAAAGCAGCCCTAATTGTTTGTTACCCCTTGACTACGGTGCCCTGCTTACTCCCAGCTAAGCAGAACCTCTGGGAAGGGTGTTTTATTGCCATTAAATTCCATCAGTGCTACGATCTGTAGCCGGTGGAGAAGGGAGGATACTTTGAAGCATGTTCAGTTTCCATTGATGGGGAAAATGGTCTCCCTGAGATGGTAGTATGTGGGTCCCCAGCTGCCCTGCAGACCTCAGAAGAGGGGATTTTCAAATTGTTTCACTTTGTGTGTTCCTGAAAACACCAACTCTTGTCTCCTCCTGCCTTTCTGCAAGGGATGTTTGGGCCAGTAACTTGAGGCAAGATGGAATTAATATTATAGGATCTGTGATGTTGTGACATTGTCTGGGGAAAATCCTGAGGCATTCTGAAGCCATTTGGCACTTAAGAACCAGTTTGTTACAACAAGTTTGTGTGTCCTGAGTCCTGAGGAAATACATAGTTTATCTGTATACCCTAAAGGAAAAGCATCATACACATTACTAATATCATCCTAGTTAACTTTCCCCCACCATGAACATCCTTCTATGGCAATGAAATTTGATTTCTTTTTTTGCTTTCCTCATTTGGGTGTATTGACCAGTCTCAGAGTTCTCTTTCTTCTGCTGCTTGTTTCTGTATTAGTTTGGGTAAAATCTGAAGCCCACTTACATGGGTGGGAGTCTAGCAGGATCTGGGTGGGCCTTTGATCTTTGTAATTCATATTTGAGTCTGAGTCAGTTAGCTATTCAAGGGGTTCCTCTGCAAGGTATGAGCTGCTTGAAGATGAAGCATGTGAATAATATACAGCCAGTCCTGCAAACACTCTAAAAGTAAGCTGCTATGTTTAAAATGATGACATACTGCAACAGCAAGCATCAAAGACAGTGGAAGTGACAATTGCTGACTTGTTTCTTTTTCATCCCAGTTTTATCTCATTAGCAGGTTGCACAAAGATGAGTCAGCACTTGGGGTGGAAAGGCTAGTGGAACAAATTTGAAGGAAATATTTTGCATCACAGTTAAATTTTTTGAACTTGCAGCTTGTTTAAGTTTTTAATTTTATTTTCCTTTGCTTTTGGGACTACATTTGTGTATGGGAACACAAGACTAATATCACAGAAAACAAAAATCTTAATCTACATACTAATATGTCTTGAAAAGGTCTTTAATACTGACATATATGTCCTCTTCTAATGGGAAATAATATTAGAGAACACAAAATGAACTTTCAGAGCTTACTAAAGTTATGATCATATATTAGCTGTGACATGGCAAGCCAGTGGTTGGAGGAACTGTTAGGGCCAACATAGCCACATGCCTATTCATTTTGACTTCACTAGTTAGTATGAGATACTTACAATGCATCAGAAATGAAACATATCCTACTTTCCTATTTTAAGGGTTCATATGCTGTTGAAATAAGACCTTCACTCTTAAGACTACACAAAGCTACAGATGGACCCATGAGATGGATTTTAAATCTTTTTAGTTGAGTTGAATTGCAGTAGTAATTGTAGCAAGCCAGTGAAGTACTGAATAAAGAGATCAAAAGCATGAATGAAAAAGGTCCAAAGTCTGCAGAATAGACACACAAAAACATATTATTGCAGCCTGTGGCTGCATGATGGGAAGATGGAGAGAAGACAGCTACACTCTACTCAGATGTGTGTAGCAAAAGCCCAAGCAGTTTAAATTGCAGCAGCAGAAACTATGATTAGAAACAAGAAAAAAAAAAAAGGGGGCAAAAAGGGTGGCTACACACTGAAACAGGTGACCATAGCAGTGGTGTAATTCTGGCCTGGGAGATACTCAGAGCTCAACCAGGCAAGGTCCTGAGCGACCTGCTGTAATTGGTCCAGCTTTTGGCAGAGGTTAGGCCAGATGACTCCACAGGTCCCATTCAGGTGCAGTTTTTCTGTGGTTCTCTTGCCCCTGAGCTCACCTGTGTTCTATGAAGTGAACATGGTGGTGCTTCAGGGAGCAGCTGGTAGAGTCAGGAGGCATTGTTAAATGTGTGCAGCTTTTTTTTTCCCAGCATGAGGTGAGATTTCCTTGTGTGCACTGGGTGGTGGTGACGTACTTGATGGTGCTTGGTGTTTTTTGTGTTTATGTTACCTTCCAAGGAGTTTCTGTTAGTTAGGAAGAGAAAGGGTTTCTTGAGGGAGAAATGAACAAGATACAAATAGAGGTAAAACTTGGCCTACACTGTAAGTTCATGTCAAACAGAAAGCAGATTAAAGGCTCACAGTTCAACACCACAGTTGTTTTGGACTGTATTCAGTCCTCTCCCATCTACATTGGTTCTCCTTTGTTAGATCTCCATGGCAGGTCTGGAGTATACCAGGCAAGAGATGTTAGGACAGCACTGTGAAGTCCCACTGGAGATGCCACCTCTGTTGTCAGTGTCTCTGTAGCTGAGACAAACCCCAGATGTTCCCATTACTATCAGTACTGTTGATTGTAGCTGAAACTGGTCAGAATTAGCACAGAAGAGTCATTGGGATTTAGGATGAAAAATATTGGGAAAGATTGAATTATCTTTGGATGAAACATTTGTCAGCTCTCACTGAGCATAGGAATGGGAAGGCGACCTGGAAATTAAGAATCTCTTAGACATAAAAACTGCAAAAATATGTGAGCAGTTCCTGGGTATAATAGTGGAATCTGGGGAAATGTACAGAAGGATGGTGACGGCAGGCAGAAAAAAGAAAGGGAATTATTTGTTGTATTGAAACATACTAATGGGTGCTGCTTAAAGTTGCACCTTTGGGGAAGGGTGGCAGAAATTGAAACAAATGCATAGAGGTATATAAAAATTTATTCTAAACTTTGACTCTACAATCAGGTTTTAAGTCTCATCATTGTTATGTATCTATCTTAGCATGTTTTAGCAGAAGAATTAGAGATGGGACCTGTTGCTCTGGAGGGAGAGAACAACGGGAAAAGTTTGCTTATAGAAATATTGGAAGAACCTTTTCTTGTGAGCTAAATAATTTCAGGTTAGGTATTATAGGTATGGATGAACCAAAGGAAAGGGTGAAAGGCCAGCCTGGGGTGCAGGCAACCTGTGTTAAATTCCTGTGACAAAATTTCTGTGCAAAGGCATCAGCCCTCAAATACCTTCCAGAACATACCAGTTTCATAGCAGCAAGGCATTATTTGGATTTCCTTGCTAAAGAAACACTTAGAATTATTCCTACTTCTAAAACTGCCATCTATTTCTGATGGTTCTGGGAATTAGCTATTTTCTGCAGCATCATTCTCTGCTAGAGGTGTTACTGCTTCCTTCCAGGCACAAGTACCCTCAGAAGTGGGAGAAACAGATGTCTATGCCCAGATAGTGGTTGGAGTCTGATCCTGAATGGCTGAAATCTGTGATAGTTTTGCTGTTTACTTTATAAAGTGGGATTGGGTCCTGGGCTAGTTGTGTGCTTTTGTGAACCATCATGATGGAAGGAACGGCAATAAACGTAGTAAGACAATAAACTCTGGCTTTTTTTCCTATAGTCCATGTATAAGGCCATCTGTATGCCTTATGTCAATAAAAACAACTAATTACAGAATAACTAAATATAAAGGGCCTCACTGCTTAAGAAAACCCTCCTGTATCCCATTCCCCAACTTCCTATTACATCTACAGAAAGTCTGGACCATAAGCTATATTTGTTCTATTAAGTCCTGGTTTTGAATTAAAGCTAAGAAAGAAGATAACTACAGCTTTATCCTGGCAAAGTTCAATGCCTTTGTACATTAAAACTAATCCCATTTGTTTTGGGGGTACTACTTCTGAAGGAAAGTAGGTGCATCTGTAACTCTTTGCTATAACTGGCCTTCCAGTTTTTGCTGGAAGAGCACGCAGTGAGCAAAACCTGCCTTAACCCTGCAATCGCTTTTCTTCTGCAGCTGTAAGTAAAACATACCATAATTGTTAAATTCCTTTTTCACTGAGCCACATGGAAAAACCCATGTGCTGCTTTTTGCTGCACTTTTTGCCTGCTGTGAAATCAGGCTTGGTGAGCTAAATGCGTTCCTCTTTCCTCTGATTTCACTAGGGTGTGAGGAGGAATACAAATGTTGCTCTTGCAGTATAGAGAAATAAACATAGTAGGAGTTTTCAGTTGACCTTAAGCAAGAGTCGTTTCCATGTGGATTTTGTTTCTTCACATTTCTAAGTCAAACTTAGATCTTTGCTTAGCCTAGGTCCAACCATGCGTTGTAAATTTTATGTTACAGCCATACACTCACTATTAAGGAATACATTTAGATCCACAAAACATTGTTTTTCTAAACACTTAACTTTAGACTTCACAGTTTCACAAGTGACAGGTTTGTGTTTCGTCTAGCAAACTACTGCAAAACCCAGATGCTGAAAAAAATGAGCCTCAAATTATACATTCAGCCAGCATTAGCTATTTATAGACATTCTTCAAAAGTGTTTGAAATAAAAATGAAAACTGAGCTGTGAAGGTCACAAATCAAAGCATTACCGAAGATGTCTTCTTTCAGGGTGCTTTCTTGCCGTGGGTATGTTGTATTTCTATTTTTATAATATATTAATATTTTGCATTGATAAAGTGAGATTCAAGTTGGAATGGAAGGGCCAGTTTTCTGATACGTACTTCAGAAGCACTTTTTGCAGTGCAAATCAATATTTAATGAGAGTCACTCTATTTCTTAAATACTTTGTGTTTATACAGCTGTTCTGATTTTTTGTTTTCTTTCCAGCATCTGAAATGAAAATGCAACAAGTAAAAAGATAAATTAAGCTAATAGGAAAAAAAGAACAAAAGAAGGCATTTTATGCCAAGGACATACCAAAGGAGTAAAAAGCAGTTAGTAACTGAAAGGAGAATTGATCCAAGGAGCTTCAAAGACTGCTTAGTTTTGTTCTGTAGTGAAATGATAATTTCTGCTGGAAGCCACCTTAATTTACTGATATTTACACTTTGTTTTAAGGTTAAGAAGAAAATGGTGTTGCCAGTTGTGTTGGTTGGGTTAATGTTCCTCATGAAGTCCCTTTTACATCCTTTGGGTGGAGTTTCAAAAGCATGGAAATCTGCAGGGAATTGTGAAGGGTCATTCATGCTGCTTCATCATCCTCTCTAGTGTGTTTTGCTTATCCCTTCAGAGAGGACTTACCCATTCCTTCTGCTGCTGACATCCCATAAGCTGACCTCCCTCCCAGCCCCCACCTCCCCCCAGCTCTTTTGCTGATGCAGAGGATGCCCATACATGGCTGTAGAAAGTAAGAAACAGGCACCACAAATGTCTTTGAAAGCAAACCTGTGCTGGACAGGTGTCTTTCAGACACCTCTGCTGACTATTCCGTGAAGTGTTGTTTCACTTTCGGTGAGTGTCCATGGCTAGGTCAGGCCTCCTTCTGGAAAGTTTTCACACAGAGGACCATTTTCACACTCCTTGGAACATCTTAGGTCCAAAAACCTAATTGCTTGAATGTCCCCAAATATCCTCAGGATTTTTTTGTGTGCAATAGGGATTGTTGGTATACTTCAGTGAGTGGCAACAGGATGTAGTTTTACATTCACACAGTCTGCTCTTGATTTAACTTCCTCCAGAAATGTTCATCCTGGGCCCAGTTTAGGACTTGATACAATCTTTCTTGTCTCTCCAGGTCCAGTAGTCCCCAGGGGAACCTCTCAGGGGAGGTGTATCTACTCCTGCCACCCACAAAGGGGGCAACTGAATGAGTTGGGCACAGGGAGCCCCACAGTGAGGTGCCACAGTAGAAGAAAAGGGTTGCTAGATCATGACTGGGGTATACAGGTTGAAGCTGGGCAACTACAGCAGTTCCTTCCCATGGTGCTCTGAGACATCTTCAAAGAAAGCATTCAATGGAGCTGTCTCATGGGTGAGTTCCCCAGGACACCTAGCTGCCTCTCCTCCTTAGGGCACCCTGGACTGATGAGAGTGAGTCTATATACACAGGAAATAAACAATAAAATGCTATTGCTCATTAAAATAAGGCTTTTCCTCATTAGAACAAGAAGTATTCCCCAGAAACATAGGGGGGGGGGGGGGGGGGGGGAAAGGAGGACAACTTTACAGTGCAGATTACTGAAACATTTGTTGCATCCCCAAAGTGAGCACTTGTATGCAACAGATTTGGTGCCAGCACATTCTGTTCCTGAGCAGCATATATGTTTCTTGACTACGACAACCAAGGCAATTTATTGAAAGCAGAGAAAATGCTAACTATTTTTCATTTCTTGCTCAGTTAGTTTGAAACTAAGTGACATTGCACTTTAGTTCTCCCATAAATCTAATTAAAGATTCTTCAGATTTTAGATATTTTTTTAAAGTGCAACAATTCAGGACTCTTGGCAGAACTATAGAATAAACTGCAGTAAATGAAGTACTGATCTAACGTACTCAGTAATTGCTGAACATGCATGATGTATGTAATGTGTATGTATATGTATATATGTATGTATATGTATATGTAAATAGTTACCCTTGAAAAGTCTGAGGTGTTGACACAACTATTTATGACTTTTACAAAATGTTACTGTTTTCAGCTTGTTGTATGTATGCCATCAGTTTAACCTAAATGCTTAAACGTGATTGAAAATAGGAATGTATCACTTGAACGCTATGTATGGTGCAAAACTCACATGAATTCTTCCCTAGCGCTTTCTGTGGGTTTATTAGAAACAGGTCTCTTATGAGCAAAACTGAAAACAGAGGCATAGGTATCTGACAGCTAGAGGGCAGCTAGAGCATCTAGTCTGATCTCCTGTACATCATCTGTCCTTCAGGTTTACACAGCTACCTCTGGCCCAGAAAATTCAGGTACCACAATTGAATGCAGAATGCCAACATTGACTGATCCACAAATCTTTCTCAAACAAATGGCCTTAAAGTGCAAGAGGCACTAGTCACGGAGGGGTTGAAGGACCTGATAACACACACCATGGGAAGTTGTTTTTTAATGTGCTATTGTTGAATTAGAGCTGTTGTTTCGCTTTCTAAAATACTTTAGTTTCCTTTCATCTTTCAAGAGGGGATAAAAATTTTCCTTAGCTTGTGACTTCAGGCTCAAAGTAATTTGTTATTAGTTCTTTTGATAACAGTGAGGATTTCTTTCTGCAGATGTAATTTTAAGTGGAACATTGGTTAAAATGTTTGAAACAGGTTTGGGTTTTTGCAGTGGAATGAATTTAAGTTAGAAACTACTATTTGTCACTATGTATCTCTCCTGATGTCATCCTGCTTTAGTACAATGCTTTGTTTTTCTTCGGAAAGTTGTATTTCTGTAGAGCACTAAGGTCCATAATCATCATCTGCAGGAAGAAATTACGTAGGGGTTACTTCATGACTGCATGTCTTGGTCTTATGGAGCTAATTTATGGAGCAACCTTCTACGAAGCATGGAGTTGAGATGAATTTGAATAGTTAAACAGGGCACCTCTAGCACGAAACAAAAAGACAGCGAAGTGTACCAAGCGGGAATTTAACTTGATCCAGGAACTTTTTTGTGACCTCTGTGGTTTTGCATTTGGAGAGCACAAAGTCTTGAATTCATTTGTTAACTCTCCCCTTGGTGTCTTGTGTATAAGTATCCTGTAACAGGATAAGCATCAGGGAGTAATCATTATCAAACACCCTTGCATGGTATTAAGATAGGCAGTCAAAGCCTTGAGCTATGGAAAGTGGTTGGTGTAGTTAAATGTGTCAGACGTGACTCAAAAGTCTCCTTCCTTTCCGAAGATATTACTTCATTCATGTTAACCACATTTTTAAGTGCCCAGGACTGAAGAGATAGTGTTTGGGGAATTACAAACTCTTTTATATGAAGTTGGGAGTTTCAGGAATAGCTGCTTTGCATTCCACATTGATATATAATCCTCATTATGGCTTTGAATAAGAACATGGTAATTCGCCAGAAAAATAAATAAAACAAGTTATTGGTCAGAGGCGTACTATATAGGGAGTACTAATAAAAACAAATATTTTTGGCTGTAGTCTAAAGTTCCTACTGTAAATGAGCTAATTTAGGGCTGTATCCTCCCTTGAGATCATGTGTTGGAATGTGAGATAAGCAGTAGCTGCACAGATACTTTTGGGTGGTAGCATAGAAATGTGCCTTCTCCTTAAGTTTCACATTCAAAGGGAAGGAGAAGGGGAACAGTATTTGTCTTTTCCCTCTAGGAGGATTGACCCCTCTGACAAAAACTCGTGCAGATCAGCTCTATATCCCAGGGGAAAAAAAAATCCATCTTCCTACTTCAGTTTTTATGAAATCTGGGAGAGACAGACACAGACAGCATGGACATGTCTTCAGATAGATGCATCCATTTGTCCCTACATGTGCTAAGGACCTGGAGTATTGCTATTAGTGTAGAGCTAACTGTAAACCCTGGCCATCTGTGCCTGCACGAACAGGTGGTAACACATGACTTAATTTTCAGTTACTGACTTGCTTATGGTAATATTCAAGTTGCGGTTTCATGGTCAGCTAGAACCATGCCAAGCCTGTGTCTGTGCCTGGCAGGGGCAAGTCTTACTTCCCCACCACCCTGAGCTGGTGCATGCTCCCTCCAGTAGAGCCTGCTACTTGGGAGGCTCTGGGGCTGCCAGGACTTGCTGTATCTGGGGAACTGGTGCTGCTGGAAGGGAGTCCCATCAGCAAGGTGATTTGCTGCCAGTAGATCAGCACTCTGATCTGCTCAAAGTGTCCAGAGAAGGGCAGGGGTCTGGAACACAAGCCCTACGAGGAGCGGCTGAGGGAGCTGGGGCTGTTTAGCATGGAGAAGAGGAGGCTCAGGGGAGACCTTACTGCCCTCTACAACTACCTGAAAGGAGGTTGTAGACAGGTGGGGGTTGGTCTCTTCTCCCAGGTAACCAGCAACAGAAAAGGAGGACACAGTCTCAAGCTGTGCAGGGGGAAGTTTAGGCTTGATCTTAGAAAGAAGGTCTTCACAGAAAGTGTGATTTGCCATTGGAATGGGCTGCCCAGGGAGGTGGTGGGGTCAATATCCCTGGAGATGTTTAAGAGGAGACTGGGTGAGGTGCTTAGTGCCATGGTCTAGTTGATTAGTTAGGGTTGAGTGATTGGTTTGGACTTGATATCTTGGAGGTCTCTTCCAATCTGTTTGATTCTGTGTGATTCTGTGTGAATAGTATTAGTGTTGTGTGTGAGAGAGAATATATCAGCATGACCAGGCCATAAAACAAAACCTCCAGGAGGTTTTTCAGGAGGAGGGATGGGCAAGGAAGTTTTCTTTATTTCCAGGGGAAAAAAAAAGGCATGGGGAGGGGAAGACAGAAATTCAGCTCTCCTTTTAAAAATTATTAACTTCTTTAGTGCTCCTTGAAAGTGAAAAATCTTTCGGTTTTTAGCTGCCGGAATTGAAACCCACCAACCAACCATCCCTGCTCACTGATTTTTTTTTTTAAACAAATAATGCATTATTATATTAAAAAAAAAATACAACACCCAAACAACTCAGGCTATCAAAAAGATGTAACTAGAAAATGATCAATGAGTTATTCTTCTATGTAAATTGCTTCCAAAGAACTTACCATTTATTTAATATGCTCGTAAGAACAGAGGAGTATAGTAGATTTCACATGTGAGGAACCTCTCCCAGCCCAGGTACATTGAACCCAGTTTACTACTGTAACAGTCAGTGCCACAGTATCACTTTACTTTTGCAGCTAAGCACATCAGATCCATTGACAAATCTACTACACATCCATTGAGTTCAGTCCTGCAAGGGTAGGATGAGTATGAAAAGTTTTCATCGAGAATGGAGAGGTGTAGAAGCACTGACTGCCACATCTTTTCCTGTTTTGTTGTTCTTGTCCTTTACTGTTGTTTTATTCATGGTAGGTACCTGCAATCATGACATCTTACCCTAACAGCAAATACGCACTGACTGTAGGTGGACTGCCTCACAGCTAGCATTTCTTGAGTGCACCAGGGTCTTTCCTCAGTATTTTATTGTTGAGGCTGTTAAAATGCAGAGAGATCACAACAAAAGAAGCAAAACCCTCCCAAAACTGAAGGAGTTACACCCAAATGTAAGTTAAACATAAAAGCTTGAAGCTACTGTCATGAAACTCTGTTGTGCAATAGCTTACTGTCAATACTGCCCCAGGGTTGCAAGAGTTGTATTTCACAGCCTCCTCATCAGAATCCTGGTTGACAAATGCTGAATCCTAAATAGTCCTGTGACTTCAGTTCTGGGCCTTTCTTCACTACATAGTACTGAGTTCTGCTCTTTGAGCCATTTGCTCACCAGAAATACAGGTCCACAATGCAGAGTGGGCCATCATCTCCCTCAGCCCCTCTGAGGAGAGCTCCTGGCTGGAGCACCTCTGCTCTGAGAATAGGCTGAGGGAGCTGGTTTTGTTCATCCTGGAGGAAACTCCAGGGTGACCTTGTAGCTGCCTTCCAATACCTGAAAGGAGCCTACAGGAAAGCTGGAAAGGGACTTTTCATAAAGGTGTCTAACAACAGGACTAGTGGCAATGGTTTTAAGCTGAGGGAAAACAGGTTTAGACTAGATTTTAGGAAGAAGTTTTTCAGTATGAGGGTGGTGAGACTCTGAAATATGTTGCCTAGAGTGGTTATGGATGCCTCCTCTCAGGAAGTGTTCAAGGCCAGGTTGGATGAGGCCTTCAGAAACCTGATCTAGTTGAGAGGCATCCCTGCCCATGGCAGGGGGGTTGGAGTAGATAATCTCTGAGGTTCCTTGCAGCATAAGTCACACCATGATTCTGTGATCCCCTTGGCTGTTTGGCAAACCTTGGATGCCAGCAGGAGCTGACTGCATCTGCTCACCTGGCTCTAAAGTACCTTCTTCTAAACCTGGATGTATTAGAGAAGGGGAGGCATAAGCTTACAGCACCACACTGTGCAAGAAGTTTATTGTTGCATTTGTTTGTTTAGCAGTTTCAAAATTGCAGGCTTGTAGCAATCTTCTGCTCCTGAATTTTGCACATGTCAACTAAGGGAGAGTAGGTGAATTTCTGACCTGCTTCAGATGGTGGCAAAAGTCCAGTTTATTTCCATGGGTAAGGCTTTCACATCCTCTCTTCTTAATCCTGTTAAAAGGCTTACATCAGTTTATAAAGCTAGGTAAATTAATAATTTCAGTAAAGCCTTATGATATGAATAAAGCAGCAGCAGCACTATGGGAATGATTACTGCTTTTCAGTTAGTGGTCCTTGCAGCTCTGTAGACTACTTCTAAAGTGCAGCAAGTCTAACTTTGGCTTAAATTTGCTATACAAGGGCTTCCACCATAACTGGAATGAATTTAGGTGCCTATAAATCACAGAAAGTCTGAAAACCACACGTAGGGCATTCATCTACTAGAAAAGTGCAGCTCTAAGCTGCAGGAGCAGGAGCTTAGGTAATTTCTACACACCACTGTGAACAGGTCTTATAGTCCATCTGCCTTTTGAATATGCCAACCTTTCTGTCTTTTATACACTGTCTCACCAGTGCTGGTAGGACCCAGATGCACAAAGAGCTTTCCTGAAAAGAACCAATCCAGAAACAGCTGTCTTAAAAGTTCTCCATTAGCTGAAAAACATCAGTTCTTATAAAATATGTGACAAGTACAGTTGCATGACAGTGTGAGGGAGTCTGGAAGTCCTGCTGGCTCTCACTTGGGATAGTCTGCATAACTGTTTTGGGATTCACCTCCTGTGAGTAATGGTAAACATCCTGAAGTGATGCTGGTAGAAATCCGGTGCAATGCCACTCTGTATTATTCATCGTTCTGGAGTATGTGTCTGTGTGTGTGTGTGCAAATCTGCAATGCTGTGTGCCATTCATAGCTTTTTGTGCTGTCTGACACTGACACATTTATGAAGCTCTTGCTGTCCCTGCAGCAGTGTGGTACAGGGCTCTTGGGAGCGAGCTGCTGTCTGGAAGGCAGAGCTTTGGTGCTGCTTCCTCCTGCACAGCCTGTGCTTGAGTAACTGTTTAATATCATCCTTGCTTTCACTGCACCAGGAATCTGGCCCAGCAATTCTGACATCTCATTTGCTGTTGGTTAAGCAGCCCTTCATTGTCTGATGCTGGATACACACTGTGGTTGTATTTTGAATATTATTCCCTTTGCAGATACGTACTTTGGGCCACATTCACCTCTGGCAGAAGATCAGTGTGGACTGTATTTCTGAATTTACTGCAGCCAAGCTCTGCTCTCTGTGGCTATCACTTGCTGGGAGTTTGGCCTCAAGGTTTTTTCTATCAGTTGTGCTGATCTCCCACATGCTTTCTTCCAGTGCTTTAGTGTGGTGTGTATAGAATCATAGAATTCTAGAATTGTTAGGGTTGGAAGGGACCTCAAAGATCATCTAGTTCCAACCCTCCTGCCATGGGCAGGGACACCTCACACTAGATCAGATTGCTCAGAGCCACATCCAGCCTGACCTTAAAAACTTCCAGGGATGGGGCTTCTACTACCTGCCTGGGCAACCTGTTCCAGTGTCTCACCACCCTCATGGTGAAGAATTTCTTTCTAACATCCAGTCTGAATCTACCAATTTCTAATTTTGCTCCTTTCCCCCTAGTCCTAACCTGACACCCTAAAAAGTTCCCCACCAGCTTTTGTGTAGGCCCCCTTCAGATACTGGAAGGCTACAGTAAGGTCTTCTCGGAGCCTTCTCTTCTCCAGACTGAATAGCCCCAACTCTCTCAGTCTGTCTCCATAGGAGAGGTGCTCCAGCCCTCTGATCATCCTTGTGACCCTTCTCAGGACATGTTCCAGCACATCCATATCCTTCTTGTCATAGGGGCTCCAAAACTGGACGCAGTACTCCAGGTGGGGCCTCTCTGGAGTGGAATACAGGGGGAGAATCTCCTCCCTCGACCTGCTGGCCACACTTTTCTTGATGCAGCCCAGGATGTGATTGGCTTTCTGGGCTGCAAGTGCACACTGGTGGCTCATGTTGAGCTTCTCATCCACCAGCACCCCCAAGTCCTTTTCTTCAGGGCTGCTCTCAAGCCAGTCACTGCCCAGCCTATATTGGTGTTTGGGATTGCCCTGACCTAGATGCAGGACCTTGGCACTTGGTCTTGTTGATCTTCATGAGGTTGTCATGGGCCCACCTCTCTAATCTGTCAAGGTCCCTCTGGATGGATCCCTTCCCTCCAGCGTGTCTGCTGCACCACACAGCTTGGTGTTGTCATCAAATTTGCTGAGGGTGCACTCAATGTCACTGTCCATGTCACCAACAAAGATGTTAAACAAGACTGTTCCCAGGACTGATCCCTGAGGGACTCCACTTGTCACTGGCCTCCACTTGGACACCTGATGCTTTTTTCAGGTGAGCATATCATGACAAATTATGGAAAACAGACATATTCCTGTCTGCAAGGGGATGTGAATGTGAAATGTATGAGAGCCACTATATAGAAGGGATGTTCACCTTCTCAGTAATTTGGCAGTATGTGTGTACATTAAGAAGTCTAATCTTTTTTTATATGACTATAAAAAGGGAAAACAATGTAATCACATCTGGTGAATTCTAGAGCTGTAGGTAAATCTGTGACCCTTCGTTGCATTTACATAACTCCCAAAACACGGCTGGTGTGCACACGTGTGCACAAGGACAGGAGACTCCCCAGCTTCTCTGTGTCGTCCTGTGTGGGGTGCCACAGGCATACCCAGGTCTGGCTGGGTTCATACAGTATCGCAGTTTTGTCTTGGTGCCTTAATCTGCCCTGAACATCAGGAGGGAATTTGTATCTCCCATCTCATGAGCAGCGTTGCCACTTTTCACAACCGCTGTTGTTCTGCAATGCTTTGGATGCATCAGGGGGATGGATGTGCCAAAAGCCAGATCCTGTCATGAGTCTTTAGTGCTGTCCACAGCCTGATGCCAGCTACCCTCTTTTCTTGGAGACGTGGGCAGGGCATGTGAGCCTGGTCTACTGTCCCAGCAGTTTCCTGCCTGTTGTCTGGTGCCTTCTTTCCCAGGGTCCTCAGGGCATGCTCAGTACATGCTCTGTCACCCATATATAACTGAAATACAACATCTTTTCATTTGGTGGGTGCGTGCTGGTTGTGAGTGGGAGTGCATATGCACTCCAGCTCTGCTGGGAAGCCATTGCTTCCCTGACCATGCTGCATCATGGCCTCACAGCAGCTCTGTACTTCGGCTGGGTGACCAGATGCACGTGGTCCCACTGGCTGCATTGACCTGATGAGTGATTATTTGTTTCATGTGGTGGGAAGGCTTCCTGTTATGCGGCAGGGCCCTTTTCCGTTTTGAGCATATGATGGACTTGTGTCTGGCCAACAGAAGCTGCAGGGTCCATCCCTTGATTGCTGCCAGAAGGGCTGATGCTGTCTCTCTGCTCTCTTGACTCCCTGAGAGGTGGCATGCCACAGGGACCTGTACTGCTAAAGGAAGATTAGTGAAAGGTAGTCTTGCCTCAGAACTCTGTGAACTATAAGAAGACCTGCTCTGAGGCTACTTCTGGGGGTTAAACCTGAAATTGACAAGGCACTTAAGCAAGCTCTTAACTTTCAGCTTGTGATACGATTTCTTTGTTTCGGTTTTCTGACAAGAGATGTCTCCCTAAAGGAGACTTGGGTGTCATTCTGACTCGTTTATTAGAGTCATGCTAGCCAGGTGATGCAGAACAAAATGTACAGCCACGTGCAGACCCTGTGACAGAATGTCAAGCACAAACATGACCAGTATTAAATTTGTGGTGGGGGTGGAAAAACTTCTGGCAATAGATACCATGTGGTTCAGCGAGTTAGTGCCAGATGTCTGGAAGCTTCCAATTCCACCCGGTAAAGGTGGAGCTGAAATAATTAGAATTACCTTTCTGTTTGGAAAAAGAAAGGAATAATGTCACAGCTTTTTTAACAACAATTTTCAGAAGTAAAAAGACAAAGTTGTACCTTTTGCAAACTAGGGCGTGTCCCACTTTAGGGTGTCTATAAATGAATATCTATGTGAGAAAGAAGAATATGTTGCCAAAGGTAGACTTCACAGCAGTATTGCCCCTTTCAGGACCACCACTACACAGCAATAGAGGTGAAAAGTTAAATGGCCAGGGCAGTTGCATTTGCATCTTTCCAACTCATATTAGCTAACCTTTGCTTGTCTTTGATTCCCACATCATGTGGTGTAGAGTTGGTAACTGGATTGAAAATGTTCTCTATCACCTTTTCTTCTATAAAGAATCTGTTCTCTTGGGGAAAAGATGTGAATGGGCCTGGCATAGTTCAAACAACTTCTCTTAAACTCCAGTTACTTCAAACAAATCTGAACTCTGAAAGACATGGGGCATTTCTGGAATGGAGTCCTCACCTCTTGAGATCAACACATGCTTCCTAGGTGCAAAATCCTGCTTCTCTTGGGCAGACTACTCAGGTGGCAAGAACTCAGGAGAGGCAGAAATCCCTGCACTGCTGTCAGACATTTCCAGCTCAGAAGCTCTCTGAGCTGTAGTAGGCTGGGTGGGCTGGGGGTCTGTATGCTCCATCTCCACCACAATGTGAGATAGCATGCAGTTGGTCCTGGGCAGGGGACAGGCTCCAGGGCAGGGAGGATTTCCAGGGAAAATAGAGGGGTGAAAGCACCCAGTTCTATAAGGAGCATGTGAGTCCCTTCTCTTGGTCTAGGTGTAGTAAATTGGTTCCCAAATTATATTCAAACCTGCCTCCCTTCTGGAAACTGGCTTAACCAAGTAAAATACTTGGGTAGGGATGAGAGGCACAGTGCATACTTGCAGGCTGAGCAAAAACGTTAGAGAGACCGAAATAAACATCAATGAGGTACCTGCCCTGGGTAGTCTTCTTTTGCTGGGGATGAGGTACCGTTATGGCAACACAGTGATGAAAGTATGCACAGTGTGAGAACATAATCTAGCACAGGGTTCAAAATATTTTTCTATTCAGTTTAAATAAAATGTAGTAGTTTCCAGACTCTGTGCGTGATGTTTCGAAAGCTTAAAATACAAATCCCATAAATCCAGTGAATAATGTGGTGGCTGTGAATTTACTAGGGAAGGGAACTGAAAGGCTTGTCAGTTCTGTCAGTGTTTCTGTATGACTTAAATCTGAGCAAGGTTGTTGTTGAAAGTTTGCTTTTACCAAAACAAGTGTCTGCTGCTTTTGAAGATCATAAAGTTCTGTGGAAAGAAAATCTTCACTTGAAACCATGACATCAGTATCCCATTTGATCATCCACAGATATCTGAGGAAAGTGTGCAAAATGGGAATTTGGCTTGTGTTGGGATTTCTCTAACAGGCCATTGAATTAGGCACATCCTTTTCAGGGATCTAAGGAGGGACAAAGCTGGCTCCTGTAAGTAGCAAGAGGGAAATGTACCAAGATCTAAGTGATGATACCTCTAATTGCACCACGTAGTGCCACAGATTATAAATGGTTCCCCTACATCATGAGGACTGTTTCTGGGGCAAGCTGCAACCCAGTGTTAGTCAGTCTGTCAACATGTCTCCTCAGTAAATAGGTAAAAGCTGACTGCAGTTTGGTTTGCAAGTTAGTGTAGATGTGAGAATAGATGATTGTAAGTTAGTGTAGATGTGAGAACAGATAATGAAATAAGGCCAATGCTGAGGAAGAAGTGTTTGTTTTTGTTTTTTTTTCTAATGGTGCCTTGCTGCTTTAAAAGATGAAAAAAGTTCAGGAAACCTCTTGCATGAGAAATAAGAATTTCCTGGCTTTTAGGGAGAATGGAGAAAAGAACAGATTACTTTAAATCACATTCATGTTCCTTCTTTTTTCTTATGTTTTCTAGTTTCCTGATTTATCAATCCAAATTTATTAGCAGTTATTTGATGTTCTTGTTCTGGTTGCTGAGCACTGCTTCGCATCATTTACGTTATACATTTTTATTATTTTACATTGTTTTAATGTTCCTCCATCCCCCTGCACCTCACCTGCCCCAGCTCCTCTGTACTTTATTACTAGACATGGATAAGGGATCCTAGAACATCCATGCTCTGAAGTGCTGATAATTGAATGACTAAACCAGCTTTGAAGATCTTGTAAATGAGCACAACTTCAGTGAAATGATAGTTGTATTAATCAGCTCCAGGTCTGTCCTAGTCCTGCAGTATGCATCTAAATTGGGAAGAAGGGATTGTGGAAATCCCTGGTATCTTGCGTGAATAATGGGACTGTGCTGGAGTTCTTATTCTGGGAAAATTGTGCATTACAGATAAAGACCAGTTTTCCATGAGGAGGTCTGGGGAAGGAAAGGTGCTTATCAGTCTATAAAAAGATAGGAAATTTCTACTGAAATAAACTTCTAAAACACAATCGTATGACTTTTTTTGTTTCTTTGGTTATGCAGCTGCCTTGGGATCTGAGCTCCTGGTAAACACGTTGGCCTGTTAAAGGACATGATTCAGACTGTCCCAGATCCAGCAGCTCACATCAAGGTTAGTTTCCTGTTTACTGTGAGTGCTCAGATGTTTTGAGAGTGATAAAATTAAAGAATATGTGTACATACTGCAGGTTTTCTTGCATGTTTATAAATTGTGCTACTGCACACACTGGCTCTTTTATTCCTTGATATTTATATATTGTGTGAGTCAGTCCTGCAGCCTTTGTTACTGAGGCTTGTGTTGATGTGCTCTGAAGTATGTGGATGTTTTGAGTATAATTTTTTCCAAGATTAAAACCTCTTGATCCTCCTTTAGTATTTGATACACTTGATAAAATACAACTGCTTGAAAAATACTGAATTCATATGGCCCCAGTTTTGCTCTACACAAGCCAGTGGCAAACATTTAGTTCAACTGGAGAGAGAAAAAGAGCATAGTGCAAAACATCAAAGCCACAGAAACATCACAGTGAAAAGATTCAGTGCATGGTTTTACATATGTCATAGGAGTAAAGACATTGAAATGTGCTGTTGCCTTAATGAACATTGTTTTGCTGTATTTCAAAAGCTATAGTACTGTTTCTACTTGTTACCATTATTATTACCATTGCTGTTGTTACTGTGTCTTTCATAAGCTTCCTCACTGATGATTAGAGAATCTGCTAGACTGAGCAGGCTTAGCTGTTGATGTGTTCCTAAGATGTTTTAGGGCATTGCACATAAACAGCAGCATCTGAGCTTCACAAACTGACTGGTTTGAGGCACACTATTTCTGCCTCACTATTTCATCATCTAGAGGTTTTGTTTGGAAATGGTTTCCTGACTGCTTCTGTAGAGGAACAGTAATTCTCTTTTGCAAAACAAAAAGACACTTGTATAGCAGTGTCTTAGGTGGGAAAAGCCTGCTGATCCTTATATACAAATAGTGTGGTGAAATTGCATGATTATCATTCACATGGATTTTGCTGCCTGGAAATACTGCTAGTGTAATAAGATTGCTGTAATCAAAGGAATAGATCAGCTGTGCTAAGCAGAGTGTAAATGAAAAGTTTGCTTTTATTCTTTCTGTCTTGTTTGTCTTTCTGTCTTTCCTTGAAGTTACATTTTCCATCAAGTCTTCAATGGAGTTCCTTCTCAGTCAACTGCTATATACCAGTCAGCAGCTTTCTATAGAAAAGCTTCATTTGTCCACTTATTTTTAACTGAATAAAAATGAAATACCATTTTAAACAACTTGCTTTTCCTGTTAAAAGGCAGGGAATGAAAGAAGCTTTCTGTATACCTCCCTACAGCTTTTTTTGGATTGTGTTTAGATACTAGAAAGGTTGGCAGTAGTGTGAGAGCTTGTCCCATCCATCTCCAAGTTTTCCAAAACGTATCACTTTCACAGCCTTCTGGTCTTCAGTTGTTTTTATAGGAAGAGCAGAAAAACAACCCCACCATAAGCAGGCTTGCCTCAACATGTCTCATCACCTGGATTTCAACCAGTAAGAATCCAAAAATTTTAGTACTTTGTGAGTAAGTGTCCTCAGTACCAGAAATAACAGTAAGAAGAACTCAGTTTCATTCTTTCTGCCAAAAACATCTGAAGCAGGTTTTATTAACCATGGGAGTCAGACTTTGAGAGGGCAAGGCTGGGTATGTATGCATCTTATTACAGCAGGTAAAAGACAGCAGCATAAAAATCTCTTGTAATTTCATGTTCAAGAGAACCTGCAGGAGCCTGTTTTCAGCAGAACAGCATGCAGAAGCTGCTGTTACATTGAAAAAGTGTATGAGGAAGGCAAATAGTACTGTGTTTGGGATAGGAAAGCTAGCCAACTAGACATAAAATCCTTCACATTTCTGTTTATGTCATTAGGGTCTGCTTTGGTCTAAACACATTCTCCAGAAAGCTGTCTGGGATGCTCTGTTCATTTAGACTTTAAAAATGGATGTAACTACAGTCTTTAAAATAATCCACAAGAAAGTACAGAGCATGGGACATGGGAAAGACTGTTTGGTGTGATGGTCTTTTCTCTTTCATCGCTGTCATAAGGTGGAAGGGACAAATGTGGTTCATTGTGGCCATCCTTGTTATGGTTTTGTTAACTGTAATTTGTCAGGCAAATCACATGGCATTGTTTCTTTTATTATATTGACTAAGCAGACACAGCCTCATTCATGAACATTTAGAGATGTAGTTTTGAAGATCACTTTCTAGGAAGTGTCCAAATTACTAAACCTTGACTGATGTTAAGATTATTTTTTCTGCCTGAACATGTGCAGAAGGAATTAATCCAAAAGATCAATGACTATGGCAGTATGAATATTCAGAGACATCTTGGTGTTTTTTTTTTTTTATCAGAAAAGATGACTTTATTGTCATGATTATGTGAGTTTTTATGCATGCTCTTTAAAAATCTGCCTTTCCCTGATACCAGGAGAAGTTGTAACCAATATCACAACTCTTGTACTCCATTCCTGAATGGGAAATCCTGAGAGTAAGAATCCAGTGCCCAGGCAGAACCTGTCCAATGTTGTGAATGTTTTGAAAGTCTTAATGTGTGTGTCCTCGTCTTGTTTGGGCAGCTTAATTCCATAGCTACTAAAGCTTTACATTTTTCAGCTTGGATGAAGCATGGTGTTCCTGTAGTTCCCTAGTGCATAGATTCACATGAATCACAGCCTTCTCTGTTGCCCAAACATAAAGGAAAGAAAAAGGAGGCATATGTCCAGACTTTCATTTCCAGTTCAGTAAAAAATGGGGAGTTTTGACCCTGATCCTTGAGCAGTTCCACACATGTTTAGTGCCTGTGAGAGGGCTGAAATAAGTAAAACTATTTACAATAATAAAGCTGAGCATGTGCCCAGTGGTTTGTGGGATCAGGACCCTAGTTTAATAATGTTTGCTATTGCTATAGGCTTAAAATAGTATCTTTAGTTTGGATTAGTGGCAACTGTTAAGAAATAAGAGCTTATTTGACTTAAAACAGGACGAATCATTTCTTGCTGTCCAGTATCCCTAATTAGCATGAAGAAATTATTTTTGACAGTCATCTGGGCATTTTTTGGTAGTTGAAAAGGCTTGGGTACAAGGCACTCATGTTTATATCAAGGTTTGTGTATTCTCTCACTCCTCCAGAATAAGTTTTCTCTAATAAGTCTGCTCACTGGAGAGAAGTTTGTAGGCAGGTCTCTGCAGCTGGCTGCCCTCACCCTGCCCATGCCACTGAAAGGAGCTGTTACTTTAATTGGATGCTATACATTTTCTGATGTTAAACATAAAATGAAGGATTTTTTTTTGTCTCTATCTACTGTCAGGGCATGAAGGTCTTTCTGTCAGCAACAGAAGTTTACAAAGACAACAAAAGTAGATCTCTTCTTCTAGATAGGTACAGTAAGGATCACTTCTAGAAAGTGCAGCATTTTTGCTGCCTTTCTGAACTAGATGTGTCATGAATGCGCTGCATACAGTTTTCACTAAGAAGCTGAGCCTTTGTTTGTCAGTCTGAACTAGTTTCCTTTGGATAGTTTGTCATTTGGATGTAGTTGCTTAGGCTGGTATCAAGCAACTTGATTGTTGTTTGTTTTGAGTTTTATCTCACCCAACCAAAGGAAAGGTTAGAGATGTTTTCAAGCAGTCAGTGTCTGTGTTTCTGCTTTGTATGGGCAAGACTAACTGTCAGGTATACACAATCTGATGTGATTTTTTTTGTTGTTCTGTTTTCCCTCTGGGATTATCCATGTGATGTCCAATGACAGGACAAGGGGCAATGGGTGGAAGTTGAGGCATAAGAAGTTCTATGGAAACATCAGGAAGAACATTTTCACTGTGAGGGTGACAGAACACTGGAACAGGCTGCCCAGGGGGGTTGTGGAGTCTCCCCCTCTGGAGACATTCAAAACCCACCCGGATGAGTTCCTGTGTGATCTGGTATAGATGATCCTGCTCTGTCAGAGGAGTTGGACTAGATGATCTTTTGAGGTCCCTTCCAGCCCATGTGATTCTGTGATTTTGTGATCCATAGTTCTTATAAGAGCAGTCACAGAAACGCTGTGAAAATGCTACTTGAAATTTGCATGGTTTGTTTTCAGTGATGTATGCTTTGTGAATATTGATCTTTCAATAAAACTTTCTTTTTAAGGGTTAAATTCTTCTTTCAACAGCCTCATTTGTAAAAACTAAATGCTTGCTTGACTTTAATTAGCTATGCCATCTCTGCAAGGGGATTTTGTGAAACTAATTGTCAGGAAAAAGTGAGTTAGCACTATTCCTTTGACCCTCAAAAGGAGAGGAACAGTCCAGGCTATAGCTTGTAGGTATATAAATTACTGTATTTATCAGGAATGGAGCCTAACCTGGGATAAATGGGTGGAGTTTTCATTGAATTAAGGCTGATTTATGCTGGTGGAAAATTTGGACTATGTATATATAGGTGGCCCAATTTTTCTGTTCCTTGGTAGTGATTTTGCAATGACTGAAGAGACAAGTGAATGGCAGCAGCTGATGAGGTGCTTGTGGACTGTGTAGCTGTTTTTTGCCTAACAGAATTTGAAAACCAGGGACACTTTACATCCCAGATAGTGTAATCAAAGAGGACATTTTTAATAAAAATTCTCAGAGGGCATCAGACATTTTGAGACAAAATCAGCTCAGCTAAAACTTCTCAAAGGGCATCAAACACTTTGAGACAAATCCAGATGGTCTGTGTCTGTACAACCTTATTTCTTCTGTGGACATAACTAGAGGTTGTTGACTCTGAATATGTCTAATAATCTAAATTACTTAATATTATGATGAAAATGAAGCTGTTTTTTCAGAGTAAATAGAAAAATTATATCTGTTACTGAAAATTGCTCCTGAATTTAGCATTTATGTGCCTAGGCTACGAATCAGGCAGCACACACTCACTTCCATGCCTAGCATTCCATATTGTCATTGGAATTATTACAAAACCTGATCCCCAAACTCCTTTGATGGCCAAAGAGTATGTCGGATTTCAAATTGTAGAGATGCTACTAGATGTACCTACTTTGTTGTGCTTTGGTTAGATCTGATAGTTTTTAATTGGTATTACTCATCAAGGAGCATATTCTGGGTCTGATTTTTCCTGGGATTGTAGAGTCTCTAAATGAGATCCAAGAACTCATTATGCTGGAAGTTTTGTATGCACAATACAGTCTCAGCCTGAATGGGCAAGAGAGACAAGAGAGTAAGGAGGACAGAATTACTATTGTCCTTTAGGATAAGGAGGATAAAGCCAGGCTTTTCCTCCCAACTCTTTTTAAGGTCTTGACTAAGCTAGGAGCCTAGTCTCTCTGGATTCTTTACCTTGCTAGAGCACTTCTTTCGTTGCTTCTAAAATGATACTTGGGCAGCTCAGCTAAGAGTGAGAGCATGGAAATCTGAGCCAATGATACAATGAGCTTTGCCCAAAGTCACATATGGAGTCAGCCAGTGACAGACACATTGCAGCATAGTTGAGCAGGCCATCCATATGGAGTATGTAATACTACTGTATCACATAGCATGTCACCACTGCAGTCAATTTGATAACATACTCCTATCCCCTCCAAAAAAATCTGGAATAATGGCTCCTGATAGTTGTTGGCTAGTGAGAAACCTCCCACAGATATGAGTCAGTGATGACCCCATGGATGTATGGCCTGCAATGGCATCAAGCTGTGAGATGGTGCCTTTGGCCCCAGCGCATAGAGGTGAACAAGCTACTGTGGGTTATCTGGGCTGCAAACTTGCTGCCTGACAGCTGCTCCAGCGTAACTGCTGCATGCAGGCTCTCTTCTCGTGGATTACAAATGTCCCTCAGTGACAGATGTGAAAAAGCATCAGTATCAGCAGTCCCTGAAGCTGCCGTTGCTGAGTAGATGTAAGTCCCGTCCCCTTTGCTTACCCCTCGCTGTCTACTTAATTCATTATTCTGGCAAAACTTTTAAGAGCTCTTCCCCTGCCTTTGTACTGACAGGGTAACACTAGTTTCAGTTTCACTGTGCTTCTTCCTAATTATGCTAGCTGGATCACAGTTGCTAAATCATGTTTGAACAATAGCCATGGTTTACTCTGGGTTCTCGTAAAATAAAGGAACTGACTTTATCATGAATGTGGGTGACACTCCTCCACATCAGCACTCATTCACTGAGCCCCTAAAGTGTCAGGCTTAAAGTCTGGTGTGCTATTTCCATCCTCTCTCAGCAGACATCAGTTAGCTGTAATAATGCCAGAATCACTACTGTATTTGAAAGCTAGAAGTTGTGATTTACTTCTCAGAAGTTTTGACTTCTGGATTGCAACCAAATGATTGCCACAGAGTCGTTTCTTTTTTCCCTTCAACTCTGCCTGAGAAAATACCTCCTTGCTAAAGGAAAAGAGAGATAATAGCTTCTGTGTACTGTAATTGATGAATTTTCAGCAATTCAGAGCAAATCCAAGGTTACTGCCAACAGCCAGATGGAAACCAGTGTTAATGACGACATGTTCAAAGAAAAGTATGCTATTTTGATAGAGGATGGTCTAGAGACTTTAATCTCTATTGTTCTGGGGACTAATGGCATGGATAATTCCTTAAGTGAGGCCAATTTTAAACAAAAATTATCTTTTTCTTAAGCAGGAAAGAGCAAACTAAAGAGTACCAAATGTATTTTCAATGGTCTGCCTGATATATATGCTTTACACTAGCTCTTTGTTATGGGGAGTGAGATGTGTTCAAATCTCATTTCTTCAGTCTGACAGAGGGTTAAAAATCTGGTCAGTTCTACTGCTGGTCAGCAGAAATCGTGAAGTGGATGGTCATCGAAACTAGAGCCAGAGTGGCAGGATGAATGTGAGGAGAAGTTAAAAGAAGTTGGGAAGGGCAAATAAGACAGACTGAAATAAGGACAAAATGGGGACAAAAAGGGTTTGGGAAAACTAGGAAAAAAGATTCTTCCCCTTTTTCCTCTTTAGACCTTGGAGTAGAATGGAGAGCTCCCAAATCACAGGCTTGTTTTGCTGCCTTTAATTCTCTCCTCAAGCCCACTTTCAAAGTAGTTGGGAGTCTCCTTCTTAGGTGCTGGCCATCTCAGCAGATGGGGACATCAACTCCACTAGCCCAAATATTTCATGCTTGTGAGGCTGTGCTTTTGCCTGTAGCCACCGTGAGAGCTACTGAAGAGAGGGGTGCAAGAAATGCTTCCACCAGCATGGTGCTTGGGCAGCCTTGGGACTCCAAGAGGCAGCCTTGGGACTCCAAGAGATCGTCCATCCTTGACAAGTGGTTACAGAAACCACCTACAGAGAACTGTCCTTATGCATACATATGGTGCAAATGCAGACATTATCTCCCAGTGAGTCATAGATTACTCTCTAATGTACGTTGGATTTGCATTTTACTTTGATCTGGCTGCAAATATCCCAAGCAATGGGTCATCTTTAACCTTTCTTGAGAGATTATTCCCCATGACTCATTATCATGGAGCATTTCCTCATATGCAGCCACCCCGCTTCCCTCTTTGACCAACCTTTGTGTATCTGCTCTCTATAGATCCGAACTCCTCTAATTTCACACTGCTTTTGCTCCTCCTCACCTTCTTAAAGAGAGAGATTTATAGGGAGAGCTCAGGGAAGGTTGCCAAGCATCCCACATCCTGTCCTCATTAGTTCTGGTCACAGTCCATTTCAGGTGATGAGGGGCAGGCATCCTTCCCCCCATCACCACTGCAGCTGCATCCAGCCCTGTTATCAGCTATACTTGTTGCTTTGTGAATCACCACGTTGTTATTCCTCTGGTAACACCTCCTAGATCTGGAAGGTGTACTCCAAGGGCTGTTGCTTCTGCAGCCCACAGGGCAAGATGCTTCCCTTAGGCTTGGTGATGTGTTTCCTCAGCATATTGTGCTAAAATATGAATCTCTTTCTCAATCATCTTCCTCCCTCTTTCTTCCCTTCCTCCCATCATTTGGATCTCACATTGCATACTTACACTGACAAGCAACCCCTTAAACCTGGTGTCTTAACTTCATTATTTCCTACCCATATGCTAATCTCAAGACTCTTTTGAACTATTTCAGCAGTCCTGTTGATGTCCCAAAGTTGACTTTAGGGTGTAATATCTTTTGCTGATGTGCTATTTAATCTCTCTTTTTTTTTTTTTTTTTATTAATACAGACGTTACCTCATAAACAGTTATGGGCATTTGATTAGATACTTTCCACCTACTGGCTGTTTTATCATTTGCCATAAGCCTTTGCGCATTATTTTGAGATTCTCAGTGTTCTTTCCCAAGCTAATTCAAATTCTTGCTGTGAAACATCTTTCTTCTTTGGCTCAAGCAAGTAACTAGTATTTAGGTATTTCCAGGAATGCTTCATTAGAAAGAGAAACTGATTCTATGCCATAGGTGTATTCTTGGTGCCTTTTTTTTTTCTTTCTTTTTTTTTTTTTAATTGAAAATGTGCATCCTACCCTTTTTGCCATTGAAGAACAGAAAGGATGAAGGGACCACTGCTGTCCCCCTAAGTTCCCCTGTCTGTTTTGCCAGTAAGCCCATACCTAACAGGCACACTGTAGACAATGTGCTCCCTTCACTATCAGGTCCTGCTCAGAAATACAGCTTTTTACTATGTAATAAACTGAAGAACTCAAATGTTATAATCCAGATTTACAGCACCTTTAAACCCAACTAATGTGGGTGAGTTTGCTGTATTTAAATGTAGTACATCCCCTACGTGCCTTAGCCAGTACTTCTATTGCTTCTGGTGTGGATTTTTGCTGACACAAAAGGGACCAGTTTCTTTCTCTGCTGAGACCTAAAAAGAGTGTTTGGCTTGTGATTACCTTGGATCAAAGATAAACTTGCTGGCAGTCATTATCGCCTCCTGGCAGAGCAGCAAGGGTTTGATAGGACTCTGCAACCTGCCATTTCAAATTCAGCAACGTAGTGCTCAAAAGGAGGTAGATAAATATGTGGTATGCGGTGAGTCTTCCAGGATGAGCTGATATAATTATTTGTCCATGCCTTGGTCATATATAGAGATTTTCCAAGAACCCAGAAACCTGGCAGATATCAGGACAGTGAATAATGTGGGAGGAATCCTACAAACATAAGAAACCCTGAGTCCAGCGTGGCCAGCCCTTGGACTGAGCATTGCCTGCACTTCTCTCACATAGGTGTCAGAAGGACCCTATTACAGTATGCTGGCTTAAATCAACAGTGATCTCATAGCATCAGAAATCTGAAAATGCACCAAATGTTGTTGCCACTGCCCCTAAGAACAGAGGAAAATAGGAAAGGGAGCTTTGTTCTCAAACATGTGACCCTTTTTACTTCTGTGTTTTTGTTTTCCGCGCTGTCGCAGGGCCTGGCGTGGTGTACAGTAACACTTGTTTTGTGCCCTCCAGGGGTGAAAAAATAAAGGTCAGATGGGATAACTTCAAAATTGCAAGTGATCCAGGGGAGCCTGAAGATGTGCTGGACAGGACACTCACCTAACTTTAGCTGCTTTTGGTTGGTATTTAGTCTAAGCATTTTCTGGAATGGGGAGAGAACTAAGTAGGAACAAGTGGATTTTCCATGGGAAGTGCTTTTGTCTTTCCACTGTTTACACAGAGGCTCTAGAATACTTGTGCCATGCACAGGGTAACTTACAGGTGGCTCTTTGTTGGATGGACTGAATCCCATCTTACATGGCATATCCTCAATATGTAACACAGAACTAGGGATACACCCAAGTGTGTTCCAAACAAACTAGCTTCAAATCCAAAAGGAAAATAATCACATCAAGATGACATTTTACACAAGCGTAATAATGCTTTAGAAAGCAGAGAATGGATGGCAGGCTGCACAGGAGCGGCCATGTCCCACATCACAGTCTAGATGTCAAGGCAGGGCACAGATTTGCACAGGTGATGTCTGAAGACACTTGGGGGACACACTTTGCTGCCTTGTAAGCAGGATGTAAGCTAAGCTGCTTTCATCCCAGCTCCAAGCTTTTTTCCAAAGGAATCTCTGTAGGTGAGCAGACGTATATGGCTTTCCTGTAGTACCCCTCCACAGAGAAGATATGAAGACAAATGCTGCAGAGCACAGCATGCTGCACAGTATGGACCCAGCTGGAACACATGGCCAGGCCTGGGACAGCAGAGCTTCCCTGCCCAGCATTTATACTAAGAGGCCCTCAGAATGAACTCAAAATGAATAAAAAATTTTAGAACTTGAAGTGGAAGCCAACTGAGAATTCGAATTCATTCAGTTAAAGAAACTAAAGGAAGCCACCTCCTCCTTAGTTACAGTTTCAGAAAATCTTTCCAATTCTCTCCAAGTTGTCCCAGAGCTGCAGCCAGTTAGCTAATGAAGCATGAGCCATCACATAGACATTATTAACTCAGACAGATGAAAATATACTTTCAGTTATTATGTGCTAATAAAGCACGAACTAAACAAATTTAGGCAACAGAACCAATTATATCATTAAACATTTAACTGCAAGATTGATTTTTAAATTGCTAATAATTCAAACCAAAGCATGGACACAAAGGGAAAACAGGAGGAAGGTGATTTTAGCAATTGAATCTAATCAGTGCCTCAGTTCAAACGCGTGGCTATAAATGTCAAGATGCATAAGATCTGATGCAAGAGCAGAAGTGGAACCAGAATGGATGAGCATTCCTCACTTCCTCACTTGACCAGATTCCTCTAATTGGAAGGAAGTTAAACACATGGAGTGAGGGAACTTTGTAAGCTGGGTTTTCTCCAGAGCTCTTTTTAGATACCAGTCAGTGTTCCTGAGCAGCCTTTTGAAACCAGCAGGAATCAGCGAACTGAGGCACAAATTTCAGGCTTGGCCTTATGCTTGCATGAGCCCTTCTGCATTCTGCTGGCATTGCCTGCAAAAGAGGATAAGGTGGATCCTGACTGAATCAAGAGAGGGCTGCTGTGAGGAATGGCTCCTCACCAAAGGAGTGGAGACATTCCTCTCCTCATTTGAAAAAAACATGTTTTCTGTTGCTCTTTGAATTTCATTGAAAGGGAGAAGGTGTCATGGGCTGTAGTGGAAGGTGGGTTTGATGAAGGTCAGTGCTGTTCAGGGCACAGCAAGGTGAGTCGTTCTCTCAGCCACAGGGTTGTATTTATTTTCATAGTTTATGGCAGGGCTGCTCCCTTTGAAAAAGTATAAATCTTAATCAAATAAAACTGATGTGCTGCCATATTTACCCATCTGACTGGTTGTCCTACATCATGTTTTAGCATATAAGTTACATGACAGAGTTATCCAAGGGTTGCCAGCTGACACAGAAACAAACCCTCATGTTAAATTGCCTGCAGATGTCCTCTTCCAACTCCTGTAAGGAGCTTCTACCAGTTCCTTTTTTTTTTTTTTGAGAGAGAGAGTGTGTGTGTTAAATAAAAGCAGCAGAAGAGGGGGAAAACAATCTCAGTTGAATCTCTGTGTTAGTGCCTCTGTTTGCAAGGCAGGAAGCCTTGAGAAGACAATGCAATTTATAGGCAAGCGCAACAAAAAACACTTTAAAGATTTCCATAAGCTTTAGTGGACCAAATGAGTTGTGGTCGTTTTTAAGTCTGAAGCTGGCTGAATAATGCCAAGTCTAATGCTGCCAAGGTGAGTTTTTGAGAAGATTCAGACCTGAGGAGGTGAGAAGATCTTTATATTCTGTCAGCTGTAATTTAATTGATACTAGAATTTATGGTTTAGAGTTTTGACTAGACATCCCTTTTGTTTTGATACTGATCTAAATAACTCAAGATTTTATCTGATGGACTTAACTTCTTGTTCTGTTTGGCAGAAATCTCCAAGTAAGACTGCAGCATGCTTCAAAACATTCACTGTTTTCATTTACATAATTAAGAGTCTTTGTTTTGTTTTTGTTTTCGTTGTGTGAATTTACTGAAGTTTGTGAACTTTTTGCCTGGCTGTCCCGCTTGGTTAGGGAAATCACAGAATGTTGTTTCTTTTTCCTGGCTGGAAGAGTATGGGTTATTTATGCATAGTTTTAAAATATGCTTGCTGTGAGTGCTTACGTTTTCCTCTTTGCAATGTGATATTTCTGGATAATCAGCCTAGCCAAAAGCAATTGCAAAAGGTTAGCGGAGAGCAGAGCTCCCATTTAGACACCTACGTGAAACACCGGCCCTTCAAAAGCTGTGAGTGCCAAACAATTCCCACTTGGAACAATGGAAGCTGTTGAGTGCTGACAGCTTCTGAAAATCTGGCCTCACATGGCTTCAAAAGAGATTGATTAGCAGGTACAGCAAACTGGTCTCCTTTCTTTTTTTTCTTTCTTTCCTTTTCTGTAATAGCTGCACTTCAAGTGTGCTGAGGAGTTGCAGGTGATGCGCTAAGAGGAAGGTTATTTCTGGGAATGTGGATTTCCACAGTGGGTTGGTAGGTAGGTGGGCAGGCAGTTTTGTGCCAAGCTTGCTTTGGAAGAACTTTGGTCAGGAGCACTGAACTTTACTAGGCAGGTAGAAGGAAAGCCCTGTAGAGCTACCTCTGTAACTCCCCCACATGGATCTTTTTTCAGTAAGAAAACAAAAGTAGTTTTCCCAGTTGTCTTAAACTGCTTCGGAAGTGACATAAACAAAACCAGAAAAGGCCACTCTGACATTACAGAAATAGTGACGTCCAGATGGGAAATTATAGTAATATAACTCTTGCATTCAAACTTTTTGTCCTGTGTAACTTCCATGTGTGGGCAAAGGAGATGGATTAGCTCTCTGGAGCAACACATTCACTTTTTTTTTTTTTATTTTTTATTAAGCCTGAAACACTTTTTTTCCCCCTTCTCTCCTGTGGAAATGTAGAACTGGAAATTAGTATTTTGGAAACTTTATATCTAAACTACCTTTGTGTCATTCTGGAATGTTTTCTTTAGTTCTGTTTATCACAAATCAACAGCAATTATTTCAGTATAAGCAGAGAGTTCAAATGCAAGAAAAATAGGACTGGGCTGAAACAAGGAAAGATTAATTCTGAAAATCAAATAATGAGTTTCTGTTACATTTTAAACACTGTAAATGGGTTGGGGACCAATATGCTTGCGAATGACCTAAGTCTTCCTTTGCAGTAGTTATCCGTATTCTTTTGAAAAGCTAATAAAAGTGGTGTATGAAAGAAATTCCTGGGGCACTGCAGAGCTCACCCTCCTAGGGAGAGAGCCAGATGTGCTGGTTAATAACCTAGCAAGCATTCAAAGCCAGGGCAGTGACCGCTTGGTATCACCTAAGCCAGACGTTCTGTGTCGATGCAAGGTAATATCGCATACTGGTCACATTCACAGCAGAGAACTGGAAGGCATGTGCAGTCTTATTAAAGGAAGAAAAAGAAAGGGGAAAAAAACAAAACCAAAAACAAACAAAAAAAATAGGAAAGAAAAGAGGGGACAGGGAGAAGGGGAGGGAGACAATGCGTCTGTCCTGGGAAACAGCAAAGCAGCAGACACGCTCCTCCACATGTGCATTAGTCTGTCAGCCTGGATCCTGTTATCCAGATGTTGGGGTGGATCCTGTGTCAGGGACCACGAAGGAAAAGGCTTTTAAAAGAAATCATATTTCAGTGGTGAAATTAACATTACCAGATTTTTCAAATGCAATCACTAGTGTAATTTTTCAGAATGCTTGAGTAAAATAATGAAGTCTAGATTTAATGCTTTTTACAGGCTTATTTGGCAGTGTCTCTTCCATACACAAATGTACGTGTGTGAAACTTGTCAGTCGCTTTTAGAACCAAGATGCATTAAACAGCATGTTAAAATTATTCTCACACCAGTCCTACTGAAGTGAAAATTGTTTGTGGAGGGGGTTCCAAAGTTTGATGTGCCTTCCTCAAGGCCTCATCCATCAGCATCAAACCCTTTGAAGCTGTGGCTGTCATACCGAAATGGTGCTTATGCATAATGAAATCATGTATATTTGCAGTGGCAATCAGAATACATCAGCATCAAATAAGTTTTTTTTGTTGTTGTTGTTTTAAATTCCAAATTTACTTTCTGAGGCACAGCAGAAAAAGAAGTCACTTATGGCATTTATGGTATATTTGTAATTTGAAACTGATGGCTTCACGTTACTGAGCATAACCTGTGTGTAAACAAACACTGCACAAAAAGACAAGTCCCAGCTTTGTCTCTTTTGACACTTTGCCTCTGTGACCAGGATCCCACAACGAATGCCACATGTGTATTTCTGTTGAGCTTGTGTTTACGTTGAGCTCAGCTCAGTCCTCTGCTGATCTCACCCATGCCTGGCAATGGGAAATTGGGGTGCAGTGGCAGAAGATGATGTGCATGCCTGACCAGCCATTATCATCACGGGGGTAAAGAGAGAGCATCTGTGCATAAACATTTATTTGAATGTGTTAACGTGGTTGTTGTTCTTGCCTGTAAATTTTTCATGAGGCCTCAGGAATGCAACATTTACATAAAAAAGATGGTGATATGCAAATTATGCTAAACCTCACACTCGTGACTGATAAGGAGTCACTGCTTTCAGCTATTGCTGTTGCTCAAAGCAGAATGTGAATGCATGAAAACTTAAAGAGTGGATTTGTGACTATGGTGCAACTAGAAGCAAGAAAATTTGATATCAATATTAGTACAGTGCACTTTACCGCAGTCTGGATGTTTTCATACATTATTGTGTCTTGAATAAAATTGTACATTTATGGAGACAGCTGGTGTATCTTTTCCTGTGGTGGAATAGTATCAGCTGAGTAGGTCTTGTGAGAAATCTTGGTTTGTAATTTTGGTAAAAGATAGACTCGTGGATGTAGAATTCATTGTGGCATTTCACCATTGGATATGATCTTGACTTTGCTGTGAATCTCAAAAGTTAGTGGACAACAGAAGTTCATTCTTCCATCTGTTACACATATATAGGAAGCTGTAGCACCACCTAACTGGGGTGAAGAAAAGTGTTTTCCTTCCTAATACAGCCAGAGTATAGCTCTGAGTGCCCAGCAGAAAGAACCAAGCTAAGCCCAGCTTTGGTGCTGCCCACAGCATAGGCAGGCTGGCATGATGCTGATGGCTTGCTAGCTCATCCTGCTTGGGAGCTGCGCTATTTGGATTCAACATCGCCCCCCTTGCCCTGGGAGAGGGAAGGATGGGGTCTGTGGCAGCCTGCTCCTGCCCTGCAGGCCTTCAAGGAGCCAAGTGTTATCTCAGGAACCCACTAACTTTGCAGCCTGCTCTAGCATTGAGTGCACACTTCAGACAGAGTTAGACTGAGAGCTGCTGGAGCTCTATGGGCGAGAACTTTCCAGGCAAAGCTGCCCATCATCACACACTGCACTTTGTCAGAGGGAGAGCCTTGGAGCCAGCAGAGTGTGATTCATCCATCCCGGCAAGGTCTCTGAGGCAATCTGACATTATTCGGACTGATATCATTAATTAATGAGGGTTGAATGTTATTCTTAGACACTGGATTGAGTATTGAGTAGAGAAGCCTATGAAAGGGCTCTTTGATTTTGGAAAATTCCTATGGCACTGTCAAATTTGCTAACAAAATTAAATCATCTGCCAACCTTCCAAGGAGCACATCCCTTCTGGAGGCTTGACTGAGTCTCCTCAGTGCCTTCTTGGGATCAAGGGATTATATGATTCATATTAATGCAAAATGAAAATGATAGATAGTCCCCCAAACCCAGTCATATTAAGTCTATCAGGCAATCTTTGGAGAAAGCATTTTTGTTTGTTTGATTCAGCACAGACTTGATACTCCCCCACCTTTGTTTGGCCATGTTTGGTTTAATGCAGTCAAGGTGGAAGGGAGCCAAAACCCAGAGTTTTTGTGTGGCCTAGGAGTTGTCACTGGGTTCTGCCTGTGCTCTTCCCCTCCAGAGCATGACCTGCAGCCTCTCACAGTGGGAGCGAGGACTTGTTCACGCAGCCATGGCTAACTCAAACAAACCCTAAAATTAATGAGGTTTGAGTCTGGTCTTGAAAAATACCAGGGTGTGCTGTGAAACAAATGAAGAGCACAGCGTACTGTGCTCCCGGTGCTCGTGTCCTGGAGGCTGGCACTGCTTTTCCTTGCTCCCAACACTTGTCATCCATAGAGCTGCCTCTTGCTCTGGTGCCGGCTGGCTGCCTACTTCACGGACCCTGCAGGTGTCCAGAATTAGCAAAGCCTTTGCAGGCCTCTGGCAGCAGATATATAAATATAATGCTGTCATTTAAAACTCCAGCCCCAGCAGGGCTGGGAGCAGGGGAAGCACAGCACACATGTGGGCCAGCCGGCGATCACACATGGATTCCATTGCAGCCCTAATAACGCTGGGGTGGAGGAGAAGGGTGAGGGGGCTGCCAGCAGGTCAGCCCCTGCTGCTTCCTCTGTCTCCAGGCTGTTCTTGGTCTTCGTGTAAACAGAGAAGTGCCCAAGTGCAGCCAGTTCCTCAGTTTGCTTTTCCTGACACGTTTTTTGGGCAAAAAGGTGGTGTGTGTGTGGCCAGTTGTTCTGCCCACATGCAGGAGCTCGATAGTCATTGCTGCACCAAGCCCAGCACCCTGTGGTGTTATCTGAGGTAGGCACTTTTGGAATGATACCCATACAGTGATGGTAATCACGTCACCAAGTGTTCATTTATGCTGTGGCTTAGCTTCACTTTCACCCATGGCATATTGTCCTCAAGACAGCAACTGCAGTACTTGTGCCATGCTTGCATATACACACAGATCTGGGACCAGACCACCACCCACCTTAGCTGAGTACAACATTTGATTGCTTGCCATTTGAATTAAAAAAAAAAAAGGATTGTGCCTAATTATAAAGATGTTTGACGTGGTACTATACGTTCAGCAGCAGAAAGACCTGACTTATTTGAATCCCCTTTTTGGTTTGGTATGGCTTGTGTTCATGAACCAGGCTGTAATCTGTTCTGGCTGCTGGATTGAGGATTTTTTAGGGATGTGTGTGTGACTTGCTTTAGATATCTGCTTTAGAGGCGCCCTTAAAGCATTTTGCTTCCACTGCCAGGATCAACAGACGAGGTGCTGGAACAAACTGATAAATTAAATAGCAAAAAGTTACCCAGACCTGATGGTATTAATCCAGGAGTTGTGAAAGGCCTGAAGAATGAAGTGCTTGAGCTGCTCACAACAGAAATGTAGGGACTCAGGGGAAGCAGAGAGTTTAGGAGTGACAGTCTTTGTACTTACTTTTAAAAACAAACATGAGAGTGGTGCTGGGAAGGGCCTCCAAGCCTTACTGCAGGGCAAAAATAACACCTAACTAGTCTCAATAATAAACAGTGGCAAAGTTAGAAATACACCTCCTACATCAATGATATGAAAGAGACAAAGTGGGATGTATTTTCCAAAGGAAAACCCTCTTTGTTGTACCATAAATTTTTAGAATACACAAAAAAGTGGAATATGTAATAAAAAAAAAAAAAAAAGCAAGCTCAAGGAACTTTCTTATCAAGGGGAAATGTGACATTTGTCACCCATTAAACTTGGCTAAGAAATAGAAAATAATAAAATGATAGTAAAGATTCAGTTTCCAGCCTGGCACCTAAGATCAACTGCAAGGTATTTCAAACTGCATTTGTGTATCTGGCATTGTTTAATGCCAGATACATTTAGTAATGAGCTAGAAAACAGGAAGTGAGGCCCTGATCAGATTGGAGATGATATGCATGTTCATGTATTTTTTTTTTTAGGTTATTCAAGAGAAGATGAAGGAAATGGAAAGTTTCACCAATCCAAGTAGAAGGCATTGTGCTATGGCAAATCCATATGAAAATACGTATGAAAAAGTAGTGTAGGTAGGAAAAAATAAGTGTCATTGAATAACTGTCCTGGGAGTTAAATATACTGAATGCTGCTTCTGAGACATACTACATTAATCTTCTTCTATGCTGAAAACTGATCTCCTACTCTGTGCTTATCACTTTCTAATTTATGTCAAGATACAGGCCAGCATCCTAAGACAACTGTTCCTCTTTGATGTCTTTCCTAATTTTGCTTTGTAGAAAGTCCTGAGCTTCTGGTACACTTTATTCTGTCTGGACCAATCAGTGATCCACATGGTGTAGTGGCTGATTAATGGCAGTGATGGTAATTAATACCATAATCAGCTGTTGTAGCTGCTACGATGGGCCTCTGTGCTTATGACTGAACTTATGGAGATTGGGGTGGATGCAGGATAAATGTATGTTCTGGTACTGCTTCTCCACAGAATCCTTCTTAGTGCTGCTGCTGTTGGCTTTTGTATGGAGTTTGGTATCTGTGTTTTTTTGAGAAACCTATGTAAAGTGTTTTTAGTTGGCTTATATTTGCAGTCTCTTGCAGTATAAAAATGTTCATTTTTCAACTTGCATTAAGAAAAGTGAAGGAAGTTCAGCAGTTTTAAGAACAGAGGAATAGATTTTGAAAAAGAAACACAGAAGAGTTGGTGCTGAGTGACATAGCAGAAGCCCACACCACAACTGCCCCCTGACCAAAGGAATCTCATTGTGGCCTTCCAGTATCTGAAGGGGGCCTACAAAAAAGCTGGGGAGGAACTTTTTAGGCTATCAGGTAGTGATAGGACTAGGGGGAATGGAATAAAGCTGGAAGTGGGGAGATCCAGACTGGATGTGAGGAAGAAGTTCTTCACCATGAGTGGTGAGAACCTGGAATGAGTTGTCCAGGGAGGTGGTTGGGGCCCCATACCTGGAGGTGTTTAAGGCTAGGCTGGATGAGGCTCTGGCCAGCCTGATCTAGTGTGAGATGTCCCTGCCCATGGCAGGGGGTTTGGAACTAGATGATCCTTGTGGTCCCTTCTAACCCTGACTGATTCTATGGTTCTATTTGTTCTAAGACTGTAAAACAAAAGGCCACATGCCATATTGTCAAATGGTGCCCTTGAAATTAAGGCTTTTGGCAAACATCAAGGTTATCTGTGGCCCATGCAAGATGTTTTGTGAAGTGTCTACTCAGGCATCATGTCTGCGTTTGCATGAGGTTTGGGCATGGGAAGGGTCTGTGGTCCTGATGACAGGCAGCCCCTTTTGCCTGGAAGAATGGTATGGAGCAGCAGGAAGCCAGGTGAGCATCTTTCTTGTTACCTTAGTGTCTTCAGGCATAGCTTCAAACATGTACTTGCAAGATAAAAAAATAGCTCGGCCTCTGTCCCTCTAGGAAGCCGCCTCTTTTCCAGAGGACACTGCCAGGGTTAATAGCCATGCATGGGTGTAACCTGAGGTGTGGTCAACGTCTTGTTTTTGGGAACCTAGATTAAAACCACCACTAAAAAAAACCCACCTGTCTGCTGGTGACAGCTTCTGGTTGTTCCTGAGCTGAGCTGGGTTTAAAATAGTAATGTGGATGACCCAATTCCTATTTACAGTTTCCTCAGCTCTCCCATTCTCCCAGATATATCTTTACTTGGGAAATGACATAAAGCAGTTGCCACATACTTCCTTCAGAGTTTCCATTAGTGTCACTTCACGCAGGGGGTGCCAAGTCCTGTTCTCACTTATGTCAGTGAGATCCCACTGCACTTTGAGTTCCCTCAGATCAGGCAGCTGATGTGGCTGAGACTGGCTGCCCAATACCATGTGTTTTGCAGGTAGTGTAGAAGGTCTGTGAACCCCCCCTCTGACTTACATGACACATCTTCATTACTTCATGTCACTGGGGTCAAGATTCATCTCACCTAACTTTACTTATCTGAAAGCTAAACATGTCTTTGGAGCTGATGGAAGTAGAGGCATATCCAGAAGCATAATCCACTTTAAAATAGTTTTTTTTTTTTAGTCTAGGTGTCAAACTTTTGAGCATCTAAGGTAACGTAAAGATGTTCTCAATAAAGGATTTGCATACATTGCTGCTTCTTGATTCTGTAGTAGAAAGGTGCATTCACAGGCTTTGAAGAATGTCCTTAAACTTTTAAAATAATTCACATGTCAAGTTTACAACAATGGATCAGATGAAAAAAAAAACCTACCAAATATGTTTGAAACTGTTATCCTGGTTAGTTTTAGTACCCAGTTAAAGAGGTGCAGGGATTAAAAAATTTTAAAAAATTCACATATGGTTTCTGTGGGGGGTAGAAGGGCAAAAATGGTTCATGGCCTGCTGAGACTGCAACTTCCTAAAGTTTTGTAACTCACTTTTGTACAATGTTAATTTTGCTTTCACCAACATGTGCAGGATTACACATAATTTAAAAGCATACTTAGTCTTATCTCTTTAGGAGTTTGGTGAAATATTTTGCTTTAATGCTTTCTGTTTGCTAGGCTCTGCCTAAAAATTAAATACCTACTAATATTTATTCCTTCCTTGCCCCAGAATGAGACTGATTTAAAATAGGCTCAACGTATTTTAATGTAACCATATTACCCATGTTGATGTTATCATTCTTAGCTAGGATCCCTGTGCCTCTTGCTGATTTGAGCATTTTCTGACAAGGAGGCACAGCATTCCCAGCTATTTGCACCATATGGTGAATAACTGCAGCTTTTATCGTGAAGGAATCCCTGAGTGATTTGCAAACAATTTTTATAGGAGTCACTTTACTCATCATTGAAGTGGAGCCAGTGCTGAGATAAAACATGGCAATTATTCAGTTGTAAGCAGAGTCTGTAGTACTTCTGAAAACTGGGACCATTTTGCAAAATGTCAAAGATTATTGCTGTTGTTGGTCACAGAAGGCCAGGTCCTCGGCAGAACTAAATTAACAGTCTGGGTTCACTGATGTCTGCAGAGTTGCCATGATTTCTACCCATGGTAAAGTCTTGATTATACAAAAGTCACTGGTGTCTGATTTCCTGCTTTGCAAATCTTGAAGCAGCTGTCAGAGGAAGTGTCCAATGTTGTCCAGAGGTGACAACAGCATTGTCCCTCCCTAGATATTTCCAATGCTGCTCCCTGATTTCTCCAATCCTTTTGCAGAGCAATAAGCTGTTGTCAGTGTAGGCATTGTACCCTGCTCATTTCAGGACGATGGGAAGTAAAAATATCCTTATTCTTGGCTTGTTCTTCTAGTCAACACCAGGTAGAAGTAACGATGGGGGTGGCCTCTCTTTGGTGATCTTCAGACAGATTCAGCAGCTCTATCAGTTGGGTGCATGGCATGAGGTGTCCCTCCATTTCAGTCTTCTGCTCTGCAGTGGGGAGATAGCATCTCACCAACCATAAATGAGGCAGCAGTATTTTCCTACTTCATGTCTCTGTTATGAAGGTAAATTAATTAACACAGGCAAAAAGCAGCAAGGTGAATGCATAAGTTAAAACCAAGCACCAGGTAAAATTCCTCAAGTAAAAATGCAAGGCATCTCAGATGCCTACAGCAAGAAACCATAGCTTTCCTCCATCACTTAAAATGAATAAAAGTAGAGATTATCCCTGTGAAAGTTTTTTAAAGGAAATTCTTTTCCCCATGCAGTCAAAAGAGTTTGCTTGAGTCAGAGTTGGCCTGGCATGCACTGCCCTTGCAAATGCAGCTCCATGTCGGAGGAAAACCTCACACTCAAGAAATGAAATAGCAGCTCCAAAATAATGTTGTTGTTTTTTTTTTTCTTGAAGATGTGAAAATTTTCATGATCTTGTAAGTACATACCTGAACTAGAGTCTCTGCAAGACAAGATTCCTGTGAACCCTAGCATAGAACCATAGAATGGTCCAGGCTGGAAGGGACCTCCAAAGGTCGTCTAGTCCGACCTCGCCGCAGTCAGCAGGGACATCCCCAACTAGGTCAGGCTGCCCAGGGCCTCGTCGAGCCTCACCTCGAATATCTCCACGGAAGGGGCCTCAACCACCTCTCTGGGCAACCTGTTCCAGTGTTCCACCACCCTCATAGTGAAGAACTTCTTCCTGATATCCAATCTAAATCTGTCCTTCTCTAGTTTGAAGCCATTGCCCCTCATCCTGTCACCACAGGCCCTGTAAACAGTCTCTCCCCATCCTTCAGATACTAGAAGGCTGCTATTAGGTCTCCTTGGAACCTTCTTTTCTCCAGGCTGAAGACTGCCAGCTCCCTCAGCCTGTCTTCGTAGCAGAGATGGTTGTTTTCACGGCCCTCCTCTGGACCCTTTCCATTAGTTCCATGTCCTTCCTATATTGGCATTGGCATCTGGTAATGCAGGACTTCTCATGGCATCAGCTGGGGTTTTCTGAAAAATACAATAAAAATGAGGACTGTGACATAATGGGTGGAGTTGTGTGGAAGAGAGTGTGTGTCTGACAGCATTTTTCCCAGGAAACTGGACAGTGGGCTTCTAATTTCAGATACTTTACTGTATGCTGCTGGTGACCCTGATGAGCAAACCAGGCTGCCATGCTGCTGGATGAAATTCAGATAACGTCTAGCTCTACAGTTACATACTTTCATATGGCTTAAATATATAGCATTTATATTATATTAAATGAGAGAGACTTTAATGAGAAGGCAATTTTGGAAGTGCTGGCTGTAATACCAGCGCTGTTAGTGTTACTGTTTTTGTCAGGGCAGACACAGGAAAAGTCTTTCCAGAGACAGATAATCTAACAGTCTGGACTTGGGGTAGCATCTCTTCTACTTGTCTTGCTCTGCATATGGCTGTGCCTTGACACTATTTTTTCCTTTGTGACAGGCAAAAAATTTTGGATAAAGCCTGACTTGGGTGTGAGAGAGCTTCCTACATATAGGCATAACCTAGGCACATCATCTTCCTCCCTTTTGCAGAGGAAAGCTGTGAGGAAGTTCCTTGAAATATTTCACTGACAGGAGAATGAGAACCCTTTTTTTTTTTTTTTTTTTTTTTGGAAGGAGAGATGCTAAAAAGAAAGGAAGGAATCTGAAATGACATAACTTTCATTTATGCCAACAACCATTTTTAATGATTTTCACTCTGAGGTAGCAAATCAGTGACCCATTTTCAAATAACATGTTGGCTGCATTACTCTGAAGCATTAAAACGTTTCAGCGTCCAAGCTGTATATTTGCACTTGAAAACAAATCTCCCTAAGAAATACCTTTAGGGTTGGGGTGTTTCTTAAGCAGCAAAATAAAGATAAATCATTTAAAAGGGACCGTGAGTATATGAATATTGCCATTTTTAAGCTATCTATCACTAAACACACTGAGAAAAGCAATACAAAATGTTATGCTTTGAGGAATTCTGCGCTCTGAATGGAATAAAATCGAAGTAATACATAAGAATTACAGTGGAAACCTATCAAGGAAATAAGAGAAATATAACTGAATAATTCTTAATCTAGATATGGTGACATACCATATAAGAAAAGAGCCACATGCAATGCAATGTGATGCTTCCAGTCTGCTTTGTTGTACACTGACTCATCTTGTGTGACCCATGCTGGATTCTATGGTCCTGCTCTGGCAGGGGAGTTGGACTCAATGGTCTCTGGAGGTCTCTTCCAACCCCTAACATCCTGTGATCCTGTGCTCATCATACTTTTTGGGATGTAACCACAAAATGAGAAAAAGCAGAATATAGATAACCCTGGAGAGGCTGCCAAGCCTGTGCCTACCCGAGGTAGGAAGCAGGGGAGATGATGTGATATGACCCATGTATACATCCTAGAATCACAGTCATTCAGGTTGGAAAAGACCCTTGGGATCATCAAGTCCAACCATCATCTCCACACACTCACAAGGGAGCCTGGTGTGTGGCCACAACCCAGGACAACCATCCCAATGCCACCTCTGACCAAACACATTTAAATCCAAAGGCCGTCGTCTTGGGCACAGAGAGATGATGTGCAGAAGTGGAGCTGGGCACATAACGGTCCAGTTGCAGGACAGCATGGAAACATCAGTGCTGAGACAGGGCTGTCCCATTCTGGATCAGAGGATCCTGCACCCAGATCAATCTGTAGTAAAAAATGTTTTTCCTGGGAGAAGCTGCCTAACTTATAAAAGCTTCTCCTCTCTCAAACTGCATCACAGTGAAGTTTCTACTGATAGGAAATGAGGAAAAAATTGATATTTTGTGATGTAAATTTTTCTTCAGACTCCTGTAAGGCATTTTTTCCTACATGAAACTAGATCTTCAACCTATATGTAGGCACATAAATAGAAATAACTTAATTTTTTGAGTGAAGGTTGGTTACGTAGGCTGGTTGCCCTCATAATTCTTTTTTATCTGGTCAACCTGAACTTAATGTGTTACAAGACGACTCCAGAGGGAGTCCACTTTTTTTCAGAGGGTGCCAATCTGACTATCCTAGAGCTTTCAGGTAGCTAGCCTAAGCAGAAATGTTTCACTCAGACTTAGCCTGGTGGGTAAAAAAATCTCAAAACTGTCAGAAGAAGTTAACTTTCAACAGTGAGGCTGTTTTTAAACCTTGTCCCGCTCACACAAACATGCATCTTGGCTTCTATTTATCACTTGAAATTGTTCCCTGTCAAATATGAAAATTGTTCATAGTTGCTAGGATGAAGTACAGGCTCCAAGAAAGACAGTGAGAAAACTTCCCTGGCTTCAATAGAGACAGTATTTAGCCCTTAACATTTAGTTGTTGGGGTTTTTTTTAAGCTGTATGCATAGTATTTATTGGTTATGAGATGGGTCACTTTGCTATTTTATTTTGGCAGACTTCAATGCTAGAAAAAGGCACGTATTTTTAGAAGCTTCTGGTTTTGTAAAAGGAAATTAAATACTCACTTATAAGCATAATTAGTCTGTTGAAAAAAATACCTGGATTAAGGTATTAAACCCAGGAGACAGGAGAGCCATCCAGTGAGTGATGACAAGATAAAGTGATGAGTAGGGTCCTTCATAAGGCAAAATGCTTGAATATTTTCTAATAAACAATTCAGATTGTAAGTACTTTTTTTTTTTTTTTTGCTATAGTTGTCCATGAGCATAGGAATATTTTCTGAACATTTGTATGCCCTTGGAAGTAATTCACAAATTGCCTTGATACATTCAGTCCTTGCTCACAAGCTATGGTTTCACTGTGTGGATTTAAAAACCTATACTTGAACTTCAGGACCATTTTACTCCCTGCATTTCCTGTAGTACATTTTCTGAATGGATAATCAAAACTATCTAAACTACAGGGCCAGAAACAAATCTGGCAGTGCTCAATTGTCATTCACTGAAGTCATCCTACAGTGCAGAACTTTCACAAATAAATACATGGTGGAAAACCACTAATAGCCTAAGCTTTCAAAGCAGCACAGTCTTGTTGTAATTTCATGTCAGTGACTTCAGAATGTGCCACATGGAAAACTAAAAATACGCGATTTTTTTTTTTAACAACTGTAGAATATATGAATTAGCAAGAGTTATTTTAGAAGGTTTATATAGCACAAAGCCTGGTAATTTCTGTATTGAGTTATAATTACAGTAACTAATAGTACTACATTTTAAGGGAGCTTGTAGAAAATCCTACTGCACTTTTACTAGCAGTGGTTATTGAATCTCAAAGCTAAGTGATTCAAATCAGCTTGTGGAGTGTAAAAAATGCCAAATGGTGAACATTTTTTAAAGTATGCAAATATTTGCATCAATGCCTGCATTAATCTAAATATTCTGACACGTAATGAAAAAGCATTAGCTCAAGGAATATGTTATACAAACTCATGATAATCACTGAGAATCTATAACATCTTGATGACCTTCCAAAATCTAGCTGATGTAAACTTTATTAAGCTAGTAGTAGCAATGATGTAATTTGCCTTGTAAACAGATTGAGAGATTTGGATGAAAAATACTAACCTCGGCACTTGAGATATTTTAAACAAGCCACCAAAAACGTGTGTACACAGCAAAGTCACATATCTCAGGTTTTTGGTAGGCTTCATTTCACCTCACTTCAGACATCAGTGATGTCTGCATATAAGCTATTTATCTGAAGTTCCCCTTATGTGAGTGCCCCTTTCCAGTGGGAGGGAACCAGACATTTTTAAAAGCAAACAAAGAATCTCAGCTGGAAGCAATCAATGAAAATTAACCAGAAAAAAAACCCCAACAAAATCCACAAAAAAACCCAACCAACCAAAAACAAAATAAAAGAACAAACAAACCCCATACAGATTACAGTCCTTCTGATTTCCTCAAAACGTGCTTTTGAAATGCTGTCTCACTCAAAGAGGAGACGACCTGCAGAAGGTGAAGAAGCCTTGGGGAGGAGAGAGGGTTTGTGCTTGGTTGGGTGGGTGTCCTTAGAGGAGAAATGGAGCTGTCCAGCAGTGCTGGCTCAGCACACCGAGCTATATATCTTCAGGGTATGGCCACCGCTTTGTCTGCCTGCGAGAAGATGTGCACACGGGGAGGAAGTCCTACCTGTCCTTTCTGTGAGCAAGTGAGCCCTGCACTTGCATACTGTACAGCTGCAGCTAGTACTGCATTTGAAAGCTCCTGGTTTGCAGGGGCTTAATAAGTATGGAACGTGTCTGACATCATCCACAAATGTTAAACACAAGTGTAGCTGAGTCGACGGAAGTTCTCCTTTGAAACAGCCTTTTGCAACTTTAGAGTCTTCAAAGCTGGCTTACATACCCTGTGCTGTGATACACAGCCTTTTGTTTTGCATAAGTGTTTGTTTTAATGAGGTAGTGCAATGCAGCTCATCAAAATCAAAAACATATGATGCACCCTAGGCAAGAGAAAGGCAATAACTATACAGATTTTTGAAGAGGGCTAGTCATACCACAGGCTACCATTATAACAGAAAAAACAACAAGAATTTTAATATAGCTGTCTGGCCAAATATATTAATTTAAATTGAATGGCTTTCTCTGATATTATAGCTGTGAGGCACAATGTTCTACTGGCAAGCATCTTCAAAACCTTTTTTAGAAGATTTGCTTCAAATTATTTCTGTGCACCAGATCTTGATGGTATGTACATTTGGGAGTCTAACCAAAGGAAAAAAAGCTTTTGATTAAATCAATGACCTTTCCTGGAGGTTGAATGGAATGGAGATTGTAATACAAAAAGCTATCTCCTCCAAAGAGTGTTTTCTTCAAAATATTTACTCTAAGCTCTCCTCCATTAACTTTGCCCTAACTTTTTCATATCCTTGTGCCAGCACAGAAATATACTTTCCTGTTAGCAAATCCTTTCAAATAAATTTAGTGATTTCCATGATTACCTCCCCAAATGGCTTGCTAACCACCAATTTCCATTCCTTGCCAGAGGAGACTGCTGGGTACTGTTTACTCTTGGAATCTTGGTCTTTATTGTGCTCACCCTTTGTTTTACTTCTTCAAAAGGTGGTAGTATTTGTTTCCCCTCAGCTAATTGCATCTCTTCCCACTTGACAAACTGCAGACTTCTGCTGATACGGAGAAAAATGAGTGTGATCGTTTCTTAAAAATCATTTGATGTATTCATTCAACTTAGTGAAAAATGGTGTCATCTTATCCTGGCAAATATCTTTGTATTTTATTATTATGCCATGCAGTAGAGCTCTGGGAACCCACTGAAGTTAAGAACAACATGTAACATCCTCCCCAGCAGCTGATGCTAATGAAAGTTGAGTCCTACAAGGAGACCCAACAGCTTGTGTGATATTAGGCTGCTTATTATTACATTAAGCGTGCTATAAAGCCAGCATAAATTTCACTGAAAGGCACAGGCTCAATTGCTACTGTGCATAGCTAATAGAGGGAAAAGCTCACTTTTCTCCTCACCTGGGCAGCCTGATGTGTCCTTTTCACTTGGGTATGGGACAACCTACAGACAGCCTTCATGCAGCCTGAAATGGTCTCTTAGGATTTTTTCTTGTGCTGTCTGGGGTCGATACTGATTTCTCTGTCTTTTTGGAAGGCAATCCAAATTGCCTTCTACAGCAAAAGAAATCTTCAGTGACCCCTTTAGGCAAGAATTTTTTTTTTTTTTTTTTTTTTGGCCTGGTCATGTCAGATGCACTATAAGTGACCTGATCAGGATTTGCTGGTCTGGCTCTATGCTGCTAATGCAAAGATTATTTTAGAACAGAAAACAAGTCCTTACTACATAGTTTCTAAACCAGAGTCTACTGTTTTTCATTCCCACAATACCACTGTTTTTCCTAATATGCTTTACATAATTTAAAGTGATTTAAATCACTTTAAAGTGAATTAAGTGATTTAAAGCATTTCTGATAAAATCAGTTAAGGAAACAACATTCTAACAACGTTTCTCCCATCTCTTTTCCATCATGTTATATTGTGCTGCACTTCTAAAAAGATGGTGAGCAATTTTGCTGTTGCCTGTGTCTCTCTCACAGGAGACAGCAAAATTATCCAAGGTGTAAAAGTGGCAGAAGTTTGATTTATCCTTACAAGAGAAAATATCCTCTTCTATTCAGACAGTATGAAAATTGCTAACAGAAATGCTAACCAATATTATTACCATTATAATAGTTCTGCTGCTCTGGAACACAGAAGTAGTGGCCAAGTGCCCTTCTCTCACCCTTAGCCTGTGGTAGCTTTTCTGAAATCTCCATGCAATCATCCTCTGCAGCATGCTGGAGTATACCACTGGGACAGAACCAAGGGGGTCTAGATCCATCAAGTAAGGCAGGTTTTGCAGACCATAGGATTGAACTCAGAATTATGGTCAGTCCTCACAAAGCCATTAAAATCCCACTCCAATTTAGGAAAAGTCTGAATCTAGAGCATGACAGCAACACTCAAGACTGGTTCTTTCAGCTGCTGTCACACATGGAAAGCACAGGGCCCTGATCAACTAGTTAAATAGAGTCACACTTAACTGAAAGTGTTACAAATAGGAACTTTTCTTATCAAGAATTAGTGCTATGGTTTAGCATGATCAGCATAGCTTCTCTAGCACAACCAAACAGAAAACAGCTTCCAAAAATTGTAAGTTTATTTCATTGTGATGCCAAAATAGCCTACTCCGTATCCAATGACTGTTTTCATGTCCAGACAATTTTTGGTGATTTTTTTTTCCACTTGCCTTTCTGAGTTTATGACTCTATCATTGCTCACCAGATTTGGTATGGCTGGAGTTTGGAAAGGCTATTTTCCTCCTGACTTACATGCATTTGATTACCTGATTTTCTGTTCCATAAGTGTGGGAGAGTATCCAAGCTTGTGTCAGTTTCAAGTATGTTTCATCAAAAAATTCTCATTTATAAGCCTGGCTTTTATGAAGCAGAGATGTATCTTATTTTTATCAAGGCCCTCTGCTGTAACTCAGAGATGGTATTCTCAGCACAGCCTGGGATGCAGCCTGCAGCATGACAGCCCTTTTATCTCTGCTGAGAGGTGAAAGGGACAATAAGCAGCAACTGATTGATGGGTGTGATCAAGTATTTCCCCTGAGTCTCCTTGTGGCAACATGGTGCGTTTCACTTCTGCTCTTTTAATGCCATGTGCTGCAATGTCATTTGTGACTGGGTAGGAGACTGCTTGCCTTCTAGTCCTCCTTACTTAGGTATTCTTTCTGGTTTTCTAGAAACTTTCTTGATAATAATTCTACTAGCTCTCCATCTGAGTTTTTTTGGCTGCCACTACTTTCTGCATTTATGAGTAGCAACCTGTACCTCTACCTACATTTGCCTGCTGACCTTGAATTCAGGAAATTGTCTAAGAATATGCTTAACTTTGAGGATCAATTTAAGTTTCATCAAGTTTAATGGGATTTAGGCATGTGCTTAAACTGAAGCCTAGATTTATATGCCATAGCTGAATAAAGATGTTCTCCTGCATGCAGACTCTGCATGCATTGCCTTAGTGTAGATCCTGGCTGTCCCTTGAGAATGTTAGACATGCTTTCAGAAGTGGTTAATCTGGTGAAAGAATTCATCTCAGAGTCATAAAGAAACCACAAGTTTCCTTCACTTTCAATCTGCTTCTTTGATATCGTTGGTCAGCTGCTTGTGCTGCAAGAGCATTTATGTGGAAAGCTTCAAAGTCATATGTTTGTACAAGTAAGAGACCTACCCAATTGCTCACACATAACAGGCAGGTGTGACTTCTGTTGCTTAATTGCATGCAGATAAGCCCCTTTGTGAATACAGACCGGACTTGTGTACTAGCATTTTGAAAGTGGACATTGTCAGGTGAAGACCAAAACCTCCAAGACTCAAGAAATACACACAAGATGATAAAACACAAATACAACAAAACAAAGAGAGGGTAAGAAGGCAAGAGGAACATGCATTCATATGACTTCTTTCTTGGACAGGCAACACACTGAAAACTTTGAAAAGGGAAGAAATACAGGGCAAATACATAGCACACTACCATATAAACGTAATATGGGAGCTATGCACCATTTATTCCTGCCTGTGGTGCATTTTCATAAATGAGACCCAGCTCTCTGAGTATATACCAAACAATTGGTTTAGAAATGTTGTACACTGTTCTGACATTTCATAATTTTCTCACTTTTTTTTTTTAATACTCCAAGGGAACTCATGAAATTTAATTCAAATTTGCAAATGTTTCACGTGGCTCAGAATTGTATTTACGGGATGTATTGTTCACTTTTCCTCTAAATGTGAGCATGATATCCCTGTTACATATTTGTATTTCTTCTCCAAAACTACTCTCTGTTCACTCATGGTCTGCTTTACTTAGCCTCATTTATTCAGTACATAGAGATGTTTGTCACCCTAATGTTTGTCTGTAGCTCCCCATCATCTGGGGAACTACAGACTCATCACACTGATACCAGTTCCAGGAAAGGTCATGGAAGAAATCATCTTGAGTGCCATAACACAGCATTTAGAAGTGACCCTCTTGGTACATGAGGGAAAGGCTGTGGGTGTTGTTCACTTGGTCTTCAGTAAAGCCCTTTGATACTGTTCCTCACAGCATCCACATGAAAAAACAGGCTGCCCTAGGCCTGGATGGGTGTACACTCTGCCAGATCAAACACTGGCTGGATGGCTGAGCCCAGAGAGTAGTACTGAATGGAGTTAATCCAATTGGTGGACAGTCACAAGTGGTGTTCCCCAGGGCTCAGTACTGGGGCTACTCCTGTTTAATATCTTTATCAATGATCTTCATGTGGAGATTGAGAGCACCCTCACTAAATGTGCAAAGACACCAAGTTAGATGAGAATGTTGATCTGCTGGAGGGTAGGTAGGTTTTTCAGAGGGGCCTAGATAGGCTAGATCAATGAGCTGAGGCCAATCATATGGGCTTCAACAAGGCCAAGTGCCAAGTCCTGCACTTGGGGCACAACAACCCCATGCAATGGTACAGGCTTGGGACTGAGTGGCTGCAAAGTGCTGAATGTTGATCAACAGTTGGATGAACATGAGCCAGCAGTGTGCCTGGGTGGCCAAGAAGACCAACAACATGATGGTGTCTATCAGAAACTGTGTGGTGGACAGGACTAGAGAGGTGATTGTCCTGCTGTACCTGGCACTGGTGAGGCCGCACCTTGAGTGCTGAGTTCCGTTTTGGGTGCTGCAGTATGAGAGAGACACTGAGGTGCTGGAGCATGTCCTGAGGAGGGCAATGAAGCTGGTGAATGCTCTTGAGAATAAGTTTTATGTGGAGCAGATGAGGGAGCTAGGGGTATTTAATATGGAGAAAAGGAGGATGAGGGGAGACCTTATCGCTCTATACCACTACCTGAAAGGAGGCTGTAGAGAGGTGGATGTTAGTCTCTTCTCACAAGTCACAACTGATAGAACAAGAGGAAATGACATGAAGTTATGCTGGGGGAGGTTTAAGTTAAACGTTAGGAAAAACTTCTGTATCAAGAGGGTTACCAAAGACTGGAACAGGCCACCCAGGCAAGTCGTTGGATTGCTATCTCTGCATGTATTTACAAGCCGTCTAAATATGGTGCTCAAGGATATGGCATAGTACTGACCCTGGTAGAATTAGATAATGGTTGGACCTGATGATGTTAAAGGTCTTTTTCAACTGTAGTGATTCTGTGATTCTCTTATGTATTCTTTGCATTTCCTTAGTACATTCTAAATGTTTGGGGAGGCTGGGTTCTTTCCATGTCTTGCCCAGGGAATCACCATGTAATGAATGCAATCAAAGCTCAAAGTAGCATAATAATTAGAGCAAGAATTTACATATATAGTTTCCATAAAGTACTTTAATGCATGAGATTTATTTTAATATGTAGGTGTTCCAGTTTGAAAATAGCAAGCGTTCTTATAATAAAAAAAAAAAAAGGTAGGAAAAACCCCAACCAAGCCACAATAAAAAAATTAGCCTGAGGGAGAAAGCCCTTCAAATGAAAATTCACTCATAGCAGCTGAATATTTTTTAAGAGCTGAACACACTAAAATCATCATTGTAATTGAAAAGTCAACTGTTTTGACTTCTTTTGCACAGTCTTTAAAATCAATACATAAATTACCATGCATGAATCTGGCTATTCATAGTGTACAAAGTTATGTCGTTTGATACAGGAAGCTTGTGAAAGCAATCTGCTTGTTTTCCAACCTTACTTGAACTAATATGTATCTTTTTGTTTTCTTTTGTTTTGTTTCACTTTTTTTTCCCCAGGGTTTTTTTGTTTTGTTTCAAAAGACAGTTTCTAGAATGACAGTTTAGTGACATCAGACTTGCTGTAACTTTTGCATTTCTTCGTTTTCTGTTAGAAGCACAAGCCAGAAAAATATCCCACTTCTTGGCAGTTGATTAGAACTGTTTACTATAATTGTTGATGCTGCAATTATATAGTTCTGTGTCAAACAATACTTTCCAAATTCTTTCCTTACGGAAAGAACTGTGTGGATGGAAATACCTCCATGGACTTGCTTTGATCATACTTGTAATACTGGTAAATACACAACCTTGATTCTGCATATACTTGGCTTGAACAAAGCCTACACAAACATAACTTGGAATGTGTTCTTTTGTAACATTCTTGTGTGTTACTTCAATGACAAAGAGAGCTTCTCCAACCCCCACATCTGGGGATGATATTGTTCAGGACCCAGGAGGAGTTTATGATTGAAAGTCCTGATCTAGGAAAGCATCTGATCAAGTGTTGTACTTAGGTTGCTCCTAATTCCTTCTGTCCCACTTCACACAGGACACTTAAAGAGCAAGTGAGAGGCTGAGCTGGGGAGTGAGTGTGTGAATGATGAAACTGCTGTCTGGACAGGTGAAGGATAGAGGTGATTTGAGTGCTGTTCCTGGGCATGTGCTGGACTACTGTGGAGAAAGGAGAGGGGCTTTCCCTTCTTGAAAACATGAGAATCACGTGCTTCCTTTCTTTCTTTTTCAAGACAAGTGCCTTGAAAATGAAGTGTTGAAACCACTTAAAATACCTACTCAGGAGAATGCCCAATATTTTCAAAGCCTGCTGTGATTTTTATTCAGACCAAAACTACTCAACAAGTCCTGAACTAGCAAATGGCTTCAGCTGTCCCAGAACCACATTCTTTGGCAAATAACTGCATTGGCCATAAACAGTTTCACCGAACAGTGATGGAAGTGATGCATCTGGTAAAAGGCCATTGCAAAATTTGAACTGCAGTTTGGCTGTGGAGTGGAACAAGGACTGTTGTTGAGTGCTTGGGTGTTAAACTACCTGGCTGTTGCAAATGCCTGTGGCTAGTTGGCAAATTTGGTTGATATGCTGAGTAACTTCTTATGAGAAGTACTGGCACTAATATTACTGTCAGCAGCACAGGGTAGGCAGGTCAATCCATCTACACAGGACTGTTTTTCAGATGGCATTTGTCTACATTTTTGGTAATCAATATTATATCTAAAAGACATCTGCTGAAGACTTGTTCTCCAAGACAGGCTAGAGAAGTTCAGGTTTTCTGAAAACTATCTGTAGTTTTTTTCACCTGCTGTTTAGATCTCCTATAACTCTGAATTACACTGGGAATTCCTGCAGTTGAGTGATCTACATTGGGCGAGCAAATCATTGGCTTCACATTTGTGCCTACAGTATGCAAAGGCATAAATAGAGACTCAGTTACAGCTGAATGAAACTTCTCAGAAAAAGTAAAAATTAAAGGAACAAAGTCCTAAGCCTGCAGAAATCCATAAATTTGTTTCTTACATTTTATGTATTTTTTATTGAAGACAGTGAGGATGTAGTGTTCAGTTGTGTAAAGATAAGTCTGCACAGAGATTCAAGTTCACACCTCTGGTGTTATTTTCAAAATCAATATGAGATGGTAAAAAAAAAAATCCAACAGTTATGGTTGCTAAGTGACAACACCATAGGTACCAGGAGTGTCCTTTATTAAACTTAAGAACTGAAAAGCTATGAAATATTAGTACTTAAAGAAAATATAAATCTTGGTTACTCTGATGTCTAAGGAGAATTTCCTACTTTCCCCTTCTTATTCCCTTTTCCATTCCCTTTTCTTTTCCATTTTATCTTCTTTTTTTTTTATTATTAATGCCAGATCATTAAAAAAAATGCACTGACATGAAAAACATTAGTTGTCCCCTCTATTTGTAAGCACTTTGCCATTTACAAGCCAAATAAAATTTTCAGCTTGATTTTCTTGGTTGTTAAAATAGGATTGTGTATGGGATACTGGTTACAACTTTATGAGTGAAAATATCAACCCTCTGTCAATGTAGCTGTTCAGTGTAGGGAGAGATTTAACTGGAAGGACAATATGGCACAAGCTTCCCTCAGGTAAACCCCATCTATGTTTCATAAAGAGACAGAGCTCTCTGCCTACTCAGTGGTGAAGTCAAGACCTCAAAGATAATGCTCTTTCCATGAGGTTTTGTAGCTCACTGGGGAGAGAATGTACCCACCAAGGAAAAGGCAGGAGGAGCATGTGCCACACTGGGTGCATTTTGCATTGCATTTGGCTGCAACTGCCAGGCACATAGGCACCTGCATGGACTCTGGCTGCAGCACCCTTACTCTTTCACAGCTTCTGTGGTAGACAAGAGAGAGCAGGGGAGTCCTTGGAAGTAGGGAGGAAGGATTAAGGGGCAAAGGTGCAAAGGAAACCAAACTGCCTTAATATCACAGCTCCTTTTTGAGAAATGCAAGAACACTTTAGACAGAAATGTTTTAACAAAGTACTTCTGTAGACCAGTCACAGTATATTGGGGGAAATACTGGGCTAATTCTAAAGTGAGATCAAGTCTGATTCAGCCCAACAGAAGAAGGGATAGTTTAAACATTTATTTTTCATTCGATGCAGTCTTTTGAGATGATAGAGTTGAAGAAGTAGAAGCTCCATGGAGTTGTGTCATGTGTTGGAAAACTTTGGTATCTTCTAAGGCTGGGCCCAAAACACAGATCCTTTTAGAATAAGTGCCCCATTCTATGGAACTAATGCTGGATACAAAACTTAATTTCTGTTTTACTGGATCCCAGCTAATTGCAAATGATTGTTAGGAAAGTAACAGGCCACCAGGGTAATTCAACACACATGTTTTAGCAAGTTTTTCACACATGTCTGGCAAGCCTTTCATAGTAGGAGAAAGCTTTAGGAATTTTTTCCTGGGCCTTAAATCATTCATTAAATTCTGTCAAATCCTTTCAATGATTGGTTCCTTCCCTGTTTCCACTTTTGCTCATTTTTTATTATTGGAGAGTACTCTTTCTGTCCTGTAACATGACATACTTAAACCCCTTTTAAACTCAGAATTTCCAGTTTGCAGGAAGCTATGATAATGTGTAATTTTGTGTAATTCTGAATGGGTTGAAGCCTTAGCCCCACTGAAGCAAAAGAAGTTTTGTCATCTGGATTGGTGGAAGCAAGGCATAGTCTTTATTTTTCTAAAAACACGGAGTAACCTATAAAGTAATTTAGATATGGATAAAAAGATTGTGGTGATGATGACAAACTCAACTTCTGTAAAATCTCTGAGTTAGGATTATATTGGAAATTCAGTGCTTTTTTTTCCCCCAAAGTGATAAGCATTTTATGCCCACAGTTTTTATCCATTAAAGTAACTGAGAACTCCTTTCTCTCTTTCCTTGCCACTGTGTTTAGTCCTCAAGAGAAAATAAAATATTTTCATTTATCATTGCCAAGTACTTTGATTTCACTGTAGTACTTCTATGATAATAATCTCATTTCCTTGTATGTTGTTGGAAATGTCTTTCTCAATATATTGGGCTTTAGAAATGTGGTCATACAGAAATCAGATGCGGTGGGACTTCATCAACATGGCTTTTCTTGAGTGTTAGAAATACTCAATATTTTGTCAGCAAGCTTTGCAGATCCAAGTCATGCAGTTACTTTTTAGAAGAATTCACAGGCATTTTTCATTCTGGTAGTAAAAGTTTATTTTACAAACTGCTTTGAATAATGCAAAGGTAGAGAGTTGTCAATGCAGTTCCTGGGATCACCTAGTTCCCAAACCAAATCCCTTTTTCTTACCCAAAAGATCCTGCATGAACACCACTGCAAACAGAGGGTAAGGCTCCCAGACATGGGATCTAACAGACGAGAGGAATGAGGCATTTCACTGCTAGAGAAATGAGTGAGCTATTTGTAGCACATCATCATACTGTGATTTGAGACCTAGACTCTGCTCTTCGGAAAGGCCCAAGAAAGCTGCAGTCAATTTTGGTTATTATTTCCTCTCACATATTTACTCTGCTCTTCAAAAAGATGATAAATATTTTTAGTTTAATTGTGCAGCTGAGATTCAAGATAGACCAGTGTTGGAAACAGTGATTTTTTAAAATTGTGGCAAAATACAAGGCATGTGGCATTACTGGGTCCTAGAGAGAGCCAGAAATACTAGAGTATTACAGAAATGTGTGAATCTTACACTGTTTGGACTACAAAACCTAGCCTTGGGATTATTCCTTGAAGATGTACTGTCACACTCTCCCAAGGGCTTATTTTCTATATATTTTAATCTTACTGAAAAATAATTTTTCAGTGATGATTGTTTTCATATTTTCAGTATTTAAAAGGGCAATGTGAATGTCCTAGACAGAAAAAAAGAAATAAAAGAATATAAAAGAAAAGCAAGTTACCGGTGCAGTGGAAATAGTTTACTTTTACTGTATATTTATGTAGCATGCATTTAGTGTTTGAGATGGAACTGGCGTCTCCAGCAACCTGAATTTCTCCTTCATAATTTTTGACAAAGAAGAGTAGTCATAATTAGTGCATTGCTCCATCAGCCCTCACCTCATTGCTCTTCTAACTGTTCCCTGTCACCTACAGGTGAGGGTGGCAGTAGGCAATAGGTTCCTCCTATGGACAGGGCAATTATTTCAGATTTAACTGTTTATTCTGTGAGATACCTGGCACCAATTGAGACAAGCTGAGTAGACCAAAGTTTTATTTGTATGTCTATTGTTTCTATTACATTTCCTTTCATCCCCACTGCTGAGGAATTTGCCTTTGGTGGAAGACAGCTGTCTAAATGGAAGGAGGCTGATTGATGCTGGGGAAAAAGATCAGTGGGAAATCTGTATTATCTGAACTACGTCTGAGTTCATAATAGTCATAAAGATAGATGAAAATTCTGAGGGTTTCTATTTGTGTCTGTCTGCTGAGGTGGGGGTGTGGATATTCCTGGGTGTGTGCATGTATTTCAGCATGGTCAAAGGGTGGCAGATTTCAGTTATTAAGAGTGATCTGGATTAGTCCTGGTCTTTCTGGGTCACTAAGTTTCAAACACAGATATTTCACATCTGTTTCTTGTTCACAGCCACTAACAAAGTACAATGCCGAAGGAGTCCCAATTTTAGACGCGTGTCTGTTCCTTTAAGGAATTCAGCTAGTTACTTAGAGGAAAAAAAAAAAAGAAGTGCAGCTATACCTCCTATTCAAATTTGCAGATTAGCCAAAGCCCAGAGGTGAAAGGTCAAATAAAACAGTTGAAAGCATTTTCTGTAGACTTCCTGGTCATGGAGGGAAAAAAAGAGCATGTAGTCCTCCAAAGCATGCTATAAAAGCCAGAAGAGTGTGAGAGACACTTTAATAGGTTCCATTCTTGATGAAATTCTTGAAGCAGCCTCACTTAATATGGTGTAGAAATCCAATATGCCAGACATACTTGCTGTGTGCATTGCCCATCAATCTATGGATGGTAGGTCCTTGAAGAAGTGTTCTGTAATGACCAGTTCAAATTTGTGTGACTCAGTTAAAATTACCTAAAACAGTTGGAAGAAAGTGCTGAAAAATGTTGGCCTTTGCCCTCACAGTTAGTTCTTTTTTTCATTGCAGAAAAGTTGCTTTTTTGATGCATTTTGGTTTGGGTTTTGTTTGTTTGTTTGTTTTTATCTTCTGGATTTTTTTTTAAAATCTGTGTGTGTCCTGTGGTGTCATTGTCACTTGACCAACTTTAAATTAGCATCCAACATAAACCAAATAGCTTTTATGTCAGTGGCAACTTTCAGCTCAAGTTTTCAACACACTGTAATTATTAATCCAGAGAGTGCTTCTTTAACATTTGGTGGCACAACTGCTAACATTTTGGAGATGGGAAAGTTAAGGAAGACTAAAAGTAAAGTTTAGGTGAGATTCATCTCACATACACAATTATCCAAAAGCTGTGTGTCTCAGGTATTCATACAGGTTTCCTTTGTAGGTAATGGAGATAGAGAGAGAATAGTACTTTAAAGGTATGATACATTTCACCTCTTAAGTGACTGTTGTAGGTGAGTCTCAATAACATGATGAAGATTTCACCTCAACATGAGGAGAAACTTCTTTACAGTGAGGGTGACAGAGCAGTGGAACAGGCTCCCCAGGGGGATTGTGGAGTCTTTTTCTCTGGAGACTTTCAAAACCCACCTGGATGCATTCCTGTGTGGACTACCCTTAAGTGATCCTGCTCTGGCAGGGGGGTTGGACCTAGTGATCTCTTGAGGTCCCTTCCAACCTCTGATGTACTGTGAGACTGTGATAGTTAGGGGATAGGGGACTGCAGATAGTGGCCTGCAGAAAATATCTTGGAGTACTAGCTTAGTCTTGACACCTACATTTAAAACTGCTGAAGCCTGATGAACGGAATCCCAGCAGATAGTGATTCAATTCCTCGTCTGCAAACAAGTGTGTCAACATTTCCCTATTATGAGGTACTTTTTGACTTTTGCAAATAACTTCAGTATCAATATAACAGTGACTGTCAATGTAATTCATGTAAACGTAGCTCCCATTTCAGCTCTCACTTCTGTGCTGGTTTTTTTTGTTGTTTGGGGGTTTTTGTTCTTTTTTATGTAGAAACTGTGTCTGGTCTCCAAAGACAATCGGAACAGAAAAGATGGACAGACAGTGGTGTAGTCACTAAAAATATTTAGGCTGATAGACATTTAAATAGCTTGTGTCATAGGGACTCAGAGTCAATAATTGAACTACCTTGACTTTCATTTTGAAAAATTCCAGCATTTGATTTTTGTCCTTTTTGACCTTTGTCCCTTGGAAAACAACCCATTGTTGATTGCTGGTTGTTCCATGAAGTAAAGTTGTTGCCTCAAAAATCAGGCTCTCTCCCACCTCTTCAGTGGTATGAGCAACTGAAGTGAATTCATTGCTATGACAAGAAGAAAGATGGGACTGAGGGGAAGATGTGAAGGGACTAATTGGCTGAATGGGGTTAGAGCAGCTGAAGGCAGTGTGTGGGGTGATCGACAGGAAGCAAAGATGAGGGAATGGGAAGACGTTTAAGTCGTAACCAGCCCTGAGTCGTAACGCGACAGTGGATGCCACTACAGCAGGAAGAAGTCTCTTTTATCTGTTTCTCTTTATTAGAAGAAGTAGTTTCTGGCTTCGGGAAGAGCTGTTCATCGTGTGGTGTTGGAGGAAACAATGTAGCCAGGCGAGCCAGCAGCTCTCCTTTTTACGGGGCATGGAGCACCCTCTAGTGACCGCTGGTGCCGCGCTGCCCACAGCTCCCAGGGCCGCTCCGGGCGCTCAGCGCCAACCAGGGGAACGCCGAAGGGATGAGGGCATGTTCCTGCTCCCTCCACTGCGGTGCAAGACACAGTAGTAAAGGAAATGAGAGGCACAAGAGCTTGGGAACAATGCTGTAGGAAAGGGCGCCTTTTGTGAGGTGCGTGCTCTGTTGCCCCAGTGGCCAGGTAGTGATAATTAGTATTAATTACATGGCCTTGAACAGACTGCTTGCTGGGACATAGTAAATGGAGTTTAGCTGAAGCAAATGCTCCACTTCGCTCAGAAACCATCCTCCCACAGCTGGCCTCCACATTTCCAGCCATGGGTCTATGGGCATGAGCCCACACCAGAATGGGACCCCATTTTTCCCAGGGCAAAGCTTGTCCTGTGCCCTCAGACCTGGTGCTGCATTAAACCCACTCAGATTTGGGAGGAGGATGTGGGCTTTCATCAGCCCTGAATGCCTAACAGTCCTGGGAACGATGCATGAGAGTGCAGCACCTGAGCTCCTGGACCTCAAGCACCTTGTGAAACTCCTTTCTTCTGAGCACCCCTGGTTGTTCTGCTAAAAGGCTATTTGTGAGAGCTTGCTTTGTTGTGAGGGGAAAATTTCCCTCCCTCTGTGAGCAGATCTACTGACATTTTCTTCAGAGCCAGCTGAATGCTCTCCAATTAAAGGGAAGACATACAGCTGAAGGGCTTGCGGACAGCTTGGTAGGAGAGTCTTTTGCCCTCACACACTAAGCTGAGTATGGACAAACTGATGTTTGGAGTTATGTTTAAGCAAAATACTACATTGTTTTGAGGGGACTAAGACCTTTACAGGTGTATTCTCATGTGCCATGAACTTCTGTTATTTTCCTGAATTTATTTTGTAGTCTGTTTCTACCTAGAGAAGAACCTCCTCTATTCCTCTAATGTTAATAAGAAGAATAGAGCTCAATTTTTCTCCTTTCCTTCTTCCTCTCTCTCTGTCTCTTCCTCTCCCTTTCCCTTCATCCTAATTCCCTAGCAGATATAATATGAAAATAATCTGAACTCAGGATTGTTTTTTAGAGTTGGTGGTGGTGTTTCAAGCAGCATGAGAAATGGTCTCTTTGGAAATATTTTACATGTGCTTAGGTGAGTACATGCATATTGAACATATGTCTAGTATACCCTAGAAAGGATGCAACAAGCAAAATAACTTTTTCCTCGGGAAATTCATCATCTTTTTCTTAGGATCTAATCTAATCACTTCTTTGGCATGGTTGGACCAAATCTTTAGGTCTGCACAGGGCCCTATTTGGTTTAAGCAGGGTTAGATCAGATCTTTCACCTCCGGTTTTGAAAACTCTTCTCTAAAGAGAGAGCTCTGTAATCCTAAAGGTATAGAAGGCACTTAAAGCCTATCTGTATTCAGGAAAGAACTTAAGCACAGCTGTAATTCCAAAGCATGTGCAAAACCCCTGTTCTGATCAAGAAATTTACGCACATGTCTAATGTTAACACATGTGGTAGTGTTTTCTGGCTCTGTGGTTTCTAGATGCAGGCTTGAATGTAGAAGCAAATTCCAACAGAAAGGAGCCCTGACAAATTAAGATGACAAGCCTGAGAGAGAAAGGGGGGAAAGGAGTGTTAGATGACTTGTGTGGATTTTTGATACAATTTTATGTTTTCATTCTGTTCATTGACCAAGCTGCATTTTTTCAAACTCACACAACATTATTTCAGACAATAGCACATCGTTGCCTAAAATAACAAAAATCTTTTCTTCCTATTCAACCTTAGCGAAATGCAGAAAGGAGAAAAATAGTAGCAGTGTTTGTACTACTATTTTTCTTTTGCAACTGGGTGATGGTTATTTGATAACCCATTATTTTCCTTTCTTTACAATACCAAGGCTCTCTCTGGCAATAGGATCAACATAAGCAGAAGCCCTCAGAAATCTGCCTGTGGGTATTAGTTTGAAAGTCAAATAAACTTCAACGAATTCTTTGGCATAGAATGTGTGCCAGTTTAAGACAGCAAAATTCTTACCAGGCTGTGGGTTCTGTAAAACTCATAATAATAATAGAGCTCAGAAAAGTCTGATACTGCCCACATTATATGTCCAAAACCCCTATATAAGTCAAGAGGACCTGTCTATGTGGAGGTAGGCTGGAGAGGACTCATTATTAAAACCTGCTTGTGAATGAATTTGTTAGATCCCATCCACTGGAGAGGAGAAACTGATACTTCAATCCTCTCAATATACTGGAGAAAAAAAAAAGCACAAAACCAAAACCAAAATATCGTAGGCTTAACTGTGGTGGAAGTCACCCAACTGAAACATTGTACAATGCTTTGAAATTTCAAGAAAAAGGTTGTAATCTTTTGCCTGTCTTGTTCATTGTTTGGAGATGAAAAGGGAGGAAATCAACATCCCCATGAAATACAATTAACTGTAAATTGCTTTCTTTTCATACTGTTTGTAATGAAAATAGGAAAGTTACCAGCAGTTACCTACTCTGCAGAAGCAAAGTAATTCAGTGGATGCAGACTGCAAGAACGTATTCATCAGTGCAACACTGGATTTCTTTGTGAAACAAGAATATAAACTACTGCATGGCAGTGTTGGCTCTCAATTACTCTGAAGAAACCAGAAGTCATCTTTACAGTGGATGAAAACAGAGCTCCTTAAAGTGAACTATAAAATCAGGCTAAAATTGTACAGGGAATTGACCCTGCTGCACTTCAAGAGCCAGAACAGAGAGGAAAAGCAGGGTTCTCCATCAGAATCTGGACTCAGCCAGAGGTTTGCTCAGACACTTTGACTGATGGAACATTCAGGCATATGAGGCACCTGGAGACTATTTGAGATAGGCTCATCTGTGTGACCCACCACCAAAATTAAAACAGGGTCTTCCTGGGGGTAACTCTACCAGATCCCAATTACACTGGTGCTGTGTCACTTCATTATGTCCAGGGATTTCCAGCTCTGTGGTCCCCATGGAGCGCGTAGAAATGGGATTTCCTGGGACCTGGTGGGTGGCAGAGTCATTCCCATGAGCAGGGTTGGGTGGACAAGCCTTACCTCTGCCCTGTCTTGGGTGAGATGGAGCAAGGCTTGCAGGACAAATGACCCAAGGGCTAAGCCTGCAGCAGTTCAGGGTACTCAGGACATATCTCTGAAGAAGTACACAGCCATGTTTCACCTTCTTCAGGTCAGGACAGGGGGGAAAGAGTGAACAGGGACTTACTGCTGTCATTGTGTACCATCTGGAAAAAATGCTTGCTGAATGACAGCAGTCATCACCACTTACAGAATACCACTGTAATTTTCTTTTCTTCTCCTAAGGAGCAGGAGAGGAAAGCATTGCGAGGGGATGAGGTCATCAGCTTCTACTAAACAATGCTATGACAAGCCATCACTGTCTCTTCTTTTTATCATACCAGAGTCCTTGGTCAGAGGGCAGGACCTTATTACAGCAGGAACTATCTATCTGGTGCTGCAGTGCTTTCAAGCATCATGTCCATGGTTTGATGTTGTTATAGAAAGCACTGGGAAACCATAAACTGGTTACAGTAGGACTGACTCTTAAAAATTACCAAGTTATTGGAAAATTAATAGATTCTGACTTCTTTTGCTTTTCTTTCAATTTTTGAGGGTCATATTTTCAAGCTTTTCTCTTCTAGCTCAGAATATCCTGATACCAGCAATGATGTCTGTTACAAAAGACATACAATGTTGTGAGTCGTCAGGGCAAGAGGGTTGTGCTAGTACTGAATCCTGAGTGGCTCTTTACATATGGACTTCTAAATTTTTTTTTTGTAAGTTTAGTGCTCCTAAGCAAGGGTCTGGGGCAAGGGACAGTATTTTGTTTGCACAGATGGTAATTTTGGGGTGCAGTCTGAGTGCCAAGTGATAGAAAAGGATGAATAAAAATATAGCACTGAATAAAAAAAATTACTATCGCACTCCAACTGGGAAGGGACTTGCTTAGTGAAACCATCTCATTTTTATGCATGGATAGAACTGCAAAGTAATGGAAGAGTGTGGAAAATGTAAGCCTGTTTATGGCATCTAGGCATTTGCTGTTGAAATGTATGTCTTTCTGTGACTTCCCTTCTCCGTAAGAAAAAGACATCAAAAAGAATTTATTGTCTTAATCAACTTGCTTCTTCTCTAAGGAAAAAAAAGAAAAAAGAAAAAAGTGATGCTATCAGATAAGCTAGAAAGTGTCTATAGCTCAAGAATCCAGGAATGAAGTTAATGGACAAATATGGATGTGGTGTAAGTGGGACTAGACTTTATTAACATATTTGGAGCTACACCCGCTTATACCACGTCTGGCTTGGGCCCTGAATCAGCAATTCCCTAGTGAATAGACTGCATGAAACTAGTGTCGAATTTGGCCCATTTCATCTGACATCTGCATCCTGCCTCAAAGTGGCATGTCACACTTGCTGCACATCAGATCACACCTGCCCAGGCAGTCACAGGCAATTGACTTTTTTGTAAAAAAAAAAAAAAAAATTAAAAAAAATTTAGTCACATATCATCAAGAAAAACAACATTGTTTTAGGACTCTTATCTCTTCACTCCCAAATATCCTGTTTCTTTGAGCTGCAGTGGCCAGGACCAATAGAAACCTCTTCCTGCCATTGGCTGACTTCATTTCCCAGAGTTAGCACAATCTCATCCGCTCTAAACAACCTCATCAAAACTTCTTTCTGGTCAGAGCGAAGCAATAATTATTATTAGCAATTATTAGCGATCAATAATCTTGATCACATTATGGCAAGCACTATTAAGGTAAGAAAGGGGTACCTTTTTTGCTGGAATTTTTTTCAGTGGCGTGTTCTTTGGTTTCCTTTATCAACCTAGATAAGTTAGAATTGGGCAACACCCCCACTGCCACAATAGAGGACAACAAGATTTCCTTTGTACTGCCTAGTAAATTTCCTTTTTCCTACTCCAACCATCCGCAAGGCTTAAAAACTTCAAACTCGGAAAAAAAATTGGGTTTTTTAAATTCTCACTGTTCAGTGCTGTGGATTGCATATGCGAAGCCCTTTTATGAGAGCTTCTGAAATTTCTTGTAGGTATCATTCTGACAACTTGGATGTGTTTGCGGACTGCCGTAAGGGGAGAGGGTGTGCACTGGAAGGAAAAAAAGGGGTCCTGAGAGCGCTAACCTTTTGGATACCTTTAAATGTTTCTCTTGTTGATGGGGACACAAGTGGGAACGAGAGGCACCGGCTCTTGTTTCTCTCTCATGCAGGTGTTAATTATGTGCTCTTCTAGAAACTCTTATCCTTATGCTCAGAACCTTTCTGAATGTTATTTTGAGGGTGGCGGCAAGATCGTGTGGGTGTGTTCTTTTTTGTTTTAATTTTTTGGACAATAAAATTCCCTTACTGGCTTATAAATTGATCTCAGTGCATGGTTTGTTGTCCTTGGGGTTTTGTTTTGGTTTGTTTTTTTGTTTAAGAACGGCTTTGCTGAATTTTTCAGGTTGTGCCACTTAGAGAGCTGAATAAATGTATTTGTCTGTCTAGTTTTTGCTTCTCTGTGTGTTGTAATAGAGAGCAGTTGCAGATACAGCAATAGCTGTGATTAATTGCAGAAGTATAACTGTAAAGGCTTTGTGATAGTGAAACTAATTTTACATAAAGAACATAGCAGCATGCACAGTGAGGATTCTGCGGCGTTGTATTATCAGCTTGGGGATCAAGGTATTTGCTTTCTTTGTGATATTGTGTATTTCTTTACTTTTCTAATTATACCAGAGATTTAGTAGGAGATATGGAATAGCTGTGGTGCCTGGCCATTAGCTTAGTGGAGCTGCAGTATGATTTCTCAGTAACTTCTGCTTAGATGTTTACATTTTAAAGATCATTTCATGCTTTTTGTTATTGTTTCTGAAATCTGAAAGTCTTGTCTGAAGGCATTGCCATTAAAAAGACTCTCTTAAAAAAAAATCTGTTTTTTGTAATCACTGCTGCTTTCAAGAGGTCATCTGTAGAGACAAAGATCTGTATTTCTGGCCTGTATCTATTATATACTAAATGACTCCTGAATTCCCTTTGGTTTTGCTGCGCATTTCAGAGCACACAGGACGTGACAGGCGCTCTATGAAAATCCTGAGGTTCAGGGAGTTATGTTTTGCATTGCTAAAATAAGGGCTTTGTGCTGAGGTAGTAACACTAGGTTTTGCATCTGTTAACCAGAATGTACTATTAATGTTAATGGGAAATCCTTTTTCAAAAAAGGCAGTAGTGAGATCAGATGTTGTATGCAGTTTGAGCTCTTACTGGTTTTGGCTAGGTTATTTTGATGTTTTGTATGGGCTGACTTACAATAATAAGGTAAACAATTGTAAACAGTATCTCTTTTTCATTATTTTACTTTCACCTTGTATCTACAGAAGTTACAAGGGGCATCTGTGTATTTTACAGCCAGGTAGTGCAATGAAGTCAACAAATCCTCCTGAGTGAAGAAATGTACTTGCAGGGGGAAATAGGTACTCCAAAACATTGAGGATTTTGGTGCCCAGGGTGTTAGAAAGGCCTTATATACTGAAGCAAGGATTTTATTTATGCAAGTGAAAAATGTAAAATTGAAAGAAATTTCAGGTGCTTTGTGCCGTAGGTGCAGGAAATGTACTCTGACATGAATCTAAGCCAGTCCAAAGAGATTCCTCTTCCTATTCTGAGTACATAAAGTCATTTAACTGAGCAGTTTCTGAAAGAGAGAAATTCCCACTGAAGGGCAAATGAGTGTTTGTGCTTTTGCTAAACAATTGTGTTTAGCAGATTGTTTTTTCCAGTTTCGGTATAATGGCCCGTGTTGTCTGCTAGCAACAGGTAGCCTAGCTATATGAATGCAAGGGGAAAGAAAGGCAGAGAGTCTCTTCTGGAGTCTGTGTGCTGGGAATTCCCTCTTTTCTTTATGGAAGCTGTGGAGTTGGTAGATGTCAAAACTGGGTTATGAATGGCTTTTTATTTGTTCGTAACTGGGTAGGAATTGCTCTAAATGTAGACACACGCAAAGGTGGCTTTCCAGTAAGGCTGTCTGATTCACCCTGTTCCCATCACAAACTGGCAGACAGTCCCCCTGGGACGCTCAGGACTCATGAGAAATCAGGCTGGCTTAACTGGTATTAATTGGTATCTACAAAGGCAAGCATTTGTGTAAGTTTTCTGGCACTGGGTTTGACGTCACAGTCGTGGCTTTACTGGGAGATACGTTTCTTCTTGTCCCCTGCCCCTCCTTCTGCTGCCCCCTTCCCCTTCTCCTCCACGACAGAGAAAGTGCCATGGCGGAAGGTTTCTCCTAAGGAGGAGGACGCAGCAATGCCTTTTTTCTAGGCTTTCACATGGGTGGCTTACATTAATTCTGACCTTATGCTGTAAAAGCAGCCACCCTTGATCAGACCAGGGACCTCTCCCTCTGCCTGCAAGCAGGTCCATCTCGTACTGTGTAGCATAAGCAGCTGCAGAGAGGAGGGTGGTGGGAGAAGGTGTGCGTCTCCAAAGCCAGGATTTCGGTTTTGTTACGCAGTCAGGGGGCTGATGTTTCTAATGCACTCACTTCCTCATACCTGGAGCATACATGTGGCTAACCTCAATGGTGTGTTATTTGGCATTTGAAGGATAAAATGTTGGGTTTTTTTGCAATTGGAGAAAATCTCCTGAAAGTCAGGATTTCAGAGATAAGCTGACGTGTTTCCTTCTGGCACAAATAGTATCTGACAGATATGTGCAGTAGCACAGCAGTGCAGAGCACTGAAGCTGAAGACTATCAAATTAGCACTTCTAATTATAACCATCCCACTAGTTACTGTAAATACAATTTTAGAAAATATCAAAGGCTTCTGAATTAGGCATCAGTCTGTTTTGTTTTGGTTTGAATAGAATGAGCAAAAGTTATTTGTTACCTCAGGATGAAGCAAAAATACTTGTCCTGAAGATAAATTCCCCTCCCCTATTATCCTGTAGTGGAGAAAAGAACATCAAATAAAAAAATACAATTAGAATTCTACTTCTCTGTCATGTACCAAACCCTGTTATATTTCTCTCCCTGCCTGACAATTCAGCTATACTTAGAAAAGCTCTTCAGTCTTAACTTTACAATGACTTACTCCTCATACTGGTGGATATTCTTTTACTCTTTAATTTATTTCTCAATATACACATACCACTTTTCACTATTGGTTTCTAATGTGCTGTTCACAGGGAAGTTATGATTCCTGGGAGAAAAAGTTTGATAAGGGACAGGAGAATCTTTGTGGTTTCTAAGGCTTGAAAGAGTGTGGATATACTGATTAAAGCAGTGGCAAGATTTTTCTTTGGTGAGGAATCTTAGTCTGTGCTTCTCTCTAATGTATTCCTTTCCTCTCACTTTCTTTTAGAAAATCTGAGTACTCACTCAAATACTTCTAAAGCCAAGGAAAGCTGGAGACAGTAAAAAAATACAAAAAAAAAAAATCTGTTCTTGACATATGGAAATGCTTAAGTCTTTGTTTAGAGGACTGCATCTGCACTGAATCCCACAGAACTAATACAGTAATTTGTACTTCTGTTCCTTGCTTTAAAAAAAAGTATAAAGATTATTCTCTTTTTGTTCTCATCTCAGTTAGCAAATGATCAATTAGTATATTTAACTTTAAGCCTGTAAATACTTCTGTTGACTTTGGTGTTAGGACACAACCCTCTTACAGCTAGGCATACACCTGAATGCTCTGATGAATCAGAAGCAAGAACAGCAGGAGTCGCTTGAACCGTTTAACCTGATCTTGCACTCCTTAATTCAAAGTTTCCACCACTTGCATGAAGATTTTGTTCCAATAAATACAGTAGAATCAGACCTATAATTATTTCCAGGTAAAATAGTATTTCTGACTTGAATACAAATTGTAAGGAAAAATAGTCATATAAGTATAGAAGAAGATACTTGGGGGATTTTCATGTTAGTTTCTTTTGCTTTTAGTCAGCTGTCATTTAACTCAATCCAGTTTGTGGCTACATGTGCTAGAAACAAAGTCTAATGTAAGGATTTTTCTTTGTAGAATTGAACAACAGTTGGAAAATGCATGTGTTTGACTGTCTGAATTGGTTTGTTTGTTTGTTTTTTGTTAACAAGAACTATGTTATCTCTTATCAAATTGTTTTTCAGCAAGTTCCATGAGTTACAAAAAGCCTTTCAGAGATATTTCAAAAAAACCCCAAGTGCTTGTGGAGAATGGCTTGTTGAAAGATAAATACAGTAGTCTTGAGAAATATGAATGCCAAAAGAAGATGTTTACTTCCCAAGTAACAGTTTGTAATCCAATACAAATATATAATGCTGTTCACTTAAAAAGAAGTAGGCTTCATAATGCAAGTCTCTGAATCAAGCCATCAGAGTTATTTTGAAAATCAGCAAAGTGGAGAAAATAAAAAGAAAAACTGGGTTTGTACCACTTGTATTATCAATATTAACGAAGGTGACACAGTGGAGTGTTTCACATGCAGTGCCAAACCTTGTCAGGCTAACAAAAATCTTTTCATTCACTACAGTGTGCTTTCTATTCAGATTCCTCATTAATAATTAAAAAAACCCCAACACTTTTGATAGATAATTATACAGTAGAGAAATAGCAGATTTTTGCATTGTCAGTAATGAAAGGTCAATGGTTGGGCAAAATGACATGTGTTCTTCTAGTCTTGCTATCCTTAATATATAGTTCTGTATTATAGAAGAAATGTTGACAATGATAGAGGAACTTCAAAGCACTTATATGCAAAAGGTATTAATACTTTCCTTAAAGGATTAATGTGTCTTTGTGATTGCAGGAGTTATTTAAATGTTGTAACCAAGCCTGCCTGAGGTTGGGTAGTGCTGTGTTCTTCAATTTATTTTCACACCCACCCACACCCACACACCCCACACACCACACCCCCCCCTAAAAGAAGGGCTGTATAATCCTCTAAGCAGCTCATCACAGCAAATGGAGAGAGAAGTGTCAGGAAATCTGGTTGCAAACCTTTATCCCAAGGAAATTATCTCTCTCTTTTTTGGAGATATCCTTAGGTACTGGGTTGCTGATTTTAGCTATGCACATACTCACTGTATTAGAAAGATGAGACATTGTTTTTAGGAAAGGAATATTAGTGTGTAATAAACATATAATATTAGTAGTGTTTTTTAATAACCACCCTGTACAAACCAGGGATTAATCATTCTGGTAATTATCATGAATTTATTTAAAAGTAAAATGAATAAAGTTACAATTACTGGGATAAAAAGATAAGTGAACCTTAATAGGTTAAAAAAATTCATAAGTAATAGCAATTTTTTAAGGCTAGGCTGAAGGACACATCAAGTGAGCATCCACTTACAGCGGACCAGGCTTTAGGAATAGTTGGTTTTTAGAAATTAATGAGTGGAAAGAATGCATATGATAATAATGTTTCCCTTCACCTGCAGTGCACAGATTGTTAACATCTCAACTGGTGTGACTAGGTTGGTGGAACTGTTTCATGCTAAGGGAATGTCTGACTTGATTAGTTAAACATATGTGTTGCCAGGTTAAGCAGTGCCTAGGGAAGGAAACACAACAACAAATTACAAGAACTGGGTATATGCAAATACCTGCAGGAAGGGGTGGTGAATAACTCTTCACGGGAAGTGGGAGAACTCTTGAAAATGGCTTACCTGACTTAAGAGAGATGAGAGAGCAAGATACAAAGAAACATTGCTAGAACCAGGGAAAAAAAAGCCACAGGAGGCTGGAAATGTTTGGTTTGACAAACCCCTAATTACAGAAGCGCTGAGAGCAACAAGTAGCAGCATGTTAATTCTACGTGGAAGACTTTGCATAACTGTGCTGCTAGCCTGTAAGATTTTTTTTAAACCTCATTCTTTAGAGTTGAAAAACATCTTTTTTTAGACGATGTGTTTATTACCTTGATAAACAGTAAAATGCTGCCACAGCAATTACCTTGATGATAAAGAGTTTGCAGACAGATACTTCCTGCATTCATTTCCTACCCAGATAAGTTGCCAAAATCAGGGACTACCAATACAGGAAATGCTTTCAATACGAACTTCCTATCTGTTAATATCTAATTCACTGAGAAGATCTAAGCCTTTCTTGGTTGATATAAAGGTTACTAGTAAGCATTTAAGCCACAGTACAACTCATCTGTTCATGTCAAAAATTAAATCCAGTGCTGTTATACTGGCCTATGAAACATCAGGGGGTTTCTCTATAGTGGTAGGAAAAATGACCCTGCACTTTTCAATACTGCAGATTAGGATGCTTCAAAATACGTTGTCATTCTGTCTCATGATGAACAAGCAACCTCCCTCCAACTCATTGTTGCCTGTATCCTTTCCTTATTTGTATGCATCACCAAATAAAATGTATGCATCACCAAATAAAATGTTTTCTTCCCAGCTCTTAAGGCAGACTTCTGTTCTGGAGATATTAAAGAGTCAACAGCCATCTCTTGCAATCCACAGTGACATATATATATTCAACACAAATGACTGAAACAGAAATTTTGCCTCCCTATACAGATAAATAAAACCATGACTGACATGTATGTTTGAATTTCTGCTAAGGTAAAAAAAAAAAAAACAGCAACAACAACAACAACAACAACAAAAAAAAAACAACTGGGAAACCTAGAGCAAAAGAAAAGTAAACAAAGACAGAAAACCTCCACTGCTAATTGTAACTTTAGGATAATTGCTTTCAGGCACATGAATAGAATGAATGAGGATTTATGAAACCTGAAGTGAAATTGGGCCAGAATCAAGAGTATTTGGCCAATGGCTTGACTGGAGCCAGGCTTTCACCCAAGTTATTCAAGAGTTCAGCCTGAATTTTGTGCAGTTTTGCCAATGATTTGCTTGGAATCATTCCAGGTTTCTGCCACCATGACTGAGATTGATATCTTGGCCTTTCCCCATAGAGCTGAGTAGTCCTTTGTTATTGTGGCTTCATGGACATCACTCTTTCTCATCTTTGAAGAACAGACCCATGTTCAGTTATCTCCTCACACCACTATGGGAAAAGAAGTTATTTAATTTTGTATTGTAGTCTAACAGGCTGGGAATATGAGGTTGGATTTACAGACCCCCTCCATAGACTGTGGGGAACTCATTGCATGGAGCACCAGCGGTCACACAGAAGAGCCAGGCTTGTGGAGACCTGACCCAAAAGTCTAGTTACCACAGATGGATTCTGTAAGTTGAAGCTAGTTTTGGCGAGTAATTTAAACAAGACTATGGGTGAAGAAGCTCTAGGAAGTTGCCCCTTGGCTTTGGGTTCACAGGGATATTGGGGAAATACACGCTGTCTCCTGAAAGCAGCATTCTTGGGATGTGGCTAGGCAGCTCTTATCTACTCACATACCTTTTTATTATTGTTAGTCTTTGTTGTACTCACATTAGCTTCCCTCATGCGTAAGGTATTCCCTCGGAAGTGCTCAAAATTGTTGCTTTTCACTAATCAGATCAACTCACTAAAGTGGTGGCCAGAGACATTTTTCACATTATTTCCATACAGCCACTGCCTTTAAAAAATTTTCCTGCGATTTGTCATCCAAGGCACGGTTATGTGTGCCATTTTCATGGAATTCAGAATCTGATTGTTTAGTCTGTGTCAACGGGATAAAAAAGAGTGGGATCCTGTGCCTTTAATGTTGTTTATAACAGTTAGACAGAGCTTGTCAGGTGAAGGTTAATTGCTCTCCAGTTAAAGCAGTTCTCTGCACAGATGGGTTATCAGGGCTGAACACTCGTTACAAGATTAATCTCATTTCCGACAAGACTTCCCTTTCCTTCAACTGATTTTTACTCAGCCATTGGACCTGTCACCAGCCGTTAAAAGAAGGGTGGGTTACCTCTGGGATATTAATGCTTGTGTACAGTAAAACAATACAAAGTGTGTGTCATATCGGTAAGGAACATCTTTAGGAGACAGCACATTTCAGTGCTGTTCTGAAGGTCGAGATTCATAAACAACAGAAACAATCAGGAACATTTGTATTAACCCTCTTAATGAATGTGAGCTCCAGCCAAATCATCCATAGGCTTGTTTTTGATGCCTGCTTTCTTCTACATGTAGAACTAAAGTATACTTTTTATCTGAAGGTATATTTTTCTGGAAAATTTTGGTCAACAAAATAGCCACTCGTGAAATTGTGGGACCTGGGACTATGCTTCTGTGCAGTCAATTAAATGATAGATGTGGCCACTTCAGTTAATGCTTGTTATTTTCTTCTCATCAAGAGGAAATATATCATGTTGGACACTTGAAGAAAGTAAAACTTTGGGAGTTTTGTCTTGGCCTCTTCAGTAAACCTGTTGAATTTTCCTATTTCTGTAATCTGGAATAAATCAGAACCGGATCAATTATATCCAGTGGGCTACAGAGATATAAAATGGATGTAAAGCAAGAACACATCATATTCTTATCATAATATTGCCTTATTAGCCAAGATTGCAGCAGATCTGCCAGTCCAGGGTTGTCCTGAACAGTTGCATGCAGTGAGTTCAAGGAGGCTATGGCATGATCACAAAAGTCTTCCTAGAATTTGGGTTTTTTTCAGGAGTTCTGATACATCCAAAATAACATAACTTGGCAAAAGTCTCTGGCTGCCAAGTTTCTTATGTGCCACTTTAGTCAGTAAATTCCAAAACACTAAACAAATATTGAAGGCAGCAAACAGGGTAGCTCTTACGTTTCCTTAGGGCTTCCTGTCCTGGCTTTGGATTAACATTATCCTGTCAGTGGTGCTGAGTCTCTCCATTGACTTCAGTGAACTTTGAATCAGGATGGAATATTGGCCATGAAACAGTTAATCTCCTGTAAATGTTTCAGTGAAGGTTTTTATTGAAACTCTTTATCCTTAATCTATGTTTTATAAACTTTTAGCTAAATAAACAAATCATATAAAAAATTGTTTCTGTAAGAAAAGGCCTATCTACAAGCTTCTGAAAATGTCTTATTTTGGAGGTGTTCAAGAAGAGATTGGACGTGGCACTTGGTGACATGGTTTTTAGTAGTCATGAGGTCTTGGGTGACAGGTTGGACTTTGATGATCCTTGAGGTCTTTTCCAACCTTGCTGATTCTGTGATTCTTCTTTCATTTTCTTTTAATCACCAAAGTAGTCTAATGACCTTACTGGTTAATTCATAGTTACTTTTTAAATACTCATGAGATGAAAATTTTTTTTTTTTTTAATTTAGAATCCCCAGGTTTTAAGGAAATGTACTCAATACGGTTATAAAGCTGAAATGAAAGATAGACATGAATGTAACCTCTGGATATCATACTCTTCAGGAGTATGCATTCAAAGCCAAAAAAATTGAAGTAAATGGAATCCATCACTGTTCAAATAAGATAGGAAAAGTGCATCATAAATCTTTACAATTCCAACTAAATCATTGGTGCGTTATGCCAAAGGAGGCACGTTCAGTAAGAAGTCTTTAAATGGACCAGGTTAAAAATAAAAAGCCAAAAGGATCCCTAAGGTTAGGTTGTCAGTAAGCCTTTGAAGGAACATTTGAAGATGGACTGCTCACAATTGGCAGTGTTGTTATGCCACTTAGATGCTTTCACTGATGTGAAAAGAAAAACCAACCCAAAACCAACCTACTTGTCAATACTACCTTTCTAGAAAAAGTAAGGAAAATTGAAAGTGGTTAGTTCTCTTTTTTCCTAGAAGTCTATCTTTACTAAAATAATGTAACTGAAGGTTGAAGAGAGTCAGTCACACAGTACATCAATTTGGTGTCCTCTTCTTTCTTGTACTTTCTTCCCTATCTGTAGTTTTAACCAGCTGAAATGCCAGACAACTACAGTTTTTCAAAATTCCTATATTTTACCTTTAATGTGTAAGAAACACACTGTTTTTATTTTGCAGGGTCGTAGCTGTTCCCTTTTAAGCTGTTCAGACCTTTTATTTGTTGTGTTAGGTTTTTATTTTTATGGGTATCAATGGCATGCTTTCAGATAAAATACTGCTGCTAACTATGGATACTCAATGCTGTGCTTCTGCCTTTTGTCTTCTCACATTCAAAATAGGATAGCAATGAACTCCTACTTGTCAAACTCCTTGGTGGGCAAGTGTGTTGACAGCTACCACACCACTTCTGAAAAATATATTTAAATATAAGTTCATTAAAGTAACCCAAAATCTATGAAAAGTATGTGCAAATGATTGCCTTCTAACTCATTCTGCATGAATTTTCTCTGCAATGGTGCCTGAATTCTTTCCAGTTAGCATGAATGGTAAGGTAAATCTTAGCTGTCTTCATATTCACCTTTTTTCTCCACATCTTCATCACATACTTCATCTAACCTTTTAGAATCCAGAACAGACCACATTCAGTTTCAAGTATGTTTCAAGTTTAGGCCTTCATAGTACTGTTTTCCCCTTTCATAGAGGTTCTGCTTGGCCTCAATCTCTCTCAGTCTCAGCTTCTTCTTGGTATACGCAATTCTTGCCAACTCTCACAATTTTTATCAGGAGTCTTGGGATATTTTTTTTTTTTTTAAAGGGCTGGTTCTTAAATTATGTGAACAATTGCTGTTTTCACTTTTCATTGACAAAAGACTCTCTGGCACTAATGAATGCACCCTTAAGCCTTAAAAGCTAGGAGGTGAGGTAGACCCAAAATACATTGCTTTTAAATACTTTCTATTTCTGAGGCCTGACTTAGAAACTGAACACTTTCTGTAACAAGGCTGAACTCAGCACAGACCAGAGACCCTGCAGAACTATACACACCACCTGGACATTGCTTACCTATTTCTTCAGGGGTTGCATGTGGCGTTGGTACCACTTAGACCCTGACCTTGTCCTGTGTGCAGAGGTTAGATCTCACACAAAATGAGGACCTTGTCTAAGGGTCTGATGCAGGCAAATGCTCAATAACCTGAAATTTTAAGGTGCACTTTTCAGTTAACAAAAATAATGAGTCAAACATTTCTGGTCATGTTTCTACTTTTTAAGATGGGATTCAGATAGGTTCTTGCCATCAGGTATCTTATTCCTGAAGCTGTAAAGATACAAAGTTAGAATTCTAATCTATTGGAGAAATGTGTTTTCTATATAGTAGCTGACAAAAGCTTCAGCTTATTAAAAAAAAAAAAAGTTTGTAATGTTGCTAATAAAGATGATTCATCTCTATATGTCTCAGTAGCAATTTTCTCTCCAAATATTGCCATTTAGGGGGCATGAAGGCTTTTGTGAAAGTAGAATCAATTAATTAAGGAGACTGGTATGTCGTTTGAGAAAGGTTAGTGTTTTGTGGGGTGTCTGGGAGCCCCAAGGCATTGTTTTCCTAGATGCTCTTCTGTTCCTTCTGAGGAGGACTCAGAGAAATTCAGAATGTTGAATAAGATGAGTTAACATGTTAAGAAATGTTCTGCATGAAAGTTTCAAGGTGGAGGTAGATTGCAGTGACAAGGACATGGACTTGATGGAGCAGGTTCAGAAGAAGGCCACGAAAATGATCAGGGGACTGGAACACCTTTCCTATGAGGACAGGCTGAGGAAGCTGGAATTGTTCAGCCTGGACAAGAGACATAGGGAGACCTAATAGCAGTCTTCCAGTACCTGAAGGGGGCCCACATGAAGGCTGGAAAGGGACTGTTTATAAAGGCCTGTAGTTATAGAACAGGAGGCAATGGTTTTAAATCAGATGAGAATAGGTTTAGGTTGGATGCTAGGAGGAAGTTCTTTACCATAAGGATAGTGGAATAATGGAACAGGTTGCCTGGGGCGGTAGTTGAGGCCCCATCCTTGCAGATTAAGGGCTCTGGGCAACCTGATTTAATGGAGGATGTGCCTGCTCACTGTAGGGAGGTTGGACTAGGTGACCTTTGGAGGTCCCTTCCAACCCAATCCATTCTGTGATTCTATGACACTGCAGTTAAGGTGTCAATAATGAATGTTACAATTTCTGTCAGTAAAAATATTCAGAATTCATAATTCATGAGATGATGACATAAGCTTAAAAATGACAGAATTTCATGGGATTTTATATATATATATATATATATATATATATGGTTAATCTTACCTGCCTCTTTACCTTAGCTTTCACATTTTTTTAGCTGGAATAAAAACTGCTTGAGGTTTTCAGCTGACCCTAGAATTTAGGTCCAAAGGAACCTAAGGTCAGTAAGACCACAAAAGCTGGCAACTGCTGTTGTCAAAAAGGAAGCTTTGTAAATACTCAGAATTAACTCTTTTTTGAAGCTTAGTTAGGTAAGATAAAGTACATAGGATTGGGTGATGCTCAAAATGAAAATTCTAAGCTTGATAATGACACTAAAACTAGATGCTGTGCAGAATCAGGAATGATGGGATGTCTTTCAAAATTACAAACTACCGCCTAAGCAACAAGCAATAATAATCAATGCCAGTCCGTGCTGAAAAAAACAAAGTGAAAGGTGACAAAATGAGGTCTGTCAAGGAAGTACTTTGAATCATGAAGTATCCTAAGGAGGACAAAGTTTTAGACTTTTTTGAACTACCAGCTCAGGATATAAGTGACACTAGGAGTTGGTGAATACAAACTGTACAAGGAGAGAGTGAGAGAGCTGGGTCTCTTTAGTTTGGAGAGGAGGAGACTCAAGGGTGACCTCATTAATGTTTATAAATGTGTAAAGGGTGAGTGCCAAGAGGATGGAGCCAGGCTCTTGTCGGTAATGCCCAATGATAGAACAAGTGGCAATGGGTGGAAGTTGAGGCATAGGAAGTTCCATGTAAACATGAGGTAAAATTTTTTCACTGAGGGTGACAGAACACTGGAACAGGCTGCCCCGGGGGGTTGTGGAGTCTCTCTCTCTGGAGATATTCAAAACCTACCTGGGTATGTTTCTGTATGATCTGGTATAGGTGATCATGCTCTGGCAGGGGGCTTGGACTGGGTGATCTCTTGAGCTCCCTTCCAGCCCTTAACATTCTGTGATTCTGTGAAACTGTAATCTCCAGTACTTCGGAGACCATTCACAGTCTTGTAAATGATACAGACACTTACACCAGCCTTGTGTAAATAAATGAGAATATGGCCAAGCAGAGGAGAACAGAGCCCCAAACTTCTAAATAAAGTCTTGGTTTGCAAGCAAAGAAGTCCTACATGAAACACCACCAAAATTCCCTGATTTTCCCTGTACATTAGGCAAATGCACAGGGAATCCAAAGCCTGAAATGAAGGAAAAAGTTGCATTTGGTTTTACAGAACAGCAGGCAGTTGTAGAAGACATTTTCATACAAAGATTCTTTTATTAACTGTGACTGGGCTGAAGCAGAGAACTCTATTGCACCCTTCAGCTGCAGTGTAGCAGATGATGTGCAAAAGCCACTGCCATCCTCTGGGACATAACCACTGCTGGAATGGATGTGCTGCACTCTGCTAGAAGGAAATACCTTACTTTCCAGGCAAGTTGTTGCCTACCTGTGTTGCACTTAGAGAGTTGTCTCTCTGCTTAAGGGGTTGTGATGCCTGTGGTGGTTCTAACTGTAGAAATAGTACACCAGGAGGTTCATTCATGTGAATACATTCTCCTTATCACACATCTTGTTTATGGGGCAGGTCATTTAGCAAAAGGTTTAGCAGAACATATCAGAGCTTCATGTGTTTGTATTTTGTATTTGTAAACTTAACTGGCTCAGAAAGAAACTTCACTGTAATTCCCAGGTTTATCCTACTGCTAAAGAGCCCCAGCAGAGCTGGCATAAAATACTTACTTTACCAGCCAGTGTGTTTTTCTAAGTTATATCTTCTGTGTTTGCTGTAGTATAAATGTATTAATATCTCTCCATTCTATTCCAGTCTGTAACCCAACATGTCCACTAAATACCAAATGCTGATTCTATCTTCTTTTAGGTGACGGAAGAAGCTCACAATAGAGGCATGCAATTCCCTGACCTGAGGAGGTGGTTGGGGCCCCGTCCTTGGAGATATTCGAAGTGAGGCTTCACAGGGCTCTGGGCAACCTGATCTAGTTGAGGATGCCCCTGCTTAATCTAGAAGGGGTTGGACTAGATGACCTTTGGAGGTCCCTTCCAACCCAAACCATTTTATGATTCTATATATATTTTTTTCTTCTTTCTCTTTTACTATTTCTTTCTGATTAAGTTTCCTAGAGCCTGTGAGTTTGCTTATCAAGCGTAAAAGCATATCTCTGAACTAAAATGAGTATTTTTTATTTTTGTGCACTGCTCCAGAAAAAATACCTCAGTCATTTCTAGATGTTGAAGTCTTAGAATGCTAAGCAGTGGATAGTCTGTCATATAAATTGTAACCACTGTGTATATCTTCAGCACACCAAAGACCTCATGAACGTTATCTCATTGCTTCTGATTTTCTCAGTTTCTCTGGCTTTGTTGCACTCCATGCCTTCCCAGTGCTTCAGCCACTAGCAGAATCCTCCACTCTTAGAGGCTTCAGCCTATTTTTTCAATCATCCATATTCTCTCCTACCCTAGATTTCCGATCTCCTTTACAACAACTTCATAACTTCCACTGTTTTCATTTTCACTCAGATTTCAATTGCTTTGCTTTGTGTAATCCTTAGTTGCCCTCAGCTTCTAAATACATGTTTCTGAACTGGTTTTGTACTCTCCTGCATCTTCACACAAACATCTTACACTCCTTTTGACTAGAGACATAGTTCCCCTGACTCTACAAATTTAGGTCTTGTTGAAGTGTTTGTGAGAAAATCATTCCCTCTGAATAATGAAAATAAAGGAGGTAAAAAAACCTTCCAAACCCTTCATATTTGTATTATCGGTAGCTTGCTAATTTACTCCTGTTATTGCTGGCTAAGTACAGGGCATTTTTGCCTTTTTTTTAATTCCTGTGTTATAAACCCATTTTGTAGTATCAGCAAATCACAGTGAGTGTTGTGCATGCATAATCTGAAGGCTAATGACTGGGACAGAGGACCAGAGGGGAGGCTTTTCACTTATGTCCACACGTCCACAGTATGACTTGAAAAAAAAAATCACTATTTATTTTCAGAAACACCTGCTCTTTTTCAGGTTCCCATCTGAGACACTTTCACTGTGATTTTCAGAGCTTTTCTGTCTACCACAGAACTGATGTCATGAGTAACCTCTCTGCATTTTTAATCTGGCATGAAATGGGACATTATCCTACTCAACTGCTAAAATTTCCTAGGTTGCACAAAGCTCAGTTAATGCCCAAGTTGTTCTGTTGCTTTGAGAAATATCTATAAATAGAGATCTGTTAGCTCCTGTTTACAGATAGGTCTAGTTAATATCAGTAGTACTCATATAAAAGATCAGTGTGGAATGAAAAATTCTTAGCTACCAGGTTTTAAAATGAGTAGTATAGCTTTCATTGCAAGAATTGATGATTTCACTGACACATGAAACATTTTAGGAGTTAGTACAATATCCTCAGAGATTTTGTGAGAAATATAGACACAGAAACCCCAGATTTTGAAAACTGCATAAATAACTGAATTTTCAAATAACTGATGAAGAAAGAAAATTGCATGTGATTAATTTAATGTTTAGTGTACTCGACATAAGCCTACTTGTAGAAAAAATAAAATACAAGAAGATGTGTCAGGAGCTTAAGATATTTCTCCACAGTCATGACTGAAGTCTGAAGCTTCAGAAAGTAATAAACAGCTTTAAAACATGCCTGGTCAGTGATGAAATACTCAACATGAGGAAGCAAAAATCTCCCTGAAGCCTTAGATTTTTTTTCATATTCTCACAAAATAGCTGGTTTCTAAAGGTCTGGTTTAGATGTCAGTCTTACTGGTAGTATCTTCTAAGTAAGCTTTTATATATTTAAAAGATGTTCAGAAGAGTCAACATTCTCTTAGTAAAACCAACTATGTGTTTCTATTAACTCTGATGGAGCAAAATTAGTTCATATTGAGTGATAGATTTGGTTTGGTAAAATTAGACTCTTGAGAAATTCATGCTTTAAACAGATGCCTAGTTCAAACTTGGATACTTGAGGCTGGGCACCAACGTCTCTATGTGCATTGTAATTATTTGCAAATGTATCGAACGCCCACAGCTACAAAAACTTCATTAATTGGATGTGTTCCAGGTGAATTGAATGATATATTAAGAAAACTCTAAGGCTTTCCTTGTTCAAATTCCAATCTTCAGCCTGTCAAGCTTTCAGATGGAAAAATAAAACGTAAAAGCCCACCCTCCTGCTCTCATGTCAAGTGCTCTTGTTGGCTTACTGTTGCCTTTGGCTCACCTCAGCTGTTGGCAGCCTCTGACATTATCAAGCCCCAACATTGCAGTAGGGGAGGAGAACTCTGCACATTAGGAGTGAGAGCCATCTTGTCCTTGGTGGGACATATCGTAGCATTAGGAAATTTAACCCAGCAGGGGTCTTCAGGGATATTCCCCCACACTCTGCAACGGTATCTATAGCAGGAAGGGATTGGGGCTGATACCGGATTTCAGGAGGGGAAGACACCTTCAGTATTGCACATTGCATTTGCTTCCACATGTTCTTCACAGTGAGGTCCAGGGAGAGACTTGGGCAGTCAAAGGGCATCTGAAAGTGGAGAAATCCCTCCAGTTTCATCCTCACCACCATGATGTTGACACAGAGAAGTAGATCAGCTAGAGCAGAGCCAGAGAAAGCAGATGCAGAAGGAGCCCAGACAGGGATGAGTTGTTTGTGTGGTTTTAGCTGATTTTGCTCCAGACTATGCTGATTAGCTCTTTGCTTTTCCTTCCCCTTCCTGTGTCTTTTCTATTCACCTACAGTCCACTTCTTGCCTGCCATGCATAGTAGCATTTCATTTTTTACTGCCTTCAGTGTTCATTCAAATGAAAAATGTCAGGCACAACTGTCATAGTCACACTATGCACTTGTGCTTTGTTTCCCTCAACTTGCCTCCCATCTATGTTAGCTTCAATCATCTGTGAGGTCTGTCTACTGCTTTCTTTGCCTTAGTTCCGTGCCCAAGATAGCAGACTCCATCATTTCTGTCTTCTGTGTAGCACTGGATAACATTAATGATTTGTAAATTCTACTGTGGTAGGTCCTTTTTGCTGCAGTACTATGTCAGTTTAAAAGTGCACAGGAAGTCAGCACAACATGACATGAGTGTTGCCCTGTAACTTCTTCTCTGTGGAGTACGCCTTTCATGGTGTGTTTTGGACTGTCGGGCTTTAATTGCAAGTGACTGCAAGTCCGTGTTTTTTCATCTTTTGTCAACAGAAAGAAAAGAAATTAGCCATATTTTTATACTGCAAAAGCAGTGTCTCCCTGCTTGAAGATTTTAAAGCTCGTCAGATTCTTGATTTGGGGAAAAAACATTCCAGCAGTTGTGCTGATTTTACAAATATTTCTGTCTTACCTGCATACTTTTCATGGACAGCAAGGCTCAAATAATTTACTTTTATTCCTTCTTTCTGCTTTTACATCCTTGACAAGCCAAACACAGGAAGATTTTAAAATGGCGTGGTGACATTTATCACTGACTTTAATCGCATGTGTCTCAATGAATGGTGTGCATTATACCTATGGGAGTTTAGTGTATGGGTTTTCTTGGTTTACTGAATACCAGGAACTTTGGAGGTTGCTCAGGTCAGCCAGGAACTAAACAGCATGATCTCCTGGCTTTCCCTTCTTACAGAACGACGTGTATCATTTTGCTTTATTTAGTCCATGCTTTCATTTTATTAGATTGCAGAGAAGCATAAATGGTGTCTGTTTACATTCCTTACTGATTCAACTTGAAATTATGACCAAGTATGGCTTGAGTAGTCTATAAAAAGATATGGTAGTTTCTGGCTGTCAGACATACAAAGGTGTTCCTGGAAGCTCAGAACCCAGAGTGCAAATCAGTTAGCCTTCTCGATGATTTTGAAACCTCAAATCCTTTGAAATAGTTGGCTGGCAGCTTGCCTGTTGCATATTTACAGTTACACAATTCTTCCTCTCTGTGACTTTTAAGGGTTCCTCCTTCATTTTTTTCTTTAAGTCCCTTGGCAGCATCAAAACAGTTTCTCTCCCTCCTCCCCAGATCTCCTTCTTCTAATTCTCTCTCTCAACTTGGTATGGCACATTGTTATGTGGAAATAGCTTGTTTTGAGTTCACACTTTGTTTTCCTGCTGTTTTTCTGGGAAGGTGCATGTGGCACAAAAGATATGGGAGCAGCTTGTAGGAAATGGGTATGTTTGGGGAAACAATAAAAGAGAAGCAGCTCACATACCTCTTCTGTATGTTTGAAGGCATAGTGTACAGTACATAAAGACATTTTTGGGATCATTTTTCCAGTACAGTCCGAAGAAATGTAAATAAAAATATTTTATGTCTGTGTATCTTAAGCTTTGCATCCACACATCCTCCTTTCGTATGGTAATGTTCATTAGACCCTTTGCCTTAATGGTGAGGAATGCGGAAATGCATCTTAATAGTTTCTGTTGCTGCAGTAAATGTCTCAGGGTTTTGTACTTGAGATTGTCTTCATTTGCATTGACCTTCTTAGTTTGCTTCTCATCACTGGCATCAGGTTACCACCGTTTTTGTCCTTCTGGAGCTAATGTTGGTGTCATTGGAAAATACTGTCAATATCAGAGCTGCAGGCCATGATTTTAGTAAGAGTTGGTAATCAACAGTTCAGAAGCGTAACTGCTATATGGAAAAATTGTAAGATTTTTCTTGTCACAACATCAAAGATACCACCCCCTACATTTCCTTTTATTCTTTACATGTACAATTAAAAATGGGCCACAACCTGTTACCTGTTTCTACTACATATGAGATTCATCAGAAAACATGGTTGCAGAGCCACAAGTTGCACAATAAAGATAAAAGTTGAATTTGTGAAATAGTTCTCCTAATTAGGGACGGAGGGGGAGGTAAAGGGGGAATAAAAAAGATTAAAAACTTTGGCAGTAATGACTTACATTTTGTGGTTTTGAATTGGCAATTCAGTTTAGAAAGACATTGATTAAATTAGCTAATGAGAATCCAGTTTAAAAGCGAAACTACAAGTGTAATTGGAGTTTTGGTTTTGGTGCATGCAAGGATTCCTTGTGAATGTTCTGTTCTGTTCTGTTCGGGGGCAAACCAAGACTGTTCACTCCAACCTTTGTCAGTCATAGGTATGAAACTTTTTTCTTTTTCTGATCTCTTGGCTTTGCTAGCTCTCTAACAGCAATATATCAAAACGCATACCAATCTCTTTGATTTATCTCATAGTTAATGTTTGAGCTAAACCAACAATATCCTTACTTTATTGTGGTTCAGCAGAGCAGTTTAAATTTACTTAAACGTAAGCATGTGCTTAACTTTATTGCTGTTTGACTAAGCACTCTCCTGTGTTAATCCTTGCATATGAAGAAAGAAATTAATACTGTGACTTTAGACCCTGTATTAGTTTCATTAGTCATGTTTTGTGGCAAATAACAAAAATAACATGTGCTGAAGTATGAATCAAGATATTAGTTATAAACAATTATAGGAAAGTATGTAAGGCTATACACTGTAAAGGTTATCATGACAGGAAGTCATATTTTATGTACACCATGGGCATACTTGGAGAGCTCATTCTGACTTTCGGAAGATTACCCATCTGAACAATATTCCAGATGCTCATAAAATGGGGAATACCATGAGAAGCACATAATACTGTATGTGTATATATTCAATGTGTGCTTGGAAGATCCAGAATAAAAGGCGGCTGAGGAAGAGGAAGCAAGAATAGTGAAAACAAAAGACTTCCTGTTGTGCAAAAATGGAAAGCACTCTTAAAGTACAGAGTTTTTTAAAAGCAATAGCAAATTGCATTTTAATTCATTATCTAATGCAGAGAAGTCAGTAAAAACATTGAGAAAAATACATTTGGAAGTAAATGAAAACATCCATACAAATAAAGATAGCTTAAGCTTTTTGTTTGCAAAAGCTAACAAGCAAGGAAATTACTTTAATAAATGTTGGATGTGGTAAGTATTCTCTAAATGGTAGGTGAGAGTTTTAAATGTGTATGAAGGTGAACATAGGGCAGTATCTGAGACATTGTCAGCCTGATGCATTAAGGCAAAAACATTTCCAGCTCTAGGGGTCCCTGAGGAGGAAGCTGAGCTGCAGGAAAGCAGCTCTGCAGATGCCTGAGAACAGTACCCCCTCCCCTCTGCCTTAGAGTGATTGCCATGCCTGGCTGCTGGTTTGAGAGCACCAGCCAGATTTAATGTGTAACATGCCCAGTGGACACCTTTTTGTTTTCCTATGATTTCTGTGGGGTAGGTAATATTACATTGGAGCTAAAATCCCTCCTAACTGCAGTCTTTCCAACCAGACAGCGAGTGACCCTTGCATAGATATGTGCGCACGTGCACGGACGCCACACGCAGAGGGACTACGGGGAAGTGATGGGTCACCTAGGAGTTCAGTTCATGGCCATCATCCAAGTGTTATTTCCCCAATGCTGTTAGACATTCATAAAAATAAAGGTTCATTGAAAAGGAAACTGATTTGAATGCTCTTTTGAGTTTTAGCACATGTATTTAATTCTTTCATCAATGCAGTGGTTGTAAAGGTCTCTTTATTCCTTCCTATACCTTTGCCTTCACTTTGCTGGTGAGTTTATCTTTGGTACATAGCATGCCTTACAGAAAAGTATTTTAGTGTCTGAATTATTTTTACTTTAAAATTTGTTTGGAGATTGAGGATGAAATGATCTCAAAATGTGTGTGTATACAGATACTTAAGTGCATATATAAAATGGACATCTATAATTACATATACAAATACATACATGATGGGTCAACTCACAGCAGTTAACAAATATTACACTTAATATACAAGTAATATATAATCTTGTTTTAACCAAATGATAGGGAAAAGAGGTGAAAATGTTACCTTCTTCTGATAACACTGGACAAATCTTTTGAATAAGGCAGAGAAAAAAATCTGTATGGTATAATTCTATGATTCTGTATACTCTGATCTTTATTTTAAGAATTTTCTCAATAAGGTGTCCAAAACCAGTGTATCATGGCAGTTACTGGTTCAAGCTAAGCCTTTAGTTATGGACAGATGACCAACTTAAACACATAGTAATAATTGAAGACATCACATTCAAACTTCTGGGGCTACCCATGATGCCAAAAAGGAAATATGGAAGGGATAGGATTGCACATGTCTAATATCACTGACGTTTTGGGTTGGGAAGCTGTTTTAATTCCAAGACTCTTTCCCAATATTATTTTCATCTATTAGCAAAAGTTCAAAGCAGGTGTGCCATGCGACCTCAGACCCCTTCTGTTTGGGCTGCAGGCCGCTTTTCAAACCAGCCACCTGTCTTGTGAAATAAATCTTTTCTTGAAAGATTGCTGAAAAAAGATGTTTATATTTTTTTAACACAGTAGAAGTTTGGCTGCTCCATCAGGTTGATAAAGTCAAGCAACAGGCTAGCTGTGGGCTCGGGCAGAAATGAAAAGGAGCTTTAATATCCAAGTTTTCCCAGTTTTCTAGGCATTTTGATGACCTAGAAGTTAACAGCCCAGCATGAAGGAGGAAAAACCTTCAAGCTTTCAAAGTACAATACTGTCAAGATGAAAAGGAAGAAAAGCCTATTGTATTGACTGAAAAAACAGTTCATTCAAACTTCAGTGTTACAGGTCTTTATATGAATGGAAGTCCTAAAATAAGCATACAAAGCTACAGTTTCTTTTAAAATGCGTATACAATATACAATCTGCAGGATACAATTGCATTGTTTTTTAGCACTGATGAATTAAGGTTGACATAATCAGCCAGGAATATGCATTCTGAGCCCAACTGATCATTGTGCTGCTCCCGCCATCTAACCCTTTTCACTGAGCTGCTGGTGCAGTAGGTAAAACTTGGTGTTGCCTCAGCCTTTAGGTGGTTTGCCAGTGCTCTCTTCCTGCAGAAGGAAAAATAGAACCAGACACATCACTGTGTAGGACTAGATTATCTGCTCTATTCTCCAGACATTTTGAAGCAGTTGTGAATTTTGAGGTCCATTTTCATTCAGGAGCCTGATGCAGTTCTTCAGTAGTTGTGCATGGGCAGAGTTGCTTCCAAGCATATCCCTCTTGAAGTTGAACATGCACTGAAGCAGATAGATGCAGGATGGAGGCTTTCCTCACTGCATTTGATCAAGTCCACTGCATTGCTTTGGTAGTGTGCAGGGCATGTGACATGTATAAAGGAGTTTCTTATTTCTATTTATTAACTCTTGAGGTTAAATTGTTCATTTGTGTTTTACTGTCAGACTCTGAAGACTGCAGATGAAGAAATGGATTGCGAAATGGCAGCTCTTTAAATGAGATGCTCATGGATGCTTACTGGTCTCTGGAAGTTAGTGGTTCATCAGCTCTACTCAGTGGGATAATTTTAGTGTGTGAGATGCAGGGTAGTCCTAAATACAGCATGGAGTCTGCATGAGAGAGATACATCTTCTAAAATAAGACCCATTTTTAGTAGTTCTTACCAAAGTTTCCCCATCTGAAATAGTGAAATGGTGATGTTTTCTTACTTTATGAAGCACTTGTTGACCTGAACTTGAATTCTTTGTGCTATATATATTAGTCTGTGATGGAAGGAGGTGTCAAACATACCTTGGGCAAAAATAGGGTTTGCTTACATTTCAGGACTGACAGTCTATGTGTTAGAAATTACGATAAAACACCACAGTCAGCAGTTGAATTTATAATGTTTCTGTACTTGTTGATAAAGAACCAAAATATTAAACCTTTGGGCTTTACCATGAGGCTTCTGTTCACATTACTAGTCCTAGTGAAACTGGGAGAATGACTTACACAAAGAGAATATCTTAAACATGTGCTGTTGTTTCCCAGAAATTATTCTAGCAATTTCATAACATCATTTTTGTGGATGCTTTATTACTCATTTTTTCAAGTGGGACTGCAGCAGTGGCTCTCGTTTGCTTCCAAACATCCTTTGTATTTTTCTCAGCAAGAGGTGAAGATACCAGGTAAGTGCAGCACTGGGCCTGTGTTTGGATTAACACAGACTATCCAAGTGCTCTTTGCAAATAGGTGGAAGATGTTAGCTGAGCTGGCAAAAGGATTCTCATGGGTGGAGGTGAGGACAACATCTGTCTTTCCTATCTTGTACTTGCCAAGGCTTTTTGTTGTTCCTGAACTCTCTCATGAATATAATATGTGGATTTTTGTCTGATCTAATGAATCCAAGACTCAGAGATTTAGTAGGAAAAGATATTCCAGATGTGTGCTGTAATTCCTGACTCAGGTGACTGCATTTTAAGTAGTAACCTTTTTCAGTATGTTCCACACACCATACCAAATATCTTGCAAAACAAGTTCTTTTGCAAATGGGCAAAAGAGAGTTTGTCAGAGCATCATGATTAAGAAGCAATAGCAAGGCTAAAAGCATTGATCATTTGTCTGTTGTTCCACTGATTGTTGCTGGATGCGATGAATTCAAGGCTCAAAGACTTGGCTTTGAAGCAGAACTGCAAATTCAGACTAGAAGCTCTTGAAGCAGTTCAACCACAGCTTGCTTTATTGTGCAGTGATGCCTGTTGCAGATGTGGAGAGCAGAGCAGAGTGGAGTTGCAGGCTGGAAGACTGCCCGCTGCTCTACAAGGTTCTGGTGTCCAGCCTCACATGTGCTTTCTGTTCCAGTGTGGAAATGACATTCCTGGCCTGTTTGAAATTAGGCTTTCAATCCAGATAAACAAGCTTCCTAGAGCATCAGAAGATGCAATCTGAAGAAAAATAGGAAGAAAAGTAGCAAGTGAGAAGAGTGACTTGGTGAAGTCTGAAGCAGCTATATCAAGGTGTGCATACTATATGCTTGCACACTTTCACTTGCTCTGGCTTTTAGGTATAATTCTGTGTAATGCAATTTCCCAAAACTTCAGTAAGAAAAGTTATCAGGTATACACAGGATACTGAGTTCAAAAAAACTTAATAGGGCTAATTGCATGGTCTTAATGAGAACAGTCTTCCCTCAGAAAATGCAGGTCCTCTCCAAATACAACTATTTATTAAGATGTTCTAACATCTGCAAAACACATGCCAGTGCATTGCAATTCACCCTTTTAACAAATGTCTTGGTGAAAGTTTTCATATACCAGCTTTTTTTTTTCTAATTTAAAATGAAAATAAGTCCCAATATGACTTAATTTTTCTGACCAGCTGTAGACATCCAACAAGTGATAGGAAACAGCCTATGTCTGCATGAAATGTGGCTGTGTGGAGGTCTAAGCTTGTACTTAGAATATGTTATTGTGAAACCAGATTTGAGAAGAAGTAAAAGCTGTTTACATTAATGAGAAGAAATATCATCAAATTGGTGTTAAATAATAGATTGTATAAATGCAGTGATAGATTCCAAAGCTAATTAAAAGTTCTCAACTGCAATGTTATTGCAGATCACTCATAGTCAAGGGTAACAGGTCCTCTTAGCAGTGTTGGAGTGCTGACTCCACAAGACAATTCCACAAGAATAAATGCATTTTACTGTCTGCAGCATTGCTCAACATGCAGTGAGGGTTGTTGCTTTATTTGTGTCTCCTCATAGATCCTCTTCTTTATGTGTAGTTCTTGCCTGGTGTCTTACTGTTTTGTGGCATACTGGTATGCTATTGTCTGCTAGAATTTTGGCAGAGCTGTCTAGTAAGCTCTCGACTTTCAAAGTCCTTCAAAGATTTTATTTTTTTTTTTTTAAGCAGCAAATCACTTGATAGTTTTTGGAGAACTTATAGGAATAAAAAAAAAAGATCTACTAAACTTTTTCTGTTTAAGCAATAAAACAAAAATATTTGAAGAAAGGAAAGAAAACAGAGGTGAATATTTTGAGACATACATATATCCACACACATACAATGAGTGTGCTGTTTAGAAGCATGATTCAGTTAAATTGCTGTGCAAATGAATAGAAATTATGTCAAGTCCAAAGTGAAAGCTGGATAACATGGAGGGACAGCATACAAATGCCTTTCACACACAAGCCAGCATGTTCCCTAATCAGAATTAACATGAGAAAAAACATCACCAGGTTAGAGTGTCTTACAAAGTCTTTTAAAATTCTTTTGCAGTATTCTTTCCTCAGTAACTCTTAGCACAATCAAATTATGCTAGACAACTGCACACTTTATTGTCTTCTCTAACCATTTCTTAAGTTTGATCAAACTTTAGGAAAAAATGTCTTTGTCCTTAGTTCCTGACATTGCATACAAAGGACAGGTCAGCTTGCATATACTTCTCATGATGGGAACTACTTCAGTCACATTTCCTGTAACTTCATGTTTCTAGGCCAAGTAATCTTGCATTTGATTAAGTAAATACCTTTGTCCTGATGACTTTATGCCTGCTTTAAAGGCGTTGCTGAACCTATTGTTCTACAGATTTGTCAGTCTGTTGTTTTTTGGTATTTTTTTTTAAGCTTATGAGTGAAATAGAAGTCAAAACCAAATAGAGAAGACATTTTGTTCTTTGATCATTAATAAGGAAAGTTCCAGTGAGAAGCTGGGTTTTGCATAGTACAAACGAGCTAAATGAAGGAACACAGTTTTTTGTCTTGATGGTGATGGCATGAGAGGAAATATGTGGAGAAAGGAAGATGAAATAAAGAGTATCTGTGTCCAGTATGAACTTCAGATCATATTACCAAGAGACCTACTTCTTAGACTTGCAGGAAAGACCTTTGTCACCTGCCACTGTAAGCAGTATGCGTTGCTTGCTTCATGTTGCATTATTCAAGACACTGTTTACTAGAAATGAAACGCTTCACTTCTGAGATGTCATGATAATATGTTATTGTTATGCAAAATCCAGGAAGATGACATATCTACTACTAAAATTATCACCACAGAGGTACAAAACTTGCCAAGATTTAAAGGAGCCTTATAATGCATCTGTTTTATAATATTTATTATTTTTTACCTCACTTTCTCCTACTTACTACTTGCAATTGCCAAACTTCTCAAGAAAGAGCGTTAATATGAATAAGATAAAAAGATTAACATCTAAGGAGTAATAAAAAATATTTACTAGAAACAGAACTGGCCAAACATTGTCAATATTAATAGTTTTGTCTACATTTATATGTGACCAGACCATGCAGCTATTTTTCATGATGGTGAATGCTGACAATTTTTATATTACATTTTGTCCAGGAACTTGTATTTAGAATTACAGCAGAAAGCACATTTTTTTAAATCCCTGTATTTAAGAAGGAAATACCCATATGGCTTTCTGTCAGCTGTTCAGTACAACAGTTTGCTGTTATAGCCCTCCTTTCACAGCTTATGTAGACCTATGCTTTGAAGGCTTTAATTAGTAAACAGAAATCAATGAAATACAAGATGAAACGATGCATGCAAGGAGCAGTTGAAGGACCTTTTTCTATCAGGTTTTGGGACATCAAATTATGCCTGTTACCAGTCATTCTTGTATAGTTGAGAAATTCTCCATATTTTTGATGCTATTTCCCACAGTGTGAGTTTCATATGGGGTCATGTCAGATTGTATGAGCTCTGATTTTCAGCATCACTATGTCTTGCAAGGTCAGTGGATTCAGTAAAGCCTGGGCCAGATCACCTTTTAAGATCACTGAGAGGAAGGCAAGCAGCAGTTGCCAACCATGGACACACAATTCCCACTAATGTGTTACAGAAAAGTTTTTCCTATAAGAACCACATGTATCACCTGTAGTGATTTCTGGCAAATGGACATCAATGGTCCTGGCTACGTTTGAAGGAGAGAGGACAGCCTGAGTCCTGGCTGACAGAAGGAATAGCAGAACAGATGTTAAATGCAGATTCCATGTTTCCCAAACCAAAACCTTAATCTCGCTTGTGTGCAAGAGGAGAGAAAAGATAGTTAAAGAGGAAGTAAGGCTAATTGTAGTTTAGACTATTTTCTGTAGTTATGCTGACTCCTCAAAACTATGCAGAAGCTTAGATGGCCAGTTCAGCTTTTGTAATGTGCTCAAGGGAGGGGTGATACATGTCCCCTTCAAGACAGTGAGGGCTCTCAGTAAAATGTCAGAGATACCATTTATTGTAGAGTACTTCCACATAAGGTCCAACCCAACAGTGTGCAAAGTTGGCAGAAACTCAGTAATTCCTACAGAGCCTTTACAGACAATTCAGCATGCACTAGCTGTTAACTAGCAGGACGGAGTGCAGATGAGTGTTTGCTATTAAATCTGAGCAAAACTGTAGCTAGCAAGTTGAACCTTTTTTGTCCCTTAGTAACTAGGCATTCTTTCCTGAAATGAGAAGTATGAGTCTGTCTCTTGGGTTCATTTATGTTTATCTTGGTTTTGCCATAATCTTTTAGTTATTCACACAACGTTCATTAATTTGGCTCGTATTTCCAGCATTTTCTGTCCTCCTTAGGAAGCTAAAATACATTCACTTTCCCTCTTTGTGCCACATAATAGGCATCCATAGTGCCAGCAGTATTTACTGTAATTAGTAATGCCAATAAATAGCAAAGCCACAATTTTTTGTTTACATTTATATTCAACCCTGAGTGTTAATGGTTTAACTTTCATTAGGTGGAGTCAAGTTTCCTAGGAACCAGAATAAATTTGCTTTGTTTCACTTGCGTGAGGGTGGATGAGAAGTATTTATTATATAGTGTGTGATGCCTGTTTTGAAAATATCTGTTAGTAAATGATTAACAGAGCAAAATAATTGTCTGGTGTATTCACAGTCTTTTATCAGCGTTCTCCTATATAACTCACACTTCCATGTATTTACTGGTCTACTGGAGCTTGCTCTTCCAAAATTCATTACATGTTTTTTGGCTCATGTATTAGATCTACAGTAGGGTAGAAAAGAGGGAACTGTGCAGTAAATAGTCTCAGGCATGGGATGCATTGTGATTGCCTGGTTGGGCTGTGGGCATGTATGTGTGTGTGTGTGTGTATATATATACACACATATATATTTATTTATCATCCCCCCCCCTGTTTTTCATTAAAACTCCTATGGACTGTTGAGAACTTTTTGTTTTCCATCCAGTGTAACACTTTCTTTCTTTACTTCTCGTGGTATGATCCCTGCTACTTTACTATTCAAGCACATCAAGTCTGCTGCTGACTCTCAGAACAGTGTAGCCAGTGAACAGTCTTTGGGGGAACAAGAGATCAACAATCAGACCCACACCTCCTTGAGAACCAAGAGCCATCTGCAGGCTTTCGCAGAAATGGTTCATCAGAAAAGCTTCAGACCACCATCACAGCAGTTTTTAATCAGGCCAGTGATCCACAGGAGTCTAAGAGGCATGGCATAAAGGAAAAACATTATTCTGACATCTCTTCTGTCTTACAAAAGCATGTTCACACCTCAAGAGACCCAAGAGGCAGCAGTTCAGTAGCTGGGGACAGGTTGTCAGAAGAGTGTGCAAAGCAAGGGTGCTAATTGTGCAGTTAATACTAATGGTGATAGCCTGCAGTGACCTTTGCACTGAAATGACATCTGAAAAGCAGTCCTGAAATGGTGCAGATCACTGTCTGAATTCTGGATCCTGGCCTCTGCTGGGAAGCGTTTGTGTCAGTGATTCTGTCATGCCATTTGGGCGGCTACTTGAGATCACATTCCTCAAATCCAGAGATTAAGGGATGATTTCAATTTTCATGAGAAGCAATAAGAGGAAAGTGGTGTTCTAGTCCTTGTGGTTTCAGAGAAGACTTTGAATATTAACAAAGTGCACCCTGAGGCCTCACAAACCAGGCAAATACAAAGGATGATAAATGTATACCCACTTAAAATGAATAAATACAACAGCTGATTTTTAGGACAGCATGTGATTGCTGGAGCTTGTGCAAAGCCTTCTTCCAGCAGCTGGGGAAGGCAGGAGCTTGCAGGCAGCCAGCTGGTTTCCTGGACTTCTGTCCCTTTTCTCTCTGTCCTCTCCACTGTGTCCTCCTCTGTTGACAGGGCCACACAGTTTATTGTCAGCCATCAGCCGCAGGGCTGGCAGCAGCGTGGGTGCACACACGCTGCCTCACAAGGGTGCAGTTGCTCATGGAGCACCCTGCCCCAAATCTGGCTCAGACACCCTCTCCACACCCCCATCTTGGCCCCCTTGCCTTTGGCTGTTGCCAGCTGGCCACCTCCACGGCTGTGGTCATCTGGTGTGCTGCTTGTTGAGCCTTCTCCACCAACCTAGTGCTGGGACTCGCTGCTGGCGGGGGCCACATGGCAGAGAAGGAGGTGGTAGTCTGTATTCCTGCTCCATTTTGTTTCATGGCAGAGCCATAGTGCCAGGGTGGGAGGAGGGTGTTGTGTTACTGTCCATTTACACCCTTCTGCCTTGTGTTCACCTTAAGTAGCCCTTGGTAACGGGGGACTTTCCTTTGGAAGGCTGCATTTGGAGAGGTGCCCCCCGCCAAGCCTGTGCTGCACTGGGAGCTAGCAGGACAGTGGGAGCCTAGACTGTCTCCCATGGCTGGGTAGTCTCAACTCAGGCAGGATAGGTCTCTTTAGCAGCATGTTGCCTGCCCAGGCAAGGCCCAAGCACCACCATGACTCATCTGCAGATAACATAGGGAAGGATTTGGTGCCAATGCCAATGCATAATGGTGGGGAGAGAGGGTGGACTTCACTCCCTCATCAGCCAGCTTGATGTCAGTCATCCTACCATTGAGGTGCCTGGTGAGCCCTGTCACCCTCAAGGACCATAACCTCAGTGCTGCCACAGCAAAGGAAAGTGACTGTGGAAGCCATTCCTGCAGCACAAGAGCAGGATGCGCAGCCAGGCAGCCTGCTGGGAAGGGTTGGTGGTTGGTGGGCATTAGTGTCATCTCAAGGCTGGTGGCAGGCATGCTAGCAGAAAGAGCAGGGTGCCTGTGCCTAACTGTGTTGGCTCCCTGTCCAGAAGGGACTTGGACTGGGTCCCAGAGGAAGGAAGAGGAGCTCCCAGTGAGTCAGCAAGGCCTGGCTTTTGGTCACTCCTTGCAAGGGAAGTTAAAGCAGCGATGGCAGCTTGCTTACGCCCCCAGTGGATCTAGCCCTCCACATCCCTACCTGGGATTCCAGTCCTGAGCTTTGCTGCGCTGTCCTACCCTCTCTTCCCTCCTAACTCCTGGCCACTATTTCTCAGTGTTTGATAGCATGTGTTTGTGCATCTTCTCAGCAGCTGCTGGGAAGGGTCTTCCCAGGGGCAAGGTTCTCCTCTCACCATATACTGGTGGCCTGTCTTGCATCCTAAGTTCTCACCTCTATTGAGAGGTGTGCCTAAAAAGTAATGAGCATTTAAGCAAATGACTGGCTGCTTGTCTTCTCTTGAGATGGACAAGCATTTTTTTATCCTGGGGGGATATCCTTGGGGTATACCTGCTCTGAAACATGGTCATGCTGACTTCTCTTCTCTGGTTCGCAGGAAGCGTTGTCAGTGGTTAGTGAAGACCAGTCATTGTTTGAGTGTGCCTACGGGTCACCCCACCTTCCAAAGACAGAAATGACGGCCTCCTCCTCCAGTGAATATGGGCAGACCTCAAAGATGAGTCCACGTGTTCCCCAGCAAGACTGGTTATCGCAGCCTCCAGCCAGAGTCACCATCAAGATGGAGTGTAACCCAAACCAGGTTAATGGGTCAAGGTAATCAGGCCAGCGTTAATGTGGCTCAAGTGCACTTTTTCTTGTGATGATTATAGCTCAGTTGTCTAAATCTGTCAATCTAGCATCATTTTAGCTGCTTCACTATATCCCACCCGCCCACCAGCTGCTGTCACAGAAGCCTACAGATGTCCCATACATCGTAGGTCACACCTGCCAGCCCCCTTCAGGTGTTCCAAAGGGTCTCAAATCATGCTATAGGCACAGTCTTCTCTTGCACTTGTGCAGTACCTTTCTGTGTTTCCTTTGGGTGTGATGTTCTGGACGTGAACTTACATTGCGTGCTAGGTGAGAGAACATATATTCAAGCTAGCAATTTATGAGTTTGATGTAGTCTGGGGTAGCCCCATTGATCCATCTAAGGATGTGGCATATATGATCTAACACTGAATGGATGTTGTCAAAATACAGTATTTTGGGCAATTGCCTTTGCTCTAAATATAACCAAACAGAAAAGCACAGGAATTAAATTCTTGTAATGGCAAAGCAAGTGAACTGTCGATCCTTACTTTTATATTTACTCTAAACATACTGCCAAAAAGCATGCTGAATTGGATTTAAGAAGAGCTCACACTGTAGAAACAGTGTAGTTGTGGAGGCAAGCAGGGGAGTAGAAGGGAACATGAAAAGAAAGTACTCAGCTCAACAGGCAGTATGCATAGCATGTCAGTGCATTAATTGTTGTCTTGGGACTTTTCCTGTGAATGTCACTATGAAGGAGAATAGCATCAATTAAGCTGAAAGAGTAATGCAGTGGATTTGTGGATACTGGCTGGTAGCTCTCCCAGTCATAGGAGCACTCTGGGATTTTTTCCATCTGATAAAGCACAATGACACTTTTCTTTTTTCTTTTTTTTTTTAAGGAAATTATCCAAACAAAGTGCTTTCCTGTTTAAAATGCCTGACTGTCAAAACAGTTTTCCTTTGGTGCTGATGAAGGGCAGAGGTCCAGGGAATCGGTCACTCATGGTTGTTGGTGACGTAGTCATGAAGACTGGTGTTTGCATCTCTCTCTCAAACACCTGCCTACTAATCCCATCTCCCAACATCAGTTGTTTAGAAAAATCTCAACTCTGGGCACTGTGCTTACTGTTCAGACTTGGTGTACTGTTGTGATGAGCACCACAAGCAGAGCAAAGTAGTTTGGCAACTTGTCACACCTACATTTTTCACTGGCAAAAATGAAAATCGTGCTGAAGTCAAATAAGAATGCCCAGTGAATAGTCAAAAATTTGAGATAGATACAAATAATCAGTGAACTGTGCATGCAAGAGATTAGTGGAAGTCTTCTGGTAAGCCTGCTTATTCAGAATTTATTCACAACCAATTTCAGTGAAGTGTTTTTTCTTTTTTGTGCTAAGAAAATGCACAGATATAATCACAAATGGAGTATTGTTTCAAAAGCATTTTCACCTGCTTCTTAAAATTACCTCTAAGTATTTGTGCTGACATTTTCATAAGAGAACTGGTTACAGTGTAAAAAACATAAGGTAATTACTGTTAATTGTTATCGAGATTAGTGATAATTTGTAATGTTACTATGTTTGAAATGTTATTATAAGTAAAGTCAGTCATACATAGGTTCATATTGAAACATGCTTCCAGATCTTAAGGAAGACTCTAGATGATACAAATCATTTGGAATTGTTGGTCATTCAGAGAATCCTGAATTTGCTGTCTTGGATTCCTGAAATATGTAACTATCCTGTTTGAGAATCGCAGGTATTTGGCTCTTGCTGTGATGGTTTAAGGGCAAAACCACAGGCAGTAATAGCATCTTTTATTAGCTGAAGCCTTGTCCTTTCTAATCCCTGTCAGCACCTCTGGTAAGGATTGTACTCTAATTTAGGAGGTTAGGACCCTTAGCAAGACCAAAATGTGGGCTCATAGTCAGATTGGCTAAATTGGGTCTCCAGCCAAAACTGTATAGCCTCTGAGTGAGAGCACAGTGTAGAAAATATACTGAAACACACAAGCATGCCCTAAACCAGTAGAAACTGGAAGGAACTGTGATCTGGGACCACAGACATATCCAGGAGCTAAAGGCCCTGACTTCTGTAGGGGCTGGCTTGGTCCAGGGAGGGCCAGGCACCCAGAAGCATCTCTGCTATTGCAGATGAAGGAAGGTAGATGAACCCTATCCAGAGAGGCCTGAAAGTGGTGTTGTGGATGGATGTCTTTTTGGGTGTGCAGCTGGGAGAGATCCTGAGCATAGTGCCTGTGCTTCTCTCCTGAGGTTTGTGCTATTACTGGATCAAAAGAGAAGCAGCCCGGGGAGTGGAGAGCCACAGCACAGCCAGCAGAGGAGAGCATCCTAGCTGCAGGGCTGGAGTTAGGCTCCTGCCTCTCTCCTGAACTTGCAGTTCAAGTGTTGTTGCCCACCTGCCAGCCTGACTGGCCAAAGGCATGAACTCTGGGTGGGGAGCTTGTCTCTATCACTCCAGTCTAAAGTGTGTTCACCTTATATGTATGAACTCAAAATACTTTCCAGGGATCAGTAAGCATTCAGAAGCCCTGAATTAAAGAGGCTATTTGGACGTATCTTCATAACGCCTCTCATTTCTCCTTCCTCTATGCTATCTTCTATTAGTGTGTGCATGCACTGAACTGCTTGGGGTGGTACTTGGGCTATCTGCACTATCAAAGGGCAGGAACTGGCTACTGATTTAGACTGTCTGAGTTGGACTTTTCAAAGAGAGCTAATTGCTTTTCCTTCAAGGGTAGCCTGATCTCTGCACTAGCTGTGCACACGATCTGCACTGTTACTACTGGAATAAGCATATGCTTTCTGAAGCATGTGTAACCTGAGCATTGAGGAATTGTCTTTAAATCTTTTTTTTTTCTTGATTAGTCATGAGGCATAATTTTGATTTCTACTTTTCCAGCAGAACTGTTAATTGTTTTAAAGATGTCACACTCAGGAGTTACCAAGGCATCTAGAACGCCAGTCACAAACTTTTGCACCATGCTGACCACCATTGCCACCATTACAGAAGTAAAGAGATGAAAAGAAGCAATTCTATGTTCCTCTTCTCAAAAAAAAAAAAAAAAAAAAAAAAAAAAAAAAAAAAAGCATTAGGTCTACCTACTTCATCACTTGGATTTTAGTGCAAATCCACTGAGCAGCACATGAAGACTAAGCTCTTAATTTTATTCTGGGTAGCATCACTCAAAAGTGCTTAATGTGGCCATCCTTAGAAAATGAACAGCTGATCAGTGGCTGTTCTTTTCCAATGTGTGTGAGCTGGCACATGGGCCATGCTGCTGGAAGAGACTGTACAAGCTAGTGCTCTCAACACAAAAAAATGTTTTTGAACAGAATGCTGGTTTTCTAAAGAGCACATTTTGGCTGAGAATATAATGGGAAGAAATGTAGTTATTTCTATTTTTAATTAAAAATATCACACAGCATTGGAGGCAGAGTTTCATTCATTAATCTAATTAGCCTCCCCTATTAACAGAGAAATGCAGAGTTGCCACCTGGATAAAACAAGGAAAATTCATACTTCACTGAAATTTCTGAGACATGTCATGCTGAAAAATAAACAAAACAAAATAAAACAATTACAGACTGTCAAAAAAGATTGGCAGAATTTTAAAAATATTTCTTTTTTTCCCAAATTACATACATATGTTATTACATTTCAGGAATTTGAACACTTCCTAATGTGTGATATCCATGTCAGCTGTAGGAAAAAGTTTGTATCACTCAAACCTTGCATAAAATGAAATTATGTATCAGTAACAAATTATTCCTAAATATTTGTATCAAATATTCTGATATGATACTGATTAATACTGACCATATGATTGCATAGATACATCTCCTACAAATCTGAAAACCATTTGTTCCTTCCTCAAGTCCTACTAGGCCTTTGCCTTTTGAATGTTGGTGTTTCACTGCTTTCCTGACAGATTATCTGCTATTCATCACATACAGAACATTGACCATGCTTTGTTTGTGCAGATTAGTGGTGCCCTGTCACTCTGTAGGTTAGTGTGTAATTCCTTCTCTGCAGATTCCTTCCCCACCCTGCTCAGTTGCAGTCCATAGATTTCTTTCCTTAAATGAAATGCTCAGTTCTTAATAATGCTTCATATGTTAAGAATTAACACATGCAGTAGCTAGAGAGCTTGGACCTGCTTTTCATTTTCAGTAAAACTGTACTTGCTCTGTTTACACCCATTTTTAAATCTGCATTTTAAATCTGTCCCAAAGGAGTCTAAAGTACCTCAGCCACAATGCAGAGGCACAGAAGTGCTACTTCTAGGATCTCCAGAGTATCCTCTGTAGTCTCCTTCCTATGTGGGAGCCTGGGATTGAATAATGTGGTGTAAAGAGGATGCAAACATGGTGCCTGACCCCTCAAAGTGGTAACCAGAGAATAGTTAGCATTACAGTATTTTACTGTCCACCTCTCCCTTCTCACTGTGTTAGACTGCTTCCAGGCCATATATTCTGTCACCTTTAAGGGGGGTATAAAATTTTAGGAGCATACTGAACCCTTTACACATCAACAATTAAGTACCCACTGAAAGAAGAAACGAAGTCACTCAGCTAGGTCTTTCTCCAGATATACTTTGGCTGTAATTGCCCTTCATTAAATCTCAAAATATAACAGTCTCAGAATTGGCATTCCTGTGAATACTTAAGAAGTAACACTAGAATGAAATTAAAGGTTTGAGTCTTTTTTTCAGTGTGTTGCAGAGGGATTAGTTATGCGGTTTTGTTAAACAATAGCAGTATTTTTAAAGCTAAACCCTGCTGCACAGCTCCAGAAAATATAGCCTAAGGGCCTATCTTAAATTAAATAAAGCAAGAAAAATTTAAATTAAAGCTGTCATGTACCTTGCTGTTGTTACATATATAATGCAGATTGGCATAGGCAGTATCAAATTGAGTTTTTTCAAATGCGTTTTCTTGGCACAGCCATTATATTTCTTCCAGATACATAAATCAAATGAGAAGTTTTGTGCCGCTGTATAGTCAAATCTTTCACCTGAAAGTAATAATAATATAATTTTGGGCTATTTATTGCTCTTGAGTAAGACCAAAAGATTCACCCTGTTATAGTAAGGCACTATAATATAAATCTGAAGATTGCATATGTCAGACTGTTACTTACTTTTCTGTTTATTGTCCTTTACATATTTTATCAAATTAAGTATGAGCAGTTCTATTACAAAGTATGAATGCAACTCAAGTTATGCATTTAGGGTGGAATTCACTTCTGTGAAAATGCTCCCAGGAGGCCCTAGCTGCTGCTTAAACAACATTTGAGTCTATGGATCGCTCACTGAGACTCCATCATGCCCATGGGTGGGACTATACAAAGGTAGCTTGGAAGAACTGCATTGACTGGTAGGCAATCCATCTTTCCAAGGGAGGCTAAAGTGGAACAGTGAGTCTTATTCAGGCCACAGATAATTTTCACTTGCTGTAAGCAGTAAGATGATTTCATTGAAAAAGCATTTCTAAAGTTAGCTTGGCTGATTCAGAAGTTTTAAAGAAACATCAGAAATAATTAGTTGTCATTAAGATTTAATCATGTGTAAAATGTTGATTTAAGTGCTACCAGTTGTTGCTTGAAAACCACTTGAGAATGAAATTACCACTTAATATATCTTTTCTGCTGGCTCTTTTGGGGAATACCATTCTTTCCATGCTACTGTTCTAAATTTTCATCAAAGAGCCTCTGTGTTCATGTGATGCACAGGAGAAATTTTTAGAGTGCAAAGTGACCTCAGGTTGTTGGGTTTTGTTGTTTGTTTATTTGTGTTTGAGGTTTTGTTTGTGGTTTTGGTTGTTTGTTTGCATTTTGGTTTGTTTCTATTATTATTTTCCCTTTGGTGGAAAGTCTTCTAAGTGGAAACAATTTTGTGCTGTAAAGCCAATGTATTTTGAGTGGGTAGCACTTGAGGTACCTTGCACAGTATAGTCATATGCCAGCTGATGTGCCCAGCCACTAAGCAGGGTGTATTCATCTATATGGAGCTCTGTATTGCTGCCCCACAGAGTACCATCATGCTCCTAAGCTACAGGCTGATGTGCTTTAAGCTAGTTAAAGTAACTCTGCATTTTCCTCCAGTCTTTGGTATAATACTGGTGGATCTAGTTAGAGCATCTACACACCTTGCTTGCTTCCAACATGTGAAGAACCAGAGTTAGTCTGCAGTAATCACCCTGACATCACTTGTTTTTCAAGGGCATAGCTTTTTCCATTGCTGGACCACATCCCTGTGGCTGAGGCTCAGTGCCATCCCTTCCACATCTGGTGTTGTACCACCAGTAGGCAGCCCTGGTATTCTTGGTAAACCGCAGCTCAGACTAAACAAGTGTGGTCCAAACCCTATGGCAGCCAATGGGACTCTCTCCACTGCCTCCAACGGGGCTTGAGTCAACCCCCACATCAGTCCACAGCAAAGCTGGAAGATCTGTCTTAATGACTTCCCTCATACATTTATTGGAGCTGCCTCTGTAAATGAACAGTTTTAGGTAAAAAGACATGATGTTAGTATCTCAGACTGATAATCATTTTTCTCACTCACTGGGTGGCTGGTGGAGGAGTTGCCTACCAAACTGGAATAAGTGCAAATTCAGGATCTTCTCCATGTAGGGTTTTATGTATGACTACTACAAGAAGTTCCTCTTTGCTCTGAAAAGCCACCAGTTTAACATTAGTGTGTATGTGTGCACATGATTTGACTGTGTCCTTGAGGCAAACATGTTGCCAAGGAGAAAAAATAAACCCAGCTCACCACTATGACAGCTACTTTATTGCAGCATTTTGGGGGATGCAGGGCTGGTAGGTGCTAGCTAAGAAAGCTTTTCATGCTGGGGTGATACGTTAATTCATGACTGGCATGGTTGCATTTTGGATTGACTACTGATGCTTAAATGGTATGCTTAGCTTCAGGAGTTTAAGAGGGAGATGAGGACAGCCAGAATTTCAAAAGTGCTGAGCAACCAAAAGCCTCAATATGGGCAGTGAAACATAAAATTAGTCTTCAAATAGCGGCATAGGACCCCACAAGAGTTATGACCACTGTCATTATTTGTGACTATTTCTATCATTACTGCTTTATTTCCAGTGCAGCATTTATTGAGTCTAGAGCATTTAGAGCCAGTGGTTGTGGTGGTCCCCTGGTCTGGCACAACACATACACTGTCAGTAGGTAGGTTGTCTCTGACCCAGCACTTTTGGAGATAAGTCTTCTTCTCTTCCTCCTCATTAGTAGGTGTTTCGTATTTTGAGCAGGGACATATTGATGGTGGTGTTCAGTGGTTAAAGTTGGGGAATAGCACTTTAAGACAAAGCAGAAGGTGAGTATGAAAAAGGAAAGTGACTAATCATTGGCTTTGCCATTGCACACCAATCAGCTTCACAGCCCTATAATGCTAATCACAAAAATCAGCAGACAATGGGAATTACAATTTCCTTACAAGATACTACTTCTGGTTTTGCCTAGGATGCTCTTCTTTGCTAACTTCCTGCATGATCCTTGCCCACAAAAGAAGGCATATGTGGTTTGGGAAGTGCTCTGTCTCCCAGTATTTCATATTTTATGAAACCACAAATCCAACAGTCTTACAAGCTCTTGAAATGAAATAAAACTTGAGAAATGTAATCCATTACCATTATAATAGAATTTCTATAAAAATAATAAAAGAAAAACAAGAGAAAATAGATCCTGAAAGTTATAGGCCAACTGGGAAGTTGTTGTGGCTTTGGCCTAGCTATCACCAAGTCAGACTTCAGCCTTCTCCCAGGCAGCAATCTAATTGTAAATTATGTATATACAGAACATCATTCCTTAGCTTTGGCTTTTAGTGACCCCCTTCCCTTCTTTCCCTTTCTTCACTCCAACCTCACACATAAGAAATATTGAAGTGTTTGCACTAATGGAGAAATGACAACGTGCAGTCAAACTTAAACCAGCTGTTTCCCCACACTGTGAGCACAAAGAGCCAGGCTGGTAATATTTATAGCTTGACTGGCCTCTAGTGAGCCAGACGCTGACTGCCTTAATTTGCCATGATGGCCTTAAGGCTTGAAGCAGCTGTAAACTGCAAGATAGCCATGGAAAGTTAAGCAAAAGAGGAAAAGAAAAAGAAAAAAAGTGGGGAAAAAAAGATTGCTTCAAATAACAAAAATTACTGTTTGATTGAAAATGAATGGCTGCTCGTGCACAACGCAATAAAAAAGCATTTTCTGCTTTCCTTACAGAAAGCCAACAGTGTTGCTTGTGTTGGCATGAGATGTTTGCTTTCTTCTTTTGCTGGAGGAAGCAACCCAAGGCACCTCTACCTGTCACATCAGGGCTTTTCTGAGCAACCCCTGGGCAGGTCCCATGCAACCCTGAGGACCTAGAGCCCAGGGTACCCCATATGGTAGTTCCTGCCCCTGTTTTTGATGCTGTAGGGATGTGCAATCATGGGGCTGCCCCATGTCTGTTGTGGCTGTTGAAAACCATTTTTATTACCCCTTCATTTGTCTCACATGGAGCGGTGCCCAATGAAGACTTCAGTTTTGTATTTTTTTTTCTTTTTTGTTTTCTTTTCTTTTTTCTTTTTTCTTTTCTTTTCTTTTCTTTTCTTTTCTTTTCTTTTCTTTTCTTTTCTTTTCTTTTCTTTTGTTTTCTTTTCTTTTCTTTTCTTTTCTTTTCTTTTCTTTTCTTTTCTTTTGTTTTCTTTTCTTTTCTTTTCTTTTCTTTCTTTTCTTTTCTTTTCTTTTCTTTTCTTTTCTTTTCTTTTCTTTTTTCCTTTCTTTTCTTTTCTTTTCTCTTTTCTTTTCTTTTCTCTTTTCTTTTCTTTTCTTTTCTTTTCTTTTCTTTTCTTTTCTTTTCTTTTCTTTTCTTTTCTTTTCTTTTCTTTTCTTTTCTTTTCTTTTCTTTTCTTTTCTTTTCTTTTCTTTTCTTTTCTTTTCTTTTCTTTTCTTTTTTCCTTTCTTTTCTTTTCTTTTCTCTTTTCTTTTCTTTTCTTTTCTTTTCTTTTCTTTTCTTTTCTTTTCTTTTCTTTTCTTTTCTTTTCTTTTCTTTTCTTTTCTTTTCTTTTCTTTTCTTTTCTTTTCTTTTCTTTTCTTTTCTTTTCTTTTTTCTTTTCTTTTCTTTTCTTTTTATTTTCCTTTATATTTTTTCCTTTTTTTTTCTTTTCTTTTTTTTTCCTTTACTTTGCCTTCTCTTGCCTTGCCTTTGGACTGCTTTTAATACTCACCTCATGGCAAAGATAAACAGACTGTCACCATGACTTCAGCATCACCTTAAGCCAGCTTTAGCTGCCAGCACAGGTCCCAAGGGGCTTCCCTCCCTTCCATAGACCTTGGCAGCTCACTGCCACCCTGGCTCTTTCCTGTGGCTGAGCATTGCCCTTACACAGCTCCCCTGTGTGGGTGGTGGAGTATCAGGTTATAGCTAAGCACTGAGTAACCCACCCATTTATTTACTTTTTTGTGTACTTTCTGGGGAAGCAGCTCCCCAGCCCGGTTCACTAAGCAGTTGTGTGAGAGCCTGTCTGAGCACTCCAGGGGTATGTTGGCTGTGTGCATTTTCTGACATTTTAATGGCTCTGTTATGCTGGAGTCCTCTGCAAGGAATTTTGCATTGCTTTCACAAGAAGCTTTGGAAGGTAAAATAAAACCTCTGCTCTCCTTTTAGCACCTTAAGTGTGATGGTACTCATGCAGCACATTTAAGGGCAGGTACCTGCACAGGAGCAGAGAGCTTAGTGCACTTGCAGAGCGTGGCCTGGTGTATGCACAGAATAAGCCAGATAGTCACCTTCAGCTGTGCAGCTGGGCAATGAGTGTTGAAAACCAAACTGTCAAAGCAAGTGTTGGGGCCTATGATATCACCACTGAAAGCACTTTTCAGTTTTATGTAGCACCCACAGGGATCACCACTGTTGCCAGGGGAGCAGCCCCTGGGGCTCTGTAAAGCTGCTAGAGCAATCACACTCCTGCTCCAGTGGCTGGGAATCGCAAACTCTTCACCAGGGAGAATCAAGCTGTCCCCAGTGATTGCTGCCAAAGGGGAACCCAAAGAGGAATCTGTGGGACCCCTCTTGTCATGTCACAAATGCAGCAGGTCTCAGCAGTTGTGAATCCTACTCATTCATGAAGAGAAAGAGGTGTAGAGAGGGGCAAGGAAGAAAGTTCAGGGCTTCAGCTGTGTAACCCTTTGAATAGATGCTGTGGACTAAAGCACATCAGGTGTGCTGTACGAAACAGCAGTGTACCTTAAAGCTGGATATCTGAGGAAAGTTCTGTGGTTTTTCGTCATGTGCCACTTTTTCAGTGTCAAACCATTTTACAGGAAGGAAGCACTGACCAAATTCACTACAGCTTGAGCTGTTGCAGTGAATGGAGACGAGCCTGAACATTCTTTGCAATGCACTTAGTATGAGCTGACCTTTATATGATGTGATTTTGGCTAGACATACGATTTGCCTATTTTGACTCTAAGAGAGCTGGCATTGCAGAGCTCTACCCCTTGTACATAAGGACAGAGAGGGGTTTTCCCATCCCTGATGGCACCATTCCCCTCTTTCTCTTGTCATTGGCAATATGAAATGGGCAAAGTGAGGTGAGAAATCTGTATCCTGTAGGCCAGTGTCATGGTTTGTTCACCAGAGCCTTACAGAATAAAATATCTTGGTAGCTCAGCATATCCTCTGACCTGACCAGCCATGGGCTGGATGGGAATCATGCATGAAAAACTCTTCAAAGATATCTGTACAATGCTCTATCTCTTGAGACTCTTTTTCTCTAAGTAGCCTTTGTAAGAAAGCTGTCCAAGGTGTGGTTATTAAATAAACTTGTTAAGATAAGTAGATATTTGGAGAATACAATTTTTCTTATATATTTCCCTCTGTAATTCAGAAATATTAAACAGAGGGGTTTATATTATAGGAATGTCAAAGAGATCAGGTAAGGTTTTGCTGACTCCTAATCAGTGCTTTGCATTTTAACACAACATAGGTGTTTTATGTCACATCAGGAAAAATAATAGCATAGTGCAGAGGTAAAAATGTGCTTCATACACTTAATTTTGTTTCATACACTTATTTATGAACTTCTATCCATACATTTATTTATGAACTTATATCTGTTTTCATCATAGTCAATGGCTGGCAAAACTCCCATCCCTTTCAGTAGGAGAGGGTGCTTAAATTTAGCTATCAAATCAGCTTGATTCTAAGGTTTAAAGACCTATGGAGAAATACTTTCCTCAACAGATATTTATCAGCAATCAGACCTGAATCAGCTCAGGACTGAACAAAGTGCTCTGGGGTTGCATATCTGTAGTCTTTCCTATTTATTTATAATTTTATTTATTTATTTATTTATTTTTAAGTTCCAGGTGTAACAGAGTGTGTTTGCAAAGGGTAAAAATAACATGCAGCTATGAAGAAAAACATCTTGTGTTTCATTTCAGACCTGCAGCTAAGGATGAATCACTGCAAAGCTGCACCCTTTACACTGGGCACACGTTCTGAAAGCTGCTTTTCCACTGCTCCTGCTCCCCTGGTGGTTCAGAAATAAAGCAGACTCACAGAAAGTTTTAAAGAAAAAAAAAAAAAAAGAAAAAAAGGTTGTGCAGACAATCACTCTCTTGTTCTGGACACTAAAAATACCATTTTCTACCGTCTGCTTGCATTTTCAGTTTTGTTTTCATATACCGTAGAAATCCATTCCAGCCATTTGAATTAAGACTTGGTTCAGTTGTATGCACAAGCACATGCTCAGTTTGAGGTACTTCAGTAGACCTTTCAGCTCCCATGCTGCTGCTTATGTGCTTGAAGTTAAACATGATCTTAGAATATATACTGATTTGCTTGTCCACCCAGTAACCTAATGGGACAAAACCCTTGGCCATCTGCTTCTGGATTTTAATGAAAAGTTATGACTTACTTATGGTCTTCTTCCCCACCCCCATCTGTTTATATTCAGATCAAAAAACCAGCTCAGAAGCCCTGTCAGGTTGCCAAAAGCTGTGTGCTACTACAGGATCTTGCACATTATGTACTGTTCAGTGTTTACAAGACTGTTTTAATACATGATTGCCCATAGAAGTAGTGTGGGCTAATAGTGATGTGATATTTCACATGGCAGCAAAAAAGAGCTGTACCCTAAGCTCCCTTTCACAGAAAACCACAATAAAGTAGCTGTGCCAGTTAGGCCAAAGGATGCTGCTAGCAGTCTGTCTTCCCAAAACAAACCTAAAAAGTCAGTGAATGGGCGAAATGGTTCTTTCTTTTGTCTTTGTAACCTAAGTGGCCTTGGGAGTCAGGATGGGCAACTGCACAGATATAAGAGCAGGAGTTGGATCATGTTTGCAAGTAGATGTGATTTAGTGTGTAGACTCACTTATGCATATATGCCATTTGTATTTGTTAAGATAAACATTTTAGTCACAAGCAATCATCACAAAAGCTCTTTTTCAACATGTTTACTTCTGAAAGAAAAAGTTACTTTGTTTTGCATAGCTCTGTTTAGGCAGAAGTAAACGGCATTCCAGAATTATATTTAGAGCTATGCAGTGGGATAGAAAAGTTAAAACTGAGAGAATAATGCCCAAGTATTCTGGATCTAAGAGCAAAAGCTAATTTCACCACCATTTAATGACAAGCAAGACCATGTGCTGCCTGTATCTTACTTTGTGATTATTATTCAGTCCTGTGGCTGACAAAGCCTTTGTAGGACATTTAGAGAAGGCAGGTTTCTTATGTAATGTGTTACGTGGCACCCAAGATATTCTATATCTGAAAAAAGATAGGTGAAGCCAACATTTCCCAGGCAACATTCAAGGCCCTGTTCCTTCTCCTAATGAAGGTGACAGTACCCATTGAATGGTTTCTGTGATATATTTTATTTTTAAATTGAAAGCATCAGCAGGTTTTTTTTTTTTAATTAACACAGAGTAGTAAAATTAGTAGTTACACTGCATAGAAAAAGCTGATATACTTAAAATGTACTTTTAGTATTTAAGATGTATACTACCTTTTCAGTTTACCAAGTGCTAGTTATTTTTTAGAACATGTCTGAGAATTGTAACTGCATTAATTCCTGACCCAATGGCCTGAATCACTTGGGCACTGGATGAAATTTCTGCCACATCCTTTTGATATATGTTGAGCAGACAGTGATCCAACTGTATATTTGTTTTCCTCTTTTGTCCTCAAACAACAGCAAAACTCTTCTTGGGAAAACATCTATATTCCTACCAGCGTTGGGCTTGCAGTGACATTGATGCCCAGCACTTGCAAGAGCTGGGAATTTTGAGCTGGGGAGAGCAAAAGGCTTTGGGTGAAACAGACTTCAGGGGAAAGATGCTGAAATGTGCTTGCAGGAGACTGAGTCTTGGATGGTGTCTTGGTTCTCTGGACTGCAAATTAGTTGTAAGGAACTCAAATGAAGTGTCACAACCTGACTTCCTGCTTGTTTAGTAAGACCATAGCACAGTTTCAGGGGTTAAATGGCAGAACTAAAAGAAAGCTTGTTAGCAATATAGTGTCACTAAAGAAACCAAAATCCAACCTAACACCTTCCTTCCCTTCTCAAACGGCCTTTTTACATTTATAGGTATTCCCCGTGGCTCTGTTCTTTATTTTGATTTTTGTAACAATTTTTCTCTCTGATGAAACACATTGTAGACATTAAATTAAGGGACAAATATGTCTTGTGTCTGCCAGAAGGAAAACTGTGATGCAATTAAAATGCCATTAGGGAACCCCCTGTGGGATGTTAAACCTAAAGACTCTATTCAAAAAGCAAAGCCAAAATTAAAGAGGTGTCTGGTTCCAGATCCTCTGCAGTTTTCCATTTCTTGACTATAGTACCATGGAGACTGTGCTAGTCAGGAGCTGAAAAGTTTTTCCAGTCATGTGTGTGGTATTTTGAATCATGGCTTTGGCAAATGTTCCTTTTCTGTAAGCCATACATAGAAGTGTGTCTACACTGCATGAAAAAGTGCAACTGAGCGTGGTCCTTATGGAACAATGACAACAGTACAGATGGGAAGCTGTCCAGGCTTCGGACAAGCCTCCTGCAAGTAATAATAGTTTTCCCTCAGCAAATCTGCATGAAGTGCATCTTTGTATTTGCTGAGTTGTCTGTGGGGTGTTTGGAGAGAGAAATGCAGCTACTTGGAACCATCAGGCTCAGCAAGCCCATGAACCAAGCCTCCATTACATCACAGTCTCTGGAAAGAAATCGTTAGTGTTTATATGTTTGAAGCAATATAAGAGCCTGTGATCCTTTGAAGATAAAAATACAGTCCACTGAGGCTAGTTTTTTTTTTTTTCTGAGGTGGCTGAAGGAATCAGCAAAGTCAGTGAGTGGCAGATACTGAGTTTTCCAGTGGCAGCCCAGCCTTAGTGATTGAGTGCTTTTTTCAGTTTCATTCAGTGTGATTCTTTGAGGATATTAGTAGAGATTGGAATAATAATAGAAGCACACCTCTCTTCTCTGTCTAGGAATTCTCCTGATGACTGCAGCGTGGCAAAAGGAGGGAAAATGGTTAGCAGCTCAGACAATGTTGGGATGAACTATGGAAACTACATGGAAGAGAAGCACGTTCCACCCCCAAATATGACTACAAATGAACGAAGAGTCATTGTACCAGCAGGTTAGACCCTCTCTTCAAAAATTTCAAGCAAAAAATTGCCCCTAAGTTTGCTAACATTATTTAAGAAGATTTGGAGAAAAAGTGGCAACGTGATACATGTGATCAGGAAGAAAAGAGCAGTATTTTCCCATGGTTATTAAGAGAACAAGCTGAGAAATATTATAGTGAAGCTTCTGCCTCAACTTTTTCTCCCTATTTCAGCAGCAGAGCTGCCTGAATATAGGCACTCAGATCATATCTGACTTCTCTCACTCCTTTTGAAGTGTTTCACCCTGAAGTGGTCAAAATGAAGAGCTGCTTCCATTTCCTAAGACCATGGACTAGCTGGGTGCAGAATGTGTGGGAGGGAAAAAAGATCACTGTACCACATGATATCCTTGCATGTACCAAATGCCTTCAGCATGCTAAAAACACAATAGTCTTGTCAAGCTTGGTTTGGGGATCCAGCAGCTAACTGAACAGGAAGGTATTAAATCCTCTCTGCCTTGTCCTCCAGACAAACCTCTGCTGGAAAGTTTGTTGCCTCAGTTTGTAAAATAATTAGCATGCCAATGGCTAATTAATATTAGATCATCATGACATATATAGATGTTCATAAACCACTGGCTATACACAGCATAGACACTACACCTGCAAACTGCACACAGAAGGGAATGTTTTTCTACCAGTTCCTCTCCAGTAGAGATGTGCCTATATGAAACATTTCTGCTACTGCTATGTTGCTTAATATTCTTACAGTTTTTCAGTTGCTAAGGCATGCAAGAGTACTAACTGTGGCCAATTTTGCAAGCTGTGATTATTTCAGTTATTTGTCAAGATACGTGCGGACAAGTATGTTGCAGTACCCTCTGCAATGATATTGACAGTTCTGTTCTGAAGACAAAAGAGTGATGCACAGTCCTGCTAGCTGGAAGCAGACCACACAGAAATCCATGACATTTGAATGCTCTTCTTAAATATTTATCTTCCTGATGTTTGTAATTTTTTTTAAGATTTTAGTAACCCTTAGCATGGTTAGCTCAGCAAGATCTTTTCTCAGTGTATTCCTGGAGGTGTGTTTTTCAGGTGGATTTGAGTGACATGCAAGGAACAAGATGGTCACAGTCATAGCCTTGCTATTTTGAGGTCCCTAGAAGAAATGTATAGCTAAAAATCAGTTGGATTTATTTGACTACTGCATAGGCAATGTGCAGCTTATGTGGCAGCGCTTAGGAATGAAAAAAGCAAAATTTTCAGCTGTGTAGCTTTCTAGTTATACTAAATAAGGAGCATTCAAAAATTATACACATAATCAAAATGTTTTGGTAAACTTCCTGGTGTTTGTTTACTTGAAGCCAAACTGAATGTAGTTGGGAGTTCTCTGCAGTAGGTGTGGTCAGTCTCATCCAGACCCTCAGTTTGCCACCAGACTTGCGTCCCTCTAATTTGTTTTGTATTTCATACCACGTGGAGGGATTCACTTAAGGGAGATTTTAGTGCACTTTCAAGAGCAGAGAAGCCCTCTGAGGCTCCAGAAGATTAAATATTCTGACTTGCAAGGGCTTAAAATACTGAGAGAAGCATCAGAAAGGGGAAGGGACTAAATGGGTGAAGTGTTGCAGGGTAGCAAGAGTATGAAAGACTGAATAGTTTCTAGCCTATGGAAAGTGTTCCACCCTCTTTCAGACCAGTCCAAACAATAGTCAGAAGAGAGGAAGTAGCACTGAAGTTAAGCCATAGCAAAGCTGTTAGACTGTCATCCAAGTCTGACCTCTGTGTACTCCATTCTCAGTCTTTAGGATATCGTAAAATCAGAGTCATTTAGTTTGGAAGGCACAAACTCTCAAGGAGTTGGTTTCCACTTGGCTTTAATCTTTTATCTGCAAAAAAAGAAGCTGTCTTCCATTATGGGCTTAGGAAGAAGAGAAGGCTCTGGGGAGACTTTATAGCAACCTTCCAGTACTTGATGAGGGCCTACAAGAAAGCTGGGGAGGAACTTTTTGCAAAGGCTTGTGGTGGTAGGATAAGGGCTTTACACTGGAAGAGGGTAGATTTAGACTAGATATTAGGAAGAAATTCTTTACAATGAGAGTGGTGAGATACTGGAACAGGTTGCCCAGGGAAGTTGTGGATGCCCTCTCCCTGGAAGTGTTCAAGGCCAGGTTGGATGGGGCATTAAGCAACCTGGTGTAGCAGAAGGTGTCCCTGCCCATGCCAAGGGAGTTGGAACTAGATAAATGTCTAATGTCCAGTCCAGCCCAAACCATTCAATGATTCACGTTGATGGGTGCTTGCTGTAACTCAAGAATAGGAAAAGGGAGAATGAAAGAAAAATAGAAAAGGAGATAAAAGAGCAAAATAGAAAAGGGCAAGGTAGAAATTTAGGTTAAAATCAGTGATTCATTCAAAAACACAAGGTATTTGGTCTTTATGTTCTGTTAGTCTGGACTAGTTCTTGGTTTTTTCCCCAGATGGTTTGGCAGTCCTTCAGGAAGTTAAGTGAAAACCCATGCAGGTATAACAATGTAAACCAATGCAACAGAGCAGTCTAGGAAAGGAGGTGCAGAATATTTTAACATGATCCACTGTAGTTTATGAAATAACTAGCCAAATTTGTGAGGGCTTCCTTAGCCTATGCCCAAGAAACAGTACTTCTGACCTGAGTGGAAATTTCACCTGAATATCAAGATACAAATTCAGCAGACAGCTTTGAAAATGGCTCAGATACAAGTCTCAGTGCTGCTAGTGGGTTCTCTTAAAGACTTCCCTAAGGAACATCATCAGCATGAGGACAGGATGCTATGTTAATCTGTGGATAATAGTGCATAAAAGTAGCAAGAACAAAAAATATTTGGAGAAGGAGCTCAACAACAGAGGGTTTATTGTGAATAGTCAGACTTTACAGGTCTTCCCTAATTTTTTTTTCCAGAGGTAGTTATTCTCCTTTGCAATCAACAGGCCAGACTAATTCCTCACTTATCTCCAGCAGTCAGTAAGCAGATTAAGGTGTTTTCAGGTTGGTGTGGTCTGCATTTATGTTACTGGTGCAGCGCATCAGCACTCTCCCCTCTCTGCCTGATTTTATACTTTGTGATACCACCAGATCCTACGTTATGGAGCACAGACCACGTACGCCAATGGCTGGAGTGGGCGGTGAAGGAGTACGGACTCCCGGATGTGGACATCTTGTTGTTCCAGAACATCGATGGGAAGGAGCTGTGCAAAATGACTAAAGATGACTTCCAGAGGCTCACTCCAAGCTATAATGCAGATATCCTCCTGTCGCACCTACACTACCTCAGAGAGAGTAAGCTTGTTTTCTGTCCTTATGGTAATGGCTACAATCAATTGGTGGTTGGTAGAATTGTAGATTTAATGGTGTGGATACACTCAGCTGGGTTTTCAAACATTTGCTGTGAATGTTGCTATTCCTAAGAACATTGTGGGGAGTCTGATTCAAAGCCTTTTGAGTTTGATTAAAAGATTCCAAATAATTTCAGTTGGCTTTCACTCATGTTCTTTGAGAAAAAAAAATTAATTAGGGAATATTTCTACATTTCCATCTCAGAGAAAAATCAAATTGAAACCCAGTGTATTCATCCACATCCTGTAGGAAGAAAATCACGTGGGACTCAGTGCTAATGTTTTTTCTGGTCACATACTCATTTCTTTTTGTTTTAATGATGAGAATGCTAAATAAGAGTGCAAACATTGATTCATAAAGCAAATTCCAGGCATGATTGTAAGGACTGACAGCAGTTTGCTCTGAATTGAATCAGGAATATTTCACTGAATTGAATAAAAGTTCTGTAAATTCATGGGAAAAGAAAAAAAAAAAGGAAACAGTCCCTGAAATAGTAGAAACAGTAGTGCATAGCTAGCATTTCAAAGGGAAAGAAGGGACTAGTGAATTCTTGGTTTAAGGGTTTTCATCAAAGCTTAAGGAAGTTTCGCAGGTTTGCCTCAGTTTTGAGAAGTTAAAGTGAACATGATTTTTAAAGAAAAAACCAGCAAGCATTGCAACACCAGTGCGGTGCAGTCTTCTCCACACGCACATTGTCAATAATCAGTCAGAAATATTTTGCGTTCATAATGTTGCATAAACGAATGCCCTACTTTAAGCTATGCCACACATGCTTCCCTCCAAGCTGCAGGCTGAAACTGACTGTCAGTAGACTTGCATTCAAACAATCCTGTCAGGGGAAAATATGGTTTTAAAAAAAAAAGGTAATTCACAATTTTTTTTTTTTCATTTTGGTGTTGCTTTTTGTTTTGTTTTGTAGCTCCTCTTCCACATTTGACTTCAGATGATGTTGATAAGGCCTTACAAAACTCTCCACGGTTAATGCATGCTAGAAACACAGGTAATGCTGGCACTGCTCCCATTGCTATAGGTCATCTTCTAAAAGCACAGGATTCCTTTTTACGGGTTGCTTGCTTAAAATGGAGATGGTAAATCAGAAAGGAGACTAGTGTATCCTCTCCTTGCTCTCTGTGTGAGTTTTATGCACAGACACACAGAAAAAAGGTGAGATCACACGGGGCCACATAGTGCACAAACGGTTTCCTTGCTGGTAATTTCTTGTGTCCTACAAGAGAATGGGATCCCTGACGTATGAATAACTTCAGTCTCGGGGCCTGTGTCTCTGAGGACTTTTTTTCTTATTCTGTCTCGTTGTACTGTCAGATCTACTCCACACATCCCTAGAAGGTTGGTGGAGCTCAAAAGTGCTTCAGCGCTTGGCAAAGTGCTGTAAGCTCTAATGAATGAGAACGCTCTCCCCTGCCATGCAGTGTATATTGTATAATAGAGAAAAAAAACAACACTCTCTTTAGGCAGTTAGCTCATCACATTTGTCAACTATATGGGACTTGAGCTGGAAACCCCACTACGTTTGATGTTGTCATCTCCACTAAGTCTGATCTGAATGTAAAATGACCTTTTTTTCATCCTTCTAATGATTCAGCCCAGAAAATTACTGAGTGTAGGCAGGAGAACAATACATGCCTCAAAAACATCTGTCTTACAGGACATGACTTAAAATATTTATGAAATAATTCAGAATATATTTTATCTAGCTCTAACAGTTGTGCAACAGAGGATGACATGGAATTGTATGTATAGTGTCAGTATACATACTGATTTAAGATATTTGGAATATTGCATGATCATGCCTGAGGGTATTAGTTACCTACAGTGACCAGAAATAACAATTCTTTATAAAAAATGAAAAAGATAATACAAAGGATAAGGCAAAAAAAATCCCAACGAACCAAACCAAACAAAAAAAAAAACCTAAAAATTGAACAAACAAACCACAAAAGCAAAGAAAAAAATGAAGCCAAACAAACAAAAAACCCACCTTGGATTGCAGTGCCACTGTTGTAAATAGCAGTGAGCTTCTAGCAAAGTTAGCTAGATTAGAAGATCTCTGTCTGAGATCAGGTGTTTGCCACTGGCCATAAAGTCCTATTGTGGGCTACAGGCTTGTTACAAACCCCACCAAAAGCAACAAAATTTTCCCACTGGCTTTGATAGGGTTTGGAATAAGCCTTATGCCCTTTCTAAAAACAGATAGACTTGGCCGCCTTCATCTCTGGCTTTCCAGATTCTAATTTGCTAAGCAGTGTCCACATACAGTTATCCAAGTGTTGTTCAGAAGTTCTATGTGTTATCTTTTTCTATGTGTGTGCACTGACAATGATATTTTGAAATTAATGTCACCAAAATGAGATTGTCTCAATGTCTGTCATTGGGAGTGTGAATAATATGCTGATCACTAGCTTAGGGAAAATTAGTGGTTCTGCTGACATGACAGTTTTGGAGTGGGATTTTCAAAGGACCCCAAATAGTTAGAAACAAGTTGTTCTTGATGTCAGCAGTAATTACATAAACCCTTGTGACCCTTTTAATGGTCCTACAGATGGTCATTAGAAGTATACTGATGTAGTTTAGTTGGAGCAGTTTCAGAACCTGAGATAAGTGAGATACCATTTTCTGTGTCAAGCTCAATATTTATTTATTTTTATTCTGTGAAGAGAATTAGATTTATAAGGGTCTGACCCAAAGCTGACCAAAGTCTGTGAGAAGATTCCCACAGGCACCAATAGGTTTTGGCTCAGGCCTTCAGAGTCTCCCTTGAAAGTAAGAACCTGTTCGGGAAGTGCATGGACTAAGGAAGGGAAGGCAAAGTTTTATTTCAAAAGATAGGAAAACACTTGCCCTTGTGAAGGTGACTGTGGTGAAGGTTGAAGGAATTTGCTGAATTTGACTGTCTCCTCCCTTAATATAGATTTTGCACAGACTTTTATGCAGTAATTGGATGGATTTACACAGGTGCAACAGCTATCAGCATTAACTTCTAAGATACAAATTGATTACTTATAGTCTTCATTCAGACATATGACAAAAGGGAAAATACCAGTGGCCTTAGGGATTGTGAAAATGAATCTTTAGATATTATGTCTTCTTTCTCTTTAGGAGGTGCCACTTTTATTTTTCCAAATACATCAGTTTATCCAGAAGCAACACAAAGAATTACAACCAGGCCAGGTATGAACAATGATCACCTTTTATATGCTGTGATCTTACTCATTTCATCTCTTGAAGTATCTCATTCTTTTTCACCTTCAACTCTCTTTTTATAAATGTCAGGCTATATTTTGAAGACACACACATTTTTTTAGTATATATATAGATATACAGATAGATATATATTTATATGTATATATATTTATATGTATATGTGTATATATATATATATATGTATATATATATATGTACATATATACCCACACACATATATCTATTCTATGTATGTTTGGCTATATAGTATTGTGTAGAGTGAGATGATTAAATAGAACAATTTACTATGTCTGTTTCTTCTGCACATCTCAAAAGACCAGCGAATCAAAAAACTTCAGCTCTATTCACTAGACCTGTTGCATTGTCCAAATGCAATCACTTTTCAATGTGCTTCAGCTGTCTATAAAATGAGGCCATTTTATAATGCCATGAAAAGTATTGTGGATGTGCTGGTTTTCGAAAGGCTAAAGGGAACAATTAAAGAAGACAAGGGCATTGCTGTGAAACTAAATTTTTATACATATATATATATATATATGTGTATATCACCCTTCACCACTGGAGATGCTGGAAAACACCCTAACCTGCACATTAGCTTTTGTAGTCATATGTGCAAAGTACTGTGGGACATCAAAAGGAGTTGTAGCAATAATACAAAATCAAAATTTAAAGAAATCCCTTACTGAGCCACAGGCATACATCCAGTGTTCTGAAGGGCCATACACTTGAATTGACTGAGCTCTTGTGGAAGGATACATTCTCTCATTAAAAACAGAGGGGAAGCTGGATAGCAAATACTCTCTCTTTTATCAGTGTTCTAGGGTACAATCCAAGACAGTACATGCAAGTAACTACTTTATATACACTTACATAAATATATGTATGCATGTCTAGAGACTTAAGAATTGATAATTGAAAAGATAAATAGGAAACAGCTACCAGGCCACTGTGTGATTAGGTCTGCCCTGCTCAGTTTCTAAGAAAACAAACTCTTGCTAGATTATTTTGTCTATAATAGTGAATAAAAAGGAAACTACTGGTCCAATGCCTACATTTGGCATTTGACTTTCATATGACATTTACTGAAGTGCCCCACAACTCCTTACAATAAAAGTGAAATCAGCATATGACAAGAAACAACTCAAGAACTCCACAAATAACCTGTTACCAGACTAGCTAATGGTCATCTTAAGTCATGGGTGCTTTACCATTCTCTACCCTGATCTATAAGTCATTTAAAAACTGGGAAAAGGACACAAAAAGATTTGATATAAAACTTAAGAGATAACTGTGATTTTATTATCACTTAAACCCAGAGATTCCTGTAAATTATTCCTGTGCAGGTGCCCAGAAGACTTGAGAGACAGAAATGAACTGGCAGTATGTTAAGACCTGAAAATACAAGTTGATAAACGCAGTATAGAACACAAGTTGTTTGCATATCTGACTGATTTCAAAATAACTCTCTTAGCTCATGAAAAATTGAATTTGTTGTAGGCTTCTTTATTTATGGCACAATGAAAGCTGCTGCTGTACTTGTTGGCCAAACTGGGAAAAAATAATAAATGAATGAAGTATCACAGTAGAGGCTCGTGTGGGAAATCTGACTGTGCCATTAAAAAATCAGCAGTGTGGCCTTTTACAGAAAGCTGTGTGAATCATCCCATATCCAAGAGGCTATTTGCAGAATAGAAGGCACTTTAAGCAATTCCTGAGAATATGGAAAATCTTTCATCATGTTGAAAGATATAAAAGTTCGAAACTGTTCAACTCAGAATCTGGGCATGAGGAAACATGATATAATCATCAAAACAAAGAGTGACACACAGTGCCTGCTTAGTCTTAATGTTAGAAGAAAGAGTTTAGAAGAAAAGAAAAAAATTAGGCATTTTCTTGAAACGTTAAAGCAGATCTTGGCTCTCATGGTCACAGGTTTTAGTAGCACCCAGAAGCTTTGAATGGCACAGAGGAATGTGGATATGAATATGGATAGGACGACAAAGCATAGCTGTAGAAACAACTGCCAGCTATGCAGTGTAAAACTGGATGCCCAAAACTGTTCAGGAATTTCCAACAAAAACGAACACGTAACATAAGACTTGCATATCCTGCAGGGAATAACCATGCCTATTGAGAGGATTGCAGACAAAGGCTAGAATGAGTCTGGTGTGAAAGAATACTATTTTATGGGTATGTTTCCTCTGGACTTGAACAAAAACTGGATTTCTTTCACCCTATGAGAAATTCTACATTCTCAATATTCCTTTCATCCTCACTTGTAATGGAAAAATTACATATTGATTTTCTCTGAAGTAAATGCTTCTTAAAAAGCCACATATCAGACACGGTGAACCCGTTAATTTCAGCATTTCAATCTAAATTATATTTACAATGGAACTTAAAAACCAAAATTCCTTATGATAACGTCTTCCTTTGTTTGCACAATTACTTGTGGGAGCTGTAGCTTGAATATAGAGCATCTATTCTTATGTGTAATCTGTTGTATCTTAACATTTCCTACAACAAGCTCTCATATGATTTTGAAAATATTATTTTATCTTTTAGAATTTTAAAATTCACAAACATGTTTAAAGTCATAATTTTAAGTCAGAAATGAAGAATTTTTTTTCCCAGGAATTTGGCTTTCTCTCAAGAAACCTTTTGTTGTCTTATTCTGTGGCTTTCGTTGTAGTTAAAGGTCACATTTCAACCAGACTGCAAAGAAGCTTTTCCATAACAAAGCACCCTTAATGTAAGAGCAATAGCAGAGCCTGGGGACAATCACTTGATGACATGAAAAAGGTCAAAATTGATGGGGGGGGAAATAAATAATAAAAAAATGGGAATTGGCCAAATCTTGGGGTGCAATTCTGGAGAAAGCAATTAAGCATTGCCATTGTTAAGGCACTACAATAGAAAACAGGAAATGAGCAGGACTTGTAATAAACTGCAATGACAAAGACGTATTTCTTCAGCCACCTTTACAAAGGAACATGAGGTTTCAGCAAGCTGAAAGTAATACAATGAAGCCATCAGGAGCACAGGAAAACCTAATATGGGTTTGTCCACATGTCTCATCAAACAGGAGCATTCCTATCAAAGATCTGCCCACGATAAGGACATGTTGTACTAATGTCTCATGAATAAGAACAGATCTGCTTATCTGGGATAGCAACATGTTTATCAAGGCACAATACTGAACTAGGAATGAAGGTGGAATTTTGTGCTATTTCAAGAAAGGCTGATAACTGGATTTTTCTTTTACTGGAGAGGGCGTAGTCAGAAACACATCTTACGATGTGTTGAGTTAAAAGGCGAAACAGTTTTCTCACAGTAGTAGATTCCTACCAAATGTACTTCAAGGCTACAAGTGCTGCTGAAAACAAGCACAAAGTATCATGCATCCCTCTCTTTCTGGTAATTTGGAAAGCCTCAAATACGATAGGGAGAGGAGAAGAGAAGAGAGGAGGAGACAGGACAGGACGTAACAGGACAGGCGAAATTGTGGAGCCTAACGACAAGCACGTAACTTCTATGTGATGTTTCATCCCTATGTGTATGTAGTCTTTCTGGGCAGGGAATGAAAGAACTGGAAGGAAAAAAACAGGCTGTCATGGAAGTAGAGAACTGGCCAAGCAAGGCAGAAGTGGACAAGATACATCACAAGCAGCCAAAGCTGAGCCCTGTCCCCACCCTACACAGACAGGATGCAAACCCCCTGGAAACATGACCAGAGTCCTGTAGTTTTTGAAGTGTGGGATGTGGGGAGACAACGGTGCTGGCAGTGCCAGTTTTCCCCCTAAACCAAACAGACTAAGTAAATTAAAGGCAATTTGGTTGTGAATTTCACATTACATTTTATTTCCATTCAGTACTTCTGCTGTTTGGAAACAGGCAGAAATGTATCTATTTTGCTCAGAGCCAGTTTGTGACTGTTTCTTTATTTCCTAAGTGGTTTCATTTCTGAACATAATTTCTAAAATAAAGCACAAACACTGTTAAGAATATAATAGTCCATACCAGTGTAGTTCACCTGTGTGGGTAGTGCTACCTTCCTGAGATCCTGGACAGTCTGCAGAAGTCTCTGATTTTGGCAGCAATTTTAGCTAACGGGTTAAAGCCAGCCATAGAAAAGGACAGGCAATTGCAAAAAGATTTCAAAGGGTAAAGCAAACATTTAAACTTACACATATACTTTATGAAGAAAGCTTTTGTATTTTAATTTCTTAAATTCTATATGCTAAAGAATTTGACTGAATAAAAGTAATGAGTAAATGAAAGAAGAGATAAACAAACATTTAAATATATAAAGTTAAGGAATTTGTCCCAAGAAGCAGGAAAAAAAGCTATCCACTTTTTGGAAGAAATGTAATATGCATAAATATATATATGTGTGTGTGTGTGTGTTTAACATGTAAGCAAGTTCACTGTTTTCACATTGTATTTCTAAAGATCTGTGAAGATACTGGGGTGTGGAAAGGAAAGGAAAAGGAATTGTTAATAATTTGAAATGATTAGTAGAAGAGAAACGAGTGAGATTGGCAAAGTGCAGCAATCAGTTACCCCAAAAGGCTGGATTCTGAATGACAAAAGTGAGACCAGAGGGTACATCAGAGGATGATGGGATAATAGCATGGGGAGAGCACAAGAAAATGTGTGATGGCAATGAGAGCTAATGCAAGCACAAGCACAAAACAGTGGACTAGAGGAATGCCCAACAGACAAAACCAAGACTTTGTTGTCTCACGTATTTCTGCCTATGACCAGGTGCTAGAAAAGCAAACTAAACTCAATTCAAACTGTCTTTAAGGTTTAATTAAAGCATGATAACAACAGACTATCAAAGAATGGCACATTAGATCATCTGAAGTCTATATTCTGAAAAGAAAATACTATTGCATGTTGAGATCAGGAGGGAATGGTACATCTTGGACATCTTGGAAGACTTTTCCTTCAAGACTCTAGCATAAATTGTCCATGATGTGCAATGTGTGTCATTCTTGGTATCCTGGGCTGAGGAAAGGGACCAAAGGGAGTGCTCTGAGCCTTTCAAAATGATGGAATTTATAGAGTATTTGTACCACCTATTTCAATGCAGTTCAGACAACTCACAAGAATAGGCACCTCTGAAGAGCAGCGCAGAGGGCAATGTTTGTTAGAGACAATGAAGATGGTAAAGGTGTAAACAAGGAGTATAATCCCCTTATGAGGATAAACACTTTATGCTATATCTGCACAAATCAGTGTATTTTTCCTTTGCAGATTTGCCATATGAGCAAGCCAGACGATCAGCTTGGACAAGTCACACTCACCCCAGTCCTCAGTCAAAAGGTAAAAGCATCTGCATATGTGTAGCCTGTGAGCCTAATGCATATGTGTGATATCCTGGATAGACTCAGAAATGAACTGATAGAAGCTGCCTGAGCAATCAGCTCTGTAGGATTTCTACCTGTGCCTTGGCTTGGAAGCATGTTAGCTGTGTATAGGCCGTATTGGGTGGAGTCAGTGGAGCACCCACATCCTTCCTTGAACTCAGGCTTCATCAAGTCCATGACCATACAGTCTTATGAAGCTAAATCCTATTGTGGACATCATGGAATAGGGAGCAGCAGGAATCTCAGGCCTGTGATCTGTCACAGGTTGGTGACGAACTTCCAAGCTGGAAAAATAACTATGTGATTTTTTCCATTTTCAGCTACTCAGCCATCATCTTCAACAGTTCCCAAAACAGAAGACCAACGTCCTCAGTTAGGTGGGTGTCATTTTGTTTGAATTATGCCTGGGGGTGATGGAGTTTGTTGAGCATGGTGAAAAGGACAGCTATAACTTACAAACCAGAAGCAAACCGCAACATCTCATTCAGAACACTAATGAGAACTCCAGCTGGTGACCACTAAATCCCCATAAGTGTATAAGTTGGCTTTACAGCTGGATTTGAGATGATGGCTCCCGTGGCCAACGAAAATTGCTCTTAATAATGTTTAATGGCATTGATGACCTTGCAAAGTGAAAAAAATTTTAAACAAAGTCCCTGTGTGCAGTTTAGGTACAGAGGTGGAAGGTAATGGTGTCAAAAGACCAGTTACTCCACAGTAATTGAAGTGATAGCAGTTGGAAAATGTACATGAGCAAAGAAATGAAAATTGATTACATATTTGAACAGGGCTCCTGAAATTAAACAGTAAAATTAGAAGGGTTCTCTCTCTATTGTGAAACTGAGGAGAAAGTAGAAGTTCATGAATTTGTAGACTACAGGTTTTACAAAATGGGTGCACTTTGTGTTTTCAAAGCAGATAATCCATGGGTTAGGTCCTAATCCCTTATTGTGAATTGAACTGTTTTGGACAGGTAGCTTGAAAGCACTAGAGAGGTTTTGAGTCAGTTATAGCTTTTGTTAAAAGCAGCAGGATAGAAGTAAGAAATAAAAGAGGTTTTGGAGGATTTTCTTAGCTCAGAAGACGCTGAGCCTGTTTTTATCACACAGATTTCAAATCATTATTCTGGTATTTGTTATAGCTAAGAAAGGCTGTGCACATGACCACATCTCATTAACTCACATGAATGCTGCCTGGGAATTATTACACTGCTTTTTACCCAAATAGCATTTTATCTAATCTGGCCTTCCAACCATGAGCATCTCTCAATACACTGATTATTTATGTAAGTCCTTAGGACCTTTTAATGGTTGTGTGTGAGCTGCACAGATTATTTAAATGTATAAGGAATGCAACCTGATTATCTTTTTGGCTGTAAAACTGGCGGCTATTTGAGAGCAGCTGTCTGGAGACTAAGCAGCCCAGTGACAGAGCTGTTCAGTAAGGGGCTCTGGGCTGTGCTTGCAGCCCATTGCTTTGGCAATTGTACTTCTGTTATAGCTTTCCCTTTTTCCTGTTGTATTGCAATTCAGGCCAAAAGAAGTTTTTGTTTCTGGAGGGAACCCCTTGACGAAAACATTGAGATGCTACAGGCATTGTGTGGCAGACACAGGTTCTTCTGAAAACCCTAGTTACAAAGTTAATATAGGGGATCCTTCACTGGCCTCCAGTGACAAAGATTAATCAACCCAGCCGCATTTCCTGGGTTCAGCCGTGCACTCTCAGCCCTCTTCTGGAGGCTCATTTGGCATAGGAAGAGTTAGCAGCGTGCAGCAAATGTGGCCTTGCAAGAGGAGAGGCTGCTGTCCTTTGTGGAGGGGACTCTCACCCCATCACCCATCTGCCCCTGTGGGCCCTGGCATGCTGCAAGGGTAAATAGTACTAAAGGGTTCCTGCATGTATGTATACTTCATTCACGTAGAAATCTAAATACTTCTTGGCCAAATTTGCAGTGAGTCCGAATATACACTCATGCACACTAATGCAATACAAAAGGCAAATCTTTATCCTTGGAGTTGTTTGCTTGCACACCCAGTTTTAAGGGAAAAAATGTAAATAGTGCAATGCAGAGAAAGGAGCTGCTTTCTCCACTGCTGGACTGCTGTACCATCAAGTGGTTCATACTGGCTCTTACAAGGTTAAAAAAATAATCCCTAAAATATTTTAAATCACTGTTACATGATTTTAAATTTTTCTTTCATAATTTTGTAGACCCATATCAGATTCTTGGACCAACGAGCAGCCGACTTGCAAATCCAGGTGAGAAAGGATTTTTCTGATTTAGGAGGGTTTCTCTTCACTGCTGGTGTACACATTTCACCTTTAAGGCCATACCTGCAAGGTGGTGTGTCCAATTTTACCACTTCTTAGTACACCTCAGTGGGAAGTGATACTCAATGTGTTGCAGGATTGTTTCTAAATTACACAAGGGTAGGCCTGAGGTCACAGATTAGGATGTGAACTCGAGTATCTTAATGTAGGTGTCTACATATTGATCTATATAGGTGTCTTATTTCCCATGATACTCATTGGAAACTACTCTGTAGAGTTACTCAAATCATGCTAGAGGAGATAGATAATTCAGTCAACCAAATACCTCATTATAGGTATTTAAACTCCTCATATCAATAGGAATTCACTTAGCTTCCTAAACACATGGTTTTTTTTTGTTAAAGCCTATCAAATATCTCATCTGGCCTCCAGGTACCCCTCCAGAAAGGTGTAAATCTCTTACTGATCTGCATTGTATTTTTCCCAGATTCTGTTAATCCACGATACAAATCCATACTGACCTTGACAAATATGAAATATTGTGATGAATAACCCAAACCAGTAACAATATTTAAGGAAAAGACAAGTATAATCTGTTTGCAAAGATTGGGTTAAACACTTTAAAAATGGTCTCCCACTTTAAGAAGGTGACAATGAGGACAGGGGCTTGTAGCACATTTTAGCTAAAGACAAGGAACCTTCTTGGTGAGTTAATAACACTGATTGTGAACTGTGCAGATTTCACTGTTGCTTCTCTGAGTCCACAGGACACACTGTGGCCATACATCACCATAATCAACATCATAATCTGCCACAAAGGATTGACACTGAAGGTGCCACTTCCTATTTCCTTTGCTTTAACAGCCACAGAGCACAGTGTTCCTTGTTCCACAAGGGTTGAGGAGGTTCAAGCCTCCTCAACCGCCTGTGCTTCTTACAACTATTGTATGGCTTTTCAAGGCATGAAATTGCCAACATTTCCATTTCCCTTCACTTTATCCCCAGTGACATTGAGCACAGTTCTAGATTAGCTTACTTTCTAAACAGTTTTGTGTGTCATAGGAAAGCAAATAAGTATTAAGAATATGGTTTTCCAAGTGGCCTAAGGCGCAGCGGGTTTCCAGGTGACATAGATCTTAACAGGGAGTAGGGGCATACCTGTCTTTAATTTGTTCAGAAAGGCTGGATTTTACAATTTGGCCAAGCATCCATTTGGCAGACTTTATGACTGTGGAAGACACTAACATGATCTGAACTGGGATACTTTTTTTTAACGTTTGGATATAGAATTCCTACACATCATCATCTCTGTGCTTTAACGTGTTTTGTGTGTTTATAAATTGATGAAATTACTCACTCATTAAAAGGAAATTGACAGCAACCATTTATTTTCATAGGGCTATATATTACATTTGGAAGGCAAGTGTTTACATTGGAACATATGTTGGATTGCTTATTCAAAAATTTGTGTTTTCTCCAGTGCTGAACTGTTTATTGATTTTCAAAGGCTAATCCTCTTGTTATGTTTCGTGTATTAAAACTTGCATGCCTTTGCTCATACCATGGATTTTTTTTGTTTGTTTGTTTATTTAATGCATGTTAATGGAACAGAAGAAATTCATTAAGGGCAGCTTGGATAAATATAATTTAAAGGAGTATGGGTTTCAGTTGTACTGAAGTATAAACTGCTAATAGCTTTCACATGCTACTCCAGTCTGATACTGTAATTTGCTACTATAACTTTCTGAAGAAAAGCTTGTTTATTCTACCCACATATTTGGGGGGGAGGTCGGGGTTGGGGGAGGAAGAAACCAAACTGATTCCTGGTCAGAGATGTATGTAGAAGTTAGCACATATAAGCTGGTTGGCAAATTCTGCTGACATTGTGCTTGTGAAAGAGATTGCCTTGCAAGCTGCTTCAGCTGTGTTTTGCACCATTTCAGTGCTGCTTTATTAAGAAATGCTAAGCTTTTAACACAAGTATCAGTGGCAAGGCCCTTTGAAATCTACTTACAGTCACCTAAAATGGTCAAATTTTGTTCCTATAACTCTGTGCAGCACAGTTCTGCAACACTGAAAGCTGACTGTTTTATTTTAAAGAGTAAATTGGCGGTGAAGTGAGAACAAAAAAAACATTTTAAGTCTTAACTTAAATAATCATTTAAACTTACTTGACACAGAACCATGACTAGAATGCACATTATGGACCTTTTCACTGTTCTTGCAAATGTTTTGCCCTGTGGTTGTATGCAGTGCAACAGCAAGCTAATAAGATTCCGTTCTGCATTTCCCCAAATGCTGCAAATGGATGATATGGTTTGGCACGAGCCCAGCTTTCTCTAAACTTCTCTATTTTGTGCAGGCCTATTCCATAGCAGAGAACATATAGTTGCAACATAATGCTGTGAGAACAAGCAAAATGTTACGCAAGTGAAAGCTGTTTGTCCTGAACTTTAGAGATTAGTTTCCTAAATGAGCACTGTATTATTTCCCCATCAATTGTCTACACTGAAAGGCATTAGGTAACTAGTAAATCTCCATGTAATGGCATTCTGCCACCCAGAGGAGGGAAAATGTGACACATTAACCATTATCTCTGCTCTTTAGGATTTCATTCATGAGACAGGAATGGGAGAAAGGAAACTTGTTAAGAGTAAGAAGTACAAATCGACATTGCAATATTTCCTAATAGGGTCCTATGTGAGAGCATGGAAGAACTGATGTCTGAACGTTGTCACTAGTCCTCACATTCTTATTTCATTTCCCTCCACAGGGAGTGGTCAGATACAGCTATGGCAATTCCTGCTGGAGCTCCTCTCAGACAGCTCCAACTCCAACTGCATCACCTGGGAGGGCACCAATGGGGAGTTCAAGATGACTGACCCCGACGAAGTGGCTCGGCGCTGGGGGGAGCGGAAAAGCAAGCCTAACATGAACTATGACAAACTCAGCCGTGCGCTTCGCTACTACTATGATAAAAATATTATGACTAAGGTTCATGGTAAGCGCTATGCCTACAAATTTGATTTCCACGGAATTGCTCAGGCTCTCCAGCCTCACCCCCCAGAGTCATCCATGTACAAATACCCATCAGACCTCCCCTACATGAGCTCCTACCATGCGCATCCTCAGAAGATGAACTTTGTAGCTCCTCACCCTCCTGCTTTGCCCGTAACATCGTCCAGCTTTTTCGCTGCCCCTAATCCATACTGGAATTCACCAACTGGAGGAATCTACCCCAATACCAGGCTGCCAGCTGCTCATATGCCTTCTCATCTTGGCACCTACTACTAAGTGGGGAAAAAAAGAAACACCAGAGAAAAGCAAACAAAGACATTTCTCGCTGGGATACAGTCCCTGATGCATTGCAATGAACTCTATTGGAGTACATGAATTAAAAGTGCCTAAAGAGACAAGTGAAGGTTTGGCTGGGAGAAAAAAAAAATCACACAAACAAAACAAACACATAAAAACATGGATGTCAGAAAGACTCTTCGTAGTAGAGATTTAGAGGAGATATTCAAGAAGTGTCAGAATACTGAAATGTAATGTATATGGGCATCGACTCTGTGGACCAAACAACAATAGACTATTGTAGGTGAAAGCATGAAATGATAAGGAAAACCTATGAAAGCTAATGGTCTTAAAAAGTTGATAAGCTTATGTGTAAAGTTTGATACCTTGCTAGTGCAAAACTGGGACTATACAACAGCAATATAAGTCTATAGTGACCTAACATACAATATATGAATCATTACAAAAGAGGGGGGAAAAGGGGAGAAAAAGGAATAAACTTACCTGTACTTTAAAAATAGAAGCATATCAACAAAAGAGACTGGTTTAGTATGGAAGCTGATTTGGAATATAACAGCATTGTTCTAGTTAAAATCAAATGTGTTCCATTCATCAGAGTGTTATCAGCTACTCAAACTGTGAAGACAACCCAGACTTTCAGATTGCTTGACAGTATTAAAGGAACCCTGAGCCAAACATTGGAAATGAGAATGTGCTGAATGGCAAGTGTATGACTGTAGATCAGAGACCTGCACCTGGCAGAGGAAGCAGAAAGGAGGAAGAGAAGGATGAAGGTGATGAGAATGGGAAAAAAAAGGGACTTCTTTACCAGTAGAGACTGAAAAGACTGAACACTTAATAGCGTTGGGACTATGAAGAAACACTTTAAAGGACATGTGAAACATATTGCTCAGTATCATACCATTCCCAGTATTACAGGAAGAAAGGACTTGTTTTTATAGTAGTGGAAAAAAGTCAAAAAGGGAAAAGCTGAAGAATTCAGAAATCGGAATATGCATCTCTTTAGAAAAAAAGAAAAAAAAAAAGGAAAAACGTAAAACTGGAATTGTGTTTGATATTTAAAAGTTACCAGTTAGAACCTCATCATTGTGAAGGGAGTTTGTTTTCTATTGGTTAAAGCAAGAGACAACCCCTGACTGCCAAAATCAGAAATCATCTAAGTATTTTTGTTAGGTGGGCGCCAATTTTTCTTTATTGAGTCGCGAACGCTGTGCGTTTGTCAGAATTAAGTATGCAAGTCAATGTTATTTTTTTTTCCTTTTTATATAATTATTATATAACTTATGCATTTATACACTACGAGTTGATCTCGGCCAACCAAAGAGACACACACACACACACACACACTCACAAAAAAAAGGGACAATCAAAATATTGTGGCCTTGAATTTTAACTCTGTATGCTTAATGTTTACATTATGAACATATTAGTACTTAGAATGCAGAATGTATGTAATAAAAATAAGCTTGGCCTAGCATGGCAGTTCAGATTGACACTGTAGTTTGCATTCGCATTTGCGTTTTTAGTACCTGACACGCCTATCGGTTCTCCTCCTCACCACGTTAAAACATGCTAGGCACTTTGTTTTTAAACCTTTGGTTTGTGAAATCTGGCAAGCAGAAAAGTGTAGGACCAAATAACAATGCTTAGCCAAAGTTCAAAGTGGACAGGTGCTGTGTATCTTCTTTCCCAGACAGTTCTGCTAAAATGTTTGCAGCCCTTCTCAAACAGTGCCTTGCCATTCCTGTCCTGAGCTTCTTTTGCCCAGAGATTGCAATACACCCAGTTTGTTGACAGCTTGATGGCCAAGACTGAAAATTAATTCTAAATGAGGCCTCTGAGACCCTGAAATTATCTTTTGTTACCATCAGATCATGCAGCATAATCTCATCCTGAGATGTATTTTCATACCGAATCATATGTTGAATTACCGTGCCCCCTCGCTATTAATACATACTGTATCATTATTAGTAAATAAAGTGAATAATGAATAACTTCCATTATTCCTCACTTTAGGATGGAGTGTACAGTAGCCTGTTAATTTGTCACTGCAGTTCATCCTGGCTTTTTACAAAGGGCAGGATGTTTTCTTTCTCTCCTAGATTTAGAGGCTTCCCATACTGTACCCTGGGCCCCAGAACTGCATCTGGTATCTAATGGCATGACTCCATTTGTTTGCAACGCCAGACGAAGAACTGGTCTGGAAAATTGGCACTGACATTTCTGAGTGGCTCTCCACAGCAGGCAGCATTTACTGCAGAGGGCCCAGACAGCTCAGACCTCCCTTTTTTTTGCCGTTCTTTTGTCCCCTTTTCAGACAAAATGGGTGTGGTTTCAGGTTTTATAGCAAACCTTCTGCGTATCTGTTTGTGGAGTGTTAATTGGTGCTGTGCAATGGGAGTCTGCTTGCCAGGTTCATGTTACTGGGTGTCTTGGTGGCAGTTTATAAGCAGAGGATTATATTACTAACGTTGGAGACCTGAGCAGTGGCATCATGAGCCTTGTGATGGTTTGGGAAATAAGCACTGTAAATCTATATCTCTTAAAAAATAAAAACTCATGGAAAGGTTAGGAAAACTGAACTCTTGGAAAAGGTTAGTCACTTGCTATTTTAGAAAGCTAGGGCAGGCACACCTACATACTGGCTGTAAGAATAATAGTTTGCCTTTCAGTGGAAATATATCTACAGATGCTTGCTATCTACTTCATGTGTACTTCCAGCTAAAAAAAAATGGTAAGAGTATAGTTGAACCACCTTTTAATTAAACACTTAGAAGTCCAGCTAAAACAACTGTCCTTGTTTAGATTGGCAAAGACATGCCTTGAGGCCTTCGAAACATCCCCAGTGCTCACAGATTTGCCTGCAGGATTTCCAGATTTTGTTGCCTGGCTGCTATCATGTACAATGTAAACAATATCCTCGTATTAAAAGTAAGGGTCCAAATCCTGGGACAGGGATATAGTCAAAGCAGATGAAGAGCAAAATCCTACAGTAGGCCATAGGGAGTGAACTGTGGGTGAACCAGTCCAGGATAACCATCTTAGAGCTACACCTTTCTCCAGGACCATCTCACAGCTTTCCAGGAGCCTTAGAAAACCTGAGGATGAAGAGGAAACTGAAGGATGGAGACACCCTACTGTTACTGCATTAGGACAGGTAGCTCTGCTTCTTGTAGGGCTTTCCTACCCCAGGGGCAGCAGCTGCACCACAGGGTCTTCCTCATGAGTGGTGAGGACCAGCCCAGTGTCCCAGGGCACTGACAGAGGTAAAGCAGGCAGTGGACTCACAGTGGTGTCTTTGCTGCTTACTGCCTGCTACCGAATCTGACCCTACTGCTGGGAGCTGTGAAGACTGGAGTAAGGTCAGAGTTTTAGGGGCTAGTTCCCATTTCAGACCATAACAAAAGGGATGGGGCCAATACAGCCAAAATTATTGGGGAAGCTGAGCCACTCTGCATCCATACTGTAAGGGACATTCCTGTGAAGCTCAGCCAGACCCTAAGACCTTGGCTGAATGTGCTATCTCTGTTGTTTAAGTGTCCAGATGCACGGACAGCGTGGCACTGATGAGTCCACATTTGTACAAGTCCATCATGTTAGTAACTTTTAACCTCAATTGTCTCATACCTTATTCCAGCACTCTGAGGACTGCTTGGTAAGCAGAAGCTTTATATTTTCCTAAGATTAAGAGATAGACATGTGTGCTCATCTTTCACCAAGAAATACACTTCTCTCTGAGAAACTACACTATAAGATGGGAAGCAATGGTGAGAAAACTTTGGAAAGTAAAACCAGGGAGTTCAAATTTCACTGTTCTCAGTCAAGATATTTCCTCTGATACTAAATAGGTTTTAGTGAGTATGTAAAAATTGCCTTTGAAGGATACATTTTACAACACTTGAATTGTGAGTCTTAAGGGAAAATTAACTAAGGTTAGGCCAACACAGAACCAACTGTACTGAAGTTCTTCATTCCCCATGCTCTCCATGTTCAGAAGAGTCCATGTAGAATCCCTCAAATGCCAATTGCTTTTGAAACTGCCCACAGAGACACAGGGATCATCAGTGATTTAGACTTTTTCTTGCAAATTCTTCTTGCACAGGCTGTTTCTTACACCAACTAAGATCTCATTTTAAAATAAATGTTTAACTATAGATGCAATTTAAAAAAACATATTAAAAATACCACTACTCATACTATATGTTTAATGATCCCATGATCTTTTCCTGTGTCATCTTGTCAAGTTTTGGTCATGTCAGGGGAATGGCCCTGAGAATATGGCTGGTAAGTCAGAATGGCACCTCATCCATCCATTCAGTTAACTCATACCTGAATTTTAAATGACTCCTGAGGCAATTCTGATGCCACACAAATGTTAGTTGCCTATCTGGTCAGTGGAAGGAGTCTTCCAATATCTTCACAGTAGATCCTGCCTGCCTTTGGGACCTATGCTAAGGAGATTAAGTGTTGACACAGAGTCTTACAGTGGAGTGTGGCTGTTCCTTGGATTTGGCTGAGGCTTTGGTGCTCATCAGCAAGACAAACCTTTACATGAGGATTAGGCAACCCAGTTATGTGGCAGCAACACTTGGTGGAAAAAAACAGAACTCCTTGTGCTTTCTTGGTAAAGGTATTTCCTCTTTTTTGATTCCCTCACTGGAGATGACACATCCCTTGCTGTGTTGGACTGTTTGGAAAGCCCTTCTTCATGAGAGTTTAGCTAAGAGCTCACAGCCCTTAGGGTTCAGAAGAGGCCACTCTCCACCACTTGAGGGAGGTAAGGACTAAGGAACCCATAAAGCCTCTGCCTTGGATAGTTAGCTCTGACAGTCCCTCCATAATGAGCAGTGCACATACACACATCTGGTCAAGGCATGAAGCTCTTGGCTATGCACTCCCTCCTTCCTCTCACTTTCTGGTTATGTCTTTACCTCTGTGCAGACCACACAGAGTGGGTCACACTAGGATTTCCACAAGAGAAGACATGGAAAAGAATACTGGGCAAGCCACACCACTTTTAGGAAGCATGTGAGGCTGCTCAGAAGGCTATCCTGGCTTACTACTTCTTTCTTTGCTTCAGCTGCAACCTCCAAAGTGTTTTGGCTCTACAGCTGCCCCTGTGTGGCTGCTCCCTCAGGGCACTGACAGCTAAGACTACATCATATGCAGGACCCAGTGATTGCCTTACTTGGAAAAGGAGAACTACTTGGTGAGCTGGTTAATGGTGATATTAGGCCAACTGGAATGTGGGAAATTGTTTCAAAATGTAATGGCCATCATAGTTGAAACAGGCACATATTTAATAATACAGCCAATCTGGTTAGATAGCAATTGACTGGAGGTGCACTTTTAAATCAGTGAAGACTTCTTGAATCAAAGCTCAGAAAGTTTCTCAGGTTATGTACCAGAATATTGGACCACATATATTCTGTATGATAATTAAGACCAGATTATTTTTTGTGCTTAATTCTAGAAGAAGCAGTAAGAAAGTCTACTTGGAAAACCCCATCCAACCCCCCTCACTATTACAGGATTATTTTCTATTGTATACTTACTGATGTTTCCTTATCCACCTTCTCATTTGGAAAGGTTTCAGCTCCAGGGTATTACCACTCATTCCCTTAACACAGAGGCTAATACATCTCATCGTCAAAGGGGATTTTTTTTTTTTTTGTTTTCCTGCTATTTCTGTATTTTGCAATTTCTTGTGATTATACTCCCTGTGCATCACACTCCAAAGTTCCTAGCCTGCCTCAATGTTTATGATTTTCTAAATATTTGTAGTTTGTTATCACACTGACTTTGACTGGATGTTAGCCAAGCTTAGACATATTCCACTTCACAAATCCATCCCTCTTCTTCTCTGATAATCGTTAATAGACCTTTTTTTTCCTTTTTATTTTTCATCTCTGCACATGGGAGACCTGATGTCTCCTGCTGTCTAAACCATTTCCATTTATGACTCCTCTGACTACCACCTCTTTCCCTCTGGAGACCACACCACACTCCCCAGTCAAGAAGCTAATGTCCTTGTAGCTTTGCTTGGCTGCAGAGTCACCCTTGGGCTGCTAAAAAACCCTTCACCTCTTCAGCTTTGAATGGACTTCCATGTTCTTTGTTTGGAGCAGTTTGGGGGTTTTTCTCACTAATTGAAAAACATCCCTTCCTCAAGTCTCTCCACCAACTAGAAGGGTTTTTCTAAGCTGTTGCTGTGAGCTTGCAGCACTAATTCCACCAGTTCATCTCACCCAACTGCACAGTGTTTATTTTGGCTCTGTTCCGTTTGTGTGCCAGCCAGCCTCAAAGCTGCTTCAGGCAGAAAATGTGCATCCAAAGAGCACCCAGCAGCATGTTGCCACTTAATATTAGATAATCATGAGTAATATTGCCAAATGAAGTGCCTATAAATTTCCAATTTTCTTCATAATGAAGGCATCATTCTCCTCCACTGGAGACTTGAAAGCTGCTCTGCAGAAGATGAATACAGGGTTCTTAAAAAAGGCACAGGCCCTTGGGCTAGATGATTTCCATCATCCTTTTAGGCTTCAGAGCAGTCCTGAGAGTATATGAAAAACAAGTTTTAAGATTTTGCTGCATCCTTTTCTCAACTCTTGCCTGTATTTTTGCAAAATTACTACTTTGTTTCAGCAAAGCAGCCACACAGACCCCTGGCCACCGAAGATACTAGCACAAGACTGCCAGGAATGATATAGGGCTTCAATGAGCACCTTCCCAGAGAAGAACTAAAGGGCTTGTGAAGCTCTCCAGTACATCTGCAACAGCACTGACCACAGGAATAGTAAATTTTTAAATAATGTCCCTTTTCCATTGTGGATTGAGGAAGAATTTGTTAACCTGCATTTCTGTAGTCAAAATACGAAGGAAAACTAAAAAGGAGGTTTTGTTCACCTGAATTTCTGTAATCAAAATACAAAGGAAAATTAAAAAGGAGGTTTTGTTCACCTGCATTTCTGTAGTTAAAATACAAAGGAAGAGAAAAAAGGAGAAAGTCAAAATATTAATCTGGCTTATGGTTGAAAAATTACCACATGATGTCTAATTCCTGGAAAAAGGAGTCTGGTGCATCAATATATTTCAGTTTCCTGGGATGAGAATGGCATTCAGATGACCCAGTCACAATTTGGATCATATGGTGCTGGATATGGTAAATAGAGGCCATGACTAACAGATGTTGCTTTGAAGTGCTTTTGTCTTTAAAGGCACAAGACTAATAAATGCTGCAAGAGGCTGTATTTTCTATCTAGACTAACTTAACGTTTTCCATTTCAGCTTTCCTCAAGGAGAGAGGGTGGGATTGTTGTTTTCTTCTAACATGCTCTGAGATTAAATCTGTGAAACACATAGAAGGTACTAGGACATTGCTATGGGTTCATATTCTGACAGAGATAGCTCACAGTCTGGGTCCCCAAGGGACTGAAGTGTCTGCTGCTACCCTGAATGACTGCTGGTTAAAACTATGGAAAATTTGTAGGTACCTCTGAATTCTAAACCTCTCACCATGAGTTTCCAAGCAAAAGACAGAAAATTAGGACTAAAGCAAGTGGTGCACAGTCTTTGGAGGAGAGCAAGGGCTCGATTCTCAAAACAAGTGTGAAAATAAAGGTTGCTACCTTGGCTATTCCTGGAAGATTAAAGTGGATGAGTTGGCAGAAAAGGGGGCATAAAACCAAGGGTGCATGGAAATAACAGAGCTGTTGTCAGCTGGGCTTGGAAAGGGGAAGGAAAAACAGGAGAAGGAGGCCAAAATCAAGAGGCAAAGAAGGCGAAAGAGCAATGAAGTGCTGTCAGAGGGGGTAGCAAAGTGTCATGACCTGGGCCCCCTTACTAGCAATGTATGGAAGGGGATATAAGTGGGCCTTTAAGACATTCTTGTAAGGATTACTTGGTGCTCAGTGTTGCACTTGATTTGATGATGTTGACATGACATCATATCTGAGTCATCTACAGAGAGCCAACCAGAACATCAAAATGGGCTGACAGTGTGAAGGCAGCAATAAAGAAGGTTGACAATCTCCTCTCCCTCTTATGGAAAAGAATATCATATTTGGTCAGGGGGTGCCAGGGAGGCTGGGAGTGCATGCAGATACCTAAAGAGGTTATTTCCTGTATAGTCATGAAAAGTGGAAAAATTGATCTGAGGGACATGGGGAAGGAAATGCCAACTGGATATCAAGAAGTTAACAGGAAGAGAGGTGAAAGTAGGAGAAAAAGAAGCCATGTAACCTAGGGAACTCAGAGGTTCCAGAAAACCAAAAAAAGTCTTAAAAATAAGATAAGGACAGGTTTCATTAAAAAGTACTTGAGCCAAAGGAGATTGCTGAAGAGCAACTGTGATGTACAGTTTGGTAAGAGGAGGCAGGTTAGCACATCTGGGATAAAGTAACAGCTGAAACTGCCTGATTTGAGGAGACAGTAGAGTTTGTAAATGCTGTATTTGATTTATCTTTCTGCACTTAGCACTTCAGTATATTTTCAGCTAACATTTCTTTACAATTTTCACAAACATTTCATGTCACAGCTTCATTGCAGTGCAGCCTGCACACTGAACAGCTGTAAAATAGCCTTGCCAATGCTGGGAATTTGCACTGGGAATGTAATACCCAGTTCCAATCACTGATGAGTGCTATGCGAAATGAGCTAATCAGCATTTTTCATTTCTTTAACCGCTTACCTCAACAATTAAATGCATTGCAATACTAAATGGATAGTATAAAATAAATCATTCCAGACTGTATGAAAGCCTCAGACAATATATCTTTGTTGTTTTGTCATAAGCCATATAAAATGCTGGCTTAGGACTCTGTAAATGGCTTTGTTCACTCTTGTTATTTTAATTGTATGTGAAAGTACAGTAAAGTTTCCTGCATATAGTGTGTGTTTCCTGCTAAGTGCCAAATCCAATATGCTCTCCTTTTCCTTCTAGATGCAGATCACAGTGAAAGGTTTTGGCACAGCAGTCTGTATGGAGGGAAACCCAGCACTACTTCAACATTTTTGATGTTCCACTGTAACTACTAGAATAGCTCTTGAGCCAAGACGGGGTAGGTGCTCCTAGTTACTTTTCCATACTTCTACTTTGGCTAAAAGCTGAGATGTTTGGTTTGTGGCTAAGTCATCTATTTCTCAAAAATGTCTGTTGGGATCAACTGTAATTATAATTATGTTATAGAGAGTCATTTGAGCCTAAGGTGCCCTTTTTCTTAACTTTTGGCACAATACAACATAAAGGTAGAGAAATGAGAAGAGGTAGAGCAGCTTTATTTAGTAAAAATACCTGGCAAAGTGAAGTTAGTTGACTGATTATAGGGTTTCCAAGAGACCCAGAGTAGCTTAGGCTCTCAAATCTGGTAGATTTGCAATGGGATATGTGTCCCTCAGATGTTCCAAAAATCCTTCCCTGGTGCTTTGCTTAAGAAAGCCACACTTGTTTGGAAGGAATTGAAGCTGAGTGCAACTCCAGTGAACCATCCTCCAGCAAAGGCAGCCCTCAGGGGCTAAAATGCCACCATACAAGATGGTCACTGTTAAAAAATAGTTCAACAAAGCAATTTTCAAAACTGTGATTGAAAGCCTTATGTCCCAGTGATGGGGCTAGGGGTGGTTTTGAAAAGAAAAGAAAAGAAGCTGGACAATGATGTAAATTTGGTGTTTTGTTTGAGTACCCTTGACTATGAAGTCTACAGTCTTTGTCTGACACCTGCATGTTGATATGTAAATGTGACCTCTCCCCAAGCAAGCTCTGCCACACAGACAGAAACACAGCCTTATGTCTCCTTGCCCTCAACAAAAAATGCCCATATATCTTCTAACCCATTCTTTGGGGCTACTTGAGCCTTTTATGGCCTTCAGGGTGGTAGTGTCCAACAGGTGTCTGGGCAGGCATCAATTTCAAGGCTACTCAGAGTTTGTTGGGAGAAGCACTCTTGCAGACTATGAAGGTGCTAATGAGTTCCCTGAATGATAATGTGAGATGCAGAGGAAGGTCTGGGTGCTTGTGATGTTGTCTGATGACCAAGTGATCTGAGCAGGGTTGTGGTTCACTGTGAACCATATGGAGAATTCACATGCCTCTAAGGAAGGAGATTCTATATATCTGCTGGGTTTTGCATGGTTTGTACAATTACACTTATAATTAGGTTCCTAGATACACTCAGGCTTAGTCCTTTGCACCTCCTCTAGAAAGAAGTGGCCTGAATATTTTCTAGAAGTGATACAATTTTCCTGACTTTTGAAGTATAGGAATGTACACAAGCCTTAGCCTGCAAATAGAGACCTTGGAGTGCTGGTGGACAGCAAGTTCTCCATGGAACAACAATGTGCTCTGTGGCCAAGAGAGCCAATGGGATCCTGGGATGTATCAAGAAAGGTGTGTCCAGCAGGTCGAGGGAAGTTCTTCTACCTCTCTACTCTGCCCTGGTGAGACCACACCTGGAATACCGTGTCCAGTTTTGGGCTCCCCAGTTCAAGAGAGACAGAGACCTGCTGGAGAGAATCCAAGGGAGATCCACGAGGATGATTAGGGGACTTGAGCATCTCCCCTGTGAAGAGAGACTGAGATCCCTGGGGCTATTTAGTCTGGAGAGAAGACTGAGAGGGGATCTGATCAATGTCGATAAATATGTGAGGGGTGGGGGTCAAGCGGAGGGGGCCAGGCTCTTTTGGGTGGTTCACAGTGATAAGACAAGGAACAATGGGTTCAAAGTAGAACATAGAAGATCTCACCTCAACATGAGGAGAAATTTCTTTACAGTGAGGGTGACAGAGCACTGGAACAGGCTCCCCAGGGGGGTTGTGGAGTCTCCTTCTCCAGAGACTTTCAAAACCCACCTGAATGCATTCCTGTGCGGACTACCCTAAGTGATCCTGCTCTGGCAGGGGGGTTGGACCTGATGATTTCTTGAAGTCCCTTCCAACCTCTGATATGCTGTGATACTGTGATACTGTGAAATACTTCATGTCTCCATGCTGACCCTCCCTGATATTACAGTGACTACCTAAGTCAACTCCTGCAATTCCTCTTGTCACTTAGATCAGGCTTTGAGATCCAGAAACCATGGGACCAGTGGCAGCTGGACACTGATAATTTCTTACAGGCAAGGTTGATCACAGAACTGTGGGTGTGTAAGGCACCAGGCATTCTTTTTCTCTTCTGCAAAAAAAGTAAACCTCCTTTAAAAAAAATAAATACAGGAACTGGTAAGTGAATTTGAAACCCGTGTGCTGCTTGTGGCAGTGTGCCCAGGCTGGACCACTGAGCCAGGACTCCTCTGGGTTTGCTCCTGCAGAGCAGTATACAAGGTAATCTGCCAGGCTGGGACCAAACCCACTGCCATCACCATGCTGGCAGCCCCAGAATTCATCATCTCTCTGCTCATCTTGGGGCACCTGTCTGTGACACTGGGGCTTTGCAAGCAGTGATCTGCTGAACAGACCTGTGTGACCCCAACTGTCCCTGTTCCCCACTCCCCCTGAATTGTGGAAGTGCTGGGCACCCTCAGGCATGGGTCAGGACTTCCCTCAGATGCCATGAGTACGTGCATGTGCATGTGGGCACACGTGTGTGTAGTTACCATGCCCCCTGTGCTCCCCAGTAATCTCTCCATAATCTTATCATTCCCACACCAGTGCTCTGCAGGGTTTTGCCAACTTTTTGAGGGTCATGTTTTGTGACACAGGTTATATGCAGTCACTCTGCCCTCTTCCTGCTCTTTCCTCCTGGGATAAAGCTGGGTGGCCAGCAAGAACTGAAGGCATAGGATATTTTTGGATGCTCTCTGTATTTCAGATGCTCCCTGAAGTTTCTGTTTGAAAGTCTGGGCTGTGCTCCTTTCCCCATCCTGGACTAGGCTGTAAGCATGAGCCTGGTCTCCCCAGGTCAGCTGAAGGAGAGACAGAGGTGTGTGAGAGTGGGAGATGAAAGCAGAGCAGGCTGGATAGGTACTACAGACTCCTATCCCTGCTCTGCTGCCTCAGCCTGACTGACACTGCTGCCGTGCCTCACAGAATCACAGAATGGTAGAGGCTGGAAGGGACCTCTGGCAGTCATTGAGTCCAACTGCCTCCCTCTCACCCCTGCCAAGGCAGATTGACTCAGAGGTCACACAGGAACATGTTCAGGTGGATTTGGTATGTCTCCACCACACATTCAATCTTACTGCTTCTTCTGGGGAAAGCCTGCACATTTCCTGTCCTCTTGTCAGGTCCCTGGGGTGTGGGTGACAGTGTGCTCACCCCAGGGACAAGTGGCCCCCCAGCACAGTTCTCTGCTGCAGTTCTGGCCAGGGCCCCCTGCAGCCCCTGTTGAATGAATGTCCTGCCCATCCTAGGATGCTGTCCTGCCCATGCCAGGATGCTGTCCTGCTCATGAAAGCTAGACCTAGTTTGCTTCCTTAAGCTGCTGCACTAATGAACCCAAGAGACCTTACACCTCCAGCCCTGCCCTGTAGGTACATCAGCCCCAGTGACGTCCTGCTCCCTTGGGAGCTAGGTGCTGTTAGCAGAGCAACCAGAGCTGCTCTCCTCAAATGCATCAGGGTATCTTTGTCGATCAAGGCATATTCCTGCTTCCCCCAAAAGATGGCAGTAGGCGTCACCAAAAGTGAACCATTCGGCACCTTGGATAGATTTACGTCTGTGAAGAATGCCACAGTGGTGCCGGTGCCTCGCTGCCCCCCACACCCAAGCAATGGCCCTTCCACTACCTCTCCAGGGCAGACCCTAACAGGGCTCTAGGTTATTGGGAAGAACAGCCGAGTGAAAAACGAGTTGCCAAGTGCTGAGACTATGTAGCAGGAGAGGATGTCTTTTGGAAGGACAGAAACACCTCCCCTTTCCCTACCGCCTGTGGCTTATTTTTAAGGCAATGAGAGAAACAGATCTGCAATACTGGGATGCATCTTCTTGTATGCTGACATTATTTGCTGTAGCAAAATTGACTTCATTAGGATTTTTACTGAGAAGTTAATTATTCTCTCATTTGAGCAACACAGCCCATAAACAAGATAGAGTCTATCTGGTAACTTGGACCAGTTCTAAGGTTTTTTGAATACAAATGTTGTTACATAATGATAATTATAAAAATATCTTCATTATTGAATTAATAAAACTAATGAAAATAACTTCTGGTGAGATTATCTTTCCTTGCAATTTTTATAATATATGGATGAAAGCTTTTTGTTTGTCAGTGAAGCAATAGATTTAGTTTTTTTTCCCTGAAAAACAATCCTTATCTCCAGATAATAGACTTTTTGTATTCATTAATGTTTCTAATAGAGCTATCACCTGAATAGCTGAGATTTTTCTTTTCACTAAAGAAAATTGTAGAATCATAGCTCTGTAAACGTAAAGATCTTAAAGCCTGCATATGATGAGTTCCTAAACAGAACAGCAGAACTCCAAGGCTGAAAGTGCTGCTTCAGTACATTTAAAAATGAAGACAAGTGCCTTGTCAAAGTGTCTCATGTTCCAGGGCAGTTCAGCAGCCTCCAAGGACTAGTGGGGTCACACAAAAGTCCAAGCAAATACTGTTCATTAGCAATAGCAAGTTCAGCAGTGACCTTGCAAGAAGGTCTTTTTCTTTGCATGTGCTGGTGTCTTCCAAAAGTTAGATGTCTGATTCCCACGTGCTTCCATTTTCTATTGGACCAGAGATTAGCATACAATCATTTACACTGCTAGCAAACAGAAAGATTTGGGTTTTTTTTTCATCTACATGTTACTGCATCTAAAGCATGAATAAAAACAAAAGTGTGAAAATCAATTTGAAGAATGTACTTACTCCTGAGCAGGAAAGCCCACGTGATAGACCTGGGGAAAGTAAGGTCCTTGAAATGCAGATATTCTTCTAACTACATAAGCTTCAATGTGTCTATTGAGCATGATACTGTCCCTGAGCATCACTATATTTTACCAGTTCAAAGTATGATCTGTGTCCCTCTTATGTGTCTCTTTTATTTCATTGCTGAACCCCTTTTTTGTGCTTAGTAGTACACTTCTGCTACTCATGTCTTTAGCTAGGAAGCCAGTCTGTCCTGACATCTACAGATTGCCATGCACCCATCACAGAATGAGTACTAATGAAATGTTAAAGTGTTAACACAGCCTCAAAGGAGAGGACTGCTCCATGTTAGTACATTCAGCCCAAGTCCTTTTAGAGGGCAGCAGCTTGCTGCCTTTTGTCAATTGAGAAGACCCCGAACAAAACAAACACAACCAACCAACAACAAAGAAAAGACCACCAACAACACAAAAGACTCTACAGAGTAGACCCTTATTGTGGAAATGCACTGTGTGAAGAGCACGTATTTAGCATCCTTCAGAACAAAATGCGTGTGCACGGGGAACCCAGTGTTTTTAAATGTCCTGACACTAGATGGTGCAGTGGGTTAGAGTAATCCCCTCTGTGCCGGAAATCCTGGTTGACGCACACTTCAGGCCAGTACTGGAGTTTGTCAGGACGGTGAATGTTTGCCAGCTTCTGCTGCAGAGGCGCCAGGTTCTGAAGGGGTCGTGTGGCTTCAGGTCAGGACGCAGAGAGGTGCTCAGCTCTTTGCAGCTGTGCCAGCCAGCTCACCCTGACTCCAGTTCCGCTTCACCTTCGCCTGCTTTCATTAGCAGCGTCATTGCCCAGAAATTACAGAAAAAGCAAAGCTAATTACCAAAATTAATCATCCCCAAGAGGACAGAGGCTAACCACTAGTGCCCTGCCCTGTTGCAGGGACTGTTTCCCTACAGCCCATGAGCATGAGTCCAGGTCGTGCTGACCCTGGCAGGGTTGGCTGGGAGTGCAGAAATCGGCACGTATGAGGGTGTGTTGCCATCACAAGGCATCGGCATTTCATCCGGCAAGTGCTAAGCTGCCATGGGGAGCCGTGGCTGCCTGCTGCACTCGCTGATGCCAATGGCAGCAAATGAGATCTGCTGCTTTCAGGATGGCTTGGCACATCGCAGGCAGGAGGCTTTAATGTGGTTTCCTGGGTGTAACTGAAAGCAGCTTTTGGCCCAGGGGAATGAATTCTTTTTTTGCCTTTCTATATGCCCTGATTTTTGTAATCGTGTTGTTAAGTATGTCTTCTGGAGAGGAGTAATTAACAGAGGATATGTTTTAGTTACTTCTTCAGAAACCATTGAGTGTGGTTCTTCAGGGTGTGATTTTTTTTTTTTTTTCCCTCTTCTGAATATATGATTTTCTTTTCATTGGCACACATGCTGGCAGTGTACTGAGGGTCAGGACAATGACTTCTGGGAGGATTTCCATCATGACACCATGGATTAGACACATGAAATCCCAGTGACCTGTGCTGAACTCTGTGGTTTTGAGGATCTTCAGCAGTTTTGGTCACTCCCCCACTAGCCCAAGAAATAGTCTGACTGCAATTTAAGTCTGTCTCAGTGTTCATTACTTACTTATTATACCCTTCTTCAATTATATGCATTAGTGGTCAAGACTGGGACATCATGATAGTGCTAAAGGTGCCTTTATAACTCATGAAGAACTGAAAAAGAAGAAAACATGACACATTATAAAAACTGAGTAAGGCTTTTGGCATAATCCATCATAACTGTTGTTCCTTAAATGTCTCTTACTGTGGTCCTCATGATGTAAACCTGAGCTTAGCTTCCCAGAGAAAAAAAAGTTATTTTAGCACATGAAAGAGGGTTTGTGTGTGTGTTTTGGGATTGTTTTGTTTTGTTTTAGAAAATTAAACGTTAAAATGATGCAGGAAAATAATATGCTTTGGGAGGGAAAGAGGTATCAGATAATGATCACTATAAAATGGTTATGAACATGATTTCACTGTCAGGAATGCTGCAATACAATTTTTATCACTCAACAAGAAGGTCAAAGCCTAAACAATTGCCTCAGGGATATTTCTCATGAAAAAACATGGCAAGTTTAGATTGCTGACTCCTGAATTCAGTTCTGAGGTCAAAAGGGATTGTTTGCTTATCTTGGTTGACCTCCTTCATTAGCAGAAGCTGCACAATTTCATCTAGCTGCTCCTGTAATGAACTTGACACTAGGGGAACAAGTTCTTAATTTTTCATTAACATTCAGGCAGAACTACAGTAATGTCACTTTCATCAGCTTTACCACAAATGTGTATTTCTACCATACTGTGTTTGTTGATCTTTTACTGTCTACAGCAAATATTATGTTCTCCCCTATATAAATGCCCACACATTAGCCAGAGAATGAAAAACAATCCCACATCCCTGAGGTGACTCACACACCTCGTGGATATTGAATCACCATTAAGATGAGGTGTGCAAAGTGGAGGCTGGAACATTTTCAGCCAAAACATTCAGAAAATACTGGTATGGGTTAAGGAATTCACCAGGAAAGGGGAAAAGTAGCAACCTGTGAATGAGTATTTACAGTCCAAAGGACTAAACAGTTCCCAAATGCTTCTGGCTGTCACCCCAAAACCAGAGAGAAATATAGAAAATTAACTGATCTTTGTGTAGGTCTAGCCCACAACCGCTCCTCAAGCAGTCCACACTTCCAAGTCTGGGCTCTATTTGGCATCACTATTATTTGCTTAGGACTACAAGCACTAGCAATAGAGTGATACAATCTCATACATCATATAACTCCCAAAGCCCCCTTTTCAGACTGAAAATGGGACTCTGCTGTCTCTAATGTCCCCAGGAGAGAGCTGGAATCAGTAGCACTGGCTCCTCAGAAGAAGTTGCTGAAGTATGGGTGGGCCGCCTCCTTCAGTTATTAGCCACATTCATGTTGAGGAGGAATAAGGATGATCCTCAGTTCCTCTCAAAGTAATCCCTAGCATAGGCAAGAGGCAGGTGTAAGTCATGTGTGCATGATCAATGATCATTGTGGTAGCAAGCAAAACCATATACCTACCAAGGTCTCAACAGGTGTGCTTAGATGCAGCATCACTGCTATCTCAGCAGCACTGAGCCTAGGCAAAGCCCACTTGAGATGGCATGACATGGTACAGTGCAAGAAACTCCATTCTTGAGTGGCCAGACCAAGGCTATACTAGCAACACACTGAAACTGTAGGAACTGAGCCACAGATGCCAGTATAGGCTTTGGATACTTTTATAGGTTAAAAGTAAATACTCTTCAAGAGGCTATTTTTTTCCCCCCTATGTGAAGGTGATTTGGGGTGACTGTTTGTTCGGAGTTGGATGTTTGTTGTTGCTTGAACAGAGAAGTTCATCTGTTAAACACTGTTCCAGAGCTGTACACGATTGTGTCCAGATTAATAGACGAGCCTTTGTCAAGGACATTGTGCAAACACATTTCCACAAGACATTATTGTCTGAACACATGAGCAAATATTTGCCTAAAAAGTGTAATTGACTATTGTTCAAGAACTGCCACCTGCCCTTTGGTTTTCTGGCACTCTTGTCGAAGGGATTATGCTTTACAGCGTTCCTTTCAGCCAGCATTCCCATGGAACTCTTGACCAATAGTTAAGTAAACATTCAGCATTCAGCTTGCTGCCTTGTTTGTTTGTTTTTGTTTTGTTTTCCCTTTCTCCCTAAGGCTGCACAGACCTTTTATAATAAAGGAAATGTTATGAAGAAAAGGGGAAAAGGCAACCAGCTTTGCTTCAGCAGTAGCAATATGGAGAAATTATATACATAAGGAATGGTAGTCTGACATGAAGGACATGCTGGACTAGTAATGGATGAGACCAAGCAGCAACACAAAGGACAAGTTCATCTGTGTTACCAAGTTCATTCTGTCAGCTGAAGCTATGAGAAGTGATGACAGTCACGATGCCAGGGGATGAACAGACAAAAGAAGACTTTGCAGCTGTTCTGTAATATGTGGTCTGTGACATGCCAGACACTATAGCTGCCCTAAATGACTTTCCTACCTTTAGTCTTAAAGATACTTTTATACAGAGATGTATTTGGGATAAAGACACTCAATTTCAGTGGAAAACTAAGTGTTTCTGTTTGAGAATCTAGAAGTTAAATATTTTGTTGATTAACCAGCCTCTTCTCAGCCCTTGCGGGTTGAAGTAGTTCAATGAATTTGATGGGAATTCATCAAAACATTTGGTCAATTAAAATAGGTGTTTTTCTGATTTAAACCTTTTCAATGAATGGTTTCATCTACTTACACTTATGGAAACTATATGATTGTCCAAACTTCTTTTTGGAGTTTGTTTTTTTTTTGTTTGTTTGGTTTGGTTTGGGGTGTTTTTTTTTTTGTTGTTGTTGTTGTTGTTGGTTGGGGGTTTTTTCATTGTTGTTTTGTTTTGTTTTAGTAGGGTTTTTTTTTCATATTTATACCAACTTTGTTTCAAATTTCTTACCCCAAAACCAAGTGATGTTACTGCCAGTCTAAGCTGTTCAGGGGCTTTGCAGAGTTACTGACTGGTAGGGATATGTAACTGCACTAGATGCATGCCCTTTTGGTTTGCTCAGCTTAGTGAAACATTTTGTTACCGTTGTGCAGAAGTATTTCTACCTCTGTCAGGTTTCCCAGCTGACTGGCCTCTGGAACCCTGGCTGTTGCAATTCTGCTGGCCTCAGAGCTCACCGGGTGCGTTTCTTTGACTCCTTATTTGTTTCTTCCTCTCAGACTCCCACCACATACTGAAAAGGTCCTGTTGTTTTTTTTTTTTTCAGAATATCAGAAACATCTGAATCTTGACCCTTACATTCCCACTTGTCCTTATCTCTTTGCAGAACATGTAGCCCATGAAATCTCTGCTCTGTTGAGACTGAATCACTGAAATAGTTTGACTTCACCCCGTTCTCTTCCTTCTGCATTGTTACTGTAACCTCTCCACTATCACAGCTCTTCAGAGACATAGCAGTTGTGTGGTATTATATGCATGAGTATTTATTTGGGTATCTCTGTGCTCATCATCTTCATCCTTGCCCAGAATACATGATTATCAGGTGAGGGACAGCTGGCCCTATCTGAGGATGAAAGAGTTGAATGAAAATATCTGTGTTTGCATGGAGAAACACACGTACTGACCTGAGGTCCTTAACTTACTATCATCTTTTCCCTTTGATCGGTTTGTATTTACGTTATGGTAACCATCAATGCTGTTGACAAGAAGAGTAAAATAATGTTACCAAAACTTCCTCAAAATAACCTCCTCTCTATCACTTGAGAAGCTCTTTTTCAACACCAGCTGTCAACTGCCCACAGCAGGAAATGCTTCCTCCAGTGTGTTTTCCTCCTGAGGGACTTCTAGGTCTGAAGCATGCCATTGTCAGAGCATGGATTCAATACACAAAAGGCTAAAAACTGCACAGCATCCTGTTCTTGCTATTCATAAAGTGGAGTCCTTCTCTCTCTGCAACATGATGGGGGGTCAAAAAAGAAAACTGCAGGTGCCTAACCCGGTTACACTGTTGTCATAGTAAAGTCACATCCCTGAAGGCTGAGTGCTATACCAAAGGTGAGGACACTGAAAACAGAGCAACAGTTAGCTGAGATGTCTGTCACTGCCTGGGAAGAGAGGAAAACGAGATGATGAGCTACTTCCTTACACAAGGACTACATGATCTGCTAAGCTGAAGACAAGAGAGGTGCTGATGAGTTATAGTGATTACTAATAGCAGATTGCCACTATTTCCTTGCTTACCTTCCAAAAAATAATCACAATTGTCCTTTGCTGTGAAAGCAGCTTTGCTGGTGTAGCACTTAAGGTTTGGTATGGCAAAGGCCTTGATAACATCTCTGATGTCCAAATCTTTTGGAGAAGAAAGGAAAAGGGGAGTCAAGGTGAACCAAAATGAATTGCCATCAAGAGTGTGAATGGGGTAAATGGCAATAATGTCCTCCAATGACTTATATTTAGTCACTGATGAGGGTACACTTGTGCAAAGGTTTTACTGATGAAAGAGGAAATAATTTCTTGATGCATGCCAAGGTTATAATCAGGAGGATTTGCGCAACTGGGAAAAATCCAGATTTTCTTCACCTCTCATGAGGAAATCGAGAAGATTGGTGGCCAAATATCTGTTGGGAGAATCAAGAGGAAGCAGAGGTGTTTATTCACTGAAGGAAATGGGAGGGCTCAGAGGCTAGAGCAGTGACATTATCAGAGCACAGGGCATGCACGAGGCCGTGCTGGGACTCTCATCCTGTTGCCTTGGCGGAGCAGGAAGCTATCATCCCCAAGCCCTCTGTCCTGCCAGTGCCCATACTCCTCTGAGTCTCAGGGGGGTCACAAGCCTCATGAGATGTTTTTTTTATTTTAACCTCTGCTTCAAAGACTACATGTTTTTCTGTGTGTGTGTGTGTGTGACTTGCTTCCCATCCATGCCCTCTGCAGCCCTCTTACTTAGCTTTTCCTGTTGACTGAAGGTTTGATTTCCCTCTGGAAAAAAACAAACCCAAAAACAAACTACACACCAGAAGTGCATCTCTGTGCATGTCACCCATCCTCTACCTCAGTTTAATGGAAAAGGCTTTGTGAGTTTAGTGAACAGTGCTGTTCAGGCTATTCTATTATTCACAGTTTAGAGTTTATTTTATCTTACTCCTTTTTTCTTTTCAGGATAAGTACATGATTCCAGAAGAACATTATATCACCTTATTAAGATATGGTGGATGTTGTTTGATATTTCTTTACCTGAGGGGAAATTACTTGTGCAATGTTGTGTTTTGATTTAGTACTTTCAGGGGTTTTAGAATGTACTCAAGAAAAAGTTCTCATTGCTCTGTGTGTGTGTAGTAGAGGGTGACAAGGGCTGAGGTAGCCCACAGTTTCCATGTGCATATGATGTCATGATCCAGGCTCAGCTTCCAAAGCAACCTTTCCTCCTGAACATTAAAGAAAATTAAATTTATAAGGGGAAGTTACTTGCAGTAGAAAAGTCTTTCACCTAAAAACTTGAGGCACATGAGAAATATTGGTCTCATGCCTGTGACATGTATGTGGCAGCTGGTATTGCAAAGCAGAGCTGTCTCAGCTTTCTCTTGCAGTCAGTGTTCTCAGGGGCTGATGGCTTTAAGGTTTTGCTGTGGTCTTCATGGTAAGTGAGGAAGCCAAAAGCTAAGGAAGTGCAAATGTTACGTCAGAAAAGAATGGCAGTTGCTAGACAATGAGAGTTGAACAGAAGTGTTGATTAGTGGTACCATCATGCATTACTTAACAGACAGAGGATCTGGGAGCTCCCTGAAGCTGTGGGCTAAATGAATGTGCTATAGTTCTGGAGATTAGGCCCCAAGGGGCTTCAGTTGAGATGCAAACTCTTCCAACTGCTGCCCTTGGCCAACCAGCCCTGCCTTTGCCCTCCGCTTTGCTATTGGGTCAGAAATTGTGCTTTTCCTTCCCTATAGCTTCCCATCTGGTCTGAAGAACAACAAAGCTTATCTGGCATTGGGACACCTCAAAGATCTGTTAAATAAAATGCAAATGTTGATGAAAAGACAGGCAGCAGTCTGGACCTTTATTTGACCTAATGGTCCTCTGGAAAATGACAGTGCTCTGTGAAGACAAAAAAGTGAAAGAGTGAGTGTGTAGGATGTAATTACCCTCCTGCTGAATGGGGAACTAGAATGACAAAGCCTCTGTCAAGGAGACATCATAAAATTGATGCAGATGCACTAATTTTTTATTTTTTTCCTGGACCATCCTACTCTTGAAACCTGTGAAACGACACAGTGGTGGTGCCCACAGAGCTCAGCCTGGGAAGGTGTGTGATCTGCACCACCTGTGAAGCTTGTCCATCTGAGAATTTCCACCTTCAGTAAAGGAAAAAGCGCTCACAAGAGCAGCCTGTGTGTTCACACCCCTGTTATAAGGCTGAACCACTGGCTGGCACAGTCAGTGGGCAGCTCATTCAGGAGCTGTGTGCAGGCAAGCACAGAGTGCTCTGGATTAGAGAGCCTTTTCTTCCTGTCTGCATGCTAAATGTGTTGTCCTCCACCAGCTGGCCTACACCCAGTTCTATGGAGCCTTTCTAGAAGAATCAAAACAGGCTTTTCATGTATCTGCCAGTTTACCCTGGAAAAACAGATTACATTATCAAAGTCCAGGGAGTACATTCATAGAGCAGCATAATCTGGCCTTTAAACAGGAGCCCTCTTACTAAATTGAACAATGCTACAAAGACAAATTCTGTTGTAAATAATTTATTTTACTTGGGAGAGAGCAGAGTGGGAAAGAAGGGAACCTGCATTTGCAGCCTACAAGATCAGTACTGGTCCTGGAAAGATACCTGAGTAGGGATTACAGTAAAACTGGCAGATTGTCTTTTGTGTGGGATCTGCAATAACAAAAGTGGTTGTAAATACCTTAAAAACCTTCCAAAATAAACAGCAAACATCTCTTCTTTCAAGACACAGATCTATGGGACCAATGATGGCAGCAGATTGTGCCTGGGATGGTGGTGAGAAGAAAAGGCCAGGAAGTCATGCAGCTGCCAAGGCACAGCCATGGGTGTTGACACAGCCCCCAGAGCTGCCATGGCAGATGCTGGTCCATGCTGGGGCACAGGGTGACAGAGAGTGCACTTTGGCCATGGGATGCACCCAGAAGAGGAAACATTTTTCAGTACAGCCCCATTGCTGCCAGAGTTAGCAAACGAGCAGCCTCTCTGACCCAGAGTGATCCACATGCTCTCTGAACTCCTCTTCCACTCCCTGACTGCCAGCCTTCCTTGTGCTCGAGAAGGCAGCCCCCGGGTTCATCCAGGTCCCACCAGGTGTCCCAGGTGTCCCAGGCACAGTCATCTGCAGTTCAGGGCACTTTCTTCATTGCCCACATCACTGTGGCCAGTTGGACTTCTGCCAGTTGCTCTGATTTTAGTCCCACCAGGGCAGTGATGATGCTCTTCAGTAGCAGGCACAATCTGCAGAACCAATGACTTTTACTTAAATCAAATCCACTTCGGAGGAAAGAAAAAAATAGAAAACCTGATTGTAGCTCCTTCCTAAGGCTTGACCCTTTCCTGATCCTGGGGAGACCCTTTTATCCTCTTCCTTTGCAAAAGCCAACCTGTTGATAGCTTGTTCTTATGCATCCTCTTACCTCCCACTAGAAAAGAGGTTTTAGTTCTGTAATCTCCTTTTGATTCCAGGTCCTATCAGTTTCTAATTTTCAATACACTGGTGAAAAGACCTCGGAACCTAACAGCCTTGCTTACTACCTTCTGATATAACCTTAAATCCCCCTATCCAGAAAAACAGTTGGTTACTTCCCTGTCTGTTTTCCACAGAATCTTTTATATCAAAACATACAATAAGTATTCCTTGGATGCTGATACAGTTTATGTGGGTTCTTTTAATAACCTTCATAAAGCCATTAGGTTTATTACCTAATAATATATAGTTGGGAGTCATAAAATGTATTTACACTAGATAATTTTCCAGGTATGTGGAAGGTAATTCAGTATCCCCAGTCTGTGTTCTGATAAGGTCAGACAGATTCTTTAAAACACAGGAAGTTTAGCAGCAAACCACCTTTTTTTTTTTTTTTTTTTTTAATCAAAGTAGTATTCCTGCCAGCTCTGAGATATTTCTCTGTAATGTGTTGACTTTCAAGAACAGTGTACTTTGTTCCTTTGTTCCTGTCATGCTACAGTAAGTGAAGCTGTTCATGTTTGTCTTTCCTCTTGGAGCCAAGTGAGCCACCTCAGAGCCAGCAGCCAGTCATTGCCTCAGACGGAGCCCTTGGGAGGGTGGGGGTGACCAAGCACCGCAGTTCACACTGCACATGAGCACCAGCAGTGCCTCCCTGTGCTGTGTGTCAGGACAAGTTCTGAAGTCACCCTCAGGTCACAGCTCATGTGCTAGGGTCTGTGCTGCAGAAATATGCCCTTTGGCACCTGGTGCCACCCAAGCAGGGACCCCTTGACCCGAGAGGAACCCTGACTGCCCAGAGTGCCTCCACTTGACAGGCAGCAGTGGGTGGAGTGAGGCAGAGTGGACCCTGATGACAGCTTATCTGGTGGTGGGACACCACATGTTGCTGTCTGAGTGTTATTGCTCTCATTTCTTTTGACTTTTGGTTGAAAGGAAGGCTTTGCGAGTAAGATGATCTCCTGGAAATCAATGTCTAGATTCAGTGTTGAGGTCTGCTGTGGACTTCCTGAGATAGTGTGGGAAGGTCATGCCATCTCACCATGCTGCACAGTGTCTGTCTGTGAAGGGGGGAGGGAAAGATAATCTCTCATTTCTTCCTCCCTTTGTTCATCTTATCCTTTAAGACTGCAGCTTCTGAGGTTGACGGCCGTTTCTCATTACATGTACAAATATCACGAGTTTGGCCCAGGCCTTTATGTTTTACTCTAATACAGACAATAAACAGTAATAAAAGTAGACATGGAATTGCTGTCACCAGATATGAACCGAAAAGAAGTTAAATAAATGGCATGCAGCTAAGATCCTGTGCCAATGGAAACTGCTAGTTCTTCCAGTTGTGTGGAGCTCCTCTGGCAGGTCAGTGCAAGCAGGTACTAAAAGTGGCCTGGTATTTGAGTTTTTCTGAAAAATTCTTGGTTTAGGGTCAGGTGGTGATATCACTGAAAAACAAGTTTCTCTAATCCCAATAGTCCAGAGAAAAGCTGTAAAGTATTAATCCTGGAGGAAAAGAGAAGTGGAGAGTGAGAGAAATAGGAGGGGGAGAGAAGGAGAGAGAAGAGAGAAGGAAAGAGAGAAAGAGGTAAACAGAAAACAAGAAAGCAGGAAAGCAAGAGAAAGCAAGAAAGCAAGAGAGAAAGAATCTCTGCTTTCTTGGGTTTTAAGGTCTCATGATGTTTATACCAGTCTTAAGATCTCTAGTGGCCTGATGCATGGTTTCTGAATGGGTATCTTTGGCAGCACAGGAATCTCATTTAAGACTTTAAACAATTATGTTCTCAGAGTCTCCAAATAAAATGCTTATGCTTTAACAGCGGAAAAGTGAAAGGTTTGGCTTTTTTCCTTTTTTGGATCAGCAATAGAATGAATAGGAAACTGGTGCTGTGTGCTGCCCTGACAAAAGAGCAGGCAGACTTGTTTGTAGTGATGGTGGAGCCTATCAGCTAGGAGAATCTGATGCATATTTCGTCTCACTGTACTGGTCTGTGGGCAGGTTGTGTTGATCTTGCCAAAAAGTTTGTTTATTTTACACGCTAAGAGAGATGCCACCCTCAGTAGTTTGGAGACTCCATCTTTCTTTTGAGTGCTTTTCAGACATAGTATAAGATGCTAGGGAAGGAGGTCTCCCAGGAGTGAATAAAAAACAGACCATGAGCATTCTCTATTAAGCCCAGGATCAGGGTCAAATGGTAAGCAGCGATGTATATTTATGGTAGAAATTTGCCACCTGACACAGGCACTTAGCTCAGTCTCAGTGCCCCGGACAGTGCAGCAAGCCTGCTCACCTCTGTAAGCCATTGCTGTGGAAATGCAGTCCTCCACAGCTACACTAAGGACAAAGCTCAGTCCGAGCCACTATCTGGGTGCTACGTGGAGGCTAGAAGTCACAATATCTTTCAGATATCCAGGATCCCTACAAGGAAACCTGCTTCAGTGGATACTGTTCAGCATAGGAATTAGGAAATCATAAAGCTCATGTAGTCTGGTTTTAGGGCTTGACTGCAAGATCTTCTGGGCATACCCTGGAAATCAGGGGATGCTCTGTGTCCTGTTCTGCTTCATGTGTGTCCCAAATCCCATGACAGCAGCTGTTTTGGTAAGAATACCCATCAGATGAATCCATGAATTTTCCACTCCTCAATTATGAATATGAACTCTAGTCCTGGGTCAGCTACGAGCCACAAATAAAATCTAAACTTAATCTGGATTCAGACCCAGGCTCTTCCCCATTCAAAACACACAGGAATTTCAAAGGCAAATTTTGGAATTTTCCATGGTTTATGATAGTCTCTGTGGAGCGGTGTGTGGGCAAAGCAAGCAGGAAACATGGCTATTGAGGAGCAGATGAGTGAAAGCAGTTGTTTGCTTTGTGGGTAGTACCTTGGAAGTTAAAGACACTGCCCTCTAGGGAAAACATGGGAAATCAATGGCAGAATCTGGCTCTATGTCTGCAATCTTCTCTAACTACAGGGTTCAGCAAATGTGCAAGAAGCAGAACTAGCAGGGAGCACTAGAGTGGTTTCTGCTAGGCCACAGCAGCCCTGTTTTCTCCAGGTTTGAAACCACAGGGAGGAGAAAAGAAAGGGAGTGTTAGAAATGTGTGATGCTCCCATCCTTTGGATTGTCTGCCTCCAGGAGAATTTGACCTGTGAACACCTACCGAGGTGGTGCAAACTTTTCAAAGTAGGCAAAAAACTGTCCTGTTCTGGGGGCTCACACAAGACCTTACCCAGCCATGGAAGATCAGCAAGTCCCTATTCCTGAGCCACATACTAGGTGAGCTAAGTGACTGGTTGGGTGGCACAGGGCTGTTTCACTGCCCAGGAATGCCTGTTACCCTGTGAATTCTTAGCTGTTTGTAACCTAAATGCCTCTTAAAGTGCTGGTTTTTTTTTTTTTGGGTTTTTACTAATATATTTTGTAAAACTGTCAAACTTAAGTCATGCAAGCATGTGCAAAATACAGTGGTGGTTTGGGAAGCCCTGGGTGAGTTTGCCTAGCAACTGTTTAAGACATATTTCAGTTAGCACAAATGTTTGAATTCCTTGGTTGATTTCTAGAGCCCCAGGTCTTTACCTTGGCTGTAGATCTGGATCAGACCAGAACTTCCTGGGAGTCATTTTCCTTTATCAGCTACTTTACAGAGAATTTACTAGCAGTACAAGTTGCGTATTTACTTTGAAGAGCAGAAACTTCATCTTGCAGATAAGATTACTCTCCAACAAGTAAATATTGGACAGAACATAAGGAAGGGATGAAAACTGCAAACAAAATGAAAAGGAAATGGCTGATCGGACTATTAGATAGTTCAGGTTTAAATACCCTCAGAAACAGTCAGAAAAGATGTTAGAGGGGAAAATAGTTCAGGGCTTTGCAGGACCAAATGCGGTGTTCTACACTGGCTTGTTAATCTTGCAAAGTATTCACCTGGCAGGTTCAGTAGATTTAGACACTGCAAGTTAATTCAGGAATAGTTTATAGAGCTAGAGAAACTACTATTCAGCAAAATGTGGTTGTTTGCTGTAGCATCTGAAGTTTGTTGCATGCTACTCCAAACTCTTGAATAGAAAAATCAAAGCCCTATCTAAAACCTTTTGTTTGTGGAGGGGTATGCCATCCTGCAGGGCAGCAGGTGCCAGCCTTGCCCACCATTCCTATGAGAGAGCTGCTGGAGAAGAAAATGTTTGTAGCAAGGTATTTTGGAGTGAATGCCATGGGAAGCATGCCAGGGTGGGGAACCTGGGAGAGAGACAAAATGATGACAAGCTGCATCAGCTGCAAACCTGGCTGCTGCGTTTTCATGTGGTGCTTGGCTACCCTGGTGACAGACACGTTATAAATACCTCAAGACAGACCCATTTTGGAGGGTTGCCTGCAGCTGCGGGGAAGCTGCAGATTAGAAATTCCAACTGACTTGTCAGTGGCATGAAAAATATTTCCTAATGCTGCTCTGTGCTTGGGGGGCTTTTCTTAAGCAAATGAGACTTTGCCAGTCTCATCAAACTGCTGTTAGAAAGGCTTCTGAGAGCTGCATTCACCCCCAAAACTGATTACTGCTGTTGTCAAAGCCAGTGTGATGTAATGCTTGCCCTTGGAGTAAAATAATAAGACTCGTGGAAAACTGATTTTGGATGAAAAAGCAAAGGCTCAGCCTGGCTGTTTAATGCCATTACTATGTTATGAAATAGAGGGACCAGCAGCAAGAGCACATATGTGCCACCAAAATGTCCTTGTAGGTCTTACATCACACATGTGACATCAGCCAGCAGAAGACTGCAGGCAGGATTATGTTACTACTTCTATCCAAGTATAGGTTAAAGATTGACCCGATAGAAGAGAGCTCTGCAAAGAAGGACCTGAGAGTGCTGGTGGGCAAGTTCACCATGAGCCAGCAATATGCCTTCAAGGCCAAGAAGACCAGCAGTATTCTGGGGTACATTAAGAAGACTGGTGAGCAGGTTGAGGGAGGTTCTCCTTCCCCTTTACTCTGCCCTCATGAGGCTGCATCTGGATTGTTTTGTCCAATTCTGGATTCCCCAAGTCAAGAAGGACAGGGAACTACTGGAGAGAGCACAATGGTACAACAGAGGCTATAAAGATGATTAAGAGACTGGAATATCTGTCTTATGAGAAAAGGCTGAGAGACCTTGACTTTTGATACTGTCTCTCATACCATCCTCATGTGAAAACTCAGGGGGGTTGGACTCAATGGCCTCTGGAGGTCCCTTCCAACCTCTAACATTCTGTGACTCTGTGATTCTGTGACCTAGGATTGCTTAGCCTGGAAAAAAAGAAGACTGAAAAGGGATCTTATAAATGCATATAAGTATCTAAATGATTGAGGCCATGGGAATGGTGCTGAGCTCTTTTCAGTGGTGGCCAGGGATAGACAAGGGGCAATAGGTACAAACAGGATGTTTCACTTGAACTTAAAGAGAAACTTCTTTACTTCGAGTGTGACAGAGCACTGGAACAGGCTGCCCAGAAAGGTTGTGGAGTCTCCTTCTCTGGAGACTTTCAAAACCTGTCTGGATGCATTCCTGTGCAAACTGATCTAGGTGTACCTGTATTACCAGGGGGGTTGGACTTGATGATCTCCAGAGGTCCCTTACAACCCCATATCATTCTATGATTCTAATACTCCAGGAGATTAAATGTCCACCTTCAAGAGCATGATTTGAATTAAATTTCACATTTGGTACAATTTTTGAACTGTCCTAGCCCATTTGTTCCCACACTTCCACCCCTGAAGAAGTGACTGGCACACAAAACCTACCTCATGCTAGATTGTCCATATCGGTGCCTACAGAAATGCTGACAGCACGGTTCCCTGCATGATGAAATATGCATAGCGAAATGTGAAACAGATTTTATATTGAATTATAAACCTCCCAGAACTAAAACCTTTCCTGGATAGACTGATATTGCTACAAATGCAAGTGTGAAGACTCTTAATAGTTGTGAAAGCGTTTTCACTTTTGAAAGATAAGCATTTATTATTCTCATGTTCCAGCAGTACAATACCCAGGATACTACTGAGGCCTTGCTCCTGCACAAACAACGGGAAGCAGAGGAAGTGATGCAAAGCCGTGCTGGAGTGTGCACCTTCCCCTTTATGAAGGCATGAGTGAGAAATTGCCAGGCTGAATCATTTCTTTCTGATAAACGGCTCTGTATTAATTAAACCTAATTACGCTAGCTTAGGTCTTTACAGCTGTTTAATTGTTAGCAGCTGATGATGATGATGTTTATGAAAAGTAATTGGGCTACCTTTTTATTTATGCTATCAGAGATTTCCACACATCACAAACTTGTTCCTTCCTCCACCACAGATCCCTTAGATGTGCCAAATGCCAGATTAACTATTTATGGGACTACTCTCTGCCTAAAGGGGAAGAAATCTTCAAGCTGAAGAAGGAGGTAAGTGCAATTAGCGTTTTTAATAGGATTTTTCATCCTCATTGGTCACTGGTGCTGCTTGCAAGGGCAAATGAACAAGAATGAAATGGTGCTATGCTCCTTTTCTTCCCTGGAAGTACTGTTTTTCAGTACTACCACAAAATTCCTCCTGCCCAGACTAATATTAACGTGAGTCTTGTAAGTGCTTCGGGGCCCTGATTACACTCACTACCTTCCCTTGCCAACATGTAATGTATATTTTTTTTTCAAGTATGTTTTAAGTGTTCATAAAAAGCTATGCCCCACTTGACATCTGGCCCTTAGATTAGGGCTATTCATTCAACTGGCCAAAAGTGGATGGAAATCTGTGCAGCGTTTCATTTGCCACAGTCCACAGATGATAGTAATTGATCAGGTTGCTAATATGAACAAATCTAATAAAACAAATAGTCAGCCTGTGGTCTTAAATAAAACAACAGAATGGAAAAGAAACACCAGGTGTTCCTATATAGTGCTCTCCTATTTATTGTTTTTGTCAATGTGGTCTTGCGATCATAAATGTTGTCTTTACATGACTTTATTGCATGAATCACTGAGCAAGGAATTTATCACCAAGACCTTCTAGTAAAGAGAAGGCGAAATGCAATGCTTTGAAAGTCTCCTCCAAGTTCAAAGGCCTGAACTAAAAATGGCCAACTTTGAGCCAGCTTAGCATTAGTGCCACATTTACTAGAGCTAGTAACGTCCAGAGCTGTTTCCACTCTTCTCTTTTACAAGTTGTGTGATTTCATTTCTCCTCTACCAACACCCTAGTAAATGAAAACCAGACTCATAATCATTTCTATTACATTGCCACTGTTTGAAAAGGAAAGCTTTGAAGATTGTCACATTTTATACAAGTAAAGTGAGCACACCCTGACTGCTTCCACAACAACAAAGAGGGATCATTTAAATAAATGATTGTGGAAAAGAGCTATTTCATATAGTCAAAATGTAATTGGGTATGTAGCATGGCTGATGTGCTGATGGCCATGCAGATTTAATTACCTAGTGAAACACTGAACGAATTACACAGCCTCTCATCGCTGCAGAACAGTGTTTATAGGCCAGATTCACTGTTGGCACAGGCAAACAGAGATAGATTGGCTTCCATGGAGTTGTTATCATTTGTTCCAGCAGTGAGCTTGACTTGCCACCCTAGTAGCATGGATTCAGAGTCCTTTGAAGTCGATAGAAAGGGCTTGTGACTTCAAGGGACTTTGAATCATATCTGGGGTACCATGTGTTTTGCCAGCAACTGAATTAGTTATACTGTAGATCACTATGTGCATACGTTTGGTGTCATGACACATACTGACTGGGGAGTGGGACTGGAAATGCATCCCTAGCAGCAAATCTTCTATTTCTGTAACCCAAGCCCACATTTAGAGCTTGGTCTCTTCACATTTAGAATATTTCCACTTAGTGCCCAGCCCCTCAGGTTTTTTGCAGTTTAATTCCTTCTAGTGTGTTATTCCATCACCCACTCAAATCACTCAGTAACTGCCTGAAAATGGAATCTATTTTAGATGGAGCTTCGTCGGAAAAGATGTGGTTGTAAGCTAACATATTCTTGCCCTGCACCAGCTGTCTGTTCTCTAAACCTAGCCATGAACATAGTTTTCCCAAGAAAGCTCTCTGGCAGAAGTTAGGTAGGAGAAGGATGAGAAGGAGCGAGATCATGCATTTTAATCACCATTTAGTAGCATTAAATTGTGGAGATTGCTCTTGGCAAATGCTGTCTGACCTTGGCAGATAAGGTACGTGTGAGCAATGCAGTAAGTCCGGTCATCGGGCACCTGAAGAAAGGAGGAGAATATCCAATGGCACATGAAGCTCTTCGTAAGATATGCTTGCTAATGACTTGGTGAAGTGCCTCTGATGACATTTCTGAACAGGTTCAGGATGCATCACCTTGGTGGCTTTCAGTCAGGCCTGTGTCCTCTCTGTTCCAGGTAATCCACCTTTCTTACTGACAGGCTGAGAGACTAAATGGATTTTTACTTGTCCATTTCTGCACAACGAATGTTTGTGAGAGGAGACCAAGAACAGAGTGAGACTGAGGGGACACACAGAAAAATAAGCAGAGAGGCTCTCCTAGTAGTCAAGAATGGCATCAAAGGCTGACTAAGAGAAATGAGGAGAAAATTTTTGCCAGTAATGGTGTTTATCTCTATAGACAAACATCAGTGTGAACTTGAACTATCTCCTGAATGGTAGGAGAATGAGATAGAACACCTGACACACACCACTTCTCAGGTAATATCAAATGTGTTCAGAATTTTTACATGTCTAATGTGAACTATTTGCAATCTCACTAACTAAAACTTCAGCTTTTACATCTGGTATTGACAGCTCTGTCTTCGATCCCTTGTGTAACCCTTGTGTTACATCACACCTTGATGTTTTGCTATTCTGTGCCACAGTTTCCCAGCTATTGAATAGGAATGACAGTAAATCAGAATTACTTCTTTAATAAAGGACTAAAGAACCTCCTGCTCTAAAGAGAAGCAAAAGTAACATCTGTGGAGTTACTATTTTTAGCAGCTGTTTTCAGGTATAAGATGGATACTTGTCAATGGGATGGTGATAAGAGATTCAGGTTTAAAATAGATACTTTCAGAATACTAAAGTCCACAGAAAAACTTGTGAAATACCAGTTCAGTCACTGACACATGGATTAGCAATGAAGGTTCAAATTCCAGACAAAAAGCCAAATTTATGGTTGCAAAATATGTTTCAACAAACCTGCAATGGACACCAACTGATATCAGAAAACAGATTTAGAACTGGCTTCAGTTCTTCTAGGGTAGCATGAAACTACTGGAAGTTTAAAGCTTTTCCATGTTTTGTGTCAATCTCGATAATGGGCTTCTTATGAGAGTTGTAAAATTTCATTACAGTACATTTGTTTCTTGAACAGAATGAAAGTCATTTTTCCAGTGGAAATAGCCTGGTCTTGACGATGCTTCTCTCTGCGTCAGAGAAAAGGTTCAGCTGGCTTCTTGGACTGGCTTTACAACCTCTTTGCAATGCCAGACTGCTGCAGAAAGGGGAACCATGGAGCCAAGAATTTGGCCTCTGGATTTCAGTGACATTAGCATCCAGAAAGAATTCCTGGGAAGGACCATGATCAAAACTGGAGCCATTCCTTGCAGTCTGAGGCTTGTCTGCATATGCAAACAAATGCATCTGGAATAAGAGAAGCTGTGCATTTAAAGTTAGGGAGTGGTAAAATGGAGTAAGTCATATGGTAATGCAACGTTTTCTTCTTTATTTCTGATAGAACTGGTTGTGAAAGTCAGTGAATCGATGCAGGGACAGCCACCTGCATTGCAGTCTCACATCATCCATGTGTACTGTCACTCTGGACTGAGTTACTTGGAGTTGTTACATGATTGTGCTCAAATTACTCCATGTGCAGACAAGCTTTCAGTTTCCTGAGAACTGGGGAAATGCAGAAGTCTATCAGGGAATAAATTCAGCTTGTTTATTTTCTCTCAGAATGAAAGATTTGCCCAGGTTTGTGACACTAGTATAAATAAAATTGTCAGGATAAAGCAATCAGTGTTTCCTTAGTAGATGTTTCACAGCTGAGTAAACTTTTTTTCAGTGTATCAGATGGAAAACTCAACCGTTTCTGCTTTTCAAAACATAAGTTTTGAGTGTCCATTCAAGCATTCAAGTGCTTTAGTGGAAGGAGAAAAGATCAGCTATCATATTCACCCAGACATAAGTAAAAAACCTATGTTTTTAGAGTAATTTTCCAGGAAAAAGAAATTAAATTGCCTTATACTTATGTGCAATTTATTTGAAGAGGAAAGCACATCTCAGTTCTGAAGTGTTACATGCTTAGAGATGGTATTTATCTGTTCCTCTTTTTCTCACCTGTCTTCTGGTAAAAATTTTCCCTATTTTTTGCCAGTCATAAACTGTTATAATATGCATGCAATCCAGAGATGCTTCAGGTTCATACAGAACTCACAGGAACGCCATTTGTTATTCACTGCTGTATCAGAACACTTGGTGTACAGAACAGATCCCCTCTAACTGAATCATTGAAGAGAGCAGAAGAGAGAGGAGAAGTGGAAGAAATGTAGGGATCTGTTTCAATAGTACTCTGCACTTCTATCCTGATCTTCCCCAGATGTTTGATGGTACTGCACTGAGACTGGACTGATTCTGTCACATGAATATCAGCTGGAAGTGCTTTGGGAAGTGAAAATTACCTAAATCTTTGTTTCTCATAGGCAAGCAACTAAATGTCTGCTTTATAATGAAAAATTATCTTGACTTATAACATGAATCTTTCTTAGGCTGCTATGCTATATATTGCTCTTCCTGAACTTTGTCTACCATCAGAATAGCATGTATGATACTTTTTTTTTTTTCTGAAAATAACAGTCTGTTTTTTCCAATAACTAGCAAGATTGGGCATTTAGCATGAATCACCTAATTTGTTCCAGATCTTGGACTCTGATATTTATTTTGAGATATTTCTCATTTTGGAGCACAGTGAAGGGTACGTTTCACAAACCATTTTACCAGTTTTGTTGGTTAAAGAATGAATAACAATTCCCTAACTTGAAAATTGTTGTTTAACCACAGTTGTTAAATGAAACCTTACTCTGCTTATGATTCAAGTATGTATATCGTTGTTGCAAAGGAAAGATAAATAAATTATGATCCTAACCAGCATTATATAATTAGATGCTTAATATGAGCAGGAGCTATTGATACAGGTCTATGAGAGGTAAACAATTTGTATCACAAAAATCATTAATGAGTACTTGAGCTAACTGACCTCTCATGATTTTTCCTCAGACACCTCAGGTATTTTTAATGCACAGCAGCATAGACTCAGTATGGTTTAGTTTAAGGCTGCCATATTCCTGAGAGAGAGGAGATATACAGGGAGGGTGTCTGAGGACAGCTTTATGTTTCTGCCCCCACTGGACACTTCTGCTCTGCATCAAAGTCAGCAGTACAGAAGATACGTCTTGCACTTCCACAGCACAGGGTTTTAGCACAATTTACCTCCATGAGCTGCTTTTGGTTAGAGCCTGCCATACGTTTGAATCACAGCTGGAGCCTTGGTAGTGCCAGTCAAAGCTTCATTCTGCTGTTAGTCCTGAGGATGCTGATCTTGGGCAAAGGAGAGGAGCAGATGGGTAGAGCAGCACAATCTTTATCCACTGTGAAAGACTCATAGCAACTTGTCTGTCAGAGTCATAAATCCTATGTCCTTAGATGCTTTCCTCCCCTCGGTATCATTAATGTGTCATCATATCACAGCATATCATATCTTGTCTGGATAAACAGTTACAAGGGATAGTAAAGGGGGAATTAATGTAACCCTCATGCAATATGGTGAAGTGCACACTGACCATTGTGGAATTTATTGCTACGAGGAGGTGCAAAAAGCATACCTATGCTGTGCTACTTGTGGAACTACGTTGGTTTGCTGTGTGTACTGGGTGCTACTGCAGGACAGGGCAGCTCTGAACGATCTCTGGTGAATGAATATATGACACCTTGGAAATGCTCCAAAAGCTCTTTCAAGCCATTTAGGTACAGGATGTTCAACCAGTAACTATTGCATTAAAAGAGCTCTGTTCTGGTAATCTAATATTTACAGAGAGCATCTGCTGAAGGCTGAGCAAGTAAGTCAGGGTAACATTCCTTTATTCATGTAATCCCAACAAGAAGAGGGTGACCAGGACATGACTGCTTTTCAGTCAAACAGTATTTTAACAATGAATAAGAAAAAGCTAGAGCATACACTATGCTTTTTTTAAGCTTCTCTCCATCATAGATTTGACAGCCATCACAGTCTTACCTGTTCTCTTTCAGGATCAGGCTGTCATCAAACTGACACTGAGCAAACACATTTAGAAGTCATTTGGAACATTTATTCAAATACAGTACTTGCATTCACTTTTTCCAGTACTTTGAGTCATCTCAGCAAATCTGAGAGAGTTGTGTGGTTTTTTTAACCCTGCATCTTGTGGAAGTGGTGAATGTTCAGTCACATGGATGAGTATGAGTGTGCATGATTTAGTGTTTTTTTCTCTCTGTTTTTCAGCTTTCCCCTTTCCCAATATCTTTTAGATCTAATGGCTGTTTGCCCTGCTACCTCTATTCTAAAAACCAGAGAACTATATTACTCTGGAGACCACCACGTACTATTTGATCCCTGTCAAATTCTTGGCTTGCCATAAAAATTGTCATCAGTTTGGAAGATGAAGTGAAACATTTGTGAAGGATAGTGGACCTGATTATGGCACAGTCAACCTGTAGTCTCTAAGAGTTCATTTCTTCCTTTCATAAGTCATTGGAAAGAAGAAACAAACATGAAATTATGTTTCTTCAATCACCTTCCTCCACAGGAAAGAACAAGGAAATATTGAAGGCAAGGTTGATAGTCGAGAAACAGTCCATGAGTGGAATTAAATTCCCATTCAGCTGTGTACTGTACAAGTCCAAATAATTAAAACAGCCCCAAAATATTGTGCTTACTGATAACTCACAAAAGAATACTGGTATTGTATTCTTCAGTCAATTTTAAAAAATACATGTCTATTTACTTCTGAATGATCTAGTAACTGGAATGGACATGCCCTTAGACAGGGTTCCACCACTTTCTTTAGTCACTGAAATTTTAGATTCGGATTTAATTTAAATGTATTCATAAAATTATTACATTTTAGAGACTGGTATCATCATGCCACTCAGTGATTCACAAAGTTGTGTCTTCCATTTGTGAGACAGGGAGAGGTGTGAGAAGGTACTGCTGATGGCTGTGTAGGGCCCTGACCTGCTGGAGCTGTGACTGCTCTTCCTCAATGCCCTTGGGACAAGCAGATGGCAGATTCGAAGGCTCTCACACCCTCAGTCACCCTGTGAGAGGACAATCTTACTCCTGAGTAAGGCAGCTTTGGGATGGCCATAGAAGTTTTGCTTTCTGATTCTCCATTCTGTCAGTCCCCAGCTGTGGTAAATCACCATAGCTGTGTTTATGCAACCAGAAGAGCTGACCACAAGCATTAAGAGATGATTTGCTGGTGATTCACATTTGATCCACGTCATGACATTTTTCCACTGCATTTCAATGTTGTACAGATAAGCATGCTGCTCCAAGGCCACTTCTGCTCTTAACTTGCAGTCAGTGCAATGGAGACTATGCTTGTATGAAAGCAGGAAGGAAAAGTACAGCTTGTTGCTGAGTAAGATTGTGTTCTGAAGCTGAAATGAATGAATAGCAGTGCATTATATATTATATTAATATATATATATATATATAAAATACTACTCTACAGTCTCTCACTACCTGATGAAATTTGGTTTAACTTAAAGGCTTGTAGGAATGAAAGTTCTGAGAAAATAATCTATGTGATGCTTTTATTTCTTTACAAGGCTTTTGCTTATGATGTTTTTTCTTCAGGATAACCTGATGACTGGAATGGCCTAGTGACCATAGTGACTGAACCTTGGCATTGGTGTACACAGAAACTTAAGTTTCTGCCTGCTTAGCTCCCAAAGTGAAGATACCGAAAAATTTTTGCTCAGCAGTTGTCAAATCCTGGAGCAGCCTGGTCTCCAGAGTCCTAAATGGCTGCTACAGAAGTCCTAACATAAGTGCATTGCTGCAGCTGAGTACCCACAGGAATTCCTGAATCTGATGCTCATGAAATATGTAGGCCTGTTGGGAGGGACTCGGTGTGTGCGTACTCTGCAGGGCTTAACGCACCAGGATTTCTGAAGATATAAGCAAGAAAGTGCAATGACAAACAAGTATATTGAAATCGATGGAGCACACACTTGAAAAGTATGAATTGACATGTCTCTGTTTCCAGGAATGGCAAGGGAATGGGAGGAAGTGGATCAGGTGTTTCTGGAGAAGAACCGTCCTGCTTGGTATTGATGAAGCTTCTTTACGGTCAATACACAGCTGAGACAACGACTTTAGGAATGATCTGAGCACTTACTCAGAGAAGAAAGAATTGGAGTGCGTGTTTGATTATCAAAACATGGAGGCTGAGGCTTGGCAAAAAAAAAATAAAATGGTGAAGACACTGGCACACTTTCATCCCAGCATCCCAAAGCAGTGTTCTTTGAGTTCTAGGACATGAATTTCAAGTCTGTAAGGTAACTGCAAAAATTCCTGGAGCACACATGCTTCCTTGCAATGAAGCAAGCAATCAGACAAAGTCAGGGAAAATGGAAAATTAACAGTCAATAACTTAAACATAAATATCCTTCCTGTGTGGTTGCTAATGAAAATCCGTGTGACAACACAGCATTATACCACCTGGAAATTCTATCAAAAAATTCTAGGTGGGCTCTCCAATTAAAGTGGTTTGAGAAATGTTGCTCCCATAGTAGCAGGTAGGGAACTTTCTTGGATTAAGTTAAGTCTCTCCTGCCTTCAGACAAATACTTGGATGTCTGACTTAACACACAGAAGAACTAACCATTTATATAAATGAGCAGTTTTAAGTCTGTCATGCTACCACTTACGACCCCCTCCCCCAGTAAGAGCTCCTTTCTTCTTGACATTCATTCTTGGTGCCATGGGCATCTCTTTAGGGACTAAGCTAGATTTATTTATTGTATAGAATATCGTATGACAGACTTCAGGACTGCATTCCATTAGGCCACATGGTGCCAGGAAGCTAAGACCAGTAAGTGTAATGATGCCAAAAGTCTTTTCATCATTGCAGGCCTTGGTGGCTCTCAGACCAAGACCTGGCCCACAGACCCAAAATTCATATTTAATACAGTTTTTCCTTGCCAAAGCTTTAGAGGAGCAAAACTCTTAGAACTCTGCCAAACTGACATGTCAGAAGCAATTTTCCATTTAAGTCCCATTAAAAAAGCTGACCTACATAGAAGTAATGTGTTATGTGATCACTGCTACCTGGTTTCCCATTCATAATCTGACCACTTCAGTGATCTGCTCAGCCCCTGGGTTGTGTGCTGGATGCAGTTTGGCTCTTTCAGCATCTCCGAGGCCACACCCTCTCCCCGTGTCACAAAGAGATCAGGAGCTACTGAAATTAAATTCCTTTATTAGTGGAATGGTTCCAACAGACCAAAAATGAGATGGATGAAAGGAATGCACGTCCTTTATGGTTGCCAGAAAAAGTAAATAATGTTTACAGATATTATACAGCTTTCTTTAAACCAAAATTAAATACGGTCCATAGCAAAGCAAGCAATCTGTAGAAACGGATTGTTATACTGATATTACAAACTATTTACATTGGATAAAACCTGGGTGTCTCAAAGCCAGCTTTAACCTTAGCTGATCATTGTTATGATTCTCTGCATCTTGCCCTTATTTCCTTTTTGCTATTATATATAAATCAGACGTTAATAAAGTTTAAAAAGTGAGTGACAAATCAAGCTCTGAGTAGAAGAGATAGCAAGCTCCCTTCCTCACCACCCAGTGTGACTACTTTGTCATACTTCTTCAGGATTTAAGAAGGAGTTTATCACCTCTCTGCAGGCTCTTCCCACATCCAACCATTTGTTTCTCCAACCAGCTTACTTTCAGTGCCAGGAATCCCTGCGAAGGCAGTACCCGGTACAAGAATAGGCATTTTAAATATATGTATTTTCAAAGAGCATATATTCTTCTTCTAGTAGTACTCTGTGCTGTCTCTGCAAATGCATGTTCACAGTAAAACCATATCAAATAAATATTTGAAGCAATCAGCACAGTGCATTCAGTTTCACTTTCCAAATGGAAACTGATGTGTCTGCTTTCAGTGGTGGTATAAGGCAGAGACTTAATACAGATTCAACTCTGCTAAGTCACGATCATGAACAAAGAAATCCTGCCTAATTACAAAATACCTTGATTAACAAATCAGACAAACAAAGGGGTAGGCTTACTATACACCAAAGCTATTTGCTGAAAAGGACTTCACTGCTGGTTTCATAGCAGACATATAGCACAGAAAGTATATTTTTTTCAGTTTGCAAAAATGAATTAATCAGAATAGTTTGTCTATTCGATCAAACATTGCTCTGATGTAACAACATCGTTCTCAGTTCCCTCTCTCTTTGATCCTCCTGCCTATATTTCTCCTCTAGTTTTTGTTTTTCAGAATCCATACTATAAAAAGTGGAATCTGTGCTTCTCCTAATCTTCTCAAACTGACTGAAATCTGCAACGTACTTTCCATTTGGAGAGAGAGAAACCACAGGCACAAACTCATAGCCCCAGTGGATCTCCTCAGGGATGTAGGAAGTCCTGCTTTGGCAGACAGCACTTGTGGACTCCACCGTGGCATTCAGGAGCACCACAAGCTCGAAGTCCTTCTCCTTGAGATTTTGAGGTGTGAGATCTCTTAAAGGGCTGCTTTCATCCAAAATATGGTAGAAGGTTAAAGGCAAAATGAGGAACGGACTCTCTGAAGAGGAGTCAACATTGAACTTTACACTGGCTTGATTCAGCAGGATCCGTTCCCCTTCTTTGGTTTCGTATGTCTGAAGAAGCTTCCCAGACAACTGACACTGTATCAGAAGACTCTTCCTCATATTTGCTACTCTAATCACCAGGCAAAGTTCTCCATTGTGTTTAGTAATGACGGCACAGTGGCTGAATTTAATGGTTTCTGCCCTTTTTTTAGGTCTTGCTATTTTTGCTAGAAAGGTACCTGTGATGAAGATTTCAATCAAGGTGGTGATAACCAGTTGGGCCACAAGTAAGAAAATGGCATGAGGGCACTCCTCTGTAATGAAACGAAATCCATAGCCAATGGTTGTCTGTGATTCCAGGGAGAAGAGGAATGCCCCAGTCAGAGAGTCTACATTCTTGACACACGGCTCGCGCTTTGGAGTGAACTTGTTTATTTCTAAGTCACCATGAAGGAATGCAATGGCGTAGTAGATAACTCCAAAGAGGAACCAGGTCATAACAAAAGTAGCAGCAAATAAGGTGAGTTTGTACCTCCACTTCATGTCTATAACTGTAGTCCACAAATCCTGGAGGTAGAGTAGATAAATGCCATCGACTTTGTCTATCCGCACATTGCTGTGACCGCTTTTGGACATCACACGGGGCTTGTGTGTCTTGAGCGTGGCAGCATCGATGCCTCCGTTCACCAGGGGGACACGGGACATATTAATCTTTGTGGTTTCCATTCTCACTGCTTCGGTCCTAAGGAGAGAAGAAAAGAACACCATTACTTTGTGAAATCAAAGCACATAACTGATTCTGAAGAACATTTGAAAATGTTGATGGAAAGAAGGCATAAATAAAATAAAAGCAGTGAATAAAAACAGTTGGTATATAAAGTTACCATCATACAATATCTGACATTAGAAATAATTTGGTATTCGCTTTTCCAGGAAAAAAAAAAAAAAGAAAAACAAAGAAAAGAAAATTATTCTTCGATGTTGCTGACTGCCAAATATGAAGAAGTAGGTTTCTTTTATGATAGCCTGGAAAAGAAATTTGACAGAGCTGAAATTTTATATTAGTACTTTATTTCTGTAAAATGAATTAAATATTTTTCCTTACGTTTCTCTAGAGAAGAGGCTCTTTTTGATTACTGAGCAGGTTTTCTTTAATGCCCTGAAGAGAGACATCTGACCAGAATTAAAGTCGCTTCAACGCTTGGTTTAGAACGCAGATCCAGCACACCACCTCTGTCTCTTCCTGCGACGGAGGCAAAATGAGCCAGACTAGCTTTCACTGGGAACAATTAACTTCCACAAGTGATTTACTCAGTTGGATCTGGCTCTTTGTTAACAAACCTACAACTAACCTAGAGGGAAAGAAAGCAGACCTGAGCACATCTAAGTCAAGTTTTGGAAAGGAATATTTACACCTGAAAACACTTTGAAGCTGTTTACACTGTGCGGCGCTCCGATTTTAAGCTGTCTAAGGAAAAGAAAACAGGAGGCAATTAACAAAGTCAGCATTCTAGCCGTGGGCCCTGACCTGCACGAACCCAGCAATCATTGGACCACCCGACTCCTGAAGTTTGTTTACTGTGCATCAGTCCGGATGGAGAGTAAGTGTGCGGACATTCAGGGCTGAATAAAGCTCAGAGAGTGAAGCAGAATGGTGCCTGTGCCAGTTTGATGAGGCAAGTAACAGGACCCGGCTTGCAGGACCAGACAGTGATTACGTAGAGCAAGGACAGTGCATGTTATAGTCGTTTCCAACAACAAAACTTCCTGCTGACAAAAACAACAAAGTAAAAAAACATCCCATGCATCCTTTGTGCTTTGGCAGGTCGTACAAAAAGCATTGTTTTGTTCCATTGTTTTCCCAAAAAGAGCCTTAAGTAAGTGATTCGTTTTTGTGAGCCACTGGAAAAAAATAAAAAAACCTAAAACGTCTTCCTTACAGCTACTTAAAAGAATTTTGCAGGAAGTACAAGATATATTTGTGGCACACACATGTGCCAGTCCAGGACATCAGCATAGCTGCTCACTGAAGAACCTTTCCTGTTCAATTAAGGACAATTTTTGTTTATGACTGTGCCCATCACACTGCTTCAGGTTTTCTGGGAAAGGTTAATTAAACTTAAATCCCATTAAGACCTGTAGCTTGTTCAAAAATTGATTTAATCACCAGCATTTCTCTTGCATAGCCTAGGAGCCATGACCATTTATATATATACATGTATGTATGCATGTATGTGCTTATATATATTTGTATGTTTGTTTACATATATAAAAATGTATACAAAAGAAAGGAATGCATCAGTGATCCCAGTAAGAGATTCCTTATGTGACAGTCAAATCAACACACAGTGTGCAGCGTGTCCGGCGAATAAACAGGAAAAAACTCTTCAAGTATCTGAAAAAGAACAACGGGAGGAAATGAGGGGTGGGAGGAGGGTGAGGGGGTGGAGGGGAGTGGAAGGAGTAGGGGTGGGAAGGAGCATACATGCAACTGCTCTTTAGGCAAGCACAAAATCAAGCACTGCTGCCAGTGCATGGTGGATGCATGCAGCCTTTAATGGGAAACCTTTTAGGAAAATGCATACTGCTTAGCGAATTGGCTCCATTCCTTACACCAAGCCTCACCCTGGATTATCCATGGATATAATATGTGTTCAAAAATCTGTCTCCAAATAAGAACACATCTTCCTCTCACGCACACTTTCCCCTAGTCATTAGTTCCAGGCAGAAAAATTATGTTGTCAGAACCAATTCCCCTGCACAAATTGCCAGGCAAGGAGTCAGCTGACCTCTCCAGTCCAGTGCTGGGGACACATCCCCCTACCTTTCCATCACCCTGCTTAGCCTACCTGCATGCCAGCTCCTGGGAGGGGCTCCCCAAGGCTGCTGACTACCCCTCCTCTGAAGGCCACAAGGATGGAGACAGACAAGGTTCTACCTTCCCTCCTCAGTGCTCCAGCTAGTGAGCTTGAACTGATAGATCAGGGACAGGGCTCAGGGGCTCAGGGAAGAGCAAACTTAACCTGGTCAAGCTCAGGGGTAGGCCAAGGAGAGGGGTGTGTGGACACTTGGCACACCACACTCAGCATGGCTCTACCATGCCCAAGAAATGCTGTTTTCTGCACAAGGGGCCAGCATATGTTAATAAATCTGGCATGTTTGGGATACACTGGCTATACTCCGCACAGCAGCTCTGCCCCACACTCATGGTAGCCCTGATACTTCCTTCATGTGCCAGGCTTGGTATATATAGACTGTACCATTCATCTGCAGAAAAAGCCAGGTCCGCAGTTTCAGCCCACACAAGAGCCTGTTAAGAGTTCCTGCCTCTGCCTCTTGTCTGCCCTGAAATATATTGCTTCCTGTCCAAGAGCCCTGAATGGAGAAAATCCTTACATAGTCTGTCACATTTCCAGACCTAGTGGAAGACACCTAACATCACAAACACCAAAATGCTGTAGTTGAAGAGTTTCCTCTACAAGATGGGATGTATGAAGCTACTTGCAAGGTTCAATGTCTTCTCTGGGCTACACCAACATACAGACAACTGCAAAATTTGTCATTTCAGCTTTAACCTGAGAAGTAAAGATTTGCTGCAGCCCTAGGCAATGTTTGACACCCTCCAGACTTTGTTTCACCTCACAACCAAAGGTGTTTCTCACTGTGCCTCTCTACTGTCCCATGTGTAAAATTATCTCCACATGTGAGGTCACTTAATGAGAGCCATTAAGTTTTGGAGTCCACTATAGGTGAAGAGGTGGTGTCAGAGCAACCTTGTCATCTTTTGTGTTCTCCTTTGATTTGTATTTCTGCATGTGACCAAGTTACTCAGCTATACAGTGTTTTCCTGAAATGGATCCCAGCCAACTTATGGTGCTTCTTTTTAGGTGGTATGGTATTTGTTGTGTTGATTTGCATCCTATTTTTTATCTCTTGCGTCACTTTTTCCTGTGTGATCTCGAATTCCTCTAGCGCTCTTTTCCTCTCCAGAGAAATTCATCTTGATTTCCTTTCCCTGCAGAAATACTTCCCTTGTCTGCCACAATTACATGGGAAGAAAGGATCTGTCAAACCACCTTGGAGCAGCACTGCCTCTCTTTCCCTTCCTTATCCCTGTCAGCAGGCAGCAGCAGTCATCTAGGGAAAGAAACTGATGAAAGAATGAAACAAAACTAGGCTTCAGAGGAAGTTTCTCTCCTGCCCTCCAGTTCCCCACTGCATTCTGAATAAGGTGACCAGTACAATATCCCACAATAAATGTTTTGTGGATGTCAGTATATATGAAGTCCAATGTTTTAATGCTTGCATTACTATTTCCCATCTTATATAGGCATCTCAGATATTCTACACCCTGACAGCCATCGTCCACACCTCAAATGAAAGATTTTGCTTTCCTTGGTTTCTACTCCTTTCCCTCTAAATCAAAACCACAGTAAGTTAGTATAAACTAACAAGCCTGAAAAACTACATACATTTTTAAATTAAAAGAATACCTACTGTCCATTGACTTAATAGGTTTTACACTGATAGTGTATTCCTTATTACTGTAAAAAAACCCAGACAAAACCAAAACCCAAAGAACAAATAGACAAACAAAAAAAGCAAAGCAAACCAAAACACACACACACACAAAAAACAAACACAAAACTTAAAACAAAACCAAAACAACTACTCAAATTGTAGTTTCAGATAAAAGTGAACTGAATTACAGTTAAGGAAACACATACTCTTAACAGGGAAAAAAATGTTTCAGACTTGTCTAGCCCTCTAATGTCCTGAGAATTGCCTCCTTTCCTCACCAACCCTTTATAACACCCAAAGGAGACTCCCCATGGGAGCACATGCTCCTAAGGAAGTTTAGTGCAGACAAAGTCAATAAAACAGGGAGATACATACCAAACCACCAACGATGAATACCTTGAAATTAAGGTAATTCCAGCAGCCAGGGATATAACAAGCACATTAACACATTAACATTATCAAGACAGTGAAGCCAGTTTGCATACATGCAAAAATGTTCCTGTTGCATGAATCCAGATTTGCTTGTGCAAGATCTCTTTTGGCAGACACAACTGACTGAAAGTGTACAGGAGCACGACTTGTTTGAATGGCTTCAGCTGCTTGGGTTTTTTTCAAATCACATATGCTTTTCCACTTGAGCAAATCCTCACACATGCATCACTGCCACTCTAATACAAGGGGAAAACTTGAACTGTTTTTTGATCAAGCATAAACCATTAACAGGCTTGGCATTAAAAAAAAAAAGAAAAAGAAAGAAAAAAGGCAGTGGTGAGGAAAGAAAACATTGAAAAGAAGCACACAGTCTTTAGATCTTTCCTAGGTCAGATGTGGTTCAGTAGGTTATAAAAGTTCTTCCTAAATTCTTAGTGTTCTGCCTAGCATGAGCACCCTCCCTGCTCTGGGCTGTGTATCAGGTTATGCTGCACAATTGTCAACCAATGAAATCCTTCTCTGTAGCTGAGTTATGGAACACATGAAGAAGGGAGCAGAGATGGAGGAAAGCAGTTGCAAAGGGAGGAAGGGTTGCTAAAGGATGCTTTATCTCCACCACCAACTCCAGCATGCAGTCATACAGCTTAACATTGCAACCTTGGACTTCATGAAAGAGTCGTTTGGTGCTAGGACAGGTCAGTGTTGAGAGCAGTGATAGTCAGGCTGACCGTCAGTCCTATTGTGGAAGATGTTGCCTTTAAAAATTAAATTAACACCTTTTTATTTTCTTTCACAAAAGGACTGAGCCAACAGAACTATAAATACCCCCTCAGATCAAAATCAGCTCCCAAAACTGCACCTTTAGCTCTCATGCCATCCATCACTGCAGGTCAGCCTTGTGAATGGTGGCTCTCACCAGACTTGGGACTCAGGAATGGGTGACAGTAGCCACCTCGCAGAGTCTGCAGCAAGATAATGCCTGAAGGCTTCAGAACTGACTGAACCAGGGATGGGGGCAAGCAGCATAGTGAAGACACTAGCAGCATGTTTTTCATCTCAGGGCAGGGGCAACATCTGTTTATAGACCAGTGTCAAGAAAGTGAGAACCCAAATTCATCTTTGTCTTTCCTAGATTGCCTGCCTGACGTCTGGCTATGGAAAATGAATTAAAGCTGTAGAATCTCAGGGTGCATTGTTTCTGTGGGAGCTTTATACAGGAGTCTTGTTCTTTACAAGGGCAGGATGTAAGGCTTTGCCATAACTATTGATACACATAGATGAGCCTTGGAAACTACGCTGATGCAAGCCAATAGGAAAACAACTAAGCAGGCAGAGAGAAAGCAAAAGGTGACTCAAAGTTTACTGAAGTTAGTGGAGAAGCTCCCAGTGATTTCACAGGTCTCTGGATCAGGCCTCCAAATGGAGAAAGAGTGCATACCACTAGTGCCTGAACAGTTGACACATTGCAAGCAAGCCTTCTGTCCTTCCAAAAGCCTGCCTCCCAGGCTCTGCCCTGGGCTTTGCAGATAAACAGGGGACTTGGCTCTGCAGAGCCTTCAGTCCAGGAAACTTCAGGTACACCAAAGTCTTCTTTCAGAAAGAAGTTAGTAAACTGATCAGGTTCTAAAACTCTCCTTTTTGTGTTCAGTTACATGATTTATACAATACTACTGGAAAAGAGAGAAAGGTTCCCCAGAAACCTGTTCTGCTCTTTTATTTTTACAAATGGCTTTTCTTCAGCAGTGCAGCATTCAATACTTCTGCATGTCTTCCTTGCTGGTGTACTGTAGCTTCAAACTCTTCTCAGTTTCAAATACTTCATTACCACAGCTAAGAATTTAAAACCTGCCTCTGCTGTGATGATTTTCCCACCCACTTACCCCTTCCTCATTCTTGCTGTGAAACCTACCTGTCTTATTCTACATGGGCAAGTCTAAACAGACTCCTGAGAGCCTGTCCTTTCTTTTCTGGGTAGCTGGGTGGCAGAACTATGCTGCAGAGCCAAAAGAGACGTTACTGTTGCATTATGCTTACCAAGCTCACTCCCTGTACTTCTGCTTTCATTTATGTCTTTAACCTTCTGTAGGAGCATTAGTGACCCCTCTACAGTAGGCCTCTGACACAGGCAAACCTCTAAGCACACCAACAGAGAAGGAGATGAGCTAAGGGTGGAAGCAAGTGATGTCCTATTCCAATCAACATTATCAGTCAATACTAAGGCCAGCACTAGACCTTCAGAGAGCTTAACGCCTACTGTTGTCCTGCTTTGCAGTCACTGCTGCTGTTTCTTCACTTTTCCCTCCTAGGATGCCTTTGGGAACTCTCAGTAGCCACATCCTGTCCTTCTTTGTCCTTGAGCTATTTCTCTTTTCCATAAGGGCATCTCTCATTATCCTGTTTCTCCCCATTTTGTGTAGTATCCCAGTCCTCTCCTCGTTCTCACTCTCTGTGGGTCACAAGATCCAAACTAATTGTGCTCATAAAACCAGCAGAGAAGCATGTAACTGTGGCAGGGGAGTTGTTTCTCACAGGACTGAATACTGTTGTATATTCTGCAAGTATCTCACTGTAGGTTCAGAACACTTGTGTGTGACCTTTTCATTACACGACTCTGTTTTCAATGGTTTCAAATTTTGCAAAGCTTCAACCCTTTGGGCTGAGATTCTTCTCAAGACTGGTCACAAGTGAACACACATTTTTACTCATTTACTTAATGTGTCAGTCCAAATAAAATAACCATTTTAAAATCAAAGCCAAGAAAACGTCTTGGGATGTTTCTGCATCCATGTTAACATAGTTTTGGTGTCTTTTCCTCCAGGTAGCTGGAGTGTAAACACAGAAACAATTATTGGTGCAGAAACTGAAGCTCACACCCTTTGTGGCCTGCTGAGCACACTAACAGCCTCACCATGGACTAACGTTGATGCCTTCTTGCTTTCTGTCTTATATATCCTCATCTGTACAGTGATGCAGCTTCATCACAAAGTGCAGAGTCTCCCCTTCCTATCTCTCCAGTTCCTTATCAGGGAAATCCCCTGCAGGTGTGGAAATATGGGAACAAATCACCTCAGACACAGGGGGGAGTCTCACCTCTATCCCCTTCAATAGTCAGATTTCAGAACACAAGTGCCAGCAAGTACACAGTTCACAGAGCCTTGCTATGCAGGAGGGAGTTGGAGAAGTAGAGGAGGTATGCTGGGAAAATATTGAAGACAAGCCAAGGAATGCCTCATTTCTGGCTCTTTTTGCTTAGACACAAGATAAACTGATCCATCTGGTGTCTTATAGGGTGGTTTGTGGCATGCCCAAACGGAGAGCTGTTGGGTACTGAACAAAATGAAAGTCAGAAGTGTAGACACCTGTACACATTGAACACTTCCAGCACAAATCAGAAGCTGGGCAGGGATTTTCTGCAAAATACTTTTCCACTTAGTCAACTAAGGCCTACCTAAGTCCTACTTAAGTACTTAATTCCTTTTTTGGGAACAATCCCTTTGCCAAGGAGCTGCTCCATCTGCTGTGAGAGCTCTTTCCCACAAATCCCACTGTCTTTCTTACCCTGGCATAAGGAGAGGCCACCTCACTGGAGCATAGCTCCCAGGAGAGCACTGGCTAGGCAAAAGCACCCAGTGAGGCTGTGTTCCTGCTTTCTCTAATTTCAAGGCTAAGGCTCAAGGCAGCTGAGTTGTTTGCTCAGAGGCATCTATTACCTCTCCCTATACTTATTCATATACTATCTGGTAAAAAACACCTGACTATAATCTGACCACGTGAGATCATGTGTCAAGAGAGTTTTGTATTTCTGTACACAACTGAGACTCTATTTCCTTCAGTATTTTACTTACACGATGGTGGCTTTTATAACAATATTGAAAATAATGCATCTGAACCCACCCACTGCTCAGCTTGTTCAGTCTGACAAAGTTTGTAGGGACAGGAATCCTCTCCCAGGTCAGTTAGGAGCAGACATACTGGGCTGGGCTGCTGTGTAAATTTGATGGGACTGTTGTTCCCTGCTTACCACCATAGGTCGGATGTGTCTTTGTTTTCTTTTCATTCACAGCAGGTAAAGGACAGCACCTTGTTTTAACCTTCCCAGTACTCACCTACCCCTTCACAAGCTGGCAGATGCCTATTCTACCACTGAATAATACCAATAATAACAAAGTTAAACTCAGAGCAGCTGATATGACAGTCTGCAGTAGGTTTGGAATTTTCTCCTTTTGTTTCAGACTTGAAGAAGAATTAGTGGGGCAAAAAGCTTGTCTGGTTTCTTTTCTTGTTTGTTTTCCATATTAATTTCTTGCTCTAATAAAAATCTGGCTTAATTTAAAAACAAACAAACAAAACCCAAACCAGACACTTACTAGAGATTTTTTAATCTAAATTGTTAGCAGGTGGCTGAAAATGAATAGTAATGTGGCTAGTTAAGCAAGAGACAAGAAGAAAAAGGAGACCGGATGAGGCACTTAGTGCCATGGTCTAGTTGATTGCTTAGGGCTGGGTGATAGGTTGGACTGGATGATCTTGGAGGTCTCTTCCAACCTGGTTGATTCTATGATTCTATGATTCAAAATTAGAACTTTGCTGATTGTTCACAATAGTTGGCTAAAATGCCTGTAGTCTGCCTTCCCCAGGGCCACATTTCTCCCTGTTTCCCAGCTACCAGCTGAGATACATAAGACATTTAGCAGGCAGCAGTGGGGTATTTCAAATACTTCAGAGCAGTTTGTGCTTCACTTTGCTTTCTTGGGCAGCTGATGCCCCAGGCCTCAAATCCAACATTGGCCACCAGGTCCCAGTACCAGCTTTATCTCACTCTGATGAGCAGGAGCATCAGCTCCTTCCTGTGTGTCAGCCATACTGTATGAGTACATCCAGTTGCTCCCTTTTTAGTTACTGCTTGACATGCCAATTCATTGCATGATGCATGCACTCTATCCCAGTCAAGTTGGGTTTTGTTTCTTAATTAGTCATTACACACCAAAGCTCTCAGAGCTCCGTGTAGGTGTGGCTGTGAAGTGAGGCTCCCTGCAGAGTGTCAGGCTTCTGCTGTGGCAGGTTTTTAACGTGCTCTTTCCATATGAAAGCTGCAATTTCCCATAAATCACAGCACTCCTTTAGTCCTTACCACAAGGTATTATGCTGGTGCAAGAATGACCCTAGCAGCCCACGAATATCCTACTGTATGTACACATTCACAAACACTGCCAAAATAAACATGTTTGTAATTTTCCATCTCTATGCAGTCAGTAAATCTCAGACAGAAATACAAGTCTAGGAAAAGAATTTTCCACCAAAAAAGAAAATGTCTGTGCTTTTTAAGTATGTAAAAGCCTTACTAGTGTTGAAAATAATGGTGGGTCTGCAAAAGGCAAGGGAACTGACAGGGGGAAAAGACATTTTATTAAAAGGTCTACATATTGGTAACCTTTTGTTCCTCTAGTGTCTAATGTACACAGAACCAAATCTAACAGGTGAACCTAACACACCTTTACCCAGCAGGAAGGTGGACCCTGTTACAGTAAAAAAGCTTTTCCCCTGTGACACTTCCTGGGTCTCCATTAAGGTGTAGCTGGTTTGTGATGCCTGGTCTAGGCAGAGTAATCTGCTAATTAAGCCAAATTTATGGCTTCCCTGAATGGCCAGGGCATACCAGAGAATTTGGCCTTCTCATTTTTATGATACTACAAAGCACATTTCCAAGAATGAATGACAGATTTGTCATAGTTTCATCTTAGAACTTGTTACAAGCTGATTTTCTCAGCAAGTTATTTGGTTATGAAGAATTGCCCTACCTGTGTGAACAAGTTCATAGTGTGGAAAATGTTTTCAAAAAGCAGCTCCTCTTTCCTGCAAGTAAAATGCAGCCTGTGAGATGAATTATCCACTTCCCTCACCTAAACATAATGATTTTTAGATTGGATGTCTTTCTCAGGCAAAGCACAGATGATGCTACTGGCACAGCAGACACATATGTAGATTACTTATTTTTTGATAATTAATTATTGTGAATTACAGAGTGAAAACGGTCAACATTCTTTTTGAGGGACACAACAGCTTCAAAAATGTTCACTCCTACCCCATTTTCTCTCCACTACAAAAGTTTCAAACTGCACCAAGCCCACATTTCCCTTGGTTGTCCGGATCTAATAAAGAGACATCAAGTTCTACTTGATCTCAAGCAAATATTTGATAACTATTTAACAAACCCAAAATGTTTAAACTTTTAAATGCTGGAAAGAAAATGAAATGGTGTCCAATAAAATCAGTACACAGTTTTATTTCACAGGCAAACATATATGCACTTACATTTTACTATTTAAAATATTACTGCATGGAATGTGTGTTTCATAAAATGACATGTTGCTTAGTCTGTAAAGCACAAGCAGTTGCAAATACAGAGTAGTGATGTGGGAGGTTTTTGTTGTACTAGAGTCAGTTGTGAATGCATCTTCTTTTAGATGTTTCCCTTCATGCCATAATTACCCTTAAGAAAGTCTTTAGATCATGACTAAAAAGAACTCTCTCAATCAGTCTCAGACACATTGACAACAACCTGTAAGCACAATGACCTGTAGCTATGGTCTTGCAACAATATCCTCTTCCAGCAAAGTCTCCCCATGAGCTTTGCCAAAGCCCTGTCCAAATTGCCACAACACAGTTCTTGGGATGCTATTGGTGTCATCCTCAGGCTCATGCACCCTGTCCCTATCCCCGTCTCCGTCGCTGGCCCCATTCCTGTTTCAGCCCTGCTACTATCCCCAGCCAAATGTTGCCTCCTCACCAGCCTCCTGGTGGGTGGCCCACAGCTCCCAGAAGAACAGAAATGGCCATGGAGATCCTACAAACCATTAAAATGCTGCACTGGTGTATAAACCATGGCCTTTTACCTACCTCTTTGAAGTAGTCAGGAACAAATCAAAAATACCAGTGACACTTTCATATTGGTGTAGAGTTGCTTATTCTCAGGACTGCCCAAGAATTTTATTTCAGGACAGCTTTCTCTCTCTCTTTTTTTTTTCCTGACCAATCCATGGATGTGGTTAATTTAGGGTTTAAAAGGCTGTTTTCTCACACATACACACACACCCGTATATGTTTTCCACTGAAGTCTGTGCTTTTTCCTAGACCCACCCAAATTCCAGTACATAGCTCACTTGTGTGCCAAGCTTTCATACTCTCTATGCAATGAATGGAAAAATGCCCTTTTTCTGCTTCTGCACATTCTGCAGGGAAGAAGGGATAGAGAGCATAGAGGAGAGGGAGGAAAAGCCTTCAGAGGAATTTAGTTGTACCTGTTATTTCAGAACAGAAATGAAAGAGAGTCCCAGTGTCATCCATGGGAATACTTTATTTCTGACTGTGGGTAGAGGTGCATGGGGTCAAAACTCCACTGTTTGTTTGGGACTTGGAGCTGTATTTGTGGAATGCTAAAGACTTTTAAAAATTAACAATTACAAAGTAAAAGTAGGGTTAGCTGCTGGCTGGTCAGTTTTTCCATTCTGTTTCTGTAAAGTATTTTAGTAACACTCTTTAATGCATTGATATTTTATGAGAGGAATGGAAAAAAAAATAATCAAAACTTAATGTTGAGAAACTTTCAGAAGTTTTAAATGGAAATTATATTCTTCAGCTGTGTCATTCTAATCTCCCTTTAATAGGATATTTCAGGCCATGAGCAGCTTTGTGGAAGGTGGTGAGCTGAGAGCAAAGGGCTCCTCTTGTCATTTGCAGCAGCCTGGCTGAGGGAAGGCTTCAGGACTACCATCTTTTTACCCCTGCCACCACCTTCCCTCCCTCTTACAAGGGCTACTGTTGTAGCTCATGGGATAACAGCAGATCCCAAGCCAGCAAAACCCTGTTCTTTCCTGATAGTGCATCTCCAGGGTGAACCCCATGGTGTAACAACATACAAGCTCCATGCAAAGCCTTTTACAATTGCACTCGCCTCAGTGAGGGTTCTCTGATTTCTGATTAAGACTGGTCCCCCTTGATTTCCTCTTCTCAGCAAAGGCATTAATCAAGTCTCACTGACTTACAGAGACACGTAGTTTCATGAAACTTCTTGGAATGTACTTTCTGAAGCTTCTGTTCACCTGCCAAGTTACACTGAAATTAGCCTGTGGATTTAAAAATGGTCTGGTTTTGTATCCCTTCATTGTGAGCAGATGGAAATGAAATATGCTGGGTTAATTATTTACCCTTTCCATCAACAAAGCGTTATCATTGTACAGAACTTCATTGTCACTCTTATATGGCAAAAATTGGAACAAGTTAAAAAGAAATATTTTTGAGAAAAGGATGTTTCCCAAGTTTCTTGACTTGGAGATTACACAGGGCCAAGGATTGTATATCTTCCAGGTAAACTCCCAAGGAATTAGAGGAAAAAAAAATATTTGTTTTCCTCATTTTTTTTTCAAATTACTCTGTCCATTCCAATTTCCACGACACAGACCCCTCAGTCTGCTGCAGAGCTTGTGGCTTCTGAAAGGGAGGAAATAACATGAATGTACTGGTGCACATCGATGTTTTCTTAATTTTTTTTGCCAACCCAAAAATACCAAAACCAAAACCAAACAAAAAAAAACAAAACAAAACAAAACAAAACCCCAACAAAACAAAATGTCCCAACTTTTCTTTTAAAATATAAAAAAGTCATTCTGGAGTGAAGATGCTGTTTGTTCAAAGCCAACTGAAATATTTCAATTTGCTTTAGCATTGTATAGACATGTATGTGTGTGTCTAAATTAAATCAGTTGAAGAACAATGTATGTCTTGAAGTGACAGATGGCAACATCTTGCTTCCATAAAGTCAAAATATATATCTAATTTTTTTTTTACTTTTCACATTATTTTTCAGAATTTTTCACCCTAAGCTGATCTATCTTGTTCACATGAAAGTATTATATCATTCATCAGACCTAAATATGCATTTTTGGCTCATAAGATTTTTGACAAAAAAAGAAAAATCTCAGCCTTCTGTAACTGTGAAGAGCACACGAGCTTCCTGCCTGGTTCTGTGACAAGTGCAGCTTGTGCAATGAACTACTGTTCCTCTGAGAGTACAGCAGAAACAGTGCCTGGCTCTTGGGATCTGAGGACATCAGCATGTGATTCACTAGTTATTTTCCTTTATCCCAGAGTTTCTTAGGAACCTCCATGTAAGTTTTGTGATGTTATGCTACAAGAGGCTGGAAAAAAAGCAGTGATAATGTGCCCAAACAGGAATAAAAGCTCATGCTGTTTTTCAAAGTTACTACATTTCCTTATACTCAAAGGAGATTGTTTTGCTTGTTTATTTACACATATCTTATCTATAGGGCTGTTCCTTTATGATCCCATGCCATCTCAAAAACTCTGCAATCTTTTACAGTTGGGAACTTGGGAAAGTCTAGCTTTGATCAGTGAAGTAATTGAACTAAATAGAACATGGTTCATGTTCTGCCGAGAATAGTTTCCGACTACATTCAGAATACCTCAAACTTATTTATAAAATTCTACAATATTCAGCAACTTCTACCTTGTTTTTGGTAAGTTTTACAGATGCCATGAATGTCAGAAGTCACTTTGATGTTTTCCAAGCAGCCTGATTTATAAGGACAAAAAAATACCACCATTCCCCAAATTGCTTTCTGTCGCCTTGTTGTAAGGCTTCTTACATCAATGGAAATAGAGCGTGGCTAAGAAGCCCAGGCACAAAGAATAACTGGAATATGAGAAAATCAACTACATGTCCCACAAGAAATCATTCTTACAGTGGAAAAAACCCAAACTTTTTGATATGTAACTCTCTGTACTTTTCCTGTAATGTTTTATTTAATAAAGCCTCCATTTTCAGTGAAAACATGCACTTGATGGGAAATGTGTAACTACACCTAGTAGACATTTATATGTTATTTTAATGCTGGTTTATGTGCTATTTTAGTGCTGTTGAAGAGAATTCCTGTTTTGTGGACAATTGCTGAAGTGGTTGCAAAAAGTAGCTAAGCAGGATTAGGAAAATCACAGGAGCACAGAATTATTGAGGCTGGAAAAGACCTCCAAGATCATCAAGTCCAGCCTCTGACCATGCAATCAGCTAAACCATGCCACCAAGTGCCACCAATCTTTTCTTAAAGACCTCCAGTGATGGCAACTCCACCACCTTCCTGGACAGTCCATTTCAGTGCCTATTCAGCCCGTCTGTGAGAAAGTGATTCCTAATATCTAACATAAACCTCCCCTGGTGCAGCTTCATACCATGCCCTGCCACTAGTTGCCTGGGAGAAGAGCCCGACCCCCACCTGACTACAACTTCCTTTTAGGTAGTTGTAGAGAATGATAAGGTCCCCTCTAAGTCTCATTTTCTCCAAGCTGAACAACCCCAACTCCCTCAGCCTTTCCTAGTACGATTTTCCCTCCAGCCCGCTCATCAGTCTTGTTGCTCTCCTCTGGACCTGCTCCAGCACTTCAATATCCTTCCTAAAGTGAGGGGCCCAGAACTGCACACAGTACTCGAACTGAGGCCTCACCAGTGCCGAGCGCAGGGGCAGAATTACATCCCTGGTGCTGCTGACCACATTATTCCTGGTACAGGCCAAGATGCCATTGGCCTTCTGTGCCACCTGGGCACGCTGCTGGCTCACGTTCAGATGGCTGTCAAGCAGCATTCCTAGGTTCCTCTCAGCCAGGCTGCTCTCCAGCCACTCATCCCCCAGTCTGTAGTGCTGCATGGGGTTATTGTGGCCAAAGTGCAGGACCTTGCTCTTGGCCTTGTTGAATCTCACACCATTGTCCTCAGCCCATTGACCCAGCCGGCCCAGGTCATCGCTCAAAGGCTCAGAGACTGCAGTTCCATCAGTCAGATGGCAGCTTACAGCAATGCAGAAAACTCCTTCATTCATTGCTCTGCTGACACATTGTCAAGCCCAGTCTTTCCAAAATGATGTGCCCTTTCTGAAAGCACTTTCTCTGCTTCACTTGCTATATGGTTCAGATTTCTTGTCTGTAGGCAGGTTGATGCCACAGCATTGCCATGAGCCACCTTTTCTTCAACCCCAGTATTTCAATATATTAATAATAATTTCCCAATGTGTCTCCTGTTCACAGTTTACAGTTCCATGGCCAAATCACTCAGACTTCTCGGGTAAAAAAACCTATTTCCTTTTTGCTATTTTGATCATAACTTCCCCCTTCATTAATGCAAACATCTCCTTCATTACTTCATGCACATAAAGCTCACAACCTAGCCTTTCCATAGCTACTACCCTGTCCCCTGTAGCTCTGCTTTCTTTCATTCTTTGTTGGCATCTCGATCCTCTTTCTCCTCAGTGGCTATTCCTTGTCAGTTTTTGTTCCCTTCATGGTTTAGACTTATGCTATTCCACAATAGCTTCCCATCTGACATATGTGAAATTCCCCCTTTCACCATCTTCCAAAGAAATCCTGAAAATACATCTGTTTTGAGACACATTACAACTTCAACAAACACCTGCTTGTCATTACGTTCACCTAGCAAGTTCCTCCTTGGTGTTGCATCACTCTTCACTGTTAGATCTGAAATTAGAGAAGATCTAAAGTTTTCTTCTTTGTTGATCTGACTGCAAAGTATGTTGAAGACCTACAGTGTGATGAGAAATAACTTCTGATTATAGGCTATGTTCAGTATCAACATTCACTACAAGAAATTTGTTTTCTTGGAGGTACTCCTTTTCCAGGACGTCTTACAAAACTGTGGGTTCATCACGGCAGTACTGAGAAAAGCTTCCTCATTCATGATGCTTTTATCAATGCACCTCCAAAAAAAAAAAACAACCAACCCAAAAAAATCAACAAACCACCACCACCAACAAAAAAAAAAACCCACCACAAAAAAACCAAACAAAAAACACCAAACCAAACCAAACATCCTGGCCTGCCTGCATCCCACATCTTTTCTACCACTGCTTCTTTCAAAATTTCCCCTTTTTCACAGTGCAGCTCAAATCTGCTTCTGCTTTTGACCACACCTAACCTGCCATTCAGCAAGTTGAAGCTAGTAATCAGTGGCAAAAGATAAGAAGACTAAACCAGAGCCATTCAGTAGCCTGCACTGTCTTAGACTGAACAAAGCTGAAGATCAGAACTAATTTCTGTTAATAGCACCTGGAGTTCTAGGACCTCAGTAAATTCAGAAACTCCAATCATTGTTTTCTTCTGAGGCCAGGGAATGAAGATCTGGTCCTTCTCCCAGTTTTTTTTGCAGATTTCAATGTTAATGTTTGAGTTCATATAGTATGCATTATTAGCAACATGCTTAAATCAGTGTTTCTAGTGAGAACACAAAGGCTATGGACTTCTGTTACACCATCAGTCTTCATGTGACAGCTTGGGTGCTTAACAAGTTTCTTAAGGTCATATAAAGTGAACAGGACAGAAGCTTTTTTATTGATTATGTAATCATTATTTAAAAGATCTAAAGAATAATGCGGGATTCAAGGGCATGATGCCCTTGCTTATTTTCATTGCTTATAAACCAGAAATGTATGGGCATAGACAGAACCCCACATCAAGGTGCAATATGAAGATATATCACTGCAATTGCTCCACTGAAATGTTCTCTTGGATTTCTGCACATAAGTGCTAAGAAATGTTCTTCGAACAAGATTTTATGCTTCTTGTCAGCTGAGACTTTACAAAGGAACGAGAGATTTACTATCAATATAATTCTAGGTCATGATCAACTCAAGCTTTGGTCATTTTATGCTGATGGAAAACCAAATCAACACTAAATAATAGCCATCTATGTTCCAAAAATATATATTTAAGGTTCAGTGCATCTTTTGCCTTTTTTTTAAATTTTATTTTTGTTAGCTTGTTTTCTTTTTCAGATTGTATTGGTGTGGTGTTTTTTTTTTTTTTTTAACTTCAGCAATAGAACAAAGTAGGAATGGACTTCAAGGACCAAGGCTTGGGCTGAAGCACCAATAACAATGTTACCTGTACTAAGGGCAGGAAGTGATGCTTGTAGCATGTAGTGTGTTTACATGATCATCTCAAGAAGAGCAAGGGTATGAGGGAAAATATGATATATGGTTAAGATTCACAGTACCACAGTATCACAGTATATCAGAGGTTGGAAGGGACCTCAAGAGATCATCAGGTCCAACTCCCTGCCAGAGAAGGATCACTTAGGGTAGTCCACACAGGAACGCATCCAGTTAGATTTTGAGTCTGCAGAGAAGGAGACTCCACAACCCCCACTGGGGAACCTGTTCCAGTGCTCCGTCACCCTCACTGGAACAGGCCTGACAGTATGACAGACCTGTAGACCTCTGCAAAGCTAACTGAAGCAAGGCATAGTTCTGTGAATTCAGTTTGTTGAAATCTGCTCTTACAGATAAAAATAAACAGAGCTCATCTTGGAGCTCATGGTGTGATGTCACTAGCTGAAGAACTTCTCTAGCCTCTACAGTGCCCACAGTGAGAACCAGACCTGGAACCTTTTTTATGTTCCATTATACATAGATAAACCTGTGTTGTCAGCTTTCCCACACCTGCCTGAGCTGTGTTCAGTATTTTATACTGCAGGTCACTTCAGTGTTTGACTCTTTTTTGTGCCTTGACAGGAGCTTTCAGCACCTTTTATGTAGAATGTTTCGCAACAGGTAACGGACACCCTGAAGGCCAGCACCCAGGAGCTGACGTTCACTATGTTAATTTATAACTCATAAACAGAGTCCATTGGAACAATTGGCTTTCTGCTCAATCTAAGGGAAAGAGGAGATGTGATATAAAAGTAAAAATCTGGGAACAGTCAAAGGACCGACTACTATGTACCATGAAAGTCACCAGATGTGCCAGGTAATGAAACTCAGTATGGTAAAAAATAAAATGTTGCCTTAAAAGTTGTTGGTTTTTTTTTTTTTTTCATCCCAAGCTTTTGTATTGTTGCATTTGTCATTTACCTACAAAAATGAATCTCTATCACTCAAACACACCTCCTTCCATATGTCCACATGCCTTTGGTGTGTGAACGACGTCCAGCTTTGCTTGAATGCTGTGGAAGTCACAAAAAGCACAACTTTCTTTGTCTTTCCTTGGCCCTGTTCTCCATTGCTGCAGTACACAGAGTTCTAGCTTGGCTATTGATTGTGGAGAGAGGGAACTGTTGATAGGTTAGGTGTTGAAGTGTTTGAGGAAAGAAACTTTCAGGAAACATTAATTCCGGATAAGGCAGCAGGAAACTGATGCCTGTTTGCTTGAATGAGAAGCAGGAAGGGGGTTCAGAAGAGGACAGCTTTGAGTGGGATCATCACTGAGCAGGAAACAAGGTGGCACTTAGGGAGATATTTTATGGACGAGGTCAGAAGAAAAATTCAGGAAAAATTATAAAAATCATTCAATCAGAATGGTTAAAATGTTGTGAACATCTATTTTGTTAGATGTTTTTTGTCAGGCTGTGTATTTTTGGTGAGGAAAAGGGGAAATTTTAATCATAATGTATTTTCCCCTTGTTATCACATGCTAACTATATACTTTTACAGTCATCTAAGTTGGTGTACTTGTATAGATACTTCTTTGTTACAGATTGTGCTAATTTATTCAACAGACAAACATTTTTATTACGTAGCTTCAACACAAGAGTGTTTTGTTGCTAATTGTTGATAAGGAAAAGTCTGGAATGTAAAACCAAAGAGGTATCCTGCAAGCTATGATCTAACCAAGAGTGAATCACCTCAGTTAAAGCAATGGAGATTAAATTAATCTAATCAGGCCATACTATTGTTCCAGTCAAAATTTATTTTACTTTATCACTTTTGATTTGCAAAGAGAAGGTGGCTTACCTACACTTTGTAAGCATGGACAAATTTAGCTGACAAACTCTGTGAGAAAAACAAACTAGAAAGGAGTCAAGTGTGATTTTAAAAGGTACCTGGCTGCAGTTCTCAAGCTTTAGAGCTCCCCTCCACCTTAAAATCCAGATAAAATGCTACATGCCCTGAAGGTCAAATTGCAATGGCTACTTTGAACCAAATGGGAGAAAACCAAAAAGACATTTCTTAATCAAGAAGCCCTCCTGGGAGGCAACAGAAAGGCAGCTGGCTCTCATAACTCAGCAGACACAGTTCAGGGAGGACAGGGGCTTTGCAGGTAATTAAATGCCTATCTCAAAATGATAAAATGCTCACCACAGACACCTGCAAAGCAGCACAGATCTCCTTAGAACGAAGGCCAACGGGATTCTCAAGCCTAGGTGACTAAAAGCTTATAAGGTTTCCCAGTATCATTAAGGGTGTCCTGCAGACACCCTGGTACTTCCCTGAGATACATGCTCAGTCCAACCCATGTCCCAGCAGTTAAATTTCAACCTTTCACAAAATGCAGCCCAAGGTTTACAAATGGCTCTGCTGAAAGATAAAACTTGTTAAACACCTTTCACCCCAGTGGGGTAAAATGACTGTAGATGTGTTATCAGAAAACATATACCTCCCCACTTTATGTCCAAGCATTTATTTTGCCCAGTAAAAGATGATAATACTTGGAGCATTCATGTTGTTACTTCCTCATCTCTTGCCTGACCATGACCTCTAACTTGCTATGAACCTCAGAGTGTGCTAGTTATACAAAGACAATTTCATATGCTTGGGAGAAGGGAAAGATGCTATGGTTCTTACTTGCCATTTTTTATTCCTTCCTCCAGCCCAGTTAATAATGTGTCCACTGTTTTTCATGGCTCTCCACATATATTTCACAACTGGATAGGTATAGAATCAGCAGACATTTCAATTCATGCACAAACAATACAATGGAGCTACTTTTTTCAGCTCTGCCATGTTTACTCCAAGACCATGCACATGCTTAATGCCAAAATATTTACCACATTAATGACACAAACACACTGCTTGCTAAGATAATTCTCAAGACTGTAGTAGCTCATTCAAGCAAGTCAAGAATGTTCTTTCATCCCAAGGGATTAAGAATAGCTCAGCAGAAACGTAGCTTTCATATGTATTTAGCATTTAGTCAATTTGTTTGGGCTGACAAGGATATTTTTAACTGGTTGATACTCCAACCAATATTTTTTCTAATTTTTATATGCATGGTATAGCCAATAAGCTAAAAACTTTCATAGGCTAAAGATTTTTCCCTCCGCTAAACAACAACTACAGCAAAATGTCATCCCACAATCTGCTTTGTTGTTCCTGGAATAAAGTAAATCACAATTCATTTCAGAATGTTCGAGGTTCAGCGTGGAAACCAGTTAAGCTTCTGTTTTTATTGGCCCCTCACAAAAGTACCATATGATACATCACAGCTTCGGTCTCTACCTGTTCCCAGAATACAGCCTGTCTGTGTGAACTATGTGTCTTAGGACAGAGAAACAGGAGAGAAGGAGGGAAACTGCAGTTCCAGACTGCTTTAATAAAATCTGGACAAACAAAAATTTCAGCTCCAATCAGGGCTGTGGATTGATGGCTTGTTTCTTTCATTGTGTGAGAAGCCAGGATAAAAAAGAACTATTTGTTTTAACTTGAAATTCTATAAAAAGTAACAAGACTGAAGTATTGTATGCATTTTGGAAGAGTGAAGCCCAAGTCATCTGCTGCTGTTTTTGTCTGTAGGCCATGCCTTATTTACTGGGATGAAATTCTTGGGGAGTTTTTGGTCTCATCTACAGTCTTCTTTACAAAAGCAATGCCAGTTTGTACTGGACAAACAGCACTGTGTTACATTCCAGGCTTGTCTTCCCCCTCCTATACACTGGTTATTAGGGAGTGCAGAGAGCATAGTGACATTTTACAGCCAAGGAAATAAAGAAGACATTTCTGTAATAGCAAATTGCCCTCTTTCCCCCTCAATTTTAAAAGAATGAAGTAACAACACAGGAGAACGCAGACAATAACCTTGGCAGACAGATACTTAGGCACTGTGATCAGAAAGACCCTAGAAATACCTCTAAGTATACAGTCAAAGCCAAGTGAGGAAACAAAGTTAGTTAAAAAGTAATGTGGTTGTCCTGATTCACAAAGGAGAGTCAGCTTTGTTCCTTTTTATGACCAGAATGTCATGGAGAAAAAAGGAACGTATCTGTAAACCTCTTTACTGCATGACCCCCATGTGAAAATAAAAAGGGAGGGAAAAATGATCTACATGGAAGTAGATGGTAATGCACACTGCAGGCTCAGACTGATTAGTGAGGATAAGCCAAAGCTGCTGTAAATAAATAATATGAAGATACACGCAAAAGTTGGAAGAAAATGCATAAGGTTCTCCACCTCAGATATTTGCATTCTTTATACCTACCATATAAAACTTACATAGAGTTTTCTTATACGGATAGGTAATAGAGGCTAGATAAATTCTAGGCAAGTTTTTCCACTATGAAAATGAGATTTGATTTCTGCATCCTAAAAAAGAATAAGATTTGACTGATTCTAAAAAGCCATGTGTATTTCTATAAGAAAAAAGTCTTTGGTAGGTAAACATTTACAAAGATAGGTTCAGTATCTGTTCCCTTCAACATATGGAAATATCAGCCACATACATTACAAACCTCACATTCAATAGCTTGTGGAAAGACCAAACCATGACAGCTTTTATTTGTCTTTGCTAAACTGCCTGTACCTCAAAGTTCACAAGAAGGCAGAATCATATAAACATTTTTCTTTTACAAACAGTTTATAAATCCCCTATACTACTAAAATAATAGCAAAACAGGAAAAAGAACGTACTCATCAGCTTTCAGTTCCACACCGTTTCCAAAGCACTGTTCAGCATGTATGCATTTTTGACAAATACCTCTTACCTGTAAAAGAGCAATGTTCAGATTCCTTACTAGATGTTATCGTCATGACAAGTCAAACAATCATTTTTTACAAAAGGTTGGATGTCTTTTCAACAAAGCATGAGTGCATGGTTTAAAAAAAAAATAATAAAAAAAAAAATCACCAAAACACAACCCTCAGAGACTTTCCCTTCCCTCACTGTCAGTCAAAAACAAGTTGGAATAAGTCTGAGTTGGAATTACCTGAATAAAGAAACTGGAGAGAGGGAGGGAGGGAGGGAGGGAAGGAGGGAGGGAGGAGAAGGAGGGAGGGGGAAAGACAGAGAGAAAAAAAATAGTCAGAGAGGAGACTCAGTGATGTCAGCAGTATGTCTTAAGGAAATCTACAGCAGAGCCCGGGAAACTTTATAACTACATAGCACTCAACACCCAATTACGTGGTAAGCAAATACCTGCTTAAGAGGAAACTGATGTACTTTTAAAGAATGTCAGTTAATCTTTGAAGAAACTTTAGCCAGCCTGATCAAAGTCCCTTAAAGGCCTTTTTGCCTAAATAAATAAGGTTACAAGTGGTTGTATAATGCTAAGAAAAGTGTAAGAAGAGCAAAAAGTCAACCCCCTTTCCTGTTGGCAAAAGGGAGGCTGAAACTCGTCTGAAATAAATTCTTACTATGGTTGTAACACTCTGAGCTGTAGCAGCCACGGACGCAGATGAAATCCCTGACCACCAAAGTTTCCAATCTCTTTAGCCACAACACTTTTCCTCTGATGACTTATTCTGGATTTGCTTCAGTGACTTTCTGCTCTTGTTTCCCCTAAGCAAAAGCTCCATGCTTGGTGAAAGTTAGGTACCTTGAACACAGCAAGGAAGAGGTGTGTGTATTTGCCATCTGGAAGCCTGCACGCTACTGTTGATACCACTCTGGTATTTGATAAGATTCCCAGAACTGAATGCAAACAGCAGCTGTGAAAGGCAACTTGCTGTAGCACTAAAAATGCTAATGTGATAGCCCTTGGGTATCATTCTTCTGTGCCCATATTCCCAGCAACACTGCTACCAGGAATTACACATCTCAGCAAGCTAGTCCCATACACCTGCAGCTCAGCACCACCTGCAGGGACATCCTGTGGTCCAACAAGATCAACACATGGGTACACGGTTTACTAACAAAATTGTGCCTACTTCAAATTCACAGAGAATACATTAGCAAAGGCAAAATTTCTCCTTTCCTCAGCAGCACTGGTAAACAGACATTTAAATGCCATTATCAGGCATTAATAATGTTGTGATATGCAATACAGGAAACTAAAGGCTGGAATTCTGCCTTTAAGTGGTCAAGTATGAAGGCATTCAAACAGTGCCAGTAGGCAGCAGCTGTTTTACATTTAAAAGAGCAACAGTTAGATGTAATTTTTTTTCACTTTGCCAGAGACTAAAAAATTTCACAAGACTTGGATTGTCCTCCAAATCCATGAACCTGTTGCACTGATATCTCTTTCTCTATATTTACTATGAGGGAGATGGCAAGAGCTCCTATCAGTTTTCATTGTATATATATAAATGCTTGTAAATGTCTTTTTCTGCTTTCAGATAAGCTCTTCCATTTGCAGACCCATGAGATGAAGCACCTACACTAGAAATTCTTCTTCACTATCCAGTTAAATTATGCTCAGTTGTAACTGAATTATACATTATTAAAAATGCTCAGTTACACCTTTCCTCTTCCTTTTTCTTTTTTTTTTTTTCTTGTAAAGCTTGGGAAACTGCCCAAATCATAACTGAATGTGTCCCAAACCATCATCCATGGTAACACAGGACCTGTGAAATCAGCTCTAGTGTGAGGGGTTGTTGGGAGAGGATAATATGAGAACATGCTCCGAATGATATATTTCACACTTTGTAAAAACACACTACAATTCAGTTTTTAATTCCTGCAAATGTCTAGAACATTCTAGAAGACACTGGCAGAGTATAGGGTAGAATTTAAGTTGTATAGGCATTTCCCAGCTTTTCATGATTGAATTTAAGGTGTAAACATTTTTCTTTGAACATAGTTTTCTATTAATTCATTTAGCAAACAAAACAAAGGTGATCACAGCTCTTAGCAGGAAATGATGACTACAAAACCTCTCTCCCAGGAAGCTATGGAGAGGCTCCAGAAGATGACTGAGTTTGCTGCACTGCTCATGGCAGTGCAAAGCATTGTGCCAATTTCTCATTCATTTTCTCTCTGCTTTAACTTTGCACCATCTCTTGTGCACGTATGACCACCTCAATGAATCCTATCAGCTTGCTATATACACAGACAGAAAGTGCCATATTTCTGTTCCCTTCTGCAGGGTTACTTTTCTGCCATTTGAGTGATCTGAGATTCTTCACCTAAAGGTCACCTGAATTTGAGAGCTCCTACAAGAGGAGTGAGAGGAATATCTGGCCAGCAGAAGAAGAACAGAGAATGGGTCACTACAATACAATACAATAGCTGTCTGTGCTCAGCTCCTACTCCTCCTTTATTACAAGCAAAATATCTTAAACAAGTATCATTTCCTGGTGGGTGACCACATGGCTCCTGGACTGTTTCTACACTGCTGCAAAGGTGAGACAGAAGAATAAACTAATTTATTAGTTCATACCTTCCAAAAGGTGTAAGCTCACATGTTGTTCCTCAAAACTCATCAACCTGTCTCCTTACAGCAACAACAGGTAAGATTTCATAAATTAGGGCCAGAGAAATTGAAATACTTATCCAAACTTCTTCAGTCAGTAAAGCTGACTGGGAAATCCCATGATGGTAAAAGGCTTGCTCAGGGCTTTTTCAGTTTTTATGTTGGCTCTGAATAGAGTCTAATTAGAAAAATAGACAATAAAACTAGAATCTCTGGCAGGAAAGTAGGTTCTACACATCAGATCTGTTCACCCAACTTATCCTTAATCTAAAAGTCAACTCTTCTTTTACAGAAAAAGTGCTTTGGACTTCTTATGTGTGACCCTAAGCTTGTGAAGCTATGTACAGTAGGAATGGTGAAAAACCCCAGTGACACTTCGAGCTCTGTTCCTGTGAACCTCAAATTCATGAGTTAAAAATCAGGCACAGGACATAAAGAAATCTGGATTGTTATACAAAATCAGACATGACCAGAAATGAACTTTTCACAAAGTTGTCCTGTTCAACATGTCCTGAGCAGACATGTCACCTGCAAACTGCTAAACATGTACTTGGACTTTTATGCACCTAACTATTGGTGTAAAGCTGAGCCTTGTCTACTTTTCCCCAGATCCTTGGGAGTACTGAGGAGCACAACTCCCAGAAAAATCACACTTGATGCCTACACACTGTTGCACTCATGGTCTCTCAGGACTCAGGCTCCTTCTGTAATACTGGGATAACTGTAGAGCGAAACCTTAGAAGCACTTCTTGACAAACACAATAAAGATGGGGAGGGGAAGCACAAAAAATTATCTCTAGTAATAGCACATTTATTTTTAGTGCACCTTTCAAGTCAAAACAGTTTGGTGAAGTGTTCAGTTGTGCTGGCTGGAGGCCAGAACTATTCTGCTGTGATTCATGGTGCTCTGCATTCTGCAGCCATTTCAGTCCTACAGCCCAACCAATTACTTTAATATTTCACTAATAAACTGTTAGAATCTAATATTTTCTGCATGAGCCAGCTAAATTTCCATCTTAATTTATGCTTTTTTTTATTGCAGCTATTTGAAAAACTGCATCAGTAGTAGCAGGGCCTTCAGTTAGTAGAAGAAACTGGTAAGGATGTTGCCTCAGTTTTCCATGGACTTGTTACTTCAAAATGTGTCTTGATTTGAAAGCAAGTACTGTAAAACTGGTGTAACAGAAACTATCCACTTTGTATTAACAATAACAATATATAGCACAAATGCAGAACTAAGATCAAATACCATTTTATGAAGCATTCAGTGCAAGACACCTCCGTGATTAAAATTAAATGTTTAAAACGGCAAAAACCTCCACATTGCTGTGCACATGAAAGAATTTGATTTTAAAAGTAAGAAACCAACCTAAATTTGTTTTCCTATTCATAAGCTTACTAGAAGAGCTCGTGCAGCTAAAGTTTCACTGACTTTCTTGTATAGAAATATAAATATATACTTTCCAAAGCAGCATGTTTGAATACAAGACATTCGAAGTATTTAAACCAAAACTGGTTTTTTGTTAAACACAGAGAAACTCTCCTGTAACTATGTACTTTCTTTGCTATATATTTCCTTTAATTGTTTTCTAATAGTCTCCTATTTTTATACTTTCCCCCTGTTTATTACTCATCTACACTGCAAGTCAAACCACTCATCTGCTCGTTACTGAAGAAGGTCCCAATAAAAAAAGAATTGAAAGGGTGAAAATTCATTACACACATTCCAATTAGGTGAAGCATTAGACTTGAAGGTGCTATAGGAAATGCAATTCTCCAAGCATGTGAATGGCAATGGGCACATGAATCTTCACGCTCCAAAGGAGCTCTCATGGTCTATGTGTGCTCTCAGGATAGTTGATGCACAGTTTCCCCCTTCTTTTTTCTTTTGTCGCCTCTTTGTTGACATTGCAGGAGCGACCACACCAAGGAATTCACATCACATTACCTAGCCTGCTGTGCTTTAAAGCAGTGGTTTGTGTACAAGCTCTCCAACATATGTTCTTTGCATTGTGAGACTGTGAGACGTTGTGGCTCTTCCTAAGGGAGATTTGTGCACGTGAAAAGCATATAACTGGAACGAGATTTTTTTCCACTTCACAAGCTTCACACGGAAGGAGCTGGCTAAGAAAGACCCAGTTCTGTTCTCAATGAAGCAAGCAGTGACCTCTGTGGAAACCTAATTACCACGGCAGTTAATGCTTTCAAAAGCTTCAACTTCAGCCCAAGCAATATGGATTCAAGAAGACTGCAGTTGTTTGGATGTGTCTTATCTGTTAACATGAAGGAAAATGATTGTTCTTCATAAACCTGGCTCAGTGTTTCAGAGCCTCGTCAAGGCTAGGTGTGGAAAGACTTTGATGGCAAACCTCAGCTTCCAAATTTAAGCTCCTCCACAGAGGTGTTGCTTCTTGATGACAGAACTACTGACAAGTTACCACCCAAGATGTCAAAAGGATTACCAGGAAGCAGAAAGTTCTGGAGAATATACAGTCCCCTGAGAAAAGCTGCTCATTCCCAAGCATATTTGGCTGCTTTCTCCACAACTGTGGAAACAAGCATCCTCCTGTTTTGATTCTAGCCCAGAGTAAGGGCAGATTCACAAGCAAGAATACAATTGCAAGTTGTCTTTCCACATCACAGTGAAAATGATCATGTACTTCAGATCCAAGAAGGATTTTAATTTCCTCTCCCATGCCAGTCTGGTCAAAATGTCTAAAGCATCCAAAATTCACCTCAAATTCCTGGAACTGGGCCACATGTGTTTGCTTTCCAAAACTCTCTGGTGGGTGCATGCTTGGTTTGCCACATGGTGAGCCAGCAGGATGCATAAACCTTTCTAAGGAGATGATCTGTTCACGTTGCTGGTAGCACCCCATGAGGCAAAGATGCTTCCTGTAGCACTTCCATGATCAGTCTTATGAGAGCAAGAGCAAACAGCTCTCCAGGCCACTTGGGTTATAGCTCTAACATTGGTTTTGTTGCAACAGGATCAGCTCCACTGTCATGAAGAACTATGCTCTACAGGGCCTGAAAATTGCTCTCAGCTACAGGCAGGATATCTGGCCTAAGAAATAGCTCAGGGTTATGGTCCAGAAGAGCTGCTCTAGGGGATGCTGGGAGAAACAAGGCTAAAAGCAGTCGGCTGCAAGAACCACTGACCACAAGAAAGGAAAGCAGCTTTCTCTGATCTATCATTTTGCCCCGCTTGACCCGTGATGATTGGTCCCCCTAGTGTTCCTGTGGCTTCTCCTTAAGTGTAAATTTCCTTACTTAGAGCTGCCCTGATGACCAGAAATACTTCTGGGAAATACTGGATGGCTCCAGCTTCTCAGACACTGGATATGTTCTTCTTTTGATATGTTTTCTGTGGTATAAAGAACATTCATCAGTCAAAGAGACTCTTTCACACTCATTACCTCCTACCTATATCTAGTCACATATCCTCGATAGCACACTTCAGAGGACAACAAGGGGAAAGGAAATCTTTCTCAATCAGACTTTAGTTTATTGGGGTCACTAAATCTGGCCAGTCCACTCTGAATTCTCCACCATGGGGCCACAGTCTCTAATTCTCAAACATGTTACTTAGCAGCCTCCAGTAAGCAGGTTGGTTATGTTCTTACTTCTGTAACTCGCTGGTATTTTAATGGAGTTCTGCACTGGTGCAATTTGAGAAATAATGGATTTTTTTACTTGGAAAGTCGTTTTCAGGAGAAGCAATAAGAGCACTGCAAAGAAACCTGCTCTGGGCTTTCTTTTATTGAGTTTCTTTGAGTTGTTCAAGCCTGTGACCATTTGGGACAAAATATGTGGCATTACAATTACCAGTTTCAGATGTTCAGACAAGATGGTCTGTTAGGAAGTCATACTAAAAAGGCAGAACAAACTAAATTAGTACTTCTGTGCATTTTAGATAACTCACCCTGCTTTGAATGAAAGTAACTGCCAAACTTTATCAAAGAGGATTATGAAGTAAGTCTGCAGACAAGTTGACAACATGCAACGCTACTGAAAATGCAAAAAAGGAGGGCAATATAGAGAAGGGTATAGAGTTTGTGGTGCAAGGGATATGTACAAAGACTGTCCTCAAGCATACAACACAGATGATGGTCTTTCTACCAAAAAAAAAAAAAAAAAAAAAAAAAAAAAAAAAGATTAAGAAAGTAATCTTCCAAAAGCAAAGTGCAAACTTTTGTCAAGACAGCGCTAAAAAGACTCCTCTTTAAGATGAAATTTGTAAAAAGCAAAGTTGTCATAATTTATCAATTGAAATCAACTTTGAGAGGAAGTAAAATATAATCCATGGCAATGCAGGGGAAGAAAATAGTTGTTTCATGGCAAGGAGATGGCAGAGGGGTACTGGCTGCACCCATTGTCACTGTGATTGCACCACAGTTTCCATTGCAACCTCCTATTTTCATACACCATAAGCATTGCAAAATGTTGACCTTTGGGGCTGCATTTTTCCATGCTTGCTCTCTGCCCCAAAGGAGAATTCTTTCAGAAAGTCTGAGCAAAATCTTTTCAGGGACCATGGCTATTACTCTTCAGCCGTTGCCAGGACAGCTTGCCTCAAGCAGATTGTATAGCAAATGCTTTGCTCCTCTGAGCTATAATAAATCCTACCATCCGTCATGTAAAGCAGAAAAGTAAAAGTATGAAAAACAAATCAGAGCTTTCCTCATTTAAAGGTTTGCAAGAACTGTTTAGGCTTGCAAACGGCAGCAGACAAAGAGAAGGGAGATACTGAACCGAGCAAAAGACTCCTTTAACGAGAGTCCTTGATACTACCACGAGGAACTCTTGGGTTACAGAGACAACTATTGACAAGTGGTGTTAGATACAGTCTTCAAGGCACAGCAACACAACAAGCCACTGGATATATTTTGTCCCTTTGAGTGTGCTTTAGATGGGATGTTTGCTTCTCTCCATTAAGAAGTAAAACAATGCGCAAGTCCGTCCATTGCCCTAAGTCAGTTGGTTTCGTGGAAGGCTGGCTAAGTCTGTGTCAAGGATATTAGATGCTCTTCATTCTTCACTTGAAGGAGCCTTAAAACATGGATATAGATGCTGAACTGCAGGTACTCATGCTTGAAAATGGTCTCTCAGGGCTTTGAAGACTGCGGTCTATGCATTAGGATAGAGATGATGTGCAGAACTCAAAGCCAAAAACAATCCCCAGACAAAAATCTAAGTCTGCTATTAAGCCATAGCACCCCGGTGGCCTCATGTGCCCTCACATATTCTCCTGATTTTATCATTCACAGAAAATATGTCTGAAAGATACTGTACAGACAGGAAAAGCCAGTCTCCTTACAGGCCACAATAAAGACTACAGCTGTCCAAAGGTCTCTGGGAGTGCAAGTGTATTTGTTTCAGAAGTTCTAGTTTATGAGGATTCACACCCTTTAGATTTCAGCTTTATTTGGTGCCAGGTGGCAGGTGGAGAAAATTTAATTGCAGTATGACCTTTAATGCTGCTGAATAGTTGATTAGTATTCATCTCTAGGTTTGTCTCTCATGGTGTGTTCTTAAAGGGATTTATGTCACAGATTTTAATGTACAGTCTGTGAAAATCTGAGATCAGCTTTCTAGAAACAGAATGGCTATAGTAAAGCTTCACAACCAGTGTACCAGAGAGTTACACTGAATCTTTAATTTATGTATCAAAACTTTTGCAGGCAACTGTGAACGATGTCTTTAAATGCCATCTTTCTCTGCATCTCCTAGCTTTCAGCAGATACTGGGAACAGAGCAGCATTGCTGCTTGTCCCTCCCTGAGGGCTTATTCCTCCACTGAGTCCAGTTTGGCTACATCCCTGCAGATAGTGCCAGACCACTAAGCTGAGCCCATTCAGACCAACCCGTTTGGTCTGTTTCTTGTTGAGCTGACCTTGGCTGCATTTGCATGACTATCTCTGACATTGATTTCTGCAGTATTCCCACCATGATAATCTTTTTGGGTTCAGCTGTTCCCATGCCTTGATTCCACCTCCTACCCTCCTTCCAGTTTCCTTATTTATCTTCAGATGGTTGCGGTTTATATCTGTTACCGTTCCAACTTGAACCTTTGAGTGCCTGATTATTTGCTTTTGTTGACTACACCGTTCAGTCCACAGAAATACACTATTTGTGCACTGTCTTGATGCATTTGCATTGGACATGAAGTAAGACATTTTAATGCAATAATTTTAATCTCAAACACAACAGAATGCCAAGAAAAGATCAATTTTATAAGAAGCACAAGATGATCTGATAGTTTTAAAATCTCCTTTTCCCTAGCTGCAGCTACATGAAAATTTTTGTTAAATAATACAAAACTCCAGTTTTGTATGTTAAGAATATCTGTCAGATATGAAATTGCACCTGCATATGGACCTTAACATCAAACCACCAGTGTCTTTCTTCTCTAATACATCCAGTACCTATAATCCCTGATAAAAAGAAAAAAAAGAGTGATGGTGCATCCATAGTGTTTTATCATTCACTAAATTTTTGTATGAAGCAATTGCTTAACCTCCATAAATCCTTATCATAGAATCATAGAATCAACCAGGTTGGAAGAGATCTCCAAGATCATCCGGTCCAACCTATCACCCAGCCCTATCCAATCAACTAGACCCTGGCACTAAGTGCCTTATCCAGTCTCCTCTTGAACGTCTCCAGCGATGGCGACTCCACCACCTCCCTGGGCAGCACATTCCAATGGGCAACCACCCTCTCTGTGAAGAACTTCCTCCTAACACCCAGCCTATACCTCCCCCAGCACAACTTGAGACTGTGTCCTCTTGTTCTGCTGCTGGTTGCCTGGCACTGTTCTGTAGGAGTTTAGGTGCAGCTTTTTTCTGCGCATTTATGTGGCGCTCTCCATGTTTCTTCTGCTTCTCGCAATATATCTCAGCTGCATGCTATGATGAATCTAACAGAAACAGTGACAGTGAACTGTTTCTACCCTCCATACTTTTCCATTTACTTCTGGAGTACTGTTATGTTGACCACTGCAACATACTCTGATTTGAAGTCACACTATTTCTTCTCCCTATTTTGCAGCTAACTGTAGCTGGTTGACAATTGATTTCATCAGGACAATGAATTTATTCACCGGGATTGCTTGGAATGAAAGGAACTCTTTTCCTCAGGGTTCCTTCCACTGCCTTGAAGTTCCACTTGCTCCAATATACCTTTTCAGATTTTTTTTTTCTGCTTTGTCAGAATTTGTTCCTCCAAAAGGTTTCTGAAAGGCCAACTGTGCTATTTATCTCTCCTTAGAGGACATCTTCTTTTAACTCTTTCTTGAAGCAGAGTTCTGTGATGCAGCAATTGAACCCGTTCAAGTGTGTCTACTATGTTTGCATTACAGGGTGGACTAAAAGCTTGTAAAGCTGGCAAAAGCAACTTCCCATATGTATCCTCTGTATTTACTTTATTGCCACTTTCTTACCTTTGTTGTTCACCACTCTTTTTTACCTCCTAATTGTTAGTATTATTGACTCAACTGAATTTCTACACAAATTAACCTTTAGCACACTTTTCCTATAACTTGCTTTCTTGCTCTTCCCTCAGATCTTTCCCTGCTTGTCCAACCTGAGATTGATTTGCTCAACTTCTGCTAGATACTTTGACTTCTTTTGTTTCACCTCAGCCTTGGCTTGTTTATATTTTCCCCATACTGTCTTGTTTTATTGCTCGTCTAGACTGTCATTAACTATGTGTACTTTCCAATAACTTCCTTCACTTTGTTTTTTATAACTTCCTTGAATATAACCCAGCTGATCTGTAGTGAAATTTCTTCATCATTGCAAATCGCTAGCCTGAGAAGTCACAAAAAACAACTGCCTTAAAGAACTGTCTCTAAGACTCATTCTTTAATACAGTCCTGTACTTAGACACAGAAGGTTTGAGGTATTTTCTACAGGTGAATAGAAAGATGGAAGAACTCTGCCTTGATTGAAGCCATAAAATTTCCTCTGAATAACATGGATAAGATGCTACTGAGCCAAGTGTGTGGGGGACAGACTCCAGGCAGGCAGCTCACAGAGTTTACACAGGTGAGTCTGTCTCAGAGAGCAGTCCTGAGTTCTCACCTGGATGATGGAGACTGGCTTGCTTGGTCCTGGCCAGACAGTGGATCCTGACATGGATCTCCTTTCTGCTGGACAAGACAGACTGTCCAAAAAAACACCCATCCTGTCCAAGAATTTTTTTCTGGAACTTGGCCATCAGGCCTAGGCCATGGAAAGGTCTCTGGATTTCCAGAAAGTCGAACCTCCAAGAATCTGGAGCTATCAAAGCTGAGTGAGACAATTTCATTCCAGCATTGGCAAGACAATATTTGGATGCAAAACATTACAAGATGTCCTGCCAGTTCTGGTTTTGGGCATACACTCCAAAGCAGGTGAATCCTTCCTTATTCATAGTTCCACAGCAAGTGAAATGTTTTAGAGTTCTAGCAAAGAGAAAACTACCTATCTGCTAGAAAAAGGGGGCTGAAAGAAGTGGTCAGCTTTAAAAGATCTACTGCCTCTTACTGCCAGCAGCTTCTGGTTTGCAAGCAGATTAAATTAAAGTAATTGTAGTCTATATCTATGTCTGCACTAAGGTAGGCACCCGCATGGAAATAAAACTGAATTTGCATGCACACACTCCTACTAGATGGCATATGTGTGACATGTGCATGTATGCACACAAGTGCTGAAGTACTTTCCAGAAGTGAGGTTTTCAGACTTCCCTTGGCAGGCCAGACCACCTTCACCTTCTGTGATCCCAGATATCATGGTGTTGGAGAAAGGAGTCCTTTTTTTTCTCCCAGGCTTCTGGAACTACTTCAGTTCAGAGTCTCCTTTTTATATCTCTGGTCCTTGCACATTTGACAATCAAAGTACATCTCTATTTCCCTCACTCTCTTACTGTCATGATAAGAGCAGGCCAGGTATTGTGGACTCTGGCAAATGAGTCCTAAAATCCAAATCTCCAGAACATTGTTACAGAATAAAGGAGGTTTTGTTGGATGGTGTTGCCAAAATTGAAAAAGCTTCTGTAAAAAATCCTGTATTTACCTAATAGGCTGTTGAAAGTCCAAAGTAGCTTCTACCAAAATTCTGGTAATTAGTAGTTGTTTTAAGAATTTATATGTATGCCAAAAACTATGTACTGCATTTATCAGCTTGGAACTATTACAATCTTTTCAGTAAATAATATCCTAGTTTCTAAAAAAGCCTAAAATGTGTATCTAATCCAATTGTGTCACCTCTCATTTCCTTCAAAGAGGGAAAGAAGGCAAAGCTAAGTATAAAATTCTGTTTTGAATTAAGTGCCAGTGACCTCTTTGTGCAAAGTTGTTTCTGCAAATACTGTCTCTGAGATCATTCAGTTACCTCCCACCCCTACAAAGCATAACTAAAGGTAATTAATACTGTCAGCACTATTATCTTGCTTTTGTGCAGGGTTTCTCACCAACATGTTCTAGCTCCTTGCAGGATAATCCTTTCACTAAGGCCCAGGCCCTGACCCTTCATGGTCAGGCTCATACTGTGGGCACTGTATTAAAAACTGCAAAGGGTAGGGCAGCTTGGAGTATGAGAGAGAAATTACACACTTTAAGTCCACTGCAGTGTGCCACTGTTAAGTAAATAACCCTCTACAGGATGAAAACCAACAAGTTCTCTGCAGTGTCACAGAGCCATTGAGAGAAAGAATGAAGAATATTCCAGTATTATTCTCAACACCACTTAGTTCTTTTTACATCTTTCTGGCAGTATGGAGAGATTGAAGTTTAAAAATGGTTCAGGCCATCTAACGAAAATGCAAAACTAGAAAGAGTACTTAAATAGAGACACTTTTATATTCAAGCAGTGACAGAGCTCTCATTCTAGTCAGGGCAACCTGATATGGTAAAAGCTTGAATAATTCAATTGAGATGAATGAAAACACCATTGATTTTCTTCATTATAATAAGGCCAGTTTAAACTCATTACATTTTTCCTTTTTGCCAGTCATGCCAGCCTCTCACTCTCTCTACTCAGCCATGCACCCACAAATACCTTTCCACACCAGTATATTTATTCCTGGTTCCTCCTCCTTGCCTTCCTCAGCAGACAGGGACTCCTCAATGGCATCTCCTGAATATGTTGGCAGTCAGTTGCTGAGGATCAAGAGGCTCATCTCACTTCTCTTCTTCCCCACCGCTTACTGAAGCTCTGTTGTTTCTTCTAGTCTTACCCATTCCTAATCACTCCTACAGCTTCCTCGCTCTCAGCAGCTGGAGAAGGTTGAGGTGGTGAGTCGCAGAGTTCGAGAGCCAAGAGAAAGAAGAGAATGTATACTTTGGTATTTTGGAAGCTGGAATCCAGGGAGAAGCTTAAGAACGTGACTTGAGGCCAAAATACTTGGCTCTCCAGTTACAAAGTTAAGCGAGGCAGGTTTATTCCTATCACAACACTGTGGCTCATGTCTTGTTGGAAGCTGCCAGCATTGGTGATGTGTGGTGGTTTCATAGGAACTTCTCCTTCACTCATCTTCTTTCTCTAGTGCTGTGGGAGGAAATGGATAACAGAGGAACAGCAGCACTGCAGAAACTTGTCTGAGATAGAGTGATCTACTGTGGAGCACAATACATGCCACATTACGAGATCACGTGCCTAAGAGTTATTATTGGGACATCTGGAGGTTACAATTCCTTCTGTCACTGTCCTACTCAACTGTCCTCCCTTTCCCTCATTCCAGCAGACTTGGGGCCCTCAAACTGTTAATTTGGTCTTTGAGTACTATTTCATTTATCCCAGCTGTGGAGTTAGGAGGAAAAATACCAACAGAAAAAGCAGCATCTCACTGAAAACAGATGCTGCCTCTGTACTAAGCAGATGAATTAAATAAGTGAAGGTTTGCAATGTTGATTCTTTGTGAAGTTTTAGTGCTTTTATCCTTGATATTAGAATTTCAAGTGCATTGTGTCACCGTTTTTGATCCAAATTGATTAGGGAAATAGCCCACTGGCATTTCTTGTGAGTACTGTAAATTAAGTGGACTAGCAATTTACCACAGATATGATTGTGGTAAGCACCCTGCTTTTATTCCTGTAGAACACGTGCAGCTTTTCTAGCCTGCGTTTCAACATAGTAATTTACATTCTGTGCAATTTTTTTTCTATACCCTTGATGCATAACTTTAATATACTGGAGTAAATCATATACTTCCAACACAGACCTGCATGCACACACAGCTCCATGCAGAGATATTGGACTAAAGCTGTTCCAACACACTGCCTTTTTGAGAGACTGTTGGCTCCTCGAACAAACAGCGATGTATTTTACTATGTAGTTAGCAGAACTGAGACAAAGAGTAACCTTTCTTTTAGAATAGTATATTAGTCAATGTACTGTTGCAAACACCTGATCAGTTTACAATTCTATGAGGACAAAGCCATGTGCATAGTGCAATAATCTTGAAAACTCAGATGAGAAATGTCAGGTGTCAGAGTTGACTAAGTAGTAAACTTTACAATTTAGAGTTATTGAAATAGTCTTCTCAGTCTTCTCTTAGGAAAGACAGACAGTGAGTTAGCCAGAGCCAGCAGAATTTGGAATTTCTTAGTTTCAAGATTTTGTGCCTCAAATGACAGTAAACAGAGTATGTTTACAAAAGTGTATCAGTGACTACACTGATGCATGCTGATTTTGATCTCAGTAATGTAAAAAAAAAAAAATTGCAACAAAAATGGTTTGGCAGCAAAGCTGTCTTCAGACACAGCTAAGGAGATGTGAGTGAAGGAAAGAGCTAAGGTCGAAGTCAAAGCATGGCAAATGGAGAACTTCATGCACTACCTGTTTATATAGTTTTTCGTCTCCTTCTGGTCCTTTGGCATTTATGATGTCTCTGTCATGGGTTTAGCCAACTGAATCTTCAGATGAGTATGCAATACCATGTTGCTGTCATGACAGCTTTAAATGAAAGTGCTGGCTGGAGGAAAGTATCAAGGGACTTGTAGTTGTACATTGGTGCCTTAGCCTATTTCACATAAAAACACAAGAAAAGCAGAAGCAGCAGCAGAAGCCAGCCGTAAAACAACCTCTCCATTCCCAACCCTGCAGCCAGTCCAGCACACACACACACACAAAAAACCAGTCCCCAAAATCAGAAACTGAAAGCAGCAACTAGAAACAGGAAGCCTCTCATATTGTTGTGTTTTTATGCAAGATAGGCTAAGGTACCAATGTACAATTCCAATGTACCAATGTATATTACAATGTACAATTATATCATCTCGTTAAAGTCCTTATCTCAACCTAAGTTTGTGGAGCTTTTCTTTCTCCCAGTCAGATCCAAGCAAGAAGCCACAGACATCCTGACAATCGCTATGTATGAGGATCCAGGATGGACTAGTGGTAGAGGAGTATGGGGAAGGGTTGGTCCAGACTCACACCATAGGGCAGCCCCAAAGACTGATCGTTGTGGTTCTGCATAGGACATAGATGGCTCAGTCATTGGTTTGCCTGATTTCTGTGAAAACTGTCTGAATGGCAAGAGATGTGAGGGTCAGCTGATCAATATGGGTTTTATAGGAGAAGAGATTAATTATTTCATATTTTTATTTGAAAAACTGTCATTGCCTTTCCATAGATCACTTGGATATAAAATCCATTACTCAATCCACTCATTTATCAAATAAAACATTTTATTTTCTTGCATTTTCCTTGTTGCTGTAAATGGGAAATTTATTGGTCACTACATCTGCATTTAATTAGACTATAGTTATAGTGTACAATCACACTGAGAAATCCATTCACTGCAGTGACTGTTATAAAGTCCCTTCCTTCTGCTTCATGTGAAAGTTAAAACTCAATACCAGTGTGACACCCTAACAGGCAAACTCAAGAACACAAAAGAAGATTCAGCAGACAACTGAATTAGTTTTGGGTTTGGTTTTTTTGTTGTTATTGTTGTATTTTGACTGATAAAACTGCACTATGTGTTACAAAGAGCAAAAGCCATACTCATTTTTTGGAAGACATATGCCATTGATAAAACTTACAAATTCAAGCACATGACAAATCCCTTCCAAGGGCCAAGATTCGTCACTTTTCAAACAATCTGCAATCTGCAAGTACAAATCTCTCTGCAATGCATCAGGAACCACTGCAGTATTAACTCTTTGGTTAAAGAACCTCATCTTCCACAATGTTTAACACATCACTGAAATTCCTATTCTGTGTGAACTGTGTTCTTGATACTTTTTAACCATTCCTGGAGAGTAAAATCCTGAAAATGTACAACAGGTCAGTTGTTAAGTAATCAAAGAATAAAATTTTACTCTTAAGTAATTACCCTCACAACGCCTACATCCTTCTTCAGTAATCAGAGGTCCAGAAGTTAACTGAGGATCTAGGCAGTTTCTTGTAAATGCAATTTAAGAAAGATGTTGAGATGCTCAAACATGTCTAGAGAAGGGCAACAAGGCTGGTGAGGGGTCTGGAGCACAAGCCCTATGAGGAGAGGCTGAGGGAGCTGGGGTTGTTTAGCCTGGGGAAGAGGAGGTTAAGGGAGAACTTACTGCTCTCTACAACTACCTGAAAGGAGGTTGTAGCCAGGTAGAGGTCAGCTTCTTTTCCCAGGAAACTAGAGGCAGAATGAGAGGACACAGTCTCAAGCTGCACCAGGGGAAGTTTAGGCTGGGTGTTAGGAATAATTCTTCACAAAACAGTGATTTGCCATTGAAATGGGCTACCCAGGGAGGTGGTAGATGAGGAACTTAGTGCCATGGTTTGGTTATTAGATGATGTTGGGTGATAGGTTGGACTTGATGATGTTAAAGGTCTTTTCCAACCTGTTTAATTCTGTGATTCTGGGATAAATCCTGTTCAGTGGCTCATTCACTGATATGCCTGCATGAATCAAGACATCAGGGTCTGTCCATGATCATAGGGACTGAATTAGTGGCCACTCAATTCAGTGGTGAGCAAGTACTACTATGACAGAAGGTGCTGAATCAGGCCTTTATTTTAAAATGTTAACACCAGGCAAGGAAGCTGAGGAATGCAGTTGCCATTTTAAACTGTAGTGTAATTTTTATTTAATTTGACAGCTTTAAAATAGTACATCCTGTAGTCTTTTGGAAAAAAAATTAAAAAAATATGCAAGACATGATTGCCATACCATGGTCCTGCAAATGTCTATCAAATAATTCCAGAAATAACTAGGAAGTATGGAAGTATAGTTTGCACTATGAAAAAATAAATTAAGGTATGGTGATCAATTTTCACCACTGTCAACATTAAGATCGAGGTCAGAAAACTGAGCCAAACAACCTCAGCTATCTTTTAACACAAGGGCCTTTTTTCCTTGTAGTGCTGCCACAGCAAAACAGATGCTAGAAATTCTCACTCCAAAACTCTTTGCTTTTCATCCAGTATTAAAGCTATGGTGACATTCCAAGTTAAACTCACAAAGGAGAAAGAAATATGCTGGTGTTTTCATTGTAATATGAATTTTCCATTGAAGCTGTGGTTGAATTAGCAGTTCATTTTTTAACTATTACTTTAATTTGTTCCTGGTGGTTATTTTTTTTTTCTTTTCTATAAAAGTCATGTCTTAGTGCATTTTGAGACACCTCGGTGTAAAATGTTTCTAAGGGAAAGGAACTGTCTAATTATATGTCTGTAAAGTGGATAGAGAGCTGCATTTGTGTGGAGTAAAACAAGTAAGAGAAAATGTGGAGGAATGCACTTCAGAACAAATGTGGACATACCCATCTTGTTCCCATACATGAGCAGTAATATCAAGGTGTTGGGAGTGATTCTGAGTCTAGACATCCATTATAGGTTTTGTGCCTTAAATCCCTCTTTTAACTTGTGCCTGGAGTAACTGATGTGTTCACACACTGTTTTTTTCACTGTTTTTCCTCCTTAGCATGTGGAAAGTAAAAAAGAATTTTGTGCTTTATGATTATAAAATTCCCATTCTTTATTTACCTCCCAGACCCTATGAATTTAGTGGTTCTCTAGCCTTGATTAACAGTGGGCAATTAATGCAAAAATCCCTTAGGACTCTTTAAGTTTGGATCATTTTCCAGGAGTAATTCATAAGGAATTCAAGGCTAGCGGATCCTCCTTAGCTACGCAATCAGTGTGGAGTTGTAACCCCAGTGCAAGAGTTGTCCCTTATGAGTGTGTAAGAGGGACAAACACAGCTCATGATCCTTTTGTTTTATGGAAGGTAATAGAAATTAAGAGAAGGTTAAACCAATGACGTACTGAAGAGAGGGGAAGCTGGCGGTAGGAAACAGAGAGAAGGCAGACAGCTGAGACTCCCTTGTCTTGAAGCTAAATACGAAAGCGGTGAATTTGGCTCCCTGGAAAGAATGAGAGACCAGTAAGACTGCAAACTCTGAAAAGTGGGGAAGAAGGGCAAAAGTGGCTTTTTCCTTTTTGCAGTAATAGTGTTCTGCCTCCAAAGTGGAAGTGTTGGGCAGGAATTGCACTTCAGCTCCTTCCAACCTGTCATATCCTAGGATATGGCTACTATATACATATTGTATGCCAGGACAATATGAAGAAACCTGAACTACATGGTGCAAACCCTGAAGAAATAAACATCTCAGCTACATTTAGTGAAGCTAAGGCATTTTAGAAATAGCAGCAGTTGTTGGATACTAGGAGTTAAAGCACAGGCCAACATATCTTAACACACTCCAGTGCCCTGGTGATGCTTTCCCCAGGCTGTGCTAATAACACTGGGCCATAACTTATGAAATGACATTTTAGATGGCTTGATAAACTTGCCTGGGTGTTCCATTTTCTTGCCTAAGGCAGCACCAGAGGGACACAGATAAAGTTGTCTGGGTAGTTTCCCTGGGCATTTTCACAGGTTTGGGTTCTTTTCAGTTCCATTTAGATCTACATTTTACAGATGTTTAAAGTTTCCTGCAATCTGCAGTACTACTTCAGGAGCTTTCTTCCCCAAGTAATTAGTTGCGCACGCTCAGGAAGCTTTCCTTACCTTGATTGCACTGGAGTTTTTAAAGTATTCTTAAATTCAGTTTGTGCTGTGAAGTTATTTCCCCTTTCTCAGCATGCAATTACGAGTGTGAAGATCCCTGTAGAAGCCTGACTCCCCATTTTCCATGCCTTTCGGAGCACAAAAGTTAACAGACTTCTAATTATTTACTGTGTGGGTAGACAAGACTTCTTCAGCTACCCCTGGCACAACATTTAGTCTGGGAAGAAACAGGAGAGTGCTCTAACAATCTAAGAAAACCCCACACAGTGTAACAATTCATGTGTAAAGTGAAAAGTGTCATTGCCAGGTTAAAGATAAACTTTGCAAGACAGACATCTGCTACCTCTTCTATCACCCATTTTAAGGGATGAAAGATTCTGTATTTATAACTGCATATATATGTATATATAGCCCTAACAAAATACAGCCTATTTTGCCTTTCAAGACCTAACTCACCTTCCAAATGAATACTTTATATTACTATCCAAATCCATTACATCTTAATTTAAATGCTACCAAATACACTTGCTCTACCAAAATGCGCCTTGATGTCAAAAAAGTCAAACAACCTTGACTTCTGAATGCCACTCACACATATTTCAGTAACTCAGAAGCCACTGCTTCTGCACCTCCCTTTTAGTCTCTGCCAATTCCTTCTTGACAGTTAAGAAGAAGATTTTCAAGAGTTTATTTCTGAAACAGATCCTTAAATTCTGAGACTGGGTAAGTGTGTGAAGGCTAGCCACTCTTCTGGCAATGCCTCTTCAGTTGTATTTCCTATCCAGGAATCCCTCCTCTTGTCCTTTTGTTCTGTAGGTTCAGCTCCCAGCCCTCTCACTTATTTTTTTTTTCCCCAAAGAACCGGAATTTGAATCAAATTCTGTTCTGTTTTACTGTAAGTCTCTGGATATGAGTGTTCATTTACAACTATTACCAATTTAACCAGAAGCAACCTGTACCCTCATGACTGGGGATTTTTATATTATTTGACTGCAAGAAGCACAATTGCACTCAGGGAGCAATGACTCACCTCACATTAGCTAAAGGGATATCCTGCAGAAACAAAGGTTCAAGGCAGAGCTGTGGATTTTCAACCAGTTAAGATCCTGATTGAGCATCAAATTTGAGCACATACTTCATTGTACTTAACATACTGCTTTGTTCAAAAAGGCACAGTTGTGACCCTCTATCCTGAGACTAATTCTGCAGAAATGTATGTCTAAACACTTCGCTAGATATGTGGACTCCAATATATCCTTATATGTTTATCCATATATGGGTTTCCTAATATGTAGAAAACAAACTAATTTGAAGATGTCAGAGGTGCGTGTGTGAATTTAAGAAAACTGAGCAGGTAGCTGTGATCATCAAACCTCAGTGGTAAGAAAGGGAAGTAAATGACACAGGGGAAAGGTGGCTGATGACATCTGAGAACAGACCTGGTAGTAAAGATGTGAGATTAATGACTTTGTGTATGCACTGGGTCTGAAGAGCCTGAAGCAGTTCAGCACAACCCCTGCGTGCTCTCAGTGATCCTCGTAAGCCAAAACCTAGTAGGGTTTAACAAGAGAGAGGCTTCTAAAATCCTTCTTCCCCTGCTCCACCGCATACTGCTCCAAAAAGCTTCAAAAATCCTTTATTTTCTTTGTGTTGAAAGAAACTACCACCCTGACATGTCAGTACATAACATTACCATGCCTCTTCCTATTGCTGCATGAGAGAAAGAAGATGCCCCTGTATATACCACCTTTGGGGATTTTTTTTCCCCCCAGCTTTGAGCCTGGGTGGTGCTCAGCATTTCTAGAAGCCCTGAGCAAACCTGACTCGAACTGTAACCATGTAGTCCTGTATTACAGTGTTGCCATTGCTTGTCACAGGCCATAAGCTCAGTACTGAGTCTGAAAAGCCTCAGAACTGTAGCTTCCCAGTCTTGCCCAGCCTGAGCATCAGCTTGACTTGCCTACAGCTTTCTTTCTCTTGGGTTAGCTGTGACATCAATTTCTCTAATTGACTGGGAGTCTATGGCTAATTTGTTCTACTTGTGTTTATCTCTGTGTGATATAACCATTGATTTAGATGGAATAACTGCTTGTGACTACTATTTATGCAGAAAGAGGTGTGTAAGACTCGAGAATGACATCCTGTAAAGAAATACAATCCTGATATAACAGCAGAGGCCTTGAGAAGGGAAGACACCAGATGCAACATCAAGGAGTGCAGTCAGGAGATGAAGAGTGATGGAGCACAGGCTTGGCATTGATTATAAACAACTCGACAACGATTAAAGGTATGCCAGATGTGGTCCTGGACAAACACAATTTGAGGAGTAAGAAAGAAATAGTGTCTTATACATCTACAAGAGCTATTTATTGTAAACTCAGGGTTCTGCAGACCAACAAAGACAAAGCAAAGGTGTAATGGCAAGTTCACAGGATCACAGGATGTTAGGGTTTGGAAGGGACCTCCAGAGATCATTAAGTCCAAACCCCTTGTCAGAGCAGGACCATATAATCTAGAGCAGGTCTCACAGGAACACATCCAGATGGGTCTTGAAAGTCTACAGAGAAGGAGACTCCACAACCCCTCTGGAAAGCCTGTTCCAGTGCTCTGTGACCCTTGCAGTGAAGGTCCTCCTCATGTTGAAGTGGAACTTCCTGTGCTGTAGTTTATATCCATTGCCCCTTGTCCTATCCCAGGGTGAAACTGAGGAGAGCCTGTCCCCTCCCTCTTGACCCCCCAGCCCTCAGATGTTTAGAAACATTTCTTAAATCCCCTCTCAGTCTTCTCTTCTCCAGACTAAAAAGCCCCAGGGCTCTCAGCCTTTCCTCATAAGGCACATGCTCCTTAATCATCTTTGTAGCCCTCCATTGGACTCTCTCGAGTAGATCCCTGTCCCTCTTGAACTGGGGAGCCCAGAACTGGATGCAACATTCCAGGTGAGGTTAGCAAACACAGAAGTGACCCCAAATGGATCCCAGGGGGAAGAAGAAGAAACCTTCTACATGAACATCGCTTTCCTCTCAGAGAAGGACTACGCATGCCAACAGCTCCTCTGACCCCACTGCTATAGCAATAAAAGTGTCAATTTTAGTGCCCAGAGGAGCAGTAGAAGGATGAGCATAACACCAGGAAAATGTGCAGAAATTATGAATTATGTGGATATCAACATCAATTCAAGAGTTCCTACTTCTTCTGCAACTGAGATCTGGACTACTTATGACTCAATTCTTGAGATTTCAATAAAATCATGGCTTTATCGCTACATAAGGTGCACTTTCCTTTTGCTATAAGGAAGATTTTAAGAGTAACTTTGTCAGCTTTGTAGGTCTGAGTCTTGAGGCCAGCACAGGCCTCAAGCTGAAAGGAAAGCTGTGAATTTAGACATGTTTTTTAAGGTTCATGGAAATCAAATGGACATACACATATATGTAAAAACAAGTTCAAATCAGGCTTGAGGATAAATGCTTTCCATAACAGAGGTCTAAATCCAATGTTAGAGACCCAAAAGGCCATGCCATAAATAGGAGATGAGGCAAGGTTCTGGTCCAGCGCTCTCAGTTCCTCTGTGCACTGAGCCCATGCACAGGAAGTCATTTTGATCAAAATTCCCTAGCCACAACCCATCCAGTTCCCTTCTTTGTCACAATAGTTCAGCATCCATGTAGCTGAAATTGCATGAGAGCAGGCTGTGGATGTACAAAGGACCACTAAGAGCAGATCAGTAGCACTAAATAGCATCATCAGTGACTGCATGCCCACAGCACAAATCCCAGTCTGATACCATGCAGAACCACTCTGGTTTGTTCACTCTGGCTCCTACAAAAGCAAAGGAGAGATCACCTTCAGCAGCATGCTCCTGAGCTGTTCTAAAACTCTGATACAAGTGACAGCACCCTTTAATAGCTTTTCTGCCATGACCATTTTCCTTAGAGAACTACCCTTCTGAACTACTCCTAGGATGACCTCTGTATTTTCCACCTTTTTTCAGTCCTTGAGGTTGCAGTCTCATCTATGCAACCCCCTGCCTTCTCTAGCTGCTGACTCCTCAGCTATGTACTTAACCACCCAGGGTAGTTATTTTGCTATTCCAACCATTCCACTGGAAATGGATGAATACTTGATTAGAAATAAAAAATCAGTGGTTTGGTTTATAACAATGAATTCCTTCAAAGGGTGAACATTATTCCACTTGCTATCAGGCAACCAGTAAACAGAGAATTCTTACACTTGGTCAAAGTTTAAAAAGCATAGAATTATAGACTGCTTCAGGCCAGAAGGGACCTCCAAAGGTCATCTAGTCCAACCTCCCTGCAGTCAGTAGGAACATCTGCAACTAGATCAGGCTGCCCAAGGCCTCATCAAGCCTCACCTTGAATATCTCCAGGGAAGGAGCCTCAACCACCTTCCCTGGGCAACCTGTTCCAGTGTTCCACTAACCTCACAGTGAAGAACTTCTTCCTGATATCCAATCTAAATCTGCCCTTCTCTAGTTTGAAGCCATTGCCCCTCGTCCTGTCACCACAGGCCCCTGTAAACAGTCTCTCCCCATTCTTCAGGTACTGGAAGGCTGCTATTAGGTCTCCTTGGAGCCTCCTGAATAACCCCAGCTCCCTCAGCCTGTCCTCACAGCAGAGGTGCTCCAACCCTCCAATCATTTTCGTGGCCCTCCTCTGGACCCTCTCTATCAGGTCCATGTCCTTCCTATACTGAGGACTCCAGACCCACACATATTCCAGGTGAGGTCTCACCAGAGCAGAGCAAAGTGGCAGAATCACCTCTCTGGATGCATCTTTTGATGCAGCCCAGGATGTGATTTGCCTTCTGGGCCACAAGCACACACTGCCTGCTCATCCAGTCAGCGTCCCATCCATCAGCACCCCCAAATCCTTTTCCACAGGGCTGCTTTCTAATACTTCATCCCCCAGTCTGTATTGATAGTGAGGATTGTTCTGGCCCAGGTGCAGAACCCTGCACTTGCACTTGTTGAACTTCATGTGGTTCACCTGGGCCCATCTCTCCAGCTTGTCCAGGTCCCTCTGGATGCCATCCTGTCCCTCTGGTGTATCGACAACACCTCTCAGCTTGGTGTCATCTGCAAACTTGCTGATGGTGCACTCAATCTCACTATGTCAATGATAAAAATATTAAACAGTACAGGTCCCAGAATGGACCCCTGAAGGACACCACTTGCCACTGCTCTCCATCTGGACTTCAAGCCATTAAGCACCACCCTCTGGATGCAACCACTCAGCCAATTCCTAATTCCTTATCCACTGAACAGTCTACCCATCAAGTACATCAAGCCATCTCTGAATTAAGTGATTGGAAAGGTGCATGCTTTTTAAAATTCTGCATCCAGTTAATACTCTGTTTTACTTTTAAAAACTTCTTGAAGATGAGGTTGTATTTAAATTCCAGTCAGGTTAAAATTCAGATCCTTTATTTGAGGAGACATCAACATTAAACTTTTTGTAGACACTGCTTACTGGTAAATCTTAAAAATAATGGAGAATTTAAAACAAAACCAAAAGAGACTTATGAAGCCAGTGAGTTGAGCTTCATAAGGCATCATTTCAAGCAGAAAAGCCTAGTCCACAGAAAGGCAGGAATCCAAAACTAAGTACTTTGTTAATGTTAATAAAACAAATCAGCCTACTGGTAGTTTGTGATTAACTAACTGAGCACTGAGGCATATGAACTCAGCAAAAAAAGTTGTGGTTACAAAACAGCTGTCTTACAGTGCAGTTATTTTTTTATTCACAAAGCTACTGAATAGCAAAGATAATTGTTTTCTGCACAAAGCGCTGTCTAAGCTTTACCAAGTTTGCCCTCACAGCTCCAAGTCAGCTTGAGAATAGGCAGTTTATAGCTGGATAACCAAACCTGCACTTATTTTGATTGCTTCTTTCAGAAGTCTTGGGAAAAGTAAGCTGTAAATTTTTCTTTGTGGCTTCTTTTACTTATTACTCAAACACATCTTCATTCCTTTACTCAAAGACAGAGCCAGGCAGGTCCAGCTAGGTAGAGATTGTCTTTGCCTCAGATTATGGATAGTTTTTCAGAAAGTCGCTTCAAACTGACCTTCTTCAAGCTTACCAAAACCAGTTTTATGATTGTCTATGAGGCATGGAGCAAACACAGCTCTTTTAGTCCTGAAGCTGTATGAGTCCTACTGTGCTCATGTCAGAGTTGGAATGGCTTTCTGGAGGTATTTTGCACATGTGCTGTTTATCTGTAAGCTGGTTGAAGGTATGATTAAGGACAGCTCTAAATTGACATTTGATTAGGAAATTTTAATATAACGAGTAAATCAACAAGCATTAGAGGAAAAAACGTTGTAAAGACAGGAGAGGCAATTGCCCTCCTCACTGTGAATCAAGATGTAAACATCAAAGTGAACAGACAGCAATTGGTCTAAGAATGTGCTGGGGAATATTATATATCAGCCTGAGATGTTTCTAAGGCTAGCTGCATTTACATGGAAGAAGCTATATGATTTGCTGCAACATGGCCATTAATTAAAATTTATTTCATAATTATGTCTTTAAACCAACTTAGCAGCATTTATTTTTATGTAGCTCTAAGTTAATGAACTGAAGAGTCTTTTATATATAAAAACTATAGACAAAGGGGGAAAAAAGCAAGAAGTACAATGTAATCTCAGAATTAGAAGGTTTTTTTCAATACTTGTGGTTAATTATTTCTAGAAGTGCCAGCTCTATGCCATTTGGACAAAGTGGAAATTTGTTTCCTCTTCCATGAAACAAACACTGCATTTATGCCTGCTGAATATAGAAACAGGTTTTGCAACCCTAATTATAAACAATTCTTTATTCTCAGCTCAGAACCTATAATCTGTTCAGTAATAACAAGTAGCGTCACTAACAAACAGAATGATCCCAAACTGAAAGCTTCAGTGTAATGATAGAGTAAGACAGCATAAGCTCAGAGTTTGGAAGAAGAGTCTGACATTAGTACTCTATCTTGAAAATGGTGCTGTGCTTTTTGGAAGAACTTTTAGTTAGCTTAAAGTGATGCTTCAGTAGCCAAGAAGGAAATCACGTTTCAGAGCAAGAGGTTTGCTCCTAGAGACAGAGGAATCTGATCTGTTTGATTTTTTTCTTTTTTATTCTTTGTAGAAATTGTGATTTCTACCTTAAATTAAACTGACTCCTCTTCCATCAAGCAGTATTTTTAATTATTTACCAGAGAAAGTGCTAGACGTCGTAACAAAGGTTGGGGTTTAAGTATCTTTGACACCATGTATCAGAAGAGTTTAGCTAATTTTCTACTAACATCATATTTCTGTGAGGAAAGCTTATTTTCCTAGTGGTTTTTTTTATTTCCCAGCAGGCCATCCCAGATGAAATGTTTCATTGTGGGTGACCTTGAGCTGCTGGATACAAAAGATGGACTTTCCAGGCAGCCAGGTTTTGGCTGGAGCCCAAGCAGATCATGGGTGAGATGAGTTTGGAAACAGCCCACCTGTGAATCCCATAACTATGAGATATGTGCTCAGACTTGTCAAGACTTCACAGGACCTTAAAGAATCAAGGTAATGTTTTTGTAAGAAATGTCATCATTTCTAACAAATATCATCATTTCTCCATTTTGATGGAGAAGGTCTTTGGGGGCAACCCAGGCTATGGTACTTGTCCTGCTGTACAACTCCAGCCCTCAGTGACTTGTCCCTACTCCTACTCAACACTGGCATCAAAAAGCAGTTTTCCAGATATGTAACCAAGTCTCTTACCACTAAACCATCTCTTGTTTACTTATTTCTCTGATTGTTACACAAATCAAAAAGCTACACTTGTGGCTCTAAGTAAAAGGCTTGGGGGACAAAAGACCTTGCTGCTTCTTAGAGAGGTAAAAGCCCCATTTTTGTTTTTTGGGTTTTTTTGCTTGTTTGTTTGGGGTTTTTTTGTTTGTTTTGTTTTGTTTTTTAAACAAGGTTTCTCAGTCATGTCTCAACCTGAGGACTACACAGGTGGGTTTCCAGTCCTGACTCCATACAAAAGTCGATGCACTGCTTGACGAAATAGCATCTTTTCCCTGATGATTCAGACTCTTACCACAGTTTGCATTTCTATTTGCATCCAACCATATTAATAATTGTTGTAACTTTCAAAGTATTTGCTTCTTGGCATGTCTTCACAGATCTCTTTGTCCAAGATGGCTATATCAAAGGGATGTTTCTGATGAGTGTAAGAGCCACCCAATAGACCATGTTGCAACAAGTGTGAGTTTCTCTTTGATGTGAGAACAGGCATTGTAATGGCAAAAAGCAACACCTTTGCAGGATTTTAGGAAGTCTTAGGATTCAGCAGTGTCTTTCACCATTTGTGAGTTGTCTTCACCACTTCTTTGAAGCTTAGTGTGTGACCAGCGTTTTCCTTCATTTTGGACACAATGGCAAAATAGTTTGTGACAAGTCACAGGCTACAGTGTTAAGCTCTCAGTAATGTACCATCTATAATTACATTTAATGCTGAAAGCTCTTTCAGCCAGAGACTCTCTTTTCCTTTTGCCTTTGTGCTAGTTCTGTACTGATAAAAAAACAAACAAACAAACAACACAAGAGGAGTCACATGAAGTTTTTTTTTTAATTTGGTTTGGGTTTTGTTTTTTTTTTTTTTACTTCTCTGAGTAAAATAGACTAGAAACATTAAAAATATACACCTCTTTCCTTGTCAGTGTGAAAAATAGCAGCACACTTAATCATATCCAACTTAATGTAATAATACATTGTGTAAACATCTAATCAGTTACAATGATCCAGATTCATAACATCATAATAGCATCCAAAGAAATTGCCTTCTCTTTCAAAGCCTGTTCTGTGAGAAACTATTGACAGTCAAGTGGGGCCTCCCTACTTAGATTTTGCTTCAGCCCCTTCCACCCCTTGCAGCCTCTCCCAGCCACCTCACTGCCCCTTGATTTTTATAGGCTCCAGCCTTTGCAAGAAGCTCAGTCCTGACACTGCCTGTAGCTCTAAAAGTCAAGGTCCTTACACTTTTCTTCACAAAGTGGTTACTCTGTTGTTTTTCTCTGTGTATCATTATTTGCTGGAGTAGCCCTGTGAAGTACAAGTGAATTTACATGAAGTTTTTGCCCTTTCCCCCCCCCCCACCCCCCGCCCTGTTTTCTCTGTATTTAAAGGCTTCCCTACACCAGACTTGCTGCATCTATGCCATCTTCTGGCTGTTCAGTGAATCGTATTTATCCTAGAGTTTATCTGGCAGTTGCATATTCTGACTAATGTGTACATCTCTTTAACAATGTTACTGCTTCCTGAAATCACTAAAGGATGATATCTAATATCTAAATAATATATCTAAATAATATATCTATCTATATAATATATATATCTAAATAATGATATCAGGACACGGACAAAGTTTTAGGTCCAGGGTCACAGCTTCAGATGCACTTCCTTTGTTTACTGTCTGTATACGAGGGAAAGTGATTGCCCTGTTGCTTAGTGAACTGTCACTTCTACACTAAAAAATACTGAATTTAATAAAAAAAATCCACTTTATTAGGGAAGCTACTTTCATCCTGGTAAACATTTATCAAAAGTTTTGTTTTTGTTTTTGGGTTTTTTTTAATGCACTGAACACCTATTTATGATTTTCTCAATTTTATGCTGCAAAATGTCCAAGTTATAATTTACTTTCCAGTATTTTATCACTGTTTATATATGGGTTTCATGTCACTGATTCTTCAAGACCTATAGCTAGCCTTCTTTCAACTGTTTTAGAGACAATTGTAGCTGAATGATGTACAATTTCTGATTTCCCTGGATGATGAAAGAACATCCTCATTTTGGTCATTCTTCTGCTACTTTTTTTTATATAAATTAAAATGAAAATAATATTGTGGTTTTCTTTGATTAAAGCTATCTAGAAATCTTCAACAGTTCCTCTTGACTGAATTCCTCACTAATTCTGGGCTTCATACAACACTTTCTTGCATGTTTAAACATTTGTAACATGCTTAAATGACTTGCTAAATCACAGCCTGGATAGCAAAGATTCAGGGAGATTATTTCAGTTTTAGACAGAGGGGCAATGAATAATACTCATTGGTTGAGGTTTCTACCTAATCTCCTTCATTATCTAAAAAGTGCAAATAATTAATTGGAAAACTAGGGAAACAGTAGCTATTTCACTATCTGAAATGCTTTTTCCCACAGAGTCACAGAATGTTAGGGGATGGAAGGGACCTAGAAAGATCATCTAGTCCAACCCCCTTGCCAGAGCAGGTTGACCTATAGCAGATCACACTGGAATGCATCCAGGCAGGTCTTGAGTATCTCCAGAGAGAGAAACCCTTGACCAGAATGTTCCAGACTGATCAGTGAGCTTATATAATAATTTGATTTCAAAGTCAAACACTAAGAAATTGGTTTTTGAAAATTAGTAACACAATTACTCTACAGTGAAACTTCTTATGAAAGTTTGCTATCATGGATAGTAAAACCCAAACATATAAAGTAATCAAGTTTTCCCTGCCAGAAAGCAATTACATTAACTTATTGTTGAATGCCACTTTTATAGACTGACGATTCTTACAATAAATTGATAAAAATCTTTTTCACTCAATTGTAGATAGAGATTATGACCAGGAATTAAAGTGTTGACATTCATCAATGAGATTCGTGCTTTCTCCCAGGTTATTTGAAGCAGAGAGATTTCACACTTCCATCTCTCTTTTGTAGATGAATTATTTCAGCTATATATCTGTTAAGAAATGTATCATTTAATTTAAGAACGATATGACAAATATTAATAAATACATTAATAACCTTTTATTAATATGAAAAAAAATGCCCAAAACATATTAAACAGGTTCAATGTACAGTTAGAATATATGCTTACAATGGGAATGTACATTATCTAGGTAAACTATTATAATTTTCACAATTTTATGCAAACTGGTAGGAATATAACATGGAAAGAGAAAATCATGCATGAGGTACACCACTTGCAAGCAAGAGAGCTGGTTAAGCTGAGGCATATAACCGAGTTAGTGTACTTGCCATCACAGGGAACAGAAGTTTGCATCTGACAGGAAGATAATAGAAATTTGAAGATGTGTAAGAATGAAGATTAAACTGCTTGGCTGTAGCATGTGTATTCAGGATTTCAAAACTCTTGATAAACTCCAATTTAGCTATTTGACAACTATAGATGGAAAGAAGAGATAGAGGCTAAGGCCAGAATATCTGAAGCATCTGCTTTTTTTTTTTATGGTCTCATTACTTTTAGAGCTCACCTTTGGGTTCATATGCCAGGAACCTAGACTGAAAAGTAAAGTTCAGCACAGCTTTACAAAAGGCTGGGCATACAGTCTTCATTGACAGAATACAGCACTGTTTGTGACTGTCTCGGAGATCAAACAGCTCCATGGACATTTTGGAAACACAAAGCATGGGGATGTATTGTCACCCTAGCAAACTGCAAACAAGGAGAGCTAGCAATTTCCCCTCACAGCATAGAGCAGGGTGGAAATCATCTTACCTAAAATATCCACTTAATTGTGTAAACTGGTGATCTTTGCTTTCTCCAGAGACAATGAGAACAGAGAACTCCAAGAGGCAAGCTGCCTAATTTAGGCATCTACTTCTGTAGGAGTCTACCAGCCTAGTCTAGAAGCTTAACTGGTGGTTGGCAGAAGTTAGGTGGAATGGAACCTAACTTGAAAAAATTGCACCTGCATATTTTAATGGCTTGCAATGATTAAACCAAGAAAATAAAAGAATAAATGTCAGTCCAGGTCAAGAAATATATTACATGTAACAAAATAGTCTGGAGAACTCGAAAACAGGCAAAGAGAGAGAGACCCCCATCTTCTCCTGTGAGAGAGAAATGGGGAAGGGGACAGATACAGCAGAAGATTCATAAAACCAAGCTGACTATTCCTCTTAAAAGAATGTTAATCCCCCTCTCTGAATTATTTAATGCTTTTACCTGAAGTGAAACAGTCCCAGTTAGCAACCCACCATGAAGATTTGTGTTGCTCTAAGGGTAAGAATAATCTATTTCACTCCAAAATGAGTCACAAACTCCTTGAAGGAGGACTGTAAACAGGATCATTCAATATTCAGCCATCTGCATTGTTCTGTAAAGAACCATCTCTAATGTGATGATATGGTCCTGTATATTTATGGTGCTTCTCCCTAATCCATTTTGTATTGCTAACAGATTATTTCTAAGTAATGACAGCGTCGCTCATTTGCTGCTTATTCATTATTTCTCAAGTAATTGATGTTAAACCCACAGACTTTGGGATGAAAGCCCTGATAGATTTTTCTGTAGGTCTGCAAACAAGTGTTATAATCCCCTGAATATCCTTTTATTTTCAGTCTACATGAAAATGTCATGCAGCTAACTCAAGTACATTTTGCAGCAGAGATCCATGAATTTAAGACCCATGCAGCAAGCATCAGTCTGGTCATAGCTGACTGAACACAGAGAATCAAGTATCTTTCCCACGCTAAGCACTTGATCCTGTGAGGAGATAGACATGCCTTCACATGCACTACAGTCAAATAAAACACAAGCTAAACTTTAAGTAAAGGCTCAATCCAATTTAATTTTTCTCTTACTTTAAAATGCCCAGAGCACAAGCGGACCGTGGAAGAGAGAAAAAGTGAAATATATATGAGTGAGAAGTGATGATTCCCCTCATGGAAAGCTCTGTATCTGTATCTGATTAACCAAAGAGATCAAAGTCACACTGAGCACCCACTGTTCTCTTAAGGAACCCAAATGTATGACAGGGTTTCTTGCATTAGCAAGAGGGGAAGGTTTGGTTGGGTGTTGTGCAGGAAAATGACTCCCAAGACAGCTTCCTCATTGCTCTCTGTACCTCAAAGAACCATTTCTGTGGAGTCATACTTTAGTAGGGACAGAGGTCTACTTTGTATCGAATGGACTGGATTAAGCAAACACACAAAACAGAGAAGCTGACCCAGTATTAACTTCAAACCATCTTCGTGTGTGGATCCAAATGACAAGTGGAGTCCTACACAGAGGACGTTTGCTCAAAATTTGACGGTATTTGGTAGTAAATGTGGGATTATAAGCTAACAATCATAGTGCCCTTATTTCCATATGGTGAATATATGCATATGCAAAACACTACATCTCTGCTGATAAATTCAAGGTGCCCAGGACTGCTGTTTGGTACCAAAGCTAAAAGGCAAGGAATGGCCACATTCACACTTACAAACTCTCAAGGTCTCTGTTAACTGAGCTACATGCAAATTATTGGAAAGTGCCTCTGGAAGATGCTAACTCCCAAACAGGGACTAAGACACGTTTGAGAGTCATATCTATCTGAGACTAAAACTATATTAGGGACTATTCTAAAAGTTATACTGACCAGAATATAAATTTAAGGCAGCTGAGAATGTTTCCTGCCACTGTTTAATTTACTGGTAGAGATGTAGCCTCTATAGAAGGCTCAACAGATTTGCAGATGATACCAACACAAGTGGTGTGGTTGATAAGACTGAAGGACAGGATGCCATCCAGAGGGACCCGGACAGGCTGGAGAGATGGGGTGAGAAGAATCTGATGAGGTTCAATAAGGCAATGTGCAAGGTCCTGCACTTAAGTTGAGGCAGTCCTCAATATCAATATAGGCTGGGGAATGGTGAAATTGAGAGTCACCCTGCAGAAAAAGACTTGAGGGTACTGGTGGACAAGAAGCTAGACATGAGCCAACAATGTGCCCTTGTAGCCCAGAATTGCATCCTAGGCTGCATCAAAAGATGTCAAGAGAGGTGATTCTGCCACTCTGGTAGACCTCACCTGGAGTACTGTGTCCAGCTCTGGGGCTTCCAACATAAGACAGACATGGATGATCAGAGGGCTGGAGCACCTCTCCTATGAAGACAGGCTGAAAGAATTTGGGCTGTTCAGCCTGGAGAAGAAAAGGCTCCGGAGAAACCTTATAAACACATTTCAATATCTGAATGGGACCTACATGAAGGCTGAGAAAGGGCTGTTTAGAAGGGTTTGTAGTGATAGGATAAGGGACAATGGTTTTAAACTGGAGCAGGGAAGATTTAGATTAGACATTTATAAGAATTTATTTACAATGGGAGTGGTAAAATGCTGGAACAGATTGCCCAGGGATGTGGTTGAGGCCCTGTCCCTGGATACATTCCAGATCAAACTGGATGTGGCCCTTGCCAGCCTGACCTAGTTGGTGTCCCATCTGACTGCAGGGGGGTTGGACAAGATGACCTTTGAGGGCCCCTTCCAACTCGATGAAATCTGTGAATCTAGATAAAACACACTCCACAAATTTAGTGTTGCAGAAGGGTTTGCAAGAAGTGATAAACACATAGCAGGACTGACACCAAAACTGGATTCAAAGGGTTTGTTTTCTGCCTCTTTTTAACTCAAACATCTAGTGTAATTTCCTTTCAATGATTTTTTCTTCACACAAAAGATGAGATTCTGCCTAGAAGTCTGTTGTAACTGGAAATGAATTCTGCATGCTGCCACACACTGAGTTTTTTTGACTCTTCAACACAGATAAAAAGATATTCACTTAACTCACCTTAGCAGCTTCCAGAGCATTTCCCTCCACCATCTGCAAAACTGGCTAGCTGGCCATCCACGCTGTAATAGCTACTTTGTGTTTAATATAGCTGTCCCTCCTTCTTACCCAGCATGGACAGAATGTTAAATACCTGGGCAGGCTTCTATGCAGTCACATAAAAAGAATGACAAATAATGCAAATATACATAGATTGGTGAAGTTTTACCAATACCTTCAAACACTGGGTAAGATCCAGAGAAATTCCAATTTAGCAGCTACAGAGAAAGGCTGCTTAGGACTTCTGATGAGGAGAGGCTCTTAAAGCATTGCTATTCCGTTTTTGACATGGTAAACGGTGCCAGAAGTGGCAGTCTATGCAGAACAGGAAAATAAAAGCAGCATCTGGACCTCACAGTGTCCTCCTCCTTAGCTCTGTTGGCTCAGCAGAAATTAGAGCAACTCAAAAGAATAAAGTTCTTTTGAGTACTTTTGTTCTAAAAATTAACTGCTGATTCATCTTTCTGTAGTAAATGTAAAAGCCTGGGTATTCTTTTGGAGAGCTGAAAGATTCATATTTTAGTAAAAGCACTTTTTTTCTTACCTTTTTAGTCAATTCATCTGGAGGCTGCATTGGCTGGGGGATAAGATTATTCCTTGCATCCATTCTTAAGGATTTTTTATGGAAAAACCACAGTCATATAGACATACTCGTAATGAATGTCTTTTATGCACAATCAGAGAGGATACAGAATTACCATCAGGGCTGTTTGCAAATCTCAGAACAGTTATTTCCCACTGAGCTTGACTGAGGTCAGGGCACAGCTCTGAAGTGGCCCTACACAACACCAGTGTATGCAGATGCAGTTCAGAGACTTTGTATGTGGCTGCGTGAAGTAGAGGCACGAAAAGCTGTCAGAAGCCAAATGAGGGGCTACCTCTGTTTGTTTCCACTTTGAATTATAACTGTGCAATAGCACTGCATTTAGCAAAGACAGTAAGTCTACCCAGACACAGAAATCAAAGTCAGCAGACTCTACCAGCCACACATCCATATGCAGGCAAGTGTCCACTTTTAAAAAGTTACTTTTATGTCTTACTTCTAGGAAACAGAACACGATTTTGATGCCAATGGCATTTGGTGAAAGTGTTCTGATAGTGCTGTCAACACAGCTGAAGTAATCAAAACAAAACTTGCAATTGTTTTCAACAAAGTCTCACTTTCCTTTTTTCCTTGGTTTCCTGCTTATTACAAATTGCTTTTCTATCTGATAAATAAAATCAATTTACCATGTTTTCTTCCTAGCTTATTTATGCACATGAAAGACTGAGAATGAAAATATTATGCATACCACCCAGCTGCTGTTTTTCTTGCTGCTTCAGGGCTGGCAGGATCTGAATTGATGTTGTAACCACTGACAGAGCTTTTGTCAGAGAGGGAAGGTTGCTTGTCAACAAAGCAAAATGTGTAAGGTAAGGCAATCTACCCAGAGTACATAGAACAGTTCATCTCAAGGAGAAAGCTTCAAGCTGTGAGACTGAGGAAAAGAATTTGGTATTTTTTGAAATTTGTCTAAGCTACTATGAGTGGAAAACAAGCCTTAGTTAATCAGTAGTGCATGTAAAAATGGATGGGGCACCAGTTGGTGAAGAGCATTAGACTATGTTGGCATCAACAAGGAGTGCGGTGCAATAGGAGCAAAGCAGCTGTTGCTGAAAACCTCCAGACTCATGAAAATTTCAGCATCCCATGTGCCTCTTCTGGTTCAAAGTAAACTGTTTTGAAAGAGCTTTCATCAGGGTATAACAGGTATTGTTGTTAGTACTACTACTTTACTCATAGAGTCTTCTGCTAAGAATTCAAAGTAACAGCTTACAGCAGCCTTTTCACCTAGTTACTGACCCACCTGGATATATTGGACTCCAGCCACAACTTAGGCTGGAGAGTGTTTTGGCTTTGCAGTCATTTTGCAGACTGAGGCCATTTTTCTTCTTCTTTTTCTTTTTCTTTTTTTTTCTTTTTCTTTTTCTTTTTCTTTTTCTTTTTTCTTTTTCTTTTTCTTTTTCTTTTTCTTTTTCTTTTTTCTTTTTTCTTTTTCTTTTTCTTTTTCTTTTTCTTTTTCTTTTTCTTTCTTTTTCTTTTTCTTTTTTGGTGTTTTTTGGGGTTTTTGTGTGGGGTTTTTTGGTTTGTTGGTTGGTTGGGTTTTTTTGTTTGTTTGGTTGGTTGGTTTGGTTTTTCATCAGTATCAGTTCAAGCTTGACTTGTATATTTTTGGAGCAATGAGAATAAGAATAAGAATAAAAGAATAAACATTTCTCCCTTATACTCTAAATTTTCCAGAGAAGGAAAGCCAACATTTATCTCTTCTGCCCTGTTATTTTTTTGACCCTCTGTACACAAAGTGCTAATGATCAGTTCTTAAATAAATGACCTGAAAAATATCTTGGCAAGTTTATGGCTAGGTGAAGCATCGATCTGATTTCAGCAGAGAAGGGACAAGAAAGACCAAAAGAAATAGCCACAGAAGGTATAAAGAAGCAAAAGTAAACAAAGCAGGCTGAGAGAAGCCATCCCTGCTGTCCAGGCAAACAGTGAATTATAAATAATACCTTTTATACAGAGGAGTCTGCTGCAGAGAACTGCAGCAGGCACTGAGCAAAACAAAGCTCTTAACCGAGAAATGGAAAAACAAAACAAAACACAGCAAAACAAAACAACAAAACATTTAGGTCTATATGCTTTTGGAAAACAGCTTGCTATTGGCAAGCATGTCAGCATCAAAAATCCCCCTTTTCCAACTATTTTTTTTCCTCCCCCGGTGTCCACAGTGACTTTGTTCCTTGAGTCAATGAGACAGAAATAATTTTCACCACTATTGTGGGAGGTTCTCCTAGCAGAACAGTACTTAGTACCCTTAATACTTTTCAGTCTCCCTCATACTAATAGTTAAACATTTCTTCTGTGCCATCCCTGGGGAAGCCAGCTGCTGACAATCCATGTCAGCCATGTGTCAGTCTGTGGTGCAGCTGGTTTCTGGAGTTTTGCTTGTACCATTTGTAATCCAGGCTCAGGAATGGAAGATGACAGATCAAACAGACCTTTGGCTGCAACCACTATCCTGGGCAGCAGGGCATCTTATTCACACTCAGCAGATGTTTAGAGCATCATATGAAACACCAACACTCTGCTGCAACCATGGGAGTAGCAGTTCAATTGTCTTTGGAGGTATGGCTTTACCACAATGAAGAGGTTCTGGTGTGTGCAGCAACGGATGACTTCCGCAAAATTTCTTTAGCACGGGCAGCACTCCAAGATGTTGGGAACTGCTTCCATCATCAAAATACATTTAACTGAGGATATATTTAGAGACTTGATCAAATCCAAGAACAGAAAAGCCAAGTTCTGCAAGAAACTCCACCACTGTGAAGACAGGAAATGCCTTTAGTGTTTTTAGTTTCTGAGTTTCACAGGTGGGATCTATAACCCTGGTTTTGGTATCAAAGTCCTTCCTACAAAGCATAGGGAGGCAGAATTCTGCTCAAATTCCAGTTTCCAATGTAATGGCTTCAGAAAAGAAGTCACACTTGACCCTCAGTTCCAGCAGAAGGAGACTGAAAATCTACTCCCTGTATAAAACAGCAGAACCAGGTTAGTTCCCCTGCATCCTGATCTTTTTGTAACTCAAGTCAGCACATTTAAGCTCTTGGTAGAAAAAATGATCAGTCTTTTCTGATAATAAGAAGAGCTGCTCTAGCACTGCTTTGGGACCAGGCACTTGAGTAGCTATTTATAGATGAGAGAAGAGCAGGAACAGAGAAAAGGAAGGAAAAAATGGAACTGGCTGAATGTGTGAGCAACATTTTTCGTTTTTAAATTATACATCTGCAAAGTGATCTCAGGAGCTAGCAACTCACATTCTGTTCTCCAAACATCTGATTTCATCAAGAAGTTTTAAGGATATTATAATCCCTTCATTCACAAGTTGCAGATTAAGAATAAAGACTAAATATATACATAATGCTATGGATCTTCAAAGCTTTCACTGACTGCTAGTGTAGTGACTCTTTCTATAGTCTTAATATAGAAAGTGGACATTGGTCCTCTTTAATGGTCAAGGATCACGTGGAAACAGTCGTGTCTTCAAAACCAGGTCTCACACTTTGGGTTTCCAGACACTGGCAAGATCCCTATGAGTAACTGAGAGCAATGTATCTGTGGCTCTGAACTGAAGTAGAAGCAGCAGCCTCCCAGAAACTGATCTAGAGGGGTGAAGGATGAGAGAAGAGACGAACTCCAGGGCACTTTGTCCCAGCTCTAGAGCCATCTAGTGATGCCTGCTACCTCACCTCACACCTCTCACATCTCTGCTACACATTGGGGTACTGCAATATTCCTGCACTCTGAAGACTGCAGCACAATAAAGAGCTATATCCCCAACATTTATTGTATTATAAGGGAATTAAACTGATAACTGATAAATGTCATGCCATCAGGTGTTAACAAAAAAAGAAAACTAAAAACAAAACAAGAAATTGAAAGTACCATGCTGATGTAAGGCTGAAATCAGCTGCCCATCCCACTCTGCTTTATCTTCAGAAGGTGACTTCTTCACAGCCCGTCTTGAGCACCTCCATACTTCAATCCATTTCTAGATACAGACATTCACTGCCTATCACCTTTTCTGAGGAAATGGGCTACTCTGAGGTGGACAAGCTTTCATTTGCTCCTTTTGAACCTTTTGACTTTCTACAACAGGAAACTTGGTCCCAAATTTCAAGCACCCTCCATACAGCTGACTTCCAGCACAACAATCAGGAGTTCAGGAATCAAGGAAAGAACAAATTAGCAGATTTTTTCCATGCTACTGAAGACTTTGGCACTTGGGGTCCTAGTCCGGTGTCACCGTATGTCCCCATCGCAGGGATGCATGCAGCACTGGGGCTCAGCTGTTGGTATCTCCTGACTGCTGTGGAAAGGGGACTGTGAGGTGCCAGGAACGCCTTCTCCTGCAGAGAGGTTCATCAGCTGTTCCCACTAGATGGCATCTCCGTCCCGCTAACATCTCCTGCTCCCCTGGCATTATCTAATCCTTTTGGATTTTCGAAGCTTGTAGAACATCGTTCCAGCGTTTAGCACTTAAAGATGGACAAACACTTCTCTAGCCTGTATCAATTTCTGCTCCAGGATACCACAAAAAAGTACCACAGGCTAGTGTCATTGCAGCATCTTCCTTGCAAACACCCCTTCCAAAACACTGTTACTGCTGCAAGTGATCTGCCTGTGGCAGAGAGTTTTTTTTCTCAGTCTTTCAGAACATTTATTTCCAGGTGTACTTCCTGATTAGGGCAATCTTTTCAATGCTGATACAAAATTTTGGAAAGTTGTCATATTTATGGGCTAACCTGTCAGGCTGAAAGGTAGCAAAACCAGGTATTTATTGACACTGGAAAATTCCATTTGTGAATTGCTTTATGACATGTGCAAGTTATGCGGTCTCAGCTGTGGCTAGTGTCATGAACAACAATCAGCTGTAAAAGACATCTCCAAGTCATCTGTGCTATGGCCTCATCAGAACCTGTGCTGTCTGAAGCTTCTAATAAAGGCTCAGACAGATGCCTGTGGAGCAACAAGGGTAGCTCATTGAAACTGGGCCTGAAACAACTGCTCTGTTTGCTGCACTAGGAGGATAAAGGAGCCTTCCTTTATTTAACTGGCTTTTTCAAAGTACCTACAGCCCTTCTGTGACAGACAATCCTATCCTGGAGCCAAAGGAATACACTTTGTTAAACACTCTAAGGAACACCAATGCACCATGTGCCTGCCTTTCTCCTCTACCACGTTATTTATATACTTTGTTACCAATGAAGTACAGCTAGACTAACAGAACAGAAGCTGCTCCAAAGAAAACTGGAACAGATTCATTAAAATTACCTGTCAAGGTGGAATAACAAATATAGAAACAAATCCCCAGTGCTGTCACTCAGAATTACTCTTCAATAGCAGTCCTTCTCATCAGTCAGGGAGCCATGATGTTAAAGTGAGATAGATAGACAGACAGATAGGTAGATAGACAGACAGATAGATAGATAGATAGATAGATAGATAGATAGATAGACAGACAGACAGATATGTCTATGTATATACACATATTCAATGGCTTTTGGTACTGGTCTTAAATTATTCATTCTGATTCCCTCCCTGGACACTTCTGAAGTGTGAGAACAAAATTTCTGGGCCTTTTTGAGGCAAATGCACCAGAAGAAACACCAGGCATCAGCCCAACAGACAGTGAAGGAAAGACAGATTTGTGCCTAGGGAATTCATGTTTCTGCAGCACTTCGCTGGAATCACTGCAGTAACTGGGAAAATGTGTCAGATATCAGATGAGATTAGGCTGGTTTCCAATGGAAGATACAGCTAAGGTGGATAGGGTGATAATAAGTCAATGTGTAATATCCACTGAGATTCACATAATTTTTACAGTATTTGAGTAAGTTAGACTCAGACAGATGAAGTGCCCCTAGTAAGCCAAACACAAGGAAGAGTGCAGATGCCATAATAACGTGTGGTAGTTTTAAGCTGTACCTTCAAAATTTTCCACAGATCTCGAACAGAAAGTGGTAGAATGTAAATAAGTCACCATTGTGTGTAAAAAGGAAAATAGTGATAAGTTCTAAACAAGCCCATTGAAAAGATACAGACATAAAACTTAGTTCTGTAAGCTATTTTTGGGGGGGGGGGGGGGGAGCGGAGGGGTTGGCTTCTTCGCTCTGGGGAGACACTAACTTGCTTCTGGCTGGCTTTGCTGACCTTGGCTGTGTTATTTGTTTTGTCTAAGTTATAAAAAAAATTCTCTGCTCTTTCTCTTGTCTCTTTGTGTCCAGGGGAGTAAGGAGGGGAGCAGGGAAGGGAAAGCTATTAGATCCCCTGGTTTTTGCTGTTTATAAATTGTAAATACCTGTAAATACATGTAAATATTGTATATTTTGTACTTATTAATGGCACTTCATTGTAGATTGTAGTTTTGCTTGTAAATACAGCTTCATTTGCTTCCAACTAGGCTGCTCTGGCAATTTAATGCTGGGGGGAATTTTCAACCCACCGCATACTGTTAATCAAACAATAGTTTTAAGTTGCAACTTTCCTCATGACTGTTGCATGGCTAGAAGGGCAAGGAAGCAACACAGAAGCAAAAATACAACACCGTAGTCATGGTTGGGTGGGCATAGGTTATAAACTGTTGAACTGAAATACTGGATAAACATCATTTGATATTCCAGTATTTTCAGTGATTCAAGAACTGCACACAATGCAACCACCCTGGTAACCCCAAACATCTTGTTCTTGCAGATTGTAATGAGAACAACAACAAAAATATTGTGATAAGGAACAAGTTCTACCCAAAGCTTAGATGCCAGGTGACAGCCTAATGAAACATAGCCTCAGGGCCTGTTTGTAAGCTTCTTATGTGCTTCTGGCAGATCCTGTCCCTGCAGGTATTTCTTCATATATCTCCTTGTTATGGTTTCCACCGTGCAGCACCTGGGATTGTCCAGCGTATCCTCACGGCTAAAACCTGACAGGGACCTCCAGTACAAGTGAGACTATCCTTCTAAAAGTTTTGCAGACATGAGGCACCAAATTTTTCAAGTAATTTTCCAGTTACGATCTCCAGGTTGCAAGTATAGACCATATTACTAATCCTTCTCACAGACTCACATCCCAGAAGAAAAGGAAGATCATTCTGTCAATTTAGTGGTGAAATTTTTCATCACTTCTACTGCCTCCAGCAACGGATTAGGTATGGAGAGAAAAATACGTCCATGGGTTTTACAACCTTGAGGGATTATCTGAGCTTGAAATTCTGGCTGATGTATCACCAGCATCATTACTTAAAGAACATTTGCTTTAAAAAAACTCTTCTGTGGAGATCTCTATCATAATTGTAATGCTGATTTTATACAGCTAAAAGCTCTCTTTTATTCATATGTAAATTTCTTCTAAATAAACAATATGCCCGGAGATTTCAGGTATGTTCTTTTGTGAGAAAAACAATTGTGTCCCAAGGCCCCTGGAATTGGTTTGACTTTTCAACCTGGGTAGTTTATTCCTTAGAAAAATTAGAAGTATAATGAAGGAAAATGTCACCATCTGTCTGGAACTGGCATACAAAGTGAAATGCTTTAGAAGTGCATAATATTCACAAAAGCAATTTATCATTTTGACCCAAAGATAAAGAAAAATTACCACGAAACCAGTATTATGTTAGTCCCCAAATCTCTGTTCTGAGAGGCTTTGAACCTTTTTGGCACAGCAGGTGAAGCAAGAAATAGATAAATCATAAAAAGCAAAACAGAACACAAGGAACCTAAAACTCCTAAGTTTTAGCACAGTATTGGTACTTGCCTGTCAATGGTTCCCCACACAAGCAAGATTTGTATGGAGCTTGCTTTGGAATGATTTGCTTGGCCCTCTATGTCCAAACAGGCTGTAAAACCAAGGTGGAACTTTTGCAGTGAAACAATGACTGGAGTTGGAGAAGACAAACAAATTCTGATGAAATAAGAAGAAGCAAGAGCACTTCATAATTCTATTGCCATTTTCCTTTACAGTGCCTTAGGCTTTATGCTTTCCCTTTATTTTTCTCCTCCTCTTTTGATTAGAGCCTAGCTGAAATAAATTTCTGTGTGGGAAAACACCAGTAGGATTTTTAAGTCCTGTCTCAAGTGGCATAAATTCTTGCCAAAATTGTAAAGCATTATGTGGGAATTTGGTGAACTCCATGGCTGTTTTCTTGAAGTTCTTAGGATCACCCTTGATTTCTTCAACATGCCAGAGCTCTGTACCTTTGACTCTAGAGGCTGTTTCTAAGCACAATGCCTTGGAAAGCTGTGTAATCTCAAGATGTGACTTTAATACCAGGAACAGTCACCCTTCCTGATGCAAGACATGTGGGAAAGAAATGTACTAGAAGTCATACTCAGCCTTGCCACTTGTCACCACTGCATGCTGTGACTTGTCTATAGCTCTAGTGAAGCTATAGACAACAGCTGAGTAACTTCAGAGGTCTCTGGAATGTCTTGGTTCTACAGGGGTGTTGTAGGTTAAGAGAAGTCAAGAGTTAATTCGTATAACCACAAACAGAAGTCCTCCAGAGGCTGGAAAGTCCCAGAGGGACAGGCAGTTTGTCCCAGGATGTTGTAATCTGTTATTCTATTCTGTTTTCCTGTATGTCTCTATTTAAGGGAGCGTACAGCCAAAGCTCTCTCTCTTCTCTCCTTCTCGGGAAGCGTGCATGCCTTATCTTTATGCTTTGTGGGGGAGAGGCTTTCTCCTGGCCTTGGCTGGCAGTGAATTTCCAGCGACACCACTGGGCCTGTTGAAGCCTGTGGTGGGCCTGTGTCTAGTGGGGGGCAGTTCAGCTGCTCTTGGGCCTGCTGAGGCTGAGTGGGGTGCAGGTATTTGGAAGGCTCTAGAAGGTTTTTGGGCTGGTTGGCCCAGGTGAAGAACTGAGCCTAATTGTGGATGTATTCCTTCTACCTGAATGCCTTTTGTATCTATTTGTAAATAGAATTTCCATTTAAACTTCCATTGTGGAGCATTTTTATTTAACTCCTTGGGAAGGGGTAAAATACCTTTTCTGTCCTTTTGCCCTGGGCGGCTCATGGCTCAGAACTAGGACAAGAGGCTGTGCTCTTGTTTCTTCTCTCTCTTTACCTTTACATTCTGAATTTGGACCTAAATACAAGGAAAGGGAAGGGAAGGGAAAGGGAAAGGGAAAGGGAAAGGGAAAGGGAAAGGGAAAGGGAAATGAAAGGGAAAGGGGAAATGAAAGGGAAAGGGGAAATGAAAGGGAAAGGGAAAGGAAAGGAAAGGAAAGGAAAGGAAAGGAAAGGAAAGGAAAGGAAAGGAAAGGAAAGGAAAGGAAAGGAAAGGAAAGGAAAGGAAAGGAAAGGAAAGGAAAGGAAAGGAAAGGAAAGGAAAGGAAAGGAAAGGAAAGGAAAGGAAAGGAAAGGAAAGGAAAGGAAAGGGGAAAGGAAAGGAAAGGAAAGGGGAAAGGAAAGGAAAGGGGAAAGGAAAGGGGAAAGGAAAGGGGAAAGGAAAGGGGAAAGGAAAGGAAAAAGGAAAGGAAAAAGGAAAGGAAAAAGGAAAGGAAAAAGGAAAGGAAAAAGAAGAGATTAGTATTTTTTCACTCAAATTCTTACCCCACCCATAAATCCCATGCAGAGATAGAGACAACACTGTGAGTCTCATAAACTCATGTATGGTGTTTGATATCCACAAAATCCCACTGAGATTTACAAAGGAGGTAAATTCAAACCTTAGTGTTTTATACATGGAAATATATTGCTCTTCCACAGAGATCCCATTGAGCTCCAACAGCTTTCAGAGCCCAAAGATGATTCAGGGTGGTCATTGTAGATTATCACTACATAAATATTTTCATTCTGACAAGTCTTCAGTCAGTCATAGCTCATTCGTGTTTCATTCTTTCTGTTCATTTCTTCATTGCTCTGATTCTGACTTCTACCATAGAGGTCAAATTTTGTATCAGTGTACATCTTTCACCCATCAGGACTTTTGCCAAGGATTATATAATTCACAATTTGCAAATCCAGTCTTTGGACTCTTCCTTGAGGTGATGAAGATGATGAGGGTCCCAGCCAGTAGATGGAAAGGGTTGCTTGGCACACGAGGTTATTGCAGCCACCTCCTCACAACACCCTATAAGATGCAGTGAGAGGTCCATGGTGACCCCAAAGCATCATTGTGGAGCTGGACACACAGAGAATGAACAATCCCAAGTAAGAGTAAATCAGGCCTATAAGAATTTTTGACAGAGTAGACAACCTGAATCTGCTGAGAGCTGAAGCCAAGTCCTGACACAAAAGAACTCTGCCTTTATGATCACCTGTTTCCCCTGCAATCTTGATTTGCTGCCAAGATGCTGAATTGCTTTAATCAGATGTATAACAGAAACTATGGATATTCTCCCAGAGCTCTCCAGACTTGTCCTGCCCCAGAGCAATCACCTACAGTCACAGCAGTCAGGAACTTTAGAAGCAGAACCGTGAGCACACAGCTTTTTCTTAGCCATTTATTAGGGGAATAAGGGAGCAGGAATGGAGGAGAGAGCAGGCCTGCACAGCCCACAAAGAAGTAGCAGAGGAAGACAAGATGCACTTCTGTCATTTTTCTGGCAGAAATTTTGGAGGTTGAGGAAAGCAAAAGACTATAAGCTCTGGATTCAAAGCCTGTTCAAGATGTTTACAACTGCAACAAATCTGTGCTAGGAAGTGAGGGAGTGGCAGAATCTCCCAGACTGTAAGTGAACCCAGTATCAATCAGGAGAGTCATGTTGGCTTCTCTCCAGGCTTCATCTCATCACAATCTGCCTCCAAAATGGGGCCCATGGGACTGGGGCTGCACATCGCACTAGGATTGATTAATGTTTCTATCACCTTTTCACCTTACTGCTGTGGCTACTCAAGGCAGAGCAGGAGCAGGAACAATGGTATGAGGAAGCAAGAAGGTTTTCCTTCAGATTCCAACAGGGGAGGTGCAAAGAGATCATGCAGATCATTACAAGCCTTCACCCCTCACAGCAACATTCTCTTTCTCATTTGTTTCTCAGCTCCCCAAATCTCTCTTCTGTCTTCTTTTCTCATCACCCCTTTGAGAAACTCTCTCTCCTCTGCAGTGGGTTTAATATTACTCAGGACAGATCTATGAATCCTACAGACAGTCCTGCAGTTTCCCTCCACTTTTGCATTTGGACTAAAATCATAGCTGCTCTAAAAGGTGATCCTTAACTAAACTGTGAGCAAAGCTGAGCCTCAGGTTGTCAGCCAGGAAACAGAACTGTCCATCCCTATATGTGATGGTAACAACACAGGGTTCACCGTTACATTTTCACTGTCTTACAGAGACTTATAAAAGATTTAAACAAACCAGACCACCTGGTGGTCTGGGGGTTAACAAAAGTCTTTTAAAAAGTTACAATCAATGAGTTACAGCTCAACATCCAAGTGGAAACCAGTGTGATTCTGTGATTATTTGGCAGGCTGAAATAGATTTGGCAAAAAGAATCTTGCAGACTTTGCATAACTTCTGGGAATGAAAGAGGGAAAATCATAATAAATGGTAGAGAAGATGAGTCCAAACACATCAGTTACACAAGAACACAGGAAAGGTATTTCACAGGCAGAACCATCAACTGTTGAGGTGCTTGACCTTGTTCAGCTGCCAGTCACCCACACATCTGCTCTCCCACTCCACTTCTGCTCTGCCTTTGGGCTGCAGGATTGTGTCTCAACCTTTTTAACTCACTCCTCTCTCACACAACTGCTGCACCATATTTTTTACCCTTTCTTAAAAATGTTTCACACCTTGGAGATAGGCTCAGCCTAGGGTTTCTAAACCCCAGTGGACATAATACCTGCAACTGGGGGCTATTCTGTGTTATGAAATGGAATAGATTGGTGGAGATGGCAGCAAATCTCTCAGTCCAGCCATGTCAGAGACGTTAGAGTGAAATTACTGTTCAAATTGCTGACTTACAGGATGGTCCCATGCTCAAGTGAAATGAATCAAGAGTTCATTTTAAGGGCAACTAACCTCATCAAGTAAGCAATGTACAATAAAGCAGAAAAAAAGAAGGTCAATCAAAAGTAAATTTCCCTCACTTTCAGCAATCATTTTCTGATCTGCTGAGATGTATTGACCCAACTTGTACATGAGTGTGAATGAGTCCCAGGGGATGAGTTAACCTGTACAATCTGCTGTAGATGGATCACTGATCAGACAATCAAGGATGATTAACCAGATGTTGTATGAGAAAGTTATTCTTAGTTGAGATGTTAAAATTAAAACCATGCAATATGAAACTAAAGGCTGCAGTTGTGACAAGAGTGCATTATTTTGGCAAAAGAATGCACTCAAGACGAAATTGTTTGTAGAGGGGGAGCTGTCTGAAGCACATGGGATTTCAGACTCTCCCTGTAGTTTAGCACTTTCACAGTGCAACAAAGTCTAAGATTTGCTTCTGTCTGAAGAGCAAAGAATGGTGGGAGAAGAAAGACAAAACTTGTCCAAAGGCCACATGGCTTCTTCATTGTGTGGGATCAAGCTTGCAGCCCCTACCAGCAGGTTTTGTTCTGCCAGTCCCTCCTGTGTGCTGACTCCTATCCTTAGAAAGGAAGAAAAGGGATGGGTTTAAATTATTACTAAACTATTATTTCAGTCAAGGGTGACTTTCTGTTAACATATTACAAACTACCAGGATTGAATCCAGGGAGCTCCAAAATAACTTGTGAGCTAAAATTCTCACACTGGACCAGAAAGCTTGGATGTAATATAAAAGACTTTAGCAGTAAATTATGTGATTCCCTAGACAACAGATCTGGATTTGAAGATTACCATTGTTTTCTTACTTTTTATTTCTGGCAAGTTCCAAGAAAGAGAAGAGACTCATTTTGGGTGGATGGAGAAGTTCGCAGAACTATTTAAAGAAATATGCATAATCATCTGAAAATTAACACAATTAAATTTTATTGCAGGCTTCCATGGTTATTATCTTCATTGGCCCCATTTCAAATTAGCCAGTTTTCCCAGTGGAGACTGTGTTTTATTCCTCTCTCATTCTCTGTGCAAAAAAAAAAAAAAAAAAAAAAAAAGGCCAAGCAATACACACAACAGTTGAGTAAAAGAAAACTCCAAGGTCAAGCTGGGAACATTTTGTCCTTCCACAAGCCCCAGTCTAAAACTCCTGCAATTGCTCTTGTAAAAATATGAAACATAGCTTGTTTTCTCTACAGAGATAACTCTCTCTTCTAGAAAGGCTGAGCCCACTGTCTCCCATTACCTTGAAAAACTCTTACTAATCCTGGAAAACTGAAAATAAGATCACAAATGGCAAACTTGACACAGAAATTTATAGATACGAGGAAAGAGATATAAAACTTCAGTATTTTAACTGATTACAAATATTTGGGGGGGGAAGTAGCAGAAAACTTTGTCAGCATTTTAAAATAAGACTTTAAACAGCAGCTGAGCAAAGAGCTGTAATAACCCACATTATCCTAAAACACATTATATCTTCTATCCCCAACACAGAGAGAGAGAAAGGCTCAATTTATTTGAAATTAAAAAGGAGCCCTTCAAACCTGTGTCTGACAGAGCTCCCATGGTAATGTTCCAGTGCTTACAGACCCCGGCCAGCTTGAACCTTCCTCTGGGGGTGCTCCTTTGCACAGCTAGTGTGACAAAGGGGATCAGAGCTCTTGGGCCAACAAGAAACAGCTCTAGTACCACGTTCACTTTCAGAGCTAGAAAATGCACCTTCACAAATCATAGCTGAGCAAAAACATTTTTCCAGAAAAAAAAAAAAAAAAAGGCTGTCCTATCCACCCTGCAGTATCTCACTTAGCTTGTCTAAAATCATCTAGATTCCTCCTCTGGTCATTAGACAGGTAGAAATACCTTTAGAGTGAGATTAATTTCATTTGTTTTTCATTTAAAGATGGGAGGAAATCCCACAGGAAAGACCACTTTCCTCTCACAGAAGAAACTCAAATAATTACCTTACATGCGATGTATACCCTGCAATTGCACAAGATAAATCCCACTGGTAATTATGATCTTAAGAAGCCACACAGAAAATCTCATCCTCTCTTCCAGGATCCCCAGGTGTAATCAAACCCATTCCCTGTGGTTGTGGGAACATACACATTATCTGGCAGAGAAAAGACACTCAAGAAACACAGCTTATGGATCTTTGTAAACTATTTACATGCCGTAGTCAAAACAATTAAGTGCAGAAGCCTTTGCACTGACAATGCAGACTTTCATTAAGGACTTTTTTAAACAAGTAGACCCCTGTGAGATCAAATACAAACTGAGGAACAGAGACTATATACAGAAATTATCTGTCTAAAGACAACTCTTCAGTTTTCCTACATTTTCAAATATTTAAAAGATGTTATATTTTAAGTCCTAATTTCTTGCATTCCCCAGGAACTATGAACACATTTTCTACCGGTTTTCAAGGGGTAAAAAAATGTGAAGGTACTTGAGTCAATTTCAAACTTCAGGTGATGTTCACTTAAGTGTTCAGCTGCAAAATCTCAGCTTCTTAATATAGCTGGAGGGAAAGCTGAAAGTAGTTGAAGACTACAGTTATGTTCCTGCTGACCTCAGGGCAGCTGGACTGGGGGATGTTTCCATCAGTGTCATAGTTACTTGCCAGCCTCCGAGTCCTTTTGCTGAAGGGGCTGGATTTTTTAGCTGTGTGACTGGTTTGTGTCATCAAATGTGTAAAGAAGAAAAAGGATGTTATAGTGCTGGCTCAGAGTTTCAGTGGAAGGCAGGTGCAAAAGGTTATAACTCCCCTAAACCCACTGTCTTCTGGGGCCACCAGAACAAATATAGCATAGGCTCAGATCTATCCTGGCAACAGGGTCTAACCTGAGTGCAAATATACAGATTTTCACAAGGTATTTCAGGATGAACAGGCTTTAGACCTGCATGCTACAAACCCAGAAAGTCTTTTATTTGTCTTGAGCTGACTTCTCTCACTTTCTAAACAGAAAGACCAGGATAGGCTTGAGGAATTTTCTGAAAAGCATCCTGAATTGCCCAGAGAAATATGGTATTGTGGAAGAACAGCACAATACACAGCACAGCAAGCAGATAATACGCAGAGACACAGCTTTACTGAAGAATTATAGTCCACTGCAGCAAGCCATAACAACAGAAAGAAGGAGAGAGAACTTTTTTTGCAGTGCTCACTAAACCAGTTGTTTTTTTGCTTTCAAGGCTGAGCACCTTAACAGGTTAACACTGTTAACCACTTCACAGCTGGCAGCACATTAAATAAAGATGACTAAAGGTTTTGCCAAAGATGGGGCTCACCTTGGCAGTATTCTGAGGAAGCAGCTAGCCTAAACTGACTCTTAACTGCAGTCAGTGAGGCGGGACAGCAGAGATATGTAGTGGCACCACCATCAGAAAAAGACCTTATTTCTTTTCCTTTAAAATCTAGTTATACCAGGCAGAGAGTTTAGGGTAGGGGAGATGCCAAGTTTGGTGAACGTGGCACGTTTTGTATGAATTTCATTTAGTCCCTTGCAAATTATACTCCCTTCTTTTTAGCCAAGGGAAGTGGGACATACTTCTCTGAAGTATCTGCATTGCCAGCACTGGAAAAATGCTCTGGATTTCTAAAAGTGACTGTTGTGGATAGTTTGGCCAAAGCTGGCACTTGAAAGACAAATCACCAACAGGCACTGCCCTTACCTTTCAGGCTGGCTTATCCCAGGAGGGTGATGGATAACCTGAACATCAGAGCAAAACTAATAAAGGAAAGGTGAAACTTTGTGCTTAACAGAGGGTCTGCAAAGGGGCTGTGTGACACAGCCTCAACACAGGGATTAGACAGGGCTTAACATATCCCTGAACTTGACACTGTGTGTCTGCACAACTGCAAATTTCTCCCTGCGCAGACTGGCAGTCATACAGGAGACAGTGTCCCGCCTAAGAGAGTAGATTTGAGTGCTGTAGTAAACCAGCGTTTCATATACACTGTCAAATAATTTTGTGTGCCAACTAGCTCTGTTTAAACCAAGAAAACAAATCAATACATGTATTATCAAGTTGATAACTAAAGTGATCTGATTTCCCTTGTGTGACCAAGCATTCAGGTTTTGTAGAAGTTTAGTTACACTTAAAAGGATTTAATGGATGCAATCCTTGTGCTCACAACCTGCTTAAATCAGTATGGAAGTATATACACCTGTGAAACTGCTGCAGTCAGCTACAGCTACACAAGAGTATTCACCTCCCCAAAGCTGCACTGTTTTCAGTATGTTTGTATAAAACCTGTATCCATATATACAGTCTGGCCATTTAGGCTGGGTGCCCCCAAAATAGAAACCACAGAGTTGAGACCTCCAGTGTCTAGAGTGTCCAGCCCAGTGGGTGGACACAGGAGCTAGTGTATTTCTACCCATAAATCCTGCACCCTTATAAATCTGGGTGCAAGGCAATTGTCTTTCTCTTTCTTCCCTCTCTGCTGCAGAGATGTTCTCTTATCTGGTGACCCGGGGGGGGGGGGGGGGGGGGTGGGGGGGGGGGGGTGAGGGGCATCAGAGGCCTCTTTGGCCTGAGTAACTCTTTTTTTCCTGCACAATCTTGGCCTGTCTAATGCCAGGGTAAATAAAAAAGGGGGGGACAGTTCAGGACTGGCCATCCTGAAATCAGCCTAGCATTGCGGGGGGGAGGGAAGGAGAAGAAAGAGCCCTGGGGTTTTTGGTGAACCCCAAGTGGGGAGAAGGGAAGTGCTGGGTTTTTGGTCTGGTGTAAAGGAATTTGTGTGTTTAGATTGGGGATTTCTTTGAACTTTATATGCTTTGCTGTGCTCACCTCTGTGTAGTTTTGTAGTTTTGTAGTATATTAATTGCTTTTTCATTTGAACTTTCCATGACTACCCAATCCATTTGTATGAGCGTTATCTTTTTGCCCCTTCTGGAGCAATTAGAGCAATCTGTCCTGCTCTAAACTAGGACATATAGCAACAAACACATTAATGATTTACAAAGAACTGCTATTAAGGTGTACCTAAACTTAGTAGGCTAATCCAACTCAAGTGAACACCATTGTTTCATTGCTAGAGCATCTAGCTAGCCAATTCTTTCCACCATCGCCAATACCGAGTCTGTCTTTTCTGTGCTCAAATTTTTGTACAACCCCCTGTGCCATCCAAGAAGCTCCTGCTCTAGCTTGAAATTGCTTTTTTTCTGTTCCTTCATTCTTACTTATGTCTAGGTACTCCAGAAAGCCATGAAAAGCACTTTTCATCATGAAGTGGCCTGGGGAGGTCTAAACCCAGCAATTAAACCAAATCCAAACCTACAATTTCACAACAGGAAAGAAGCAAAGCCAGAAAACCAACTAGAGAGCAGAGGAGGCCCCAGTCTTACAGTAGCATCGGTTCAGTCATGTTGCCTGCCTGAGACAGTCAAACCCTCAATTATGACATGCAAATATGCATCCTGAGTGCACCACTTAAGCAGGTGACTTTCGAAGTATCAGCCATCAGTTCTGAGTGTTAATAACACCTTTCTGCACATTACTGTAGCTTTTTTTTTGCTGATGGTTTGAAATTTGATTTGTCTAAACATCAGTGTTTATTTCCCTTCATAGCCTATAACTCTTTTATTTTTAAAACACCTTTCTACTTTATTTACAATACTTTTTCTTCTGGAGAAAGTATTTGCTTTACTGTACTGTTACTTTACGCTGTGGCATGCTACTTAATCTTTTTTTCACAGCAAACAAATATGGATATTGATAGCATCTGTCTGCCAAAGGACCATTTAATTAGAGCAAAACCACAAACAAGATCAGCTGAGAACTGTGATATACCACACAAACTATTTCTTCAGGGATATTGCTGTATTTGATGTGGTGCTAAGCAACTGGGCTTAGATCAGATGAGCAGATGAACTCTCCTTAGACAATATGCAAAGATACTAAATGTATGCCCAAACCCATGTTCTTCAGGCATCCTCATGGCTTTCACCTTTTGACCCATAGGTTCTCCAAGCCAAACTGTCCAGCTATAGGGAAGTCTGGGACCGAGCAGGGCTTGCAGCTGACCCCATAAAAACAGTGTGGTTATAAATGTCTTGAGTAACAGAGGTTTCAGAAGTTAAAGCCAGACTTGCCCAAAGACAATACAAATGTAGTCTCAATGGACACGCATCAATGCCTGACTCTCAGTTGCAAACACACAGAGCTAGAAACCACTTTGTTCTCATAAATTGAGTCCATCTTTCTGTCTGTTTCTTTATGCTCCCTCCATACAGCTATTAGCAGCTAGGTGAGAAGGAGGATGGGCAGCACACGTGTGTTGGCACTATCCAGAGGGGGCATGCTCTCCCTGGGGAAGCAGAGCCAGCTGAGCTCAGGTTAGAGCAATCCCCAGGCTGTGGTAACCAGACACAAATCCTTCATAATTGGCTTCCTGGCAACCATAGCCCCAGCAGATCTCAGCTGCAGCAGAAACTCTGACCCCAAATGCCCTATAATTCAGAAAATATTTCTGTATCTGAAAAGTTTCAGGTCTCATTTTCCACCATTAACCCTTTCTCAAAAAAGAAAGTGCTGTCCAGAACAGAGAAGTGTATTTTCTACCCAAAAGCTGCTACTTCTTCTGACTAATACTACAAAGGAAGCCTACAGTCTGTTGTGATCAATGAAATTCATGTTGCTCTTACTGTGTTATAGTCAGCTATGAGACAGCAATTAAATGAAATTAAACAAAATTGATGGAACCTTGTGAACACTATTTTCCTGGTGTTGTAATATCTGAGACAGAGCTAGCAGTAGAGCTCTGCAAGAAAGAGAGCTAAGAGGTGAAAATGAACGAGGTCCAGCCTCTGTGACAGATAATAGGTATGTTCAGCAAACATTTCAGATAAATGAGGGAATGAAAGTAAAGCAAATATTGCAGCAACATGAACTCTTCTTTCCTCAGTAAGGGATGCCTAACATTTTCCTGCCAAGCCCATGGGCTCCTCAGCAGCATACAGTATGGTTCTCCTTGTTCATTCATGTGGACAAGCAATGATTATTGACAATTGCCATCTCTCTTGATGAAGGCAAATTAAGTGCTGCGAAAAATCCGAATGTCATGCTAAAAGGAAAAGGGAAGAAAGGAAAGAAAGTGCACACTGACTAATCTAGCATGCATGTCATTTAGGTATTTTGCAATTAGAAAGCAACCTGGGTTTTGCTTTCTGACTTATTCAACAAAACCCTATTAAATGAGGCTCCAGGTGAAATGGTGCAGTGATTAACACAGGGTCCCACTGTGACAAAGAGTGCCACTGTAGGGAGGTAGGGAAGTAGTAGGCAGCAGCCACGTTTACAAAAGTAATCCAAGTTCAAAATAGGATTTCTCTGATTCATAGACTCAGTACTCTAAAGGAAACCAATAAGTAGCCCACACCTTTCATTACTTTGCAATCCTCCAGCATTTATGGAAAATAAATTCACAAAGTAGCATGGAAGTATTGCCAGCACATTTGTATTAAGCTCATCATCATTGTTTCTGAGTAGCTTGTAATGTTAGGTCAAATGTTAGGATGAAATATGCAGAGAAGGAAGAACAAAAGGATTCATTAGTGCTTGAACGTGAAGAAAATGCATCCAGCCCAAGCACTCAGTTCTCCTTGGCAATGTCACCAGCTAGTCTCCATCTGCAAGGCCACAGAGGCTGAAAGGTAGAAGAGATGGCAGCAGGGGGAATGCACCCATACAATTCTCATGCATCAGGAGAAAGATATGGCATACCTCTGAAGACAGGGGACTTGTGCCTTCCAAGGCAGTTTCTTGAATTGCAGACTCTACTAGGAAGTACAGCATGCAGGTCCTGAGAAGGGCCATAGCTTCATCTTCTGCTGGATGTGGTTGGCCAAGCAGGGCCCCTGCTGTACTGAGGCCTGCAGAGAGAAGCAGCAACCCCTCTCCTGGAAATGTGTGATCTGACAGCACCACAGCAGAGATTAAGGGGATGATCCCCAAAAGATCACAAATCAGTATTTGACACTACACCTCTGTTCAGAAAGCTGTGTTGTATGTTATTCTTGCCCTCAGTACAGAACTCAGACCTTCTCTAGATGTCTGGCATTTTGCCTTATTTGATCAGAGCTGAATATCTCTGCATCCCACAGAGGAAAGAGATTACCTTGTCCTTCTGTGTGAGCTTATCTTACTCCCAATGTACAGTTTAGACACCTGGCAGAATTACAAAAGACATCCAGGAGCTCAGGAAAATGAAGATTTGAACTAGCAGCAAAGAAGTGGTGAGAAGCAGTCCCACATGTGCAAAGTGAAGTGTACCACACAATCTGCTTAATTACCCTCAACACTGGTTCATCTGATCCAGGAGTGTTCACACACTCAGCAGCTGCATCTCTACTGAAGTAGTAAAATAACAGACAACAGTTTAAAGTGAAGCCTGAGCCTTGCTAATTGTCTTATAGCTGCAGTTTCCAGAACTACCAACTAGGTTTGGAAAAAGATTATCAGTCCTAGATATGCTGGTGACAAAATCTGATCTGAGGTCTTCCTTCTCCTGCAGGAAACAGCTCAAGAACTGCACCTATGCAAGTCTTGGCTTGACTTTTCTTTGTGAATGTTTATGTATGGTCTGGACACAGCACCAGGTTAAGAAGTTTGCTGGGCTAAAGTTTGAAGCCAAAGTACACAATGTAGATTCATTTGTAAATTTTCACCTCTCTCATATCATTAGAAATTGTGAGAACAGAGAGTGTGTACAGAGGAAGTTAAGGCATGAAAGGTCCTACAGAAACATAACCTACAAAAAACAGTGCCAGCACTGCTTGAAACCTCAGACACACCGAGTATCTAGGATATGTTCAGTTCATAAGAACACTTAAGAGAAAAACCCCAGTGCATCAAAACAGCAGATGCACTCCTGCAGATGGGCTCTGACCCTTGGAAGGAAATTTGGCTGACTACGTGTGTGCCCAGCAGTGAGAGGACGTAGGTATCAGATTGCTGGCAGTGAAAACTAGCGTCCTGTACTACAAATGCCGCAGAGAGCACAAGCTGCCCAGTTTCCACAGAGCCACTGCACTCTCTGCAGGCTGAATCTGCCCATCAAAATAGCATCCTCTTGATGTGGTAACGTGATCAAGAAAATGATACTGTAGGATGGTTGGCTTCACAGAGAGTGCTTCTTTATATATACCCAGGAAATGATGACCCATGCAAGTGGAAGAAGGGACAAGTGGCAGAAACCATTTCCCCTCCATGTCTCTCTCCTCAGGCACCATTTTCTCTGTCATCCTGCTCTCCAGAAGGCCACAAATCTGCCATATGTCACTGCTGGGCAGATGCCACTAAGATCAGACGAGATACATCAATCTCCAGTCAAGGTCGCAGGTTCTGGAGGTTTCTGGTATATTCATGGAAAAGAGGCTGAAAAATAAACCAGAAATTGTTCAAATATTAGCAGAGCAAGAGTCCTTGAACTCCAGCCCCTTGAACTCCAGCTTCTTCACATCAAATGCTTCTTGCCTCCCAACCAAGCCTTCCTGTGCCCACTCTTTCTTTCCCTCATGGGCTCTGTTGAGCTCTTTCTGCCCAGTCTGCCCTCAGCCAGTCTAGGCAACAGTGGCAAAACCCTTAGAGTTGTCAATGTTTGCCCTTATTTTCTACAGGTGAGAGGCTAGGTAGTCCCCTTCTCTATCCCTGCTTCTCCAGGTTCTTCTGTGTTCTTACAAGCTTGCAAGGGCCTAGGGCACCTGCAGCAACATTAGCCTATGCCTACATCTCACAGCTGCAGGCACCAGTAGCTACAGACTCCCAGTGTGATTCATGTACTGGGTGAGCCATCAGACTTCCCTCTCAGCATGCCTGTATGTGCTGGTGTCATGCTAAACAACTGAAGTGATCAAATGGAGCAGGACAAACTCACCATGGGTTATGAAGTATATTTGCTGTTGGGTCCTGGTGTAGGATTAACGGTGGGTAAAATCATTCCTCTCTCCTACAGATTACAGTCTACATCTCTCAGCATGAGACAAAGATCAAGGGAACACCAACTACTGCTTGATTATTTAGCATGCAGTCTTTAAAGTAATTTCCTGTATTGTTTTAGCTTCATATTCAACAATACAAACAAACAGACAAAACAACAACCAAAAAAAACCAAAATCAATGTGAAAAATACTATGTTGAATCAGAAAACCAATCCCCATTTTAGTCAGGAAAAGAAATCTTACTATATTTAATAAAACATAGTGATGATCATTATCAACTTAGTGTAACAAAACACCAGTTTCTGCTTGCGAGATGGGGATTCATGCCCAATTTTAATTCACAGACTAATAATTTCCTCGTTACTTATTCATAACAATCGAGGGATATCTGATGCCAAATTCATTAAAATGCACCGCCAGGAGTGTGGATTTGTTCATTTGGGGGTTTCTGAGCACAGAGGAGAGTCTTTTTACTAAAAGATGAGTTGAGTTCTTATCAAAATTAATGTCCTGAGAAAGTTAATGCCAGTCAGGTATCTAGGCAAATTCTTTCAGGGCAAAATCCTGTTCCTTAGTTAGACAAAGTCCGTGTGGTGTTCATCGACAGCAGAAGCTTATATAAGTGTATATAGTTTAGATCTGATATACTGGGCCATATGGTACTATGATTTTATAAAGAGAGGTCTTCACTAAAATGAAGTTCTGTCTCAAAACTGATGGCATATATTTTGCAGATTTCTGTATAGTAGCTGATGTTGCTGGGAAGCTTAAAATGCCACTTTTAGCACAGTGGGAAACAGCAACAGGTGTGTTGCAAAGTGTTCACTGTGCCAAATTATAGGCACTTATTCTTGCTGTCTGGTCACTTCAGGCCAGCCTGGAGTTACTGGAGAAACATTGGCTTCTCTAAGGGTGATCCAGAGTAACTAAGTCAGATTTTGACTTGGACTTACTCCTCCAGAATAATCTCTCAGTTTGCAAAGACAATAGACTTCCAAAGGACAACCAATTTCCAAAAGACAACTAACTTCCAGAACTGAGTCCCTTCACTTCTTTGGTTTGGCTTACTTGCTTCAGGGAAAGCTTTCAAATCTGAGTGTCTAGCAATATCCTGCTACATGCAGTTTGGCATGAAAATATTTATTCTTCCTTTGAGAAATATGTGCATGTTCAAGTTTCATTCTGCAGCAAAACGGAAGTAGATATTACACTTCTGAGATGACAATCTGAGCCCTTCCTTTGGGAAATTTTGGAAACAGGAGATGTATCTCGCTTTAGGTGTCTCGCCTCTTACCTCTCGATCCTCCAGATTCCTTTCTGGACTGGAGATATGTAGGCTGATGAACACGTGTGATTTCTGAAAGAAGTGCATGCCTGAAAATGTCCCAGTTTTTCACACATTTGACAAAAACACTTCCAAAACCTGAAATACTCCAACCTGCTCAATTCTTATATCAATATTTAAATATTCAAAACAGAATGTCCCACTTTTCAGAGATAGCGAACAACTCAAAATTCAGGCCAAGTAGGGTACCTGATTTTGCTCTTTTGAACATGTCTAGGAAACTGAAGTCCAGTAGTTCACTTAATTGTTTTGAAAGCAAAAAGATTCTCAAATATTGTTAAATACAAGAAATCACCAGGTACAGCAAACCATTGTAGAGCCTAATTCGCTAAATAAGAGTTCTCTTGGTTTATAAAAACAATAGCTGTAAAAGATAATGACTATTTCTATTCAGCTCACATTAAGTTATTTTTACAATTTTACATCTCAAGACATTTAATACAATTTTTTATTATGCTGGTATAGTGTTAATGTCATTAGCTTCATCTATTTCTACTTGCTATTCAAGCCTCCTAGCTGACAGCTTAAACCCCTGTGAGTGGGAAAATGTATGAGGCATTATATGTAAAATGTCTAATAACCATGTCTACAGAGAGAGACAATAAATAACATTTTGATGGAGAGTAAAAGAATATTTTAAAGAGACAGGCTTCTGAATTGAGTGGGAGTAGAGGCTCATAGGCTCATAATCATATTTGATTCTTCTGGGGTTATGACTATGCATTCATTTTTACTTTTAAAGAGGCGGACTAAATACTGCAGACTGCAAGTGAATTAACTTCTGTAACCACTTCACTAATGGAAGTATGCTGAAGAAGTTTGTTGCTATTTTGATCACATAGAACAGAACTAGAATACTAGGTTAACAGGTCATCAGTCTGTCATTTAAAATGAGCAGAAAAATCATAAGAGATAGAACTAAAACGAGGCCACAGCATTACATTATTTTTCCATAAGGACTAGGCATAAGTTATTCTGATGTCATAAGAAGATAAACTAAAAGCAGCTCTCCATATCTAAGTTACTCAGTAGGTTTCTTAAGGTGCCAAAGCAGTTTCTGGCAGTGAACTGATAAACAATAGTCTTCCATGCATCCTGATTAAAAGGTGAATCAATTAGTCTTCCTTAATGGGATTCTGCTTTACAACAAAACCACAGCTGGTTTATTTCAAAATAAGTGAGCACAGAGCTTGAAAAACACTCTGAGAAGAATGAAACACTATCTGCCACACATCTTTCAATCTCAGGTCTTCTTCACAGAATTACAAAATCAAAATGTATCGATACAAGTCAATTCTAAGTCCACTGAATATACAATTATTTGTGTCACCAGCAAGTGCTATTCCTAGTATACTAGACCTGCTGCACTGCTTTAAGACAGCTAATCAAGCTGCTGGGAAACACTTGCTCATTAAAAATACCATTTCCAAACCATTAGGATCTGGACCTTTTTTCTCCCTATCCACCCAGACCTGTTCAGTACACTCAGACAGATTCAAATAAACAAACTGCCTTTCTCTAAGTTTTGTGCTGCGGTTTATACTGACAGTTGTGCTTTGCTTGTCTTGCTGTGCTGGTTCTCAGCTTTGGATAAGTAAGACACCTCCCTTCCTTGCAGTGGTGCAATGATATGCAAATAGCTAGGCTGAGCCTTGGTGGTCCTTTCTATCCTCTCACAGTCTATTTTTCACCAACTTACTCTGGTCTGTGTAACTTCAGTGTACATTTTCCTTAATTTTTCTGTACACTCACTTCTGCTGCTGCTGCACAGCAAAGTCCACACAAGTCCACACATCCTTTAGACTGGGCCTTCCCTAGTGTAGACATATACACTGTATATATCCACATATATGCCTTATATACTTATCTATAATAAATGCTTTTTCACATGGCTTAGCACTTCCAGGTGAGGTTATTGATGCTATCTCCAGAAATAAAATAATTTTCAGCCTGCACTTCCATGCATGTATATACATGTATTTGATTTTATATATAGAAGAGTTTGTGTTACAGCCACCAATGAGAGAAGGGAAAATAAGGAAGGTTCAATCTGTTTTTGTACTCACCAACAGATCATTCTAGAGTTGGATAGGTTTCTTTTCTGTTACCACATTGCTCCTCCATCCACTCTTCCCATTCTCAAAGCTGACTCATTGCCCAGTGCTGAGGGAGAACAGTTTGAATAACACTACCTTGTCCACAGGTTCAGCTTCATAACAAGGAGACACATTGGGCAGAACAAGCCAAAAGATAACACCATTAAAGAAACAGTCAGTGTAGTCACAAGTAGCCCACAAATACTTCTTCAGACACACACATTGTTTCCCCACGTGTTAGTAAACTTCATACTACCAAGTCAATCTAGGTAGCCCTTTTCCAAAACACTTGGACTTTCATCCTGTGGATGTCTCATGTGAAATTTGTGTCACTTTGCAGTCTAGGATGTGAAATTTAAAATCATACTCTGATTATAAATTCTGTATTCCAGTATTTTACTTTCTACTTGCATAGTGAAGAAGCCAGGCCATTCCATCAGCATTATATGTTAAGTGAGGTACAATCCAGTACCACTTGGTTCCTTATCTTATCCGAAGCCATGCGCTACTGCAGGGAGTGAACACTGTGGGTAGCAAAAGTCCACACATCCATGGGTGCTGCTTTTGGTGATGAACACAATTATAACAGAAAATAACTAAAATATAAAATTATTTGATCTTAAAGACATGGACTTCCACTGGTAGAGAGCTTTCTAAATAGGGAAAAAAAAAAAAAAAAAGGTGGATTAAAAAAGTGTTGGGAGTGAAGAACAGAAAGAACATAAAATGAGGGGCAACCCGGTTTACATTTTAATTACCAGGGATAAAATGTCATTGCCACATTGATATCGGAGCATCATAGTAATAGGCCAGAAGTTAGACTCTCAGTGGAGGCTGTGGCTGCAGCCATGTAATCACATCAGATACTAGATGTGCACAGTGAAACCAAGCTCTCCTCAGCCCAAAGGAGGGCACAGGTGCAAGGCATGCTTTCCCATCTTGGCTGTTCTCCTTTGCCTAGAGGAATAGCTCCAAACAGAAGAAGAATTTCTTTCTTCTTCACCTGCCTTGTTTCCTGGGATCCAAGGGAGGAACTGGAAGTCTGAATTCCTGAGGGAATAGAAAGCATACGAGTTCATGTTTCCTGGCTATGTACCCTATCCATGAGCAGTGGCATCACATCCATCACTTTCAAGGATTGTCCTGGCATTGTTTTGCTCTCAAGACAAAAGCATTGGGACTTAACTTTCTGATCCAGGAGAAAAAGGGTCTCTTCATAGTGCTAACTGAGACATCTATGTCTCAAGTTTGAGGCATACCTTTCTACCAAGTTTTTGTTATTTAAGAATCTAGTTACAAGGACATGAAAAATGTACCAGCTTGTGAGAAGTGTTGAGGTTGCTGGACACGGGGTTGGTTCAAAAGGTTTTCTACCAAAATCACCATATGGCTATTTTAAACCTTTGTATCAATGGTTCCTCACACCACCATTTAAAACTGCAAGTACAGATGACATGAAAGCATGAAACCACTCCATTTTGCCCAGTTTCTAGACATGTCACAGAACAAGTATTAGCACCAAAATCGCAATGTGACTACAATATATTTCACCAGATCTGTTAATACACCTCATGAAAATTACAGTCTTTACAGTTTGATTTTCACAAGCATTACTTTAACTTCAGTGACTGATTAACCTTTCTGAAGAATACCAGGCCTCTTCAGAGATGTAACACTCTCCCCTTAAAGTGAGATCAAATCCGTTCAACACTCCCACTCACATTGCTCTTGAGAAGAACCAGAGAAGAGAGGAGAAAATATATTTTAAAAACATGCCCAGACATTTCTTAAATGAGGTGAATCGACATAAAAAGCCAAATCTTTCAAAAATACATATCATTTCTAATAACAGCTTTCTCCTTTGTAAGTGTTCTCCATTCAGATCTACTTTTTCCAGAGCAGGAGAGGAAACACTGATCTTCTGTCTTGCTGAGTACCTACTTAGAAGTGACTGACTAAATCCCCCACTAAAACAGGGGGCCAGAGCAAAACAGAGAGAGGCAAAGTTGAGGTTAAACCAGAATCCAGGGCAGAAGTCTCAAGGCCCAAGTGGAGAAGGGAACTGAAGCAAAAGGTTGACCATGAAGGAATGCCCCATGCTCCATGAGGAAGATCTGGGGATTGAGGAAGATCTGGGGATTACTTCTTGTAAAGTACCACTTTTACACTGAGAGTAGTTAGGCTTGACTTACAGCTGCTGTGGGGTCAGTATACCAGCTGCACAGGTTAAAAAAAAAACAGTATCTCCTGTATTTCTGATTAGGAACTCTGAAGCTGACAAGTGACTGTCCGTAACACTTGAAGCCCCACACCAAGAGATAGATGAGGTACTCAGAATAATTTCTTGCTGATATTGGCATATCAAAACTGCAATGCAATCTTACAAAGCTGGCAGTCATGGGCTGCAGATACTAAACAGATAAAACCACCTGGAATGGGACATCAACCTTCAGTATGAGTTCATCTTCAAAGGAACAGCATCCCCATTAACATCCACATTACTCTACAACTGTACAAAGGCTATTTCATTTTTCAATCCCTAGCATAAATGTCACTTTGGTTGGAAGCATTCATTTAAATCACTTTTTACCAGGATGAGGCAAATTTCTTGGTCAGACAGTGGTACTGCACTGCTCTGACATGCACAGCACTTAACGGTGTTGAAGGTGACAAGCTCCTCGCATGCAGACTGGGCTCTCCAGGGCTACATGGGGCACAGCAGTGAGAATCATAGAATCATAGAATCAAGAAGGCTGGAAGAGACCTCAAAGATCATCGAGTCCAACCTGTCACCCTAAACCTCATGCCTATCTAAACCATGGCACCAAGTGCCACGTCCAATCCCCTCTTGAACACCTCCAGGGATGGTGACTCCACCACCTCCCTGGACAGCCCATTCCAATGGCCAACCACTCTCTCTGTGAAGAACTTTCTCCTCACCTCCAGCCTAAACCTCCCCTGGCGCAGCTTGAGACTGTGTCCTCTTGTTCTGGTGCTGGTTGCCTGGGAGAAGAGACCAACCCCCTCCAGGCTGCAACCTCCCTTCAGGTAGTTGTAGACAGCAATGAGGTCACCCCTGAGCCTCCTCTTCTCCAGGTTAAACAGTCCCAGCTCCCTCAGCCTCTTCTCATAGGGCTTGTGCTCAAGGCCTCTCACCAGCCTCGTTGCCCTTCTCTGGACATGCTCCAGCAATTTAACATCTTTCCTAAACTGAGGGGACCAGAACTGGACACAGTACTCAAGGTGTGGCCTAACCAGTGCTGTGTACAGGGGTACAAGAAGGAGGGAACCATTGCCCTCTCCTCTGCTGCCTGCATCCAGCAGGCCTTTCCCCAGGAAATCTTCCTTTTTTCACTCCTCACACTCCCTCTGTTCACCACAGGCAGGAATAAAGCCCTAACTTTACCCTCTAGCTCTCCCACAGCAGCACTGTGATACTGCATTGCCTGATGCTGTGTTCCCTGATGCCGGGGACTAACAGTTTGGTAAAGGATGGCGCTCAGTTTGCCCAGATCTGGGCAAAGACACAGGAGTGAAGGAAGTGATGTCCAGGGAAAGAGTTACCAAAAGCCTCTTTGGTGTTTAGAATGAAGTACAGTGTGAAAACCTTAAATAATCCAATTTTGTATTCACATAGTGAAAGGCGAAAGTAATATGAAATTAAAAAAGAGAGAGAGAAAAGAAAAAAGTAATTTTAATGTCTCTTTCCTGACTTTTAGACAATTAGATGAGCAAGATATTTTAAATTGCCCCTGAGTATTAACTTGAGCATCAGCTACCCACCAAAATGAAGCAGAGCAAAAGTCCACAGATGCCTTTCCTCAGGTATTGCTCAGCATGCTCTCACTGTTGCCCTGACAACCAGCCAGCTCTTCGCTGTTTTGCAATTGTTGTGGATGCAACAACTTTTAGATTTCTCATTATAATGTTATTATTGTTATAAGAGATACAAAAAAAGGCTGAAGGAACAACCATGCCAAGTTGAGCCTATGCACCCAGGAAAAGAACACTTAGAAAGTCTGATTTTTAAATAGCTCTTAATGACTGGGGCACAGCCTAATTTTAGAGCACCATCAATCAGCAAAAATATCTGTAGGTGCTTTGATGCCTCGATGGCAAGAAACCTGTAATTACCTTGACAGTCAGATGTTGAAATGTGAACTCCCCATCCAGGTTTCTGAGCCTTGGACATATTTTTCTCTTCTAAGGCTAACACCCTTTATTTTCTGAGGGTATCAGCTAATATTTGTGCTAATTATCCCAATGGCTACATTGAATTATTTTGCAAAGGTTATAAAATTCTTTGCAATCAAATATCTTGATCATAGAAAACTTGTCCCAAGAATCCAAAAGAGGAGATTTTAAAAACTGTACACTTGAACAAGTCTTACAGAGTAGGAGAGGATTACACTGGAATGAAACCTTCTCCAAACACTAGCATCTAAACTGTAAAACTGATTTTGAAATCTTAAAAGCCTATTTTTTTCCAAGATACTAACATATTTATATTCAGTCTTCAGCCTTTCCTTTTCCATCAACAAACTTTAGAAGTCTGATCATAATTATATTCTAACCATCTAGGAAAACAGTTGTTCGAACAGTTTGTCCCAGGTGGAAAGGTTTCCAGCAACGCTCATAATAACGTAAATATAGTCTGAAAGCAGCCCAAAGCAATGTTTCTTGTGTTTCTTTGAACCTACCAACCAGCCCTCACTACTGTCTCCACCCACATCCATGAGAAAAAGTGAGCCAGTAATCGAAACACTTCTGGGATATGTTATGATCCCAATTGCTCTGGTGTAAACCTGGAACCGTTCCATCTGCTTTCCATTTTAGATAATTCCACATTTATTCTCTGCACAACAAGGTCTTGGCTTTCTCTGTGCTTCTATCCAGCTCTGACCAAAAACACTCGAAAGCACAGTCCCTTCATCAGCCTAGCACATCACTAGATCCTGATTTATAATGTGCATTGTAGATTCTTGGCCAGAAGAAGCAGACATGAATCAACTGTGACAGCACGTCCTTTGCTAGCACGCAATCATGCACAGGCCATCGGCACAGCCAGGGAGCGCCTGCCGTTTGCATCTTTGCAGGTTTGAAAGTTTAGATGTTATATGTTTGGAGAAGGTTTCACTCCACTGTCATCCTCTCCTAAGTAACCCAGTTATCCAGACAACTCGTGTTCATCAGCACGCAAGCAAACATATCATCCTGTCATTCTTCTTGCTCCTGCCTATAATCATTACGTTATTAACAGCTGTACTGCTTATCAGATAGAAGCTTTCATGGATAATGCAACAGAAGAGACAGATAAAGTGATCATTTAATTGTTACTTTTAAGCTCAATTGTTACACACTTGATTTAGAACCTAATGAGTTTATTAATACAGCAGAGCAAACATGACCAAGGATAGACAGTCTCTTCAATTTCAAAGTAAACCTCACAAAAACTGTCTTTGTGCCATGCTTATCTGAGCATTTTATCCATCAAAACACAATGCTATCAAAAGACTCCCGGCCAGGAAACACAGAGGATGAAAAAAAACAAAAATTCTTCTGGCAATTTCAGTTAGGCAGATACTGAATGAGAGCTCACTTTGGAATTGAGTTTACAATCTCTCCTTTATATGAAGTGAAATATTTTGTAGTAATGTAGGAAGAGTTACATAGGGAGGAAACATACTCAATAGTTCCTCAAGTTGTTATACAGTCTTTCTAGTATCTCTACTGCACTCTGAAGACTGACAGGTTGATTACAACCTCTTTGCACCTTCTGTGCAAACCAAGTTTGGGTCCTCACACTCATGTTTCTTAGGGATGATTCCCTAACAATTCGAGACATGGCATCCCATCATAAAGCCAAAGGAGGGAACCAGTCTCAAGGCAATAACTGCAAGGATCACCAGAACAATATTGGGCTGAAGAAGAAATAGTCACACCTTTGTTCATGTGTTAATGAAGCAAATACACAATACTGTAAATTCTCATGCCTCTGTCTAAACTGATCATAGTCAAGAAGGCAAGAGGCATCCAGATACCCAAAAGAGAATAGCCTCATCACTGGCTTCTAGGCAAGCAAAGCCAGAGAATGAAATATGGACAGCCACTATGCTGGGTATATTAAGTGCTATTAAAATGCTGCCCTGACTGTAAAATGAAGTGATAGAGTTACTCCTGTTGGCAATCCATTTCTGGACTTACTACAATATGCTAAGAATGATCACAATGAATTTCCTCTAAAGCTTGATTTCCCTGTGCATTAAGAAATGATAGAAGATAGTATTGCCTGGTGATGTGCGTGTTGTAGTGAGAAGTATACTTTCATACTGATAGACAAAAACACTATATAGGTTCCATGAGGAACTATTTCCATGCTCTTTACTGAGCAGACCCTGCCTCACCTGTCTAGATAATGGTGTAACCTGGAGACAAAGACTTTGTGTCTGTCCATTTGCCCATCCAAGCTACCCTAGGCATTCTCCACTGGCACCCCTGGAAATTTTGTTCAAATTAAAAATCTTGTTCTCCTCTGTACAGATGGTCACGTGCATTCAGTATCTCCAAGTTAGCTTATGACATGCAGCTGAAACTTTCTGTAAGCAATTCTGCTCCACCAACTCAACAGGATTTTCTTCCTAAGGGTGAAGATGAGGCATATTTCTTCCACTTTTAATTCATGACCATGTACAGACAGCAACATAAACCTTCAAAAATAACTTCACAATTTGTTACCAAAGGACTATACAAAGAAGGCAGGCAAATTGAGCCAAGGAAAGCATCCAGATAGTGTGGTGGTGATAGATGCTGTAAGGTCTTTGACAGCCTAGGATAATGAAAACAAACACATATACTAAGAAAAGGAACAAGATGAAACATGAAACTTGAGGTTCAAACAATTGAAAGAAAGCTTCCTCTAAAGTGAAAATCTGCTAAGCATGTACTTCCTCTTAAGTTTATAACTTTAAGCATAACCTTAAAGTTAGACACAAATTTAATTACTTTGCTCAGACAGAACCCTCGAGAGCTTTTCAACCAAATGTGAAGTGTGACACAGAGTTTAATAGACACATTTTCAGGCTCTCTTAATTGTCACTGCCATAATTCAGTTTTCCCTTAATAACATGCAATGACATTTTCGCATCAACACTGCAACCTACAGCTTTCAAGTGAAGCAGACTAGCAACTAAATACCTTAAAAATCACTGTCCTGTTCAAAACAAGAAGAGAGAGTGGTTGTCATTATTATTATTACTACCACCATTATCGTTATTGTTATTTTAATTAACTAGACAGCAGACATAACCAGAAAAGAAAAAAATTATCTTTCCCTCAAACTATCATTTCAAATGCAAGGACAGAGACATTGCAATTCATTATAGAAGAAACACTGAATGGTGACAAGATTGTCTTGAAGAAACCAAGGCCACCTGCAAAGACAGCATGAAGTAAGCATGCCAGGAGAGACAGAGAAGCCAGGCAGCACACTACCTCTCTTCTGGTTGAAAAAGCTGAATCTGGCAGCTAACACAAATGCAGCAAGTGGGATGTTTATCAGCTTAGCTCAGTGTTTTGGGAGCAGATCACATAAAAGCAAAGTCCTGCCTTCCAATAGTTAGACAAATTACCAGTCATGTTTGTTTGCAACCAGGTCTTGTCCTCCATCTCCCTGTGCCCCTCTTGTTCAGAGCCAGCACCAAAGCACAGGGGAGACCAGAGGCTACCCTGAGCACAAAGTGAGTTGTTGGGGAGGTATTACAATTGGCATCCAGAGGCAATGTGCTTGGAGCTGGAGACTGCAGATCCCTAGCACACACCAGGATGCAGTGTGACAGGACACCAACTGCTTCATCCATGGCAGGTACATCTCCCCAGTGCACCACAGCCTCCCCTGAGCAACATCAAATGAGTCGGTACCAGAGCAGACCCTCACTGGCCTGATCCTGTTCCCCAGCATCAGCTAATGCTACACACTTTGGATTTTGCAGCTACAGCTTCTAAGGCCAGTGCAGACTGTGGCATGCATATTGGTTTTTATGTTCAAGTCGTCGCAAAGCTCAGCTAGCACAGATTATTGAATATTAGCCTTCTTCTCTATCACTTTCACCACTTTAGTCCCCAGAAATGTAATAGACAAGAATACAGTGTCCAAAAAAACAAATGTCCTTCACACAAATTGATCCTCCTCTGTGTATTCTACCTCATTTATCCTTGTGCATTTGTGTGTTAGTAATTCTTAATATCCAGCCCAGATTTCTCTCATGTCCTCGATTTTTCTGTTCTCTTTTCAGTTAGAGATGCCAAGGCTCATAAAATCAGAGCTCTCTACAATTAGGTACTATATGAGCACAAATCCCTGTACTGCTTTTCTCAGTGCCAAATTCTCCCCATCAAAACAATGATCACTAAGGAAAAGCAGCAGAAAGACAATAAATACTGCACACTTGTTCATGTACAACTATGTGCACATGGGGTGAAAGGAACTGTTCTCAGCTTATTTTGTGGAGACAGAGGAAGAGAGAAATTCATGACCTTGACAAAGCTGTGCTCAGTGGTGGGTTCCTAACAGAACCCCAAGATCATTCATGACTGATACATCTGTTATCAGCTCAGCTTTCTATGCAGCACACTTTTTTACTATCTCTGAATGCAGCAACTCCTGGGATGCTTTCAGTCAGTCCACCTGATATAATATAGCTGAGCTTTTCTTGGACCACTTGTGCCTGAGGATGCTAAGTGCATACAGGGTTTCTGAGGTTTGGACAAATTCTTTCAAAATTTCTAGTGCTCTGTCTCTCTGAGGTCATGAACGCTTGTGTGGTCCCTTCGTTAATGCCAGAAAATGCCTAACTAAAAAAAAAAAAAACAAACAAACAAAAAAAACAAAACCAAAACCAAAAACCAAAAAAAAAGGAAAAAATCAAAACAAAACAAAATCCTCTCAGATGCAAAAGAACTATACCTGCAAGCTTAGAGAATGCTTCCTCCTTCTTTTGTGCATATTTATGTTTCTTTTGAATAGCATATTTGTCACAACCAGCTCTAGCATTCCCTAGGCAAGGAGAAAATAACCCACTTCTACTTCAGAGTTTGCAGTTCTTGAGATGCTTGAAGGGGTAGGGGCATGCACTGGGTAACTACAGTTTTTATGTATATGCACAGGAGTACAGTTAAACTGAATGATTAAAACATGTGCTGGTGATTTAATCAGATAAAAAAAACAACTTCTCCAGCTCTACTGAAGCCAAGGGAGACACCAATTCATCATTCCTTATGGGTATCCTAGGACATATCACATTATATATTTGCAAGTTTCCACCATTGTGCAATGACACTGAACATCAGTTGAGGATCTCTCCCTGGCTGTTCCAATCCTACACAGAAAAAGATGTAATGATTGGCAACCAAATCAAGGAGTCACAGAGGATATTGAGACATCAGCGAGTTCATCTTAAGCCAAGGCAATATTCCTATCCTCATACACTTGCTGTAGCATTTGTAAAGGTTCTGGCCAATCTCTACAGCCAAGTCTATGCCTTGCATGATCTTTTCCAGAAAAAGTATTCAAACAAATTCCAAAATGGCATATTTTGTACTACTGTCTTCAGCTGACAAGGATGAAATTTAATTTGCACTAATTAGTCTGAAGTGATGGGAGCCTGAAATTAACTTCACACTGTAATTTAGAACCTGATAGTGTTTTGTGTCTAACCCACACATTAGATACCGAAAGCTATATTCAGACTTCTCCTTTTAGACACCTAAGTGTAGCACTGCAGCACCTAAACTTTAGGCTTCCCACCCCACCAGGGTGATTCAGAATATCTAAATCAGATACTTATGTGATCTTGGAAAAGTGTCAGGTGCTTCTAAAAGCTTTCAGAGAGAAGCTCAGTAAACCTAGATTGACAAAGCCTGCACCTTCTTGTAAAGTGATTCAGTGACCCCACAGGGTAAGTCTTGCAATTCAAAATGCTGAGTTTTCTTTTGGCCTGTGGCATGGAGGAAGCTGATACCTTGTATGTGTTAATTTATCAAACAGTTTAATTAGCAAGACAGGACATTGAGTCTGCCAGCCCCGGTCAGCCTGAGTCCAGGACTCCCACTGATATATGAATGTATTTTCTCCAGACAGGGCATTGGCTTTTCACACTTGTGTTGCTAGTGGTAGGGGCTGCAGTCCTATGCCATGCAATCTATCCGACAGGGCATACAATGAACATCGATCCAGGCTATACTGGATATTTGGGCTTGAGTGGCCAGGGCATTACATCTGCTGACTAAGAGCCAAGCCTGTGGCTGCCAGCCACCCTGGATTCCCTTCCACTGATTTCATAGAGCACACTGCAGGAATCTGCTGACACTGCTGAGTCCTGATGCATATATGTCCTTTCTTTTCTATCTTTGGCTTCAATCAATATTCACTAGTTTGAGAAAAACGTAATTATTTGGCAATTGTACCCAAAACATAATATTTTTACCCAGTTTTGATTATCACCAGGCACTGCCTGCTGTACAGATCCTCAGCTCTGGATTGCACAGGGCCTCAGTAAGCCTATCCAACTCTTTTTATCAAGTCTCATGTTTAGCTTTATAAACAAAATCCAGTTCCATCTCAACACCAGCACTGCAAGTGCTTAAGCAACAACAATGGAGATAAACACATGCTTAAATCCTTTGCAGAATTAGTGTCCCAGAAAGGAAGAGGATTAAGACTCATGTTCATTGATTGCATGTGATTTTAAACTATTGTAGGTTCTACTGTACTTTCTCATTAGAAAGCACAGCAGGCTATTCACTTTAAAGAGCACAGGTTATTTTATTTCATTATACCAGAATGTAGTTCTGTTTTTCCCAGTTAGTCCCTGAAATTGAGCCTGAATCTTTATACGATCTTTCTCCATCGATGAAATCAGCAGCTTTCCATTTGCTTCAGAAGTAAATAAACCACTAAACTCCAACCTGGAGTGGAATTTTGGAAATTAGAAACCTTCCCAGGCTTCAGCTGAACCAGTTTGTCTTCACTCTCCTCACTGTTCAGTGGTGTGCCATATCCTGAGCTGTCCAAGGTGTTTCAGGACTGCAGCGCTGAGCATAATTGCAATGGTTAAAATGCCTACTTAGCCAGTCCTAATTGAATATGCAAATTGAAAAGCCTACATTAACATCTCAGAAATGTGTGATTCTGTACCCACTAGTGTTTATTTGCAGTTTGAACAGTTTGTTTCTGGAAGAAGAAGAAGGCAAAAAAAAAAAAAAAACAAAAACCACCAAACCTCTCAAGCTTGTCCATTAAATTATTCTACCAGCTGTCACCTTATTAAAAAGTCTGTAGTTATTAATAACACTACTTTAATCCACTCACCAGAAATTGCAAATTTAAGAACAAGCTCCCTTCTGCCAAGGCTTCCTTGGAAAGGTTCTCACTTTCACTGACAACCTCAAATACGTATCTCTCATCCTACCAATATTCATGCATGCAGTACAGCAGAACCTTACAGGAATATAAATGCAGATTTTCAGATCCGAAGGTAAGGGGGAAGAGGATGGATTTGTTTTGTGAGAAAAGATGCCAAAATACAGTAAAGAAATGCTGACAAAAGCTGGAAATCTAAGCAAACTCTTGCTTTTTTGTGTATTTGTAAAAAAGTGGTGTAAATTAAGAAATAAATCTGGAAGAAACAGAGCGTATGATTTATAAGGGATGGGGGGGGGGGGGGGGAAATGAAAGAGAATTGTAAACTAGAAGATGTAACCTTCTCTTGTGCACCATGAAGTAAAATATGAAGATTTATCTGAAAATGTATTTGAGGTCAACAGAGTTAAGAAAATAAAAATTTATTACCAACCTCCATCATCACAGTTCTTCAGATGGAGAAAGAAACCTCTAATTGGAAAAATAAATGACAGTAAAAATCTCCACTCACACATAGGCAAACAAAAATGAATTCAGAAATAAAATATATCAAATTCATCAATTCTGCGTCATACAAATAAAGATGAATTGCGTCATCAAGTTAGTAAGTGATGCAATTTAAAGTATTGAGCTCTTGTCAAAGCCTTACTTGTGTATATTTTGATAACTCTACACCTCCAGCTTATTGTGTTGCTATCTAGAGCTCATCCAGCACAGTTTATGTCCATTTGCCCTCAGCAGAAAACAAAAATGCAGCTCTTGCTGGATTAGAGTCATGACTATCTCAAGTGTGGGGCAAACAAGGTAAACTCCAGACTGAGACCCAGAATATTAGCACTAGTGAAAGCCTGGAACTGGAGAAAGGAGTCAAACTTTCACTTCTTTGCACTGCTATCATCAAGAAGGAGGGGGGGGGAAACTGCTACGCTTCTCATGTTTCTGATTTGGGAAAGTAAATCACTGTGATCACAGTCACTCTGCTATATTCAGGGTGTTTAAAAAAAAACAAAACAAAACACATATTTCCATCCAGGGAGAAAGTTTGATCCTGCCTATGTAAAAATACAAGCAGTTTGAAGTTTAACTACTGGTAGACCAGTGAGACTTCCTCCCCATGTATGTTTTTCCCTAGACAGTGACAATTTTTATTTGTTTGTTTGGGTTTTTCTTCCCAACATCTTGCTTATTCTTCATTTCTTGCTAAACTCATCAGAAAGTTGAAATTATATTCATCTGCCCCTGAGCAGCACAAACATTACTTTCAATCTTGTGAAAGTTGACAGCATTTTTGTTCCAGCTGATCAGCTGTAATGGTGCTTCCATCATGTTCCGTAAAGAAAAGTAACACCACCAGACTGGCATCAAAAAGGGGTCTTCCAGGAGAATAACCAAAATCAAGCAAAGAGATTACAACCCACAAGGCATGTCTTTGCCTTTCCATTTTGGAACCACCCCCAGATTTCTCCTCCATCTGTTTGGATGCCCGAGAAAACCATCCTACCATCCTTCTTTTTGTCTTAAGTCTGCTCAAATTCTTTTCTCTCTATTAAGTCAAAACAACTCCCATCAAAACTCACAGTGCCATCAGACTGTAGCCCACCTCATCACTTCCATTTGTTTCAGTGCTTTTAGAAACCATGAGTGTTCTGTGATATCCTAATTTCAGTATACTTACAAATGGTCAAGTCCAGCCTTTTCTGAGATTCCTACTGAGTGTCACTGGAACATGGATGGGCAGACAGACTCACTCTCAGTCCTGAGGATAACTTTTTCAAGAAGTATTTGAGAGTAACCACAAGGTTTGGAAGAGGATGAAATTAATATAAATCTATATTTTTACAGTAAGGATTATGTTAAAAATGTCTCATTTGTAGGGTCAGCAGGATCTTTGGAGTCTACTTCACCCAACAAGTTTTCACGGAGTTGCATGTTCAGTCCTGGGGAATTTGGGGGAAAAAAAAATTTCATAGCTTACATTTTTGGAGATTGCAATTTCTTACCTTAATATACTGGAAATGTTTGAGATTGATTAACTACTTTATTTTTTCACATGGTAATTCTGCTTGTTTGTCTCCAACTGCTTCCTTCGATTTAAAATAGATTGCCTGATAAATGTGCAGAGTGATGTCTGACAACCATTAAGTACTGATGGCTCACTTGCAGCGTAGATTAACAACATTCAAATTTAGAGGGCGAAAGAGCTGTCAAGAAAATGCAACAATAAAAGAATAAAGAGCAAAAAAATTAAAATTAGCTCACCAGTTATGCAAAGAACCATACTGTGAGATGACTTCTCCACATGACGTAAGTACTTTAACAGGCCTGACAGCAACCCTCAGCCGGGACCCCCACCTACAGATCCACATTTCATCTCAGCCTGGAGAAGTCAGTGTCCCCCTCAGCAGTGCCACAGTGGGTCCCCCCAGGCCCTCTGGGTAGACCTCAGCCTTAGGCTGTGTAAGTTCATCTCCTGGATGGATCCTTAGGACAGATGCTGTAGCTTGTCCCTCACTCCATCTTTATCCCTGCCCCCTGCGGAGACTGGATGAGGCACTTAGTGCCATGGTCTAGTTGATTGCTTAGGGCTGGGTGATCGGTTGGACTGGATGATCTTGGAGGTCTCTTCCGACCTGGTTGATTCTGATTCTGTGATTATATTGTTGCCTTGTCTCCAGCTCTGGCTCTGGTGCCCTCTCCTTACTGAACCCCCAGGATGGACCCTGAACCTGGTTCATCCCCTCACTATACTAGGAGCTGTCAATGGACCCTGTTGCCCTTTGGCTCTGCCTGCTGAAATCAGACTCTGCAAGACAGTGCCCTTTGGTGAGGGCATGGATGGCACTGGGTTCACTTTGGCCAGCCTTTGCTGTGCCCTAACAAACTTTTCTAGAGTTGAATATAGTAACTCTGAGCTGCACATCTTCCTTGAAGAGCTGGGATGATCAATTTAGAAACCACGGAAAATTACTCCTTTTGTTTCTTTTTTCCAGTTAAGTTTTTATAACATTTTGCATCAGCACCAGGATGTTTTCCTCACTTTAATGTTCAGGCACCTTGCTTGTAGCAATGACCTGAAGTCTGGGTATGATGTCTGTAATAACCAATTCTGATTGTGTGATATACAGACTTGAGGCTCTCACATAAGTTGCAATAACAACAAAAATCAAAACTGGGAAGAGGAAAAAGATCCTCTAAAAACCTTATGAAGTAAGCCATTTGAGGACTTCCTTTCAAAACACCTACACCAAAAGCTCCTGCATCTCTAGGATGTCCTGGAATAGCTTTTTCAGCTACCTCTCCTTGTTGTCCATGACACTTGTTCTTTCAACCTCCCTCATTGTCTTCTGCATGACCTTCTCCAGAGCAAGCAGCTTGTAGGACTCTAGAGCCCATAGTCTGGAGGAGGAAGGTGTTGCTCACACAGTGAGTTGCCACAAAGCACTGGAAGATGCAGAAAGGAGACTGTTATGCACAAACCCTATGAAGAGAGGCTGAGGGAGCTGGGGTTGGTTAGCCTGGAGAAGAGGAGGCTCAGGGGAGACCTTATTCCTGTCTACAACTACCTGAGGGGAGGTTGTATCCAGGTGGGGGTTGGTCTCTTCTCCCAGGCAACCAGCAGCAGAACAAGAGGACACAGTCTCAAGTTGTGCCAGGGGAGGTATAGGCTGGATGTTAGGAGGAAGTTCTTCACAGAGAGGGTGATTGCCCACTGGAATGGGCTGCCCAGGGAGGTGGTGGAGTCGCCATCACTGGAGACATTCAAGAGGAGACTGGATGAGGCACTTAGTGCCATGGTCTAGTTGATTGCTTAGGGCTGGGTGATCAGTTGGACTGGATGATCTTGGAGATCTCTTCCAACCTGGTTGATTCTATGATTCTATGATTCTATGCCTCACTTGCTGTCCTGTGGAGTCCTTCCTTGTAGTCCCTGCTAAACATAAACTTGAAACGTGAAGCAATTTAGGAATTTGTTTACTGATCTGTTTTCACTACTGACCTAGATTGTGTAGAGCCTATAAAGATAAATGGAATATTTGGGCTACTGTGACTTTAGACAGAAATGTTTATGTAACAAACCTGTATTTTTATTTTTCTGACACTACCAACAAAATCTTTCATGGCAATGTCATGGCACTATTGCAGGAAAAGCCAAGAAAACTAAAATTAAAGCTGTTGGCCTACAAACTCTTAACAGAACACAGACCTTGACTTGTGTGCATGAGTACTTTGCTGGAAGTCACAGTTATAAAGAAATATGTGCACCCAAAAAAGGATCTCTTTTCCCACTAAACATTGTTAGTGGCACAGAATCTGTCACTTTGAAAAACTGAAATGATCAGCCTTTCAATAGAGTGACTAGACTTTTTAATACACACAGACTATCTTTCTTGAAGTGACAAATCTAAAATTAGGATTTTAAATCTTGCATACATGGGGTTTTCAAAAATGCTGGTGTGCTTCAAGAGTCTCACTAAATTCAATATACATTTCCTAAATAAGAGGTGCAGTTTGCTTAGGACTCATGAATTCCCAAAGTTGTTAGGAAATGTTAGCAGACAGATATGATGTGGATAATGTTTATCAATTTCCCTTTTTTTTTAAAGAATGTTTTATCCTTAGTGTGAAACTAAGCAGTATAACAATTGATATTAAAGCTGAAATTCTATTAGTTATTACAAATCTAACAGAACAAATACAAAATAAAGAACATTCAGCATTCAAAATTTTGAAGTATGATTAGAGACTTAGCAGTATATATTAGAAGTGATCTTTCAAAATATATACAGATATGGAGGTTCTACCAAATGCCTGACATGAGGCAGTAGAAGTTAGCTAAAAAGTTTTCCGTTGTTCTAGGTTTCTTTTCTCCATACTCCCACAATATACCCGTTATCAAAACAAGCTCCAACCTAATACATTTTTGTGCATGTAGGTTTTCATAAAAAACTGTTTCCACTAATTGAAAAAATCCAGTGTAACCAGATAGCTTCAAAGGATGAACTAGATTCAGTGCTAATCACACTACTTTCTTAGCTGTTATGATGGAGCAATGTACTCCCTGTGATCCAAGAAATATTGTTCTCCAAAAATGGATGCTGACATGGCATTTATTGAGTCCATGCAGATCCAAATTTCACCTGCTTCTGAAGAACTGCGTAAATGCTCCATGCTGGGACCACTCAGTCGGGATTCAGCTATTTCATGACACATCCAATCTGTGCTGATAAAAGAAACTGTTCTAATTAAAGATGCTTACACAACAAGATAGAAAATAGGCTGTAAAAAAGATGCAGCATATATTTGATAGTCTTTATGTGGCTTCTTCATGAGAAAACTTTCGCTTTACGAAAACAGTAAGGGAAGTGTGAAGCCTTTGCAATACAAAAACGTTATTAGAACAGAAATATTTGCATTCTGGTAGAAAACTTAGACAGTGAATAATTTCTGGGATTGATGGGCTCAATTTTTCAGTGTTGTAAAATTGAATTAACTTCAAAAGACCTACCTGAATAAGCACACCTCAAAGGTAACCACAGGCTTCTCAGTGTATTTGCACAGGAGATAAAAGCCTTGATTTCTATTTTTCTCTGTTCATGTCATTCTATTTCTTTAGTCTACACAGATAACATTTTCCTGCTTCCCAGTGGAATATTATGCAAAAAAAAAATTTCTTTCTAAGCCCTTTTTACTGCCTTTAAAGACTGACCATCTGGGGAAATCCTCAAGTATATGCTTGTTTGAAAACTGCATATTTAAAACAAAGAGTGTTACTATAAAACATCTTTTCAGTATTTTCTCCTTGATATAACTTTTCACAGAAGAAATTCTCAAATGTTTCCTTGACAGTTTCAAAGAAGAGTGCTCTGACTTGTTCTGTGTTAAGCCTGGCTGGCTTTGATAAGAGAGTATCACCTGACTCATCTAATGTCGAGGTGTTAGGCTACTCGTTCACATTCACCCTCCCTGGAGATGTTCAAGACCAGGTTGGATGGAGTCTTCAGTAACCTGGTCTAATTGAGAGGCATCCCTGTCCATGGCAGGGACATTGGATTAGATGATCTCTAAGGTCTCTTCCAGCCTAGGTTGTTCTATGATATGATTCTATGATTCTTTTCAAAGTCAGCAGAAAGGTAGGCATTCCCAGAATGGAGCTCATCCCATCCTCAAACAAGTGTATTACATTTTGCTATATTGTCACCTGCGGCTTTCTCCATGGGTGGCCTAGACAGTGGGACTCCACCAGGCAACTGTAGAGTGAAGCACTTGACTAGCCTAGTGTGCTGAGACCACCTGTCTTGTCATGCCTGAATGCCACTCCAGAAAGTCTCTCTCTCTCATATAGTTTCCAGGCCAGTCTCATGCGGATGCCTCAGATATCCTATGGTGTCCTAAACTGCATTACATGCCTATACTTTGGCAACTACATCATCCTCTTCTTAGATGCCACATGTTTAATTTTTGGCATAATCTACCTGTGGATACATGAAAATTACATCCATTCAGCATCATTCCCATTGATAGAACTACAGTGACACAGTTTGTTTTAAATAGGGATCATCGTAGTATTCTGGTCACCAGTACATCTGAGCATGCATAAATACACTTTGCAAACAGATCTTGGGGTTTCTGTCCCTTATCCTCCCCTCATTCCCAGTATCAAGGCAATCCCATGAACAAACTCTCAGCCAGATTGCTTTTCCTTATTTTCTTTCAGAGCTCCTCACTTCTCTTCAATTTCTTGCCATTAGAAACAGTGATAGTGGTACCACCATGGTCATGACTTACATCATCACTGCTTTTGTTGATATGGTAATGAAGTCACCATTGTCATCACCATTGTCATTGTTTCCATTTGTATGCCTAGAAGCTTCAGTTCAAAACAGTAACCTTGTTCTGCTAGTTTCAGGAAACAGTGCCTGTCCTGGAGAGCCTAAAGTCTAAAAAGATAAAGATTCAGAAAGTAGGAGAAAAAGAAAATAATCTGAATATAGACATCCACTGTCTTAATCATAATTTCCATTGAGGTTGAGGTAATTTCTCTTGAAAAGTTACCAAGGCTGTAAATTGCATTAACTGTGCTAATGTCTGTCCTCCAGCATACACTCTTACTGTCAGAACCCCTGCATGAGATTTCCACCAGCAGAGAGGACTCCAATGCCTAACCTGCTAACCACCTCTTCATCCATCCACACCTAGTCCATCCCAGTTTAAGATTAAAGTGTAACAACACACCAAACTATACAAACTTCCTGAGAAGTTCTTCACCTGGGGTTTAATGCAGTTGAAAAAAACAAAATAGCTGACCAACATTGAAAGACACAAGTAAGGTAATATAGCGATAAGGATATCTTTCACCTGAGTATTTTTAATTTAGTGGCCTGATTTAATATTTTAGGAAACTAATTTAATCTCCTTTGCTTCTGTTTTGTGGATTCATCAGCATGTTTTAATCATTCTGTTTGATTTTCCATTTTCCATTCATTTCTGTCAGTGTATCACTGCTCTAAGATTTCAATAATCTGATCTGCCTTATTTTTTTTTCTTGGTGACTTATAATTTAAATTTAAAATTTGGGTTCTCCTTTGATAATTTAATCTGATTTTTAAACAAGGGGCATATGGTGCTGGAGTCAGATCTCTGTAACCAGAAACAATGACCTTCCTTGGTTTTCATTTTTCAACCCTCTCAAGAACATTGTGAAAATGAATGGGCTAAGGCTAACTTGTTTGTTCTGAAATTGCCTCTTCCTCTTGACACATTGGTAACTCCTGCAATGATTACAGAAGTACTTCACAGTGGATCTTATAGTCACAAGTCTTCAGCAACCTCATATACAATCATTACCTTACTCAATGTTTTATCTAACTTAAGAGAACGTGCAAATAAACCACTTATGAGCGTAACAGAAGCTCTGTCTGAGATGATAGCAACTAAATAAAATGAAAACAAATTCATTAACTATCTAAAAGTGTAGGTTCATAGATAAAGATGCTATCAGACACCAAGAAGCAAATGGTGAACAGGAAAGTTCTGCTTTGTTACAAGTAAGATTGACTGGACCATTGTGAGAAGATCTAATTACTAAGTTTGCTCATATTTCCCTCCATGGGATTCTGCAGCAAGATATAAATTCTTGTAATGATTGGATATATTAATCTTGCTGAGGCTCAGTAATCAGTGAATACAATATTAGGAAAAAACAAGAAAAGGAATATTTTCCACAAGGGTTTTGCAGGGACAGGGAGTTAAAGTGTAATCCTTATTGTAATTTTCATTTCACTCCTTTACAGACAACTCAGTTGATCTCTGTTTAAAAGTCAGGGAAAAACCATTGAGTTAAAACCAAAGGTAATCTCTTGGAAAAGCTGTGCAAGATATTTTGATGTGGCCATTGCAATATGGTAAGACTGAATCAACACAGAGTCATCTAAAGACAAAGAAACAATTATTTCAGATGGTTTAGAAAGCCAGTGAACTTCAGTGGCAGGTGAGATAATCTAGCCTGTATGCAAAGCTTCAGATATTTCCATGTCCTACATCACAACAGTACAATTTGCATTTTAAACTTCTTTTATGTCATAGGAAGCTCTGTGTCTGCAAAATTCCAGTTTGTTTACTATACTAATAACAGTTTGCTCTGCAGTCCCTATCAAGAATCCTTAGTCGTCTCCCCTCACTCACTTCTCACACCTGTTTGCATTCCAAGTATGCTTCCCTAGGCAGCCTCTGTGCCTGCTGAGTTCTGATATCAGTATCATCCACCACGCTCCTTTCACAGGCTCTGCCTCTAGTTTCTGTTCTTCCCACTTTGTTTTAAATCTGTTTTCAGCAGTGGAAAATAGGTTTTAGATTCTGTAGTAGAGCCACTGAGAATATCTTCCTTCTCTCCTCAAAGAAGCATGGACCCTGAGTAGCCTGTCTGAAGTGTAGTTACAGGAAAGATCCTACTCGTCTCAGCCCTAAACTGGAACGTGCTCATGGATGTTCTCATGAAACTACAAAACTCATGAAACTACAAAAGGATACCTCTTGCTAAAATTGATGTTTAAGTTCCAAGCACATGGGGTGAAGATTTACTTCACAAAATGATTCAGGGGCTGCCCTGCTGGAAAGCAGCTCCACAAAGACCTTGTAGTGCTGGTGGACAGCAAGTTCTCCATGGAACAATGTGCTCTTGTGACCAAGAGAGCCAATGGGATCCTGGGATGTATCAAGAAAGGTGTGTCCAGCAGGTCTAGGGAAGTTCTACCTCTCTACTCTGCCCTGGTGAGACCACACCTGGAAACCTGTGTCCAGTTTTGGGCTCCCCAGTTCAAGAGACACAGAGACCTGATGGAGAGAATCCAACAGAGAGCCACAAGGATGATTAGGGGACTTGAGCATCTCCCCTATGAAGAGAGACTGAGAGCCCTGGAGCTGTTTAGTCTTGAGAACAGAAGACTGAGAGGGGATCTGATCAATGTCTATAAATATGTGAGGGGTGGGTGTCAAGTGGAGGGGGCCAGGCTCTTTTTGGTGGTTCGCAGTAATAAGACAAGGAACAATGCGTTCAAACTTGAACACAGAAGATTTCACCTCAACATGAGGAGAAACTTCTTTACAGTGAGGGTGACAGAGCACTGGAACAGGCTGCCCAGGGGGGTTGTGGAGTCTTCTTCTCTGGAGACTTTCAAAACCCATCTGGATGCATTCCTGTGCAGACTACCCTAAGTGATCCTGCTCTAGCAGGGGGGTTGGACCTGATGATCTCTTCAGGTCCCTTCCAAGCTCTGATATACTGTGAGACTGTGATGCTTGAATGTTTTGATGGACAGAAAATCACGTGTATTTTCCTTGACCCTCTTATCAAAGGATTTAGTTGAATTAGACCCTCTTCTCTCCTTCAAAATATCCACCTAAGACATATTGTTTGCCTGGAAAAGTTTCATCCAAGTAAAATTTAAATTCAGTATGCAGACAAGAATTAAAAGCATGATTTTATGTAGGACATATTAAACAACTTAAATAACACTGAATAGTTCCTCCTCCACTAATAACACCAATTTACTTTCTTTCAATTTCATGAGGAACTATACAATCCCCAGCAGTTTGCCAGCAATATCAGGCTTTTAACAATATCACAATCTTTCTTTTTTTTTTTTTTTTTTGTGTGTGGGGGGGTGTTATTTATTATCCAAATGAAGATACTACTGAGAAACAACTGTGAATGTGTGAATGTTTCATTTGCTCATGAAAAGGAAAGAGGGTCTCTCTCCATAAATTGCCTGCCCTTATTAACTTTGTGAACGAGCATTGTTCTGTATTATTAGATCCAAAATTAAAGCATAGTGCCACACTTTCTGCTGCATAGGAAGTCTGAATAGGACAATCACTATGGACTCATTTCACAGAATCAGAGAATCACAGCAAGGTAGATGTTATAAGGGACCTCTGGAGATCATCTAGTCCAACCCCCAATGCCAGAGCAGGTTCACTTGTGGCAGATTTCACAGAAATATGTGCAGGTGAGTTTTGAAAGTCTCCATAGAAGGAGACTCCACAATCTCTCTGGGCAGCTCATTCCAGTGCTACATCAGCTTCACAGTAAAGAAGATTTTCCTCATCTTGAGGTGGAAGTTCTTGTGTTTCAGTGTGTGTCCACTGCCTCTCGTCCTATCGCTGGGCACCAGTGGAAAGAGACTGGCCTCATCTTCTTGACACCCACACTTAAGGGATTTTTAAACGCTGATCAGATTGCCTCTCAGCAATTTGTGTTTTCCAGGCTAAGCAGATGTAGGTCTTTCAGCCTTTCTTCATAAGAGAGATGTTCTATTCCCTTAATCATCATTTATAATCATTTTAATGAGAGTAGAATTGTGAATTACTAATCACTTCATGTTAAGATATGTTTATTAACTTCTATGCTTAAGGAGTGCTGAAAAATGTATGTGTAACATAAATGGTCTTGGAAGTAACAGCACCTTTTGTAAACCCAGTGAGATTAAATTGCAATGCAAATCAACTAAGAAAGCACATAATTAGCAATTCTTTAAACTCAAATGCTTAATAAGAGAAAAAAAAAAGTGAAGAATAAAAATGACTGCTACCCAGCCCTTCTGTTAAAAAAAAAATAAATCAACATTATATAAATAAATACAAAACCAAATCACTGTAGAAACACAAGAGATGTTTTTTACCTTAGCCTGCACAGCACATCCACTGCAAATTCACAGATACCTATGAAATTTAATCAAATGTGAAAACACCAATGCCATAAACTGCAAGTAAAACATAATTCTGAAGAATATATAATATTCACAGTTCAGGAGATGTATTAGTACAGTTTCTCAGTCCTTCACAGTCGACATGACCTCAATAGCTCCACATGATCTATTTTTCTAAAGCATCATTAGATAGAGAAGTACCTGTCAGGAGTCCTGGCCTTGCTCTTTGGGACTATAATTCACAACGCTAAATGAAACACAGTACCCAACAAGTACTTAAATTCAGCATTTGGATCCTTTTAGAAATACCTTTGTGGACTGAAGTAAATCAGCCAGCACATAAAGAAGTGTATTTACTTTTCAAAGGAATGAAGGAAAGTGCAAAATTAGTGCCGTGACCCTAGTCTCGACCAATGCAAATATATGTAGTGTTTAAACCTTCCAAGGAACTATAAACAAATCTCTGAATTGTTGGTTTGGTTATGGAGATACTTGTCTTCTCTCACTTCTTCATCACAACAATGTCCATTCAGCCTCTTTTGGCTCCTCAACCAGAACACAGTCCTTTATTTTGGAGACTGCATCCTGGCTCTCCACCCAATGAATGTCAAGGACAAAGGGATCTCTCCAGTCACAAACACTGGTCTCAGCCCACCAGAAGTTTAATCCTTGTTCCATTCTCCAGTGATGACAATACTCAGTTTCAAATTTCTGGTGTACATAAAACCCTCCTATTCAAAACAATATTTAATTCTCTCTTCAGCCACAGAAGTCAAATAGGAAAGGGAAATGTAGGGTGCTTCTTTGCTCTTCCTGATGTATACAAAACCAAACAAGTAACAGGAGGTCTTACCATACTTACATAAATTGTGTGAAACACTATCAGAGGGGGCTGAAGAATATAAACACAATTTGTTTGCATTCTCAAATATCCTCTCCTGAAGGTTTTTCAGATTTTGATGCCACAGATGCGATCTAATGCCTCCATTCTCACAGGCAAACTTGTTCCTTGCACATACCTCTCAGGTCAATCCAGTCCCAAAATGTAAGATTCACGCAGGCCACAAGGCTGTTCCATGGGGTCCTGGCCTGGGACCATATCTGCTACAGAAGCAAAGAATGCCACAGGGTTTGGCTGCCAGTATGGATCATAGAGATGTATGGAGCACAGTGCCACAGCTGCTCCTGCCCTTGTGCACCAGGCATAGTAGGAGAACAGACTGTCAAGAGTGTGTGGAGAGGAATCCTGATAGAAGAAAAGGCAGCAGCAGTACTAATGTGTGAGACACAGCATAGCGATAGCAAGTATGAGAAGACAGGTGCTAAAGGATCTAGCACTCACCATAGGAGACTTAAAATGCATGTTTGGCATCTGCACAGTACAGTGAAATACTGGAAGGTGCAACAAATCCATCTAGAAGCCTTAGCTGCACTCCTTGCAGTCTGAGTCCCAGGCAGCTGCGTGCTTTTGTGGAAGCTCTATCTGGTTTGCCACATCCATTCTGGTGAGCACAGAGGACAGAGTTTTCTGCCAGATGGAGACCATAGATAAGTTCCAAGAGTGATGATCATGAACTGAAGATACCTCTTGAGCTGGCAGAGCTTCACACCCTTCCATTCAAACTGCCAATCAAACTGTGGCACCATGCTCTGTTTCCCTGCTCTTTATAGTGGTTGCTCTGGCAGCACGCAGGCATTGTTGGTAGCTCCTGCAAGAACTGCTGGCTCCTGGAGGATCTCTTCATGGTCCTGTCATTTCCTTACCTCGGGTAAAAGCCACTGTGCATAAAGATCTGCTGCTCTGCTACCAATTGGGCTGAGTTCAGACCAGCTCATGATTTTCTGAAACAGAGAGTTCATCACAAGTATTTCTACAGAAGATGCTTGTTGGGTTTGCATGTAATGCATGAGAACCTTCACAAGGATCCTTATGGAATAGTGTGCATCCATAGGTGTGTGTTGGTTGCAGAAGCATTTTCATGAAGCTGATGATGGAAAAAAGCCAAGGGCATCTACATTTAATGGAAGGCAACTTGGAAATACCTATTTATTGAAAGGTCAGTTTTCTTGTTGCAGAGATATGGAAGTGCAATTACTTCTAAAACGTGGAATAATTATGTTTCTACAAATGCCCACTATCACGTACCTGGGTACAACTGAGACCAATTAAAATAAAATTAATCTCTACAGGCCCAAGCCATCACTTACTAATAGCTGACTGTGGAAGGCAGAGGTTTTTTTAGCATATTAAGAATTCCTAAAGCTCTGCTGTATCTTAGAGCTGACAAAAAAAACAAGTTCTAGAAAAAGATAACATATCCTCCTAAGCAAGCAGGTAGAGTTTCTTTAGAAGTCTCTGTTCCTTTACAGTTGAGAGGAGATTTTTTTGATTAAACAACTATAAAGTAGTGAAGGATCAGTAAGAATCAAGGAACCATTTAAAGACTCATTTACTTTCAGCTGAGCACAGGAAAGGAAAAATCATTTTGGCTTGGAGGGAAAGAGAAAACCTGGGAAAAGAAATAAAACTGGTAAACAGAAAAACATGTCACTGAAGATAAAAGTTTTGTTTCTGGCATCTCATTTATCTTGGTAACTCGATAAAGAAATATAAGGGATATTTATTTCCAAATTTAATTCATACATATTCGTTGATAGGGATGTGTTCTTTTGACTTTTTCATAACCTACTGGAGATAAACATCCTTAAAACAGACCCTCCAGCACTTTCAGAAGCCAGCCTTCCATTTATAATTAACAGTGTTTTCTTCTTCTCAGAGTTTTTGACCTATCTTCTATATGGATTTCAATAATACTGCTTATTAGCCTCTTTATTATGCTTAATATATCAGACAGTCTGTCATAAACACAACTTAAAATGGAATAACCAGGAAAAGAAAGTCACTAGCTTTATCAAGCAGTAACTCCCCAGTCATTGCCTGGTCTGAACATACGTTAATTCATCATGCAATCCAAAACAACAAGATTGGCAAGGAGAAACATAAGAACTTGTCAAATATTGCCAGAAACACCTTAAAGGATATGATAATGCGATGCATTAATTAGTTTTTTAAAGTTTGCCAAAGAAATGAGTGAGAACTGGTAAGGCTGCCAGCTAAAGCTAAGATGGAGAGGATGAGAATCACACACCTGAATGTTATTTTTGATTCCCCAGTAGAGCAGAAGATAAGGGGAGGTGGCTCATTAAGACAGTCAGCAATTGGGAATAAACTTAGGTTCCATAAGAGTGATTCCAAAGACCCATAAGAGTGTATCCAAAGACCCTTTGGGGGCTTACAGTGAATACTTTCTATTTTTTATTTTTTTTTTTAATAATAGAAGGCTGGAAGAGACCTCAAGGATCATCGAGTCCAACCTGTCACCCTAAACCTCATGACTATCTAAACCATGGCACCAAGTGCCACGTCCAATCCCCTCTTGAACACCTCCAGGGATGGTGACTCCACCACCTCCCTGGGCAGCACATTCCAATGGCTAACTACTCTCTCTGTGAAGAACTTTCTCCTCACCTCGAGCCTAAACTTCCCCTGGCGCAGCTTGAGACTGTGTCCTCTTGTTCTGCTGCTGGTTGCCTGGGAGAAGAGACCAACCCCCTCCTGGCTACAACCTCCCTTCAGGTAGTTGTAGACAGCAATGAGGTCACCCCTGAGCCTTTTCATTTGAAGCAGAACTGATCAAACTCATTTCCTAGAGATATGTGTCCTTCTCCTGGTCATTGTCATAGTTCCTCATTCTGGTACTCCCTGGCTCTTGTATGACACTTCTCGAACAATGGGGTGCAAGAAGAATCACGGATAGTACAAGTGCAAGCCACCGTTCAAGATGTGGTCGATTAGTTACAAACATATTGCCCATTGTGAATATCTGCTAGCAGCTAAAAGAGTAGTAGTGCATAAATGCTAGGTCTTGCCACACTGGGGTAGTAATTTAGGTCTCTCACACACACACTGAAACTGATTTTCACCAAAGTTACAAAGTTTTAGTTATCTTCATGACTTGCAGGTCAGTTTGCCCATCAGATTTAAAAGATATGAGAGAGATGGTTTGACTGACAGATGGGTCATACTGGACTCATTTATTTTGGAAACTAGGCTAAGAAAAATAAATGCATTTTGCTTCTGATGGAATATATTGCTGGGATTCTGATATTTGATTTGTATATTTGACAAAAGTTCAAGGGAAAGCAGAGGGAAGAGGGAGGATTGGTAAAAATGATCAGTGATCTTTAATACCCTGGCACAGCAGGTGCTAGGAATGATCTATGGAATTAATACCAGCTGCTGAATTTTATCTGCTTATGCATTTGTTGCACACAGGATATTGAGACAGGTTTATACCCCAAAGCTTTACTATATGAACCCATAGTTGATAGCATATATAATTTCCTTCATTGGCCCACCACAACCACAGTATCTGAGTTTACAAGGTCCTTGAAGCTTACACTGTGAGGGCAACAGCATGAGACCCACAAGGGAAAGCTTACTGCCACCAAGGCTCTGGAAAAATAGCTGTCAGCAAAGATTAGCTAAAAAGGTATAAAGCTGAAAGCAGAGGGCAGGTAGCAAGACTGCAAGCAGAAAACCTCTAGTACTACAGGGGTTAATTTACCCAAGGAACTATTGAACTGTTTGAACTATTATCATTTAACTTGCCATTTGCGGAGGCTGCTTGGATCACTTCGGAGTATGAAAGTCAGTAAACAACACTCTATTATTGCAATCTGTGGTGTTGTCTTCTCCCCTGCAACACAAATCAGTGTCAGGAAACAGGCAGTGCACCACAGCTACAGAACTTTAAAAGCAAAGAACTCTCTACTTGAGCACTGATTGAAAGGTACCAAACTCATCAACTCAAGGATCTTAGAAAGTATGAGTGCCCTGATAGCACTACAGCTATGGTCAGCTCTACACAATGCCTCTGGAGGCTCACACCCTCTCTCAGGCCTTTCAGTTTCAGATGTATCTCTGTAATGTAGTCACAAAAGTGGGACAGTATCTAATTCAGTGTCTGATTGCCAAGTGGCAATCAAGCCCTTTATACATCAACCATGAAGTAATGTATAGTGAAACTCACAAGAGGCACAGACCTGGGGAAACAAAATGCTGCTTTTTTCACCAATGAACCTTTACACTATTTCTTAGCCCATGAATATGGACAGTCCACATGAGATGTGGACTGCTGAAGGCACTTCTTGACATAGAACATATGGAACATATAATACCACCCATGTATATGATGAACACATGGCTGACTTCCCTTCTCAGATGTATAGGATCTGGTGGGTTTAAACCTAAGACTTGTTGTGGTAAAGGCATTAAAATACGTTTACCATGAAACCAAGTTTCCATTTACCAGGGAAGAAATCATTCTGTTTCTGCACAGTAGAGGACCTGCTCACATTACAAAATAAATGAGAACAGATGACTTGAGGTTGTCAATCAAAGGGACTCTTCAGCTCAGTTTGGTCACCTGCTAAGAAAGATGCTGGTTGGTCTTGGCTATACAAGAGCAGGCAGGCAGTCCTCTGGTGCAAACATAGCCTTCATCTATGCGGATTGTGTAACTTTCATGTTCAGAAACACACCTCTAAGCCCCTCTGCAGATGAAATCTGGGTAGTTTCAGGACATGACACAGCCACAATTTCAACCCAGACTAGAAAAATCAAGTAGTCCCAGTGAAGGGCTAGACTACCAATGTGCATCCTTTATAAATCCACCTGTATTTATGTCCCAATTAGACCAGTAGTTTCCTCTGATAAGTCAATAGGAAACCTGCAGTATCTCACTTATGACAAGCAAAATATCTGGAAATGCTAACAGACTTGGATGGTAACTCTCTAATGAGAAAAGATCCTTATTTAGGATAAGGGGGATCGTTCTAGACTAACAGGAATATGAAAATTCTGACAGATTGGTTACTTTGAGGGAAAGCTACGAGATGACAAAATGTATAGCCCCCAAAAGGGGTGCAGTTCTCAGTCCCATCTTGAATCAGGTGTTGGGAAGGTTCTTATTTCTAACAGAAAATAGTTGTTTGTGTGTAGGACTAGACAGAAAAATTGTTGTCAGTACTGCCCTTTGAAACACAGACTGACAGTACTTCACTCCTGAGCCCTCCACTCACCAACAATATGCTGTGCTGTCCTGGAACACAGTTGCCTTCAAAGAAAAAATGTATAAACCACAAATTTCAGCTACAATTCTTTAAAAGGGGGAGAGGGAGTGGGAGTGGAAGGGTGGGATGTGTGGAAGCCGGGGAGCAGCTCCAGGGCCACGTACGGAAACAGTAGCAAATGCCAGAAACAGCTCTTGTGGTCCTTTGAAAGTGGCTTGGTCTGATTCTGCAGAAACAGGAGCTGGTTCCAGAACTATCCATCAAGTGTCTTGCACCATCTTCATTCCTCTCACTGTATTGTTTCTTCCCACAGAAGCCAATCTACCTGTATTTGTTTTGATGGGCAACTTCTCCTCTAGTGCTTGCTGCCCCCCCTCTTGGGCACAAATGCCAAATCCTCATTCAGTCTGCAGCAGAAAATCCTTGCTGGGTTCCTAGCCTCACATCTAAGCCAGCAGTCATGCTATCTTTTTCTACCTCTCCACTCATGTGAGAGTGATTTGACAGGATACTACTGAGATGCTGCAGAAACTCAGGTTCAGCTGTGTTATGGAAGGGAGAAAGCACACTCTTCAACAAAAATGAGATGAGGGGCTGTGGTCCTCTGAGTCCTCCACCTCTTCTGGGGTTTTATGCTTGAGAAATTAGACTTTCCTGTTTGTAATGACTGGCATTCCATACACAGTATACCAATACAGTACCACTGTAGCAAGGAGTGTCGTGCTGGAGAGGTATCTAAGTCTGCACAGTGTATAACAGAAGAAATGGTTACAAAGTGCAGAGGATTAAAAACTGTGCCCACACTGTGTACAGTGATGTTGTGAAAAGACACCTAAGCTACTGGTGTTATTAATCCTGCATTAATTGAGCTGCACCACCATCAAGCTCAGCACAGACCAGACCAGCCTGATTCTCTTTCTTCAGATTCCTATCCCTGTATTTTTCTCTGGCACCATCTCCTAAATGTGTCAACATAACACAAAAATATTTTTTTTTCTCCTTAAGTATTTTCATTTGCTAGCTCACCTGGATCGCTCACCTGATGCTGAGGCAATATGATAATAACATCCTCTGTCTTGGCTTGTGCTACAGGCTGTGGCCATTTGCGCTAAACTCTATGGCTAAGGGGAGACCACTGCTGCTCCACAGCACATTACCATTTGCAAAGCCTTTCAAGAGAAATCTCTCCACAGTCCCCTGCCAAGTTATAGGGATAATCAGCAATTCATCACTCGCAACAGTCCACTGTATCTATATCCCATCTAACATTTTCCCATTCTGCTGTTTTATTAATCCCTAAGAGTGCATCAAGAATTTGTTTTGGATCCCTTCCCAAAGAACAGTGTTGGCTGCCAAGAGGATCCCCTCACATATGGGCCTCCAGTCCCCTTACACTCACACATGCATGTTCCCACATGTCCGATGAATCAAAAAGCTTAGAAAAGAGTGGGCAGATTCTGTTGAGGTTACTGTACTCAGCTGCACTTGTTGAAGTTAGAATTACAGATTTATTTAAAAACACCTACAGCTGAATTTAAATTTTATTTCCTCTGGCAGCAAAGTTAATAGGGTATTTTTTTTTTTCCTGACAGAGTCATAAGTTTCTTACCTTAATACTTAGCAAACATGAGACTGGTTGCCAGGTAAATTGTTTCTCCACTCATCCAGCTCTCCTTCTGCATCACATTCCCATAGCCCTCAGGCACCAGGATGAGAAAGGTAAAATTCATCAATGGGTTCTTTTTGGGACACTTTAAACCTCTCAGTAATCTCATGTTAGTGCCCCAAAATCTATCACGTGCATTATTTATGGGCATTATCTAAGCTTCTGCTAAATTCCTGCATATAAATATCTAACTCTGGCCACGGGCAATACCTCTTCTGTCCCTGTGAGAAGCAACATGCAGAAGGGAACTGCACTGTGGAGGGAGCACACATGAGAAGCTCATGCTATGGGTGGGATACCCATAACTGTTACAGGCTTCTGGATGTGTGACTGGTTCTGATGCCTCAACAAGGTTGGGCTTTTGCCCAGGTGGCCAAGAAAGCTAATAGCATCCTGGCTTCTATTAGAAGTCCTGTGTCCAGCAGGAGTAGGGAGGTGATTGTCCCCTTGTACTCAGCCCTGGTGAGGCCACACCTCAAGTATTGTGTCCAGTTTTGGGCACCTCAATACAAGAGAGATGTCAAGGTACTGGAGCGAGTGCAGAGAAGGACAACAACACTGCTGAAGGGCCTGGAGAATAAATCTTATGAAGAGCAACTGAAGGGACTGGGGCTGTTTAGTTTGAAAAAGAGGAGGCTGAGGGGAGACCTCATTGATGTCTACAACTGCCTGAAAGGACATTGTGGAGAGGCTGGTGCTGGTCTCTTCTCACAGTTAATTAGTGATAGAACAAGAGGGAACAGCCTCAAACTGAGACTGGGTAGGTTTAGATGGGACATTAGAAAAAAATTCTCCATGGAAAGAGCGGTCAGACATGGAAGAGGATGCCCAGGGAAGTGGTTGAGTCACCAACCCTGGATGTGTTTAAAGGTCGTTGGGATGCGGTGCTTGGGGATCTGGTTTAGGGGTGAACCTTGTACAGTAGGGTTATCAGTTGGACTTGGTGATCCTGAAGGTCTTTTCCAACCTGAATGTTTCTGTGATTCTGTGATTGATATCACAGGGTGGGGTTTTTAAGGGCACTTCACTATTTCCCTTTTGTTTTCATGGTAAAGCCACCACCCCCACATATAGTCTTGTTTAATCTTAATTCCTACTATTGCTTTTGATGTGTAAGAAGAATTTGTGATGATATTTTCACTGTTTTAGTCCAGGACTAACACTGATTGTTCTACAATTACTCAAAGACACACATATAGAAGGCTCATGATTAATTACATTTGCTCTTGGCAATCAAAAATTCTTAAGGGGACAACTGAGGAGTTCAACACACATTTAAGTGATTTCTTAGGGACATTTTAGTGCAAATCAGCTGAAAGTGTTTTCTCTGCACCATAAAAAAATTTGAGATTTCAACAATTCTGTCAAGATACAGTGTAGAAATATTAAAAAAAAAACCACAAAAAAACCTCCAGAACCATGAAAAAAGTCAGGTTGAGTCACATTGTATAGTTTCTGAGTTGTTTTTTACTTAATCTTATCACCTTTTTTTTCCTTTTCTTTTCTTTCTTTTTTTTTTAAATTATTATTATTTCCATTATTTTTTAGTTAGTGCTTGAAACTTTTGGGGGAAAAATTCAAAAGAGACTTTGTGATCCCAAAAATGAAGTTATGTGGGTCAAATTAGTCAAGTACAGCACTTACAGTCTTGAAAGCTTTTTTCCAAAGCATTTACAACCAGCCTACTAATCACCACCATATCTGCTTTCAGAGGGGGTTGGAGTATTTTGCAGAAAATAAAAAAGGAAGAAAACTGAAAAACAAAATAAACTATTTAAAAAGGAAATAAGAGTTATTCAATGAACTGCTGACAAGCTCTACTCCAGATATCCAAAGCACAACATCTGATTCAATTCCACATCACATCGCATTCAAGATACTGTAGCCAAACTTGTTTATTTCTACAGAGTGCTATGAACACCATATTTCCATGTGAGTCAGCTGAAGTGTGTAGGGGCATACAGGAACCAGACCAAAAATGCAAAAAATATTGGATACAAATAGCAAATCCATTAGAAGATAACTCTCTGAGTTGAAAGTTTTCCAAAGAGATGTCAGGAAAGCATGTTTGCCTTAGCAGTTTTTTTACACTAGACCAAAAATACCCTGTCCCCTAAATCTAGGCTGAATCTAGCACAAATCTAAGCTCAGACTAATTTAAAGAAACACATTCTATTGCTCAGACCTGATCCAGCCGAAAACGAGGCTGCCGTACTACTGCACTCTCCATTACGATGGTCAGGAGTGACCTCATTGCTGTCTACAGCTACCTGAAGGGAGGTTGTAGCCAGGAGGGGGTTGGTCTCTTCTCCCAGGCAACCAGCACCAGAACAAGAGGACACAGTCTCAAGCTGCGCCAGGGGAAGTTTAGGCTCGAGGTGAGGAGAAAGTTCTTCACAGAGAGAGTAGTTAGCCATTGGAATGTGCTGCCCAGGGAGGTGGTGGAGTCACCATCCCTGGAGGTGTTCAAGAGGGGATTGGACGTGGCACTTGGTGCCATGGTTTAGATAGTCATGAGGTTTAGGGTGACAGGTTGGACTCGATGATCCTTGAGGTCTTTTCAACCTTGTTGATTCTGTGATTCTGTGATTGCAACAAACAGGGACTGAAGGCTGCAAAAGCCTTCCTTCCTCTGTACATTTGCAGAATATGAAATGACAATGGAAAATTTTTGAAGCCATGCACCAGGCAGTTTAAAAAAAAAAAAAAAAAAAGAAAAGAAACTCTATATGTTTCCCCTGGGAAAGAGTACACAATTTCCAGTCAGATTGCATTCGCACAGGTCAGGAGACTTTGAGAGCAAGGGGCACAAGCACAAGGTTAGAAAACAATTTTCAAGTAAAATGCGAAGTGTGAAAAGACAGAGGAGGCAGTTAGAAGGGAAGCCTGTACAAGCAGGGAATGTACTTGCAAAAACAAGCTGTCCTTTCTGCTTTATGCCTGTGTGGTAGACTGGCAGCTGCTTTCTTTAACCTCTTGACTGCAGCAGGCTGAAGACGGTGTGGGAGGAATTCTGAACCACAGCTGTCCCCAGGGCCTTGCAACCAAAAACAAGAGTAGGTCATTAAACATCATGCAAAATTGCCACAGATGCAAAAGAATTTCTGTGTTTGGTGTTGCTGCAGGAGTGCAGCTCCAGATCAGAGGCAGGGTGCAGAAGGTTAACCAAATCCTACAGCTCTGTCACTGGTGCCTGATATAAGAAGTACATGACACCATGACAATGGGAATGAAGGACAGAGTCAATGCCCAACTAAGATCTATTTTTTGATGTATCCCATGTCTGTAGCACAGATAAAGGTCATCGTGTTCTTGGCAATGAGTGGATACAGTTTTGATAGGATCCTATGGGCATTTTACATGTAAAGTCAATCAATCAAATCAACTGATGAGAGAAAAAAGCTTTTGCTAACTGCTAGGATTTTACAATAGTTTCCTGAAAAACAAGGTTTATGCAACTGTGCAATCTGTCTACCTGTCTCCTCACTCTCTCCAAACTGTTTTCAAACTTTTCAAACGAGATCATCCCTATTTGGTAGCAGCTGAGCAGCCACAGTGCACCTGTGCTAGTAGGATAACTATTGTATCCCTAGCTACAGGAGAAGGAAAATAGAGGCAACTGTAACACATTCCTCTTGGGAAGTGAGTTTCATCAAGTTAGACTTGACTACAGTTCTGCTACTATCAAAATTCTGAAGACTTTCATGTCAAGTGTGCAGAAGTTTCTCTTGTCAGTACAGTAGTCTACCAATATATCACCAGCATATAAGCAGCATAGCATCCTATAACCAACAACACTATACTGGAAAGCTAAAAAAGAAAACAAAACAAAACCAAAAACCCTGGTGCTTTGAGCTGAAAAGTGTCAAAACTTTAACATTTTTTTCTTATATGCTCTGTATGTGTCCCACAGGACACCCAGGCTAAGAGCTATACAGTGGTAAATTCACTCCAGAAAGGTGAGAGGCTGCTCTACAACATGTGGCCACTGAGTCAGGGATTTCTCCCTGAAGTAGTACAGCAGAGCCAATTTAAAGGGTGAGGAACTGAGTGAACACACTTGAGATCTGTGCTTACAGTGCAAGAAAAAAATGCCAATCAGTGTGTCAACCACAAATCTGCAACAATCAATTGCTGCTAATGATAATGATGTCCATAAAAGAGGAAATGATGAATGGCAGGTCATTTTTCAGGCACTCTGATGTTATCAAAGAGCTACTGCAGATATCATTGCAGGCATTTGGGGTTGGGGTTTGGCCTTAAGTTTTGCCATCCTGATATTTTTTACAGACTGCATTCACAAATGGAAGTGGTGGACTCTTGTCTCAGTGAAATGAATTGTTATTTCCTACTTGCATCTCCATATTGCTTTCTTGAAAGAGATTTCAAGCAGAGATGTCCTGTTGAGAAGGTGTGAGCTAAAGGTTTTGCTTCCAAGAGCCTGTGCCGAAGGGAGTGGTGGTGAGATTTGACTCATCTGCCCAAGAGTGAGTACAAACTTGCAGCTCCCTAGGCATTTCTTCCTGCCAGCCTGCAATCTGTGTTAATTTCTTAAAGTGTGATACAAAAAAATACAGCAAGAGGCAATGGTAGGACAAAGCAGGAGACCTGCTGTAATTTATAAATTGTCTGTGACAAGTGAACACAGCACTATGTTTCATGGAAACAGTGAATTGGACACTTGCCTGATTCAGCAAAGAAGCTGTCTTTATAATTTACATTTCACTAAATTTTATCTGTCCTTTACTTTTATTTCCAAGAAGTTGGCTTTCAATAGACTGCTTTTTTTCACTGTCTCCAAACTTCGTTTCCCTTGAAATGATTTCTTTATTTAGCATTTTTAATTATCATTTCACAATTATAAAAACTAACTTGATCCACATGAATTCATGATCCATGAACCACAGTTGTGATACAGAGCAAAACTGGAGGATTGAACCAATACTGAATAGCTAGTCTTCAATTCACACTTTAAAAAAAAAAAAAAAAGGAAACTTTCCAGTCTATTGAAAGAAGACTTGGCATTTGGGCAGTGAAAAACACATAAGGTCCTCTTTGTGAAAGAAATTATTCGGAGTCCAAATCTAAATATTGTAATTTTTTTTTTTTTTATTGCCTGTGAAAATCAAATCCACAGGAAACAAAACCAAGTCGAAGGTGCACTCCATCTGAGGATCCTGATAAGGAAAAGGGGTGGTAGGCAGATGCAAATGTTTTGAACATGCTTCCAAACATGCAAATGTTTGACATGCTTGGTCAAACACTCTTTACACAACTCACCTCTGTCTTCTTGTTTCTCTGTCTTCTTGTTTCTCCACCACTGGGGCCAAATGTGGTTGTATGCAATCACTGCATTTCGTATTCCAGAGGTATAACCTAATGTAAACGTCTGGCAAAGTTTTGTGGCTGCTTGTTATTGCTGGAATGTTGGCAGAGCTGATTTGGAGTACTGATAGACAAATGTTTTGTTTGCTCCCACACGTATCTGGCTCTTTCACTTAATAATGCAAGGATGCATTGTTTATTATGCACAGACACCTCTGAAACCATGGAGAGGACTCATGTGTTCTTGTTCAGTGAAACTGCTTAGAGGAAGAGGTGAGCCATTGCACCTTAGCCATCTGCAGCACCATTTCTCCTGATGGCAACAGAGCAGCTCTAGCAAGAGTTATTTGGGAGAGAATAGAACCAGCTACACTTTATGTGTTTTAAAACTGGCTGTTATAAAAATCTGAGTGTGTGCTTCTGATTCTTCAGTGTACAGCAGGGAATGCAATACTTGGCAAAGCCAATGGAAGATACGTCTGGGACTGATTAGAAGTGGTTGAAAGGTTTCCTATTTGTTCCTAGAAAACCACTGTATGTTAGACCAACAAATGAGAAAAAAACCCAACAGCCTAAAAACAACCCTCCCCAAAAACAGGCCTCCAGAAAAGGGTTTAAATGGTTGTGTTTAGTATGAAGAGGGGACTTTTTAAATGCAAATGAAAAGTCTTGATAGATGGACTAATCTTTTAAAATTATATCTTGGGCTTCATGAAATTACACCTGAAGAAAAATGACAAGTATTTTTACTGCAGTAGGGGGAAAATACACAGAGAGTTGGCAGACTCAAAAAAGCATTGCACAGCACAATTTTTGGGATATACTGAGTCTTAAGGAGAAAACAGGAAAAACATGGAAAATCAAACAAAAAAATCTAAAATTATATGGTGGACAATGCTATTACACCATGTCTAGATGAATCGCTGCATGAAAAATGCAGATAAAGCAAAAACTACATGACTGTTTGGTACAAATTACAAGTACAGAAGAATTAAGAATAACAGGGACCAGATTTTTTAATCAAATAAATGAAGTGTGCAGTAGACTGTAAAATCCATTCAACATGAGCTCAGTTTAAACTACTTTTGATCACTGCAAGGATAGCAGTAGACTTTGCTTTGGGGCTGGGGATGCCAGCACAATAATTTGGTATTTGACAGTATTTGATATACATATGTTTTCTGAAACCGAAGGCAACTGATACCATCTCAATACAGCACAGCCTAAACTACAATTTTCAGAGTAGTGAAGTGGGAATGTCTGTTCAGTAGCGCCACATCACCTCCATGCCTCTCTGCAGTGAGAGGAGAACCAGTCGTGTCACTGTGAAAGCAAAGTATTCAGCAACGACACACCACCTGCTGGACATGGATGAATTTTACTGTCATGAACAAACCAGAAACACTCTGTGTATATTTGAAATGAAAAAATATAGCAGGATTACCTTTTATATGATGCTGAAGACCTTCAGTGGAAGAAGGTTTACACAAGCTCCCTCCATAGGCAAGTCAGGACCTCCAGCAGACATGAATTCAGGGGGAGAAAATGCACTGTGAGAGCTACTGATATAAAGCAAGGAAAAGACAAGTGAGCTTAGCAGCATTAGCATTAATCCTAGCTTTACACTGAATTCACTTTTCAGATAATGTGCTCACACTGTAACACTGATGTCAACTCTTAAAAGGTACTTGCTATTGTTGAAATATATGTTTCTCTTTTTAAGTGGGGAATGTTGTTGAGCAATGGCTGGATTGAGGTTAAAAACCATCATAATAAATAATATTCTTTGGAGTTCATGAGAAACAAACATCACAGAGCTGTAACTATATAACCTGGTTATGCTACAACAAAAGAGAAGCTAACCATGCAGTATGCTGGCCCAGTATATGTGTGCAGTATATCCAGCGTGGGTGTCCATTGTGACTTACCCTACTGGTTTGACAGCAGAGGCTCAGGAGGGGCTGTATGTATGTCCAGACAGTGTAGTGAACTCTCTAAAAACAAGTAGACTCCTTTATAGCATCACTGCTCAAAGCAAGCTGTCCTATTTTATTTGTAAGCCAGTGCGCACCAAGAGGGCTTCGCTTAGAAACGTCCTTCATCAAAGCCAGATGAACACCTGTGCAGGAGCCAAAAACAGACTGAAGACTTCTTCATGTAAAAGACAAACCACAGGTTAATTTGAGATCTGTGGCAGGTGATAGAATTGAGCAAAAGCCTGAAGACCATGCACAGCTTTGCTTATGGCCATCGGTACTGTTTCCAACAAGATCACCCATTCTTCTGCAAAGATCCAGTAGGACCCCAACAGTAGAAGGAGCTCCTCCAGACACTTCAAGCAAACACACAAGGACACACAAGGTCTCTTCTGCCAGGCAACCAGCAGCAGAACAAGAGGACACAGTCTCAAGTTGTGCTGGGGGAGGTATAGGCTGGATATTAGGAGGAAGTTCTTCACAGAGAGGGTGATTGCCCATTGGAATGTGCTGCCCAGGGAGGTGGTGGAGTCGCCATCGCTGGAGACATTCAAGAGGAGACTGGTTGAGGCACTTAGTGCCATGGTCTAGTTGATTGCTTAGGGCTGGGTGATCAGTTGGACTGGATGATTTTGGAGGTCTCTTCCAACCTGGTTGATTCTATGATGCTATGACACAATTAAAGGCTTATGAATACATGTCTCTATTTTGCCACAGGCCTTTCCTAGATGGGAGAAGGCAAATTTTCATGCTTTTTCCATATGCAGTGTCTTGTTCTTGGCCATGCTCAGGAACTGAGGGTCAAGTTTCATTCAGAAATAGAGTTGCCAGACTTTCACTGTATCAGATAATTTTACAAAATGCCATTTCCTTTCGGTACAATTTTCAGAAACGGTTGGTGATGAGTATTGAAATAAATTTGGCCAACATTCATTCATTTTGTTTAAATTACATTTTGTTAAAGTGCCATTTTATGCCACTTTAATAGGAAGATCCTAAAGCAACAGTGAGCTTCATAGAACACTATTTTTTCTAGGGTATGAAGTAGCTCTGGCTTTGTTGCATAAAGCTTAAATTGGTAGTATGGGGAAAATTTCATTGGTACAAGGCTTTTCCAAGTCTGTTCCCGGTCAGCCTTCTGGGTTTACATACCTACTAGCAAATTTTGCCACTTTTTGGTAGAACAGTGTATTTCAGGTACTTATGCCTCAGTCACTCTCCTTTTTTTTTCTCTGTTTACTTCCACACTCCATGACATCAATTTCAACCTTTGACATGGTTAAATCAGCCACTAAATCAGTTACTACAATTCTCATACTGCTGCTTGTAGCCCTTGATATTAAAGCCTTCCTAGGTGCATGGCTAGTGAATAGATACCCTATTCACATTTTAAAAGAGGGTAAGGGCAATAACTGAAGTTACAAAATTAGTTCTTAAGTGGAAGGAAATAACAGAATTGTGTAATTGTAGTTAATCCTTTCTGTGTATCTTTTTGCAATCCTTTCTGTGTGCATGCATGAAGACAGGTACCTGGTCACGTTCTTCTTCCCCATGGGAGCCCTATCTCATTTCACGTATAAAAAGAATGAGAACCATGTGGGTACAAAGGTTTGCTCTATGGTTTCTGTTTACTGCTGTAATTGAGCCTGTGACCTAACCCACCTTGAAAAATCATGACTGAAGACTAAATTATCTTTCTTTTTGGAAGCCTCTCTCCAGCATTAAAAAGAAAAATAACCTTTAGAGGTTATCCAGTGAGATTAGACAAGTATTATTCTTATTTTACACCTGGACATCTGGCACAAATAATTATCTGGAAGGTTTTTTTTCTCACTGCATTGTTAGAAAGGTAGCCTAAATGACAAGGACTAGCCTAACAGTAGGTAAGATTTATTGATCTGAGAAGCATCATTGTGCTACTGTGATGCAGTAGATGTGATACAGATAGAAAGAAGCAGTAGCTCTCCTAAGGAGCATGCAACCCTTTACAAAAGAAATAAACTTACTTCTTTAAACTCTCTCCTTCCTCATTCAGCTGCAGCACTCAACGTCATCAGCAAGACAAATGTCTCCCTTATGAAAGTCTTCTCTGCCCCTTAGAATTCACCAGCGTCAATGATCAGGATCATTCATGGACTAGAAGCTGATTTTCCAGCTGTCTCTGCTCAAAGTATTCAGCCAGACTCTCAGAACTCTAAAATTAGTCAAATATGTGTTAGGATGTGAAATTTCAGGTCCTAGCAAGCTGCAAAACCAACAGTACCTCAAGGTGCCAATCATGACAGTCCTCCAGTTCTGACAAGACGTTTCCTTTCACCCTGATCCCTAGTAAAGGAATTAAGACACCTGCTTTAAATCCATTTATTTAATTTTGCAGTTTAGTGGGCCATGACCTTTGCTTCTGTCACAAATTCATTTCAAACTCTTGCTGAGGTGGCCCTGGAACAACTGCACAGAGAGGATTGATGATAGCATTGCCATGAGCAACAGTTACAATGATGCCTACCTGCTGCCTGTGCTCCACAAACCAAAAGGGCAGGGAAGGGGCAAAAACAGAGACAAAGCTCACAGATTTCTACTTTATCTCCATCCTACAAAGAATTACAAGGTTAAGTCTTTGTCAAAGGGCATGGCTTTGTCAGAAGGCAGATTCTTAAAAACCCTATAGCAATATTTCCATATTTTGTTGATCAACAAGTGTGGCATTTTGTAGGGAAAAAAAAAAAAAGACAATTACTTGCTCAGGTAGAGCTTTACAGATGCTGTTTTCAGTTATTATCACTTACTTATTGGCTGAAATCCACTGTTGTGCAACTCTGCAACAATGATAGTTATCTCCTAGAACATGTAAACCCAGAGGGTAACTGGTGAGCAGACACTGTACTTGTACTTTACACAAGAGTAAGTATAATCCAACAGGCAATCGCTGATGTGCCTTGAATGTTCAAAACTGATGTTAGCAGAATTCTCTTTTTCTGAAAGTTTTCTCTGTATTTCAGTGAAGAAACACGTGTTATATCCCTTTGGCTCAAAACACTAATGTGGTGGGTTGAAATCCCCTTCCCACATTAGCCAAGCCAGACTAGCTCAGTTGGGAAGCAAGTGAAGCTGTATTTACAAGAACCACCACAACTAATAACAGAAATACTCCTTATAATAATTCACTCCTCTCCTTGCTATCATAATCATGAATTTTAAAGAGGACCCCAGTCAAGTGACACAATTCTTTGAGATTACACTTTTTTATGTAAAATTGAGTAAATTTTTCTGGTTGCCACTCTTATATAGCAGGCACTTTCTGCAGCTGACCCACTGCAAAAGGTTGGAAACCTTGATATTTTAATGAGGTTAATAATAAGTAATAAATAGACTGTATTTGTTTTGTCTTTTAAAATCAAGATAGTCATATAGGTTATGATAGTATAAATGTGTTTACAGAGCAGGAAAGGCCTCAGCAGTGAAGGAAGCAAAATATAACAGCTCAGACTGTAGCTGAGGCCTCACTGAATAACCCACTCCACATTAGAAAAAAAATGACTTGATTGATTACAATGGGAAGAGGATAAGATACAGCAGATAAAGGTCCAGCACACAGCAATAAAGAAAGAGCCTAAGTTGAATGGGAAATCTGACAAGCCTTGCTTACTGGCATGTGCTTTCCATTGTAATTAGATGCTTGCATATTGGAGAGCTGATTGATCATAAGTAGGAGTTTTGTGACTGCAGCATCCGTCTTGTTGATCATTTAAAATATATCACGTAACAGCTTCTTGATATTTCTCTATGCTTGGCATAGATACACAGCTATAGATACAGCAATCCCTGGCCCAACATCTCTGCCTTGTGGAGCAGTCACTTTGCTCATTTTCAGCCACTACAGACTGCAGCCTATTAAGAACAAGAAAACAGAGAAATGCATGTGTGTGAAAGGCTCTTCTCCCGCTCTGACCTTCGTGTAATTCATTGACTGCCCACTGACCATCAGAGCACACATAAGGAATCATACTCATGTCAGTGCATCTTTTCAAGTGTCCTACCTTCCCTGTGTTTATATCACCTTGGCCAGTAGGAGCAATTTTAAACATCAGAGAAAGAAAGGCTAGAATTTTTCCCTGTATTCCCATATCTGCTCAGGATACAAGGAACATAAATGCCCCTCATGCCCTATGATGAAAACAAAATCTATCTTCCCGACATGTTGGACCAGGGGTTACCCACTGAGCCCTCCAGCAGGACAGCTTTAATACAGACAAGCTATATATGCAGAGGAAAAAGAGATAACCTTGCAAATCAGAAGAGCATACTGTGTATTCAAAATAATTCTTGCACCTGAAGGAGACAAAATGTAGTTTTACATACAACTTCTGAGATTCTCTTTCATTTATTTGTGGACATGTTCCAGAAGTCAAATGTGAATTCATTCATTTTCCTTCTGACATTTGGAACTATGAGTGTTTACTTGCTTATAACATGATGTAAAACCCCAAGAAAACATAGTAAATGTAACCTGAACCAAAAGTACTTTGACAGGAACAGAGCTACATATGTAGGTGTGGACAGATGCAGTGCAACAGATGCAGAGGTGAGTGCACCTGGACTGAACACAGCCTTAACAGAGAGTCGTTGTACTGTGCCTGTACAATTCCCTGCTTCCCCCACAGTTGTTTTCCCTGTAAAACAAGGACAAGATAAGGCCCAAGTCAAGGGAAACAGAAAAGGCTGCATCTCACTTAAATCTGAAAAAGGAGGAAAAAAATTTTCTTGCTCTTAGCGGAGGAAGAGAGGAGAGCCATCCTTTTCCTCCCACTCTCTCCTACGTTCACCTCTGAGAATTATAATGCATTTACTCACAATACACAGGTTATACAAGGGTTAGCTAGCTAATATTTGTACAATATTTTGCTCATGAAAAACACCATGCAAGTATTATCATTATATGGAAAAGCTTACTGCAAATGTTACCCACAGCAAGTGGGATAAACCAAAAAACACCAAGATGGGATGTGACTCATATGCCTATAATAATAGTCCTGGAAATTCTGCTGCTTTCAAATACAAGCATCAGATATCACATCAAGATTAATAATTGTAGCCCTGTTCCAAGGAAGGCAGAAATGCAGAGTGACTTGTGTGTGCAAGTACAGAAGAATCAAGAGTCAGCACTGTTACAGATGTCCCCAGAATAATCCAAAATCATTAAGACGTTGCAATCACTTTCCACCAAGCATAAACAATTCACAGAGTTAAAACAAATGTTACGTAAACAAACAAATGTTGATTTTTTTTTTTTAAGATATAATGATGGGTTGCTCACAAACACATTCAGATTTTGCTAGAGGATACTGGCTAAGAATATAAAATATGTTGCTTATTTACATAAGGAGACATTTTTAGCTCGAATTTTAAACCCATTCAAGTCAATGACAGCTGACAATTTTAGAAACAGTCCAGTCAGGCCTATGAGGGAAGCAAACATTGCCTTGCCTGGGATACCAAGTAACAATCAAGAGCTCAAACACACAAGCACTACCATAGGATAGGAATTTGATATGCATCTGCTGATCTGTAACTCTCCACTAACATGGACATTGCAGGCAGAAAAGAAAAGGTAATTTGAGTTAACTCAACCAGCTTTCACTGAAGAAACTACACTTGCATAAAGTACATCTTGTTTTGCAAGGGAAATATAAAGCACACATGAATTGCCATCACGTTGTATGAAGATCTGTTGCCCTGTGATAACCTGGTTTGCTATGTCATCTGTGAGTATAGAGCATCAGGGTTTAATTTGGTGTAAAATCTCCTTTCATCTCCTTCATCTCTTGTCAAATACACTTTTTTTTTATTAACATAAAACATATTCCTACATAAAATATGAAGGTAAGTTGAAGGAGGTTGTGATTAGGTCTGTAAGCAGTAATAACAAGAATGAAAAAATATTACCTTTATGGTAATTCATGGAAAACCTGCACCTGTTCTTCATAACAACATCAATGGAGACATCCCCACATCTCCATTAGGAAGTAAAACATTGAAAATAATAAACAAATTCATTTTGATCACTGCCATTGTCTAGTCCTCCTTGACAATAAATGGAGAATTACAAGGAACCCTGTAACTTTTCCAGCAGGAAACAATTTGAATGACTTGTTGTGCTTTTCTTCAATAATACCTTTTTTTTTTTAAGTTTGTGAGTTTGTCTCACAGCATCTACTCAGTCTTCTGAAAAGTACATAACAAGAAATCTTGCTGCTGCAGCTATTCAGGCTGTCTATCAATGCTGTCAGTTCTACTAGGAGCACTTTAGATGTCACTATGAGTTGGCAAGATAGCATATACTAATATCTACTTTTTGTATGATATCCTGCATGAATGAGACCCATCTCGCTTACTTTAGATACCTCTTTAGTTACAGGCAATTGTCTGGGCTCCATTTTCATACAGAAGATTGAGGCAATTTAGGCAAAATGTAATTTAGCTCTCTTCAGTGATGATAGAGGGGGCCAGGAAACCAGCCCAGGCTGAACGTGAGCATGAAGTGAACGTGAATAGGTGAGTCAGTTGCAGTAGTGTAATGAAAACTTTCCTGATACAAAATTATCCATCTCTGCAAAGAAGTGTGAGTTAATATATGGAGACTACTATCTTATTCAATCAGGTCAATTTACAGTAAAGCAGTGCCCACCCAAAAAAAAAAAAAAAAATCCTGAAGAAAACATCTACATTCAGTAAGGATGCAGACAGTTCTTCCAATAACCAAGAAATCCAGTAGAGCATTTTTCAGAGATCTGTAGAGGCTGACACAGCTTTATATTATCAGGGAGCAATATGTGGCAGCTTTGAGGTTCACTGGCAGTGACCAGGTCATGATTACTGTGTAAGACTAGGAAAAGGAAGGACAAACATATGTGAAAATACATGCACACATGTGTAACACACATTTGTCCTCTCCCATTATCCCAGCCTCTTGTCAACTGCTTTGAGAATCCTAGAACAGGTTGTTGATTTTTGGCTTTTTATATTTTATTCGTGGCATAGAGGGTGGGAAAGTAGTTAGACTCTTTACAGTCAGCTCCCAAATGGGTGGCAGATGCCATTTTTTAAATCCCTAAAGTGCTTCTAGAAAGGAATTCTTTCAAAGTACAGTTCTGTAGTGGATGCATGTCTGATATGTAATGGTGACGGTAAAGATGACTTTGTTTGCTAACAGGCAAAACATCAGTTGATTGGACATCTGAGTGCTGAGCTAAGCCCCAGATTTAGGATTTAGCCTGAATTTCAAAACAAACATGCAAAATGTGGTCCTTTTACAGCTTTATTTTGGTAAGGCATCATTCTCCTAATCAGTCATATTGTTAGAGTGGCACTTAAAAGAAAATGGAGCTAGCAATCTAACAATAGCAAGATCCATATAGGTCATTGAATCACCAACTTTATGTGAGTCACCAACAGCACAGCACACATTATCGAAAGGTAATGTTTGGTAAATGATTTTATTTTGACAGGGAGACATATGCTTCATTGTTGATTCACTAGGTGGTGTTTTAATTGTGAGACATTAGTCTAGTGTTTGCACATTGCCTTCTTCCAGCTCAGGCTTTGTTGAATGAGCTAAAGAAAGCAAGCAGGACTTCCTGTGAGCAGGCTGTGAGCCAGCCACCAGCATAGGTCTCCTTGTTTTCCTGTGTACACCCAGAGCTGGGGAATAAAAACTACTAAATTTAGTTTGAATGATGGTCTTGCACAGAACCTGAAGAAAAGATGCCACAGTTTTCTAACTAAGCTTTTTGAATAGATTGGATTAAAATTTACCTTACATTTGAGCTATTTTAACTGTAAAATGGATTTTAAATTAAAATGTTAAGGACTGGACTCTGGGAGCACAGATGACAACAAAGTGACTAAATTCCACAGAAGCTGGAGGCTTCATTCCCCATATATGACATGAAACATCTCCCACTAAGCATCTCTATATTAAGCACCCAGTAAAAACTTTGATTTTCTTGAACTTCATTTTCTTATTTGAGTCTTTTCTTAAAAAAAAAATAGTTGAAAACTTTCTCCCAAGTGTTGGAGGCTTTCCTCTGTTTCATCTTGGAAATGGGGAAAGGGAAAAAATCCACACAAGAAGAATACATAGCTGGTAGTTGCCAGTCTGAGGCAAAACTCTTAAAGGGATCTGTATCATCCAGATAGAAATTAGTCCTGATATTTTGGTTACCTGATGCACAGCCTGCAAGGTAGCTGGTTTCCTTCCTTTTTCTATTTTCATGAATAAACCACGCTGAGACCTCCTTGTGAGTGGGACTTAGCACCACCCTCCCTCAAATGGTGCTGGGTGTCTAAGCTAACCTCAAAGGTAAGGGACATTCAAAGCACTTTGTATTTTACATGGTAAGCACCACAAGTGTCAGAAAACATACTTTAACCTACAGCCACCCGTGCCTTTTTTGCCATCTGTGCTAGTTCACCTGGTTAGGCTAATGTCCTGGGACACATTGTAAAGGAGACTGTTAATCTTCCTACACACAGGATACTGACAAGACCCTTGGTAGTACTGCAGTGAGACTTTCTACTGCAGTTGAGTTGTCTGGGAACAGAAATAGTTCTGCTCTGCTTTACAGGTACTTTGAGCATTTGTTCCAAATGCACTTTTTAGCCCTTGAAAATCACTCTGTTCCTCAATAAATCACTGCAGTTCTGGCTTACTTATTCATGAGGAGAGGGACAGGGGAGGGAAGCTGGCCACCTTGATTTAATTTCCTTTCTGAAGCAGAGCACATTTTGATTAAGAGGACCACAAGGAGACATTCCCTATAGGGACTCAATATTTGAAATTTAATTTCCTTCTTACTGAGCTGTATGTTGTTGTTGTTGGAACCAACAGACAGAACAGCTGACCAAGTGATGAAAAGACCTACCTGAAGGTGGTGTTGACTGCAATTTTAATTTGAAAATTCCTGCTAACGTTTCATGAATTTTGTAACAAAGAGTTGCAGAACTTAGTCTGCAGTGATTTTTAACTAAAGTGTGTGAAGCCAATTTTGAAATGCATAAGGTCAACTATCTCTACAGAGGTAATTGTACAACAGTATAATTGTACGACAGGAAAATTCCATATCTGTGTGTTTCTCTCTCATTTTTTAACTAAGTAGACTTTTGGAGCCACAGTTCACAGTGTTTATAAACTGAAGTATTTCCCCTGATCAGAGTGCAAGGGGTACATACAACCCTCTTTCCTTTTGAACCAGCTCACAAGGCTACATTTTCCTTCTTTTTCTTCCTCTACACTCCCTGAGTGTTTAGCAGTTAATTAAAAATACTTTTAAAAAGTGTATTCTAAAACCACAAGGGCTTCCTCTCACAGTGGGAGGCAGGCCTATCACCATCCAGATAATTTTGTACTCAGAGAACTATGAAACTTCCTCACAGCAAGAAAGACTCCACTGTGTGCACTACTGTAGGGGATCAGGCTGTATTTTGGAGTACAACAGCTCTCCCTCTGCTGTGAGGCTCTGTGAGGTTATGCTTGCCAATGACATATATTGGGTTTTCGAATTAACTAGGAGCAACTATAGCATTTGTTATGTTCTACACACACATGCACAGAAGACAACCAAGATGATTACCATCAACTTGAGAACATTTTGTCGTAAAGTGTGTATGATGCTCAGGCTCTAGAAGTAATAGCTAGTAAAGAGAAGTGCATTCTTTCGACCCCTAATCATGCAAAACAGAAAAGGTGTGCAAAATCTCAATTCATTTACATTGCTCTTACACTTCAGGAGAAGCACCAATTTCAGTGTCCTGCCAGACTGGAGTTGTAACACTTAGTGTTGCATTCTGTTAGGCCCAGTGGGCTCTAAAGGAAACACAGAAAATATCTTTCAGTAACTTAGCAGGAAGTTTGATACCTGTGCTATAATATAGGTTCCTCAGGTTTGCCCAAATTGACAAGACTATAGATAAAGCAGATGAAAATACAATGTAAACTGTAAAAAGTGCAGCTGCTGAAGGCAGTATATCAAGTCAAGTAATGAATACAACACTTAATTGTTTAAATAAATGAATGACTGGTTAGGCATGGGGGCTTATGTGGATAACATTTTTTCAACACCTATAAAGATTAGTTAATTTGTGTAAAGAAAGGATAACAAAGAGTTTTACCAAGATTTCTCTTCTGACAGCTGCATTTAAGAAACTCATTACTTTCTCATATGACCTTTCTTCTAACAGTGAAAGTAAGTGCAAAGGCAAGTCTTGAGCAGATTTTCCCATAAGGCTCACAAAATAAAAACAATACTCAGGGCAGATGTTGAAGTATACCCACAAATTGTATGTGTATCCTTTTCTCTTACTGATGCACATAATAGAGGCACCGATCAGACAATTTACTGTACAATATTCTCTTTCATATTGCAAGCAGGTTCAGTAAACAGATATAATACTTGCAGCAGAATATCACTAATGCACACAGATGGATTGTGAATTACCTGAATTGTCTGGCAGATGAATTGTGAATGACCATAGACTGCAAACTGATTCACAGATTGATAGAATACCAGGTTGGAAGGAATCTCAAGGATCATCTAAGTCCAACTTTTCAGGCTAAGAATATAGTTTAAGTGAGATGGCCCAGCACCCTATGAAGCTGGGCCTTGAAACTGTCTAATGTAGGGGAATCCACCACCTCCTTTGGGAGTTTATTCCAATGTCTAGTAGTTCAGACAGTGAAAAAAAAATTTCTACCATGCAGTCCGAATCTCCCCAGTAGCAACTTTTACCCATTAGCCTAGTGGATGTGGTTCATCTTGATTTCAGTAAAGCCTTTGACACCTTCTCCCACAGCATCCTTGCAGCTAAACTGAGGAAGTGTGGTCTGGATGATTAGATAGTGAGGTGGATCATGAGCTGGTTGAAGGAAAGAAGTCAGAGTTGTGGTCAATGGGACAGAGTCTAGCTGGAGGCCTGTATCTAGTGGAGCTCCTCAGGGGTCAGTACTGGGACCAGTACTATTAATATATTCATCAATGACCTGGATGAGGGAACAGAGGCAAACCAACCACCAGTTGCATCTCTACATGCAAATATTCACATAGTTATTTTGTGGATGATACAGTGTAAGTTAAACTATTTTATTAAAAGAGTTTTCTAAGTAGTTCTACAGTACCAGGGATCCATTCATCTTATTTAGGTCATTTAACTTGCAGTCCTTGTTATGGCCCTATTGCCCCTTCTCCTTAACTACTAAAAAGGGTATAACAAATGCCATCTTTTAGTGTTTGTGGGGGCTTAGAGGGCCCTTTTTGAGGTTTGTTTTTGCTTTTTATGGATTTTGGAACACCAAATTGCCTTTTTTTTTTTCATTCAGAGTCTGTCTTGCAATTCACTGAGCTACAGCTACATGCATATTTTATCTAGAAGCTCATCACTGAAACAGAAACCAAGCAAGGAGCAACTAGCTTAGATCATGTCCACCATTTTAAAAGGTTGTTTCCTGGTAAGTGACTGCTTTACAGTCTGTGTCTTAATGCATTCCAAACCCAGGCATTTTGTAGAAGGATAGGATATCCAGAGGGCATTTCTTCTCCAAAAGAAGATTCACAGAGTATCCTGTGCTTCCAGTTTTCTTACATATTGGATTAAGATACAGTAGCTGACATAATACCTAAACCTGCAGCACACTTTGGTCACCAAAACTTAGTTTGAGTGAATGTCCTTTGGTTGAAGAACTTGTCTACTGACAGCACATCTTGTCTTTGCCAGTCTTTCAATGTCAGCAAAAGGACCCATTTAATTATAAATTCAACCAAATTCTTTCCTGCCTTGATAATATTCTTACCTTCTGGGGAAAAAACAGTTGAGCTGGAAGCTTGCATTGTAAAACTGTTCTTTGAATTAGCTCTCCAAAGTTTTGAACTGAATAAATTACTGTTATCCACAGCAAACATTTAGCATATATTTCTGTTTTCTAGCCTAATTAATTTAATCCCCTTCACTCATGCTTTCTCTTCCACAAACTTAAAACCAGTAGAAACTGCTTTGAGAATACTTCTACCTGAGAGAACCGTGAAGAAATTTTCAACAATCCCTGTGTTTGAGACTACTGATTTAATGCTTTCACTAAAGAAATTACAAAAGACAATTATCAATATGCATGAGGTACTTAACAGCTTGCAGTCTACAGTGTAGGTGGGGTTTAAACAGAAACCTACCCCACAGTGTAGGTGGGGTTTAAACAGAAAACAGAAAAGGTCTAGGTCATCATTCATTTCATCCTAAGGTAGGCATTTCAATCAGATTTAAATCAGCAGAATCCATTCCAGGAAATATGCATCTGTTTTCACTGACTACAAAGAAGTCCCAGGTGAATAGTACAGATGCAGATGTCTACATTGGGTTTGTCTGAAGTTATGTAAGGAAAATCCCACCCTAAGGGCTTACATGACTTTTAGATAAAATAATTGTATGAATTCTCTAAGGAGAAATTACAAAACCAAAGAAATTATTATCACGCAGAGCTCTAAGGGCCACAGTTCTTTGGATTAGTTCCAGGATTAATTTGAATTATCATAGTCTAAACAATGCTGTAAAATCATAGCTCCTCTAACATTTACCTGTTGCTCAGAGACTGCAGGTTTCTTGTTCCCACATCCTTGCTTCACTGGTTACATTTCAAGGAGGAGCAAAATCCTCCCTGCAGACATGTCTCTGCAGCAATTTGGGTTTTTTTAACATGACATTCCTCACTGGCCTCTTTCCCTTTCCTCCTGCCCTCTGTCCCCCTTCCCCTCAACTCTTCCTCTCCAAGATGTTCCATTTTCTGTCCTCCAAGCTCTTACTGACTGAGCTTCTTAACAAATTGATTTTTTTGGTGTCATATCAGTCTCTGTGCAACCTCCTGCTTTTTCTTTTGTATTTCCAAAATCATTTGGAGTTACAGGTTAAAAGAAAAAAAAAAAAAGGTTTTGAGTGCTTTGGAGTTTTCCAGATTTTAAATTTCTCTAGTATTATATTGCAGCTCACAGCTTTTAAAAACCAAGCAAACTTATGTGCCTGGTGAGCTGATCTCTGCTCCCTCCGTTATTAAAGTCCATGGTGAGCAACTGTTGTCTAAATACAACAAAATCACAAACTCATAAGATGCAAGCCTTTAACCACCGTATGAGTGAGGCCTGAGATATTTAGATATTTAGTTCTCAACATTTTGTTCTAGTTGGTCATACTTTGGTCAGAGGGCCCACCTTTAGGAAAAAATGTGCTTTGCTTTTTTTCTCCTTCCTTTCACATGGTGCATATAATACTGCAGGGCTTTTTGTAACAGCTTCTTCTAGCAAACACCAAAATACACCTTTGCACATCTCTTGTTTTTTTGATAAATGACAATGTATACTCTTATTTAATGAGAAATGGATTCTAAAACTGATGCTATGATGAATTATTTCTCTTGCCTCAGGCCTTGGTACCTTTGAGTACCAAGGATTTAAATATCAAGTTGATGAAATCCCTGGTTGGAATCTTTTCATGTCATCTCCACTTTAAATACTAGGCTTTTGCTGATGCTGAATAGTCTAAATCCTGAGTCAGCTATCAAAACTCCACAGCTCATCATGGATCAGGCTGTGTTTAGTATCTCAACATTCACGTCTCAATTGACTTACAGCTCACATTAAGTAAATATATTCTTAGCTCTGCCCATCAAACTCTGTTAAGAGGCACGAAAGCAGTGAGGAAACCTGTGCAGCAACTTCAGCTTTGTTCATCATCTGACTGTTGCTAGGTAAAGCAGTTTTCTGAAAGACTGAATGAAAACTCACCCCTCAAAAGCTGAAGGCAAAATGCATGCATGAAAATGTAAAGGGACAAGATGACTCAGGGTACCAGCATGAAAACCTTTTGCAGCTGTGCCAGCAATGTACAACATCGTTCGCAGACGAATAAAAACTTGAAGTTAATGCTGTTTCACTGAATGATGCTGCAAAAAGAAGTTGGCAGTTTTAGTTCAGGCATCACAGACAAAGGCTTCCACATCACTGAGGTCACCACCCTGTCTGCAATTAATAGTCAGGTTACTTACAGATAGCAAGAAGGGAAAAACCTTGACACTAAAGTAATGAACAACTTACCCTTACTCCTGAAAAGACAAATGGTCCCTCCAAGTAATCAACCACTAGGGAAGCACAGAAAGACTGGATTTTTACTCTTGATGCTTTAACTGAAGGCAAAAAAGTAGCCAACCAAACAAAACCAAAACAAACACACACACAAAAAAATCAGTGGAGGGAGAGTGCTAGTTATGGGACTTTGTCATGGTAGGGCCAAACAGGCCCAGCACAAAACCCAGACAGACCTTGATGTGTCTAGACATGGTCCCACTCTCCCTCCGCCTTCCTGCAGAAAGTCAAGGTAACGTGGGAAAAGGAACAAAGAGGACAGGACCATGTGCATCTGGGAAACAAGTTTGCTTTTGAGGTAAGAGCACATGTAGTAGCCACTGCTTCCCCCAACCCAGCCTATGCTTCTGCCTTTTACGGCCACATCCTGGCAGAACTCCTTTTCGTTGGGTAACTATGTGTTGGCTTCAGTTGCCCTATTGGCCCAACTGAATCTCAGGCGAGATGCATATCCAGGCCAATTCCTAGTCACCTTGCCTTGCTTAAACCTTGCTTGAATTGCCTTCTTGGACCTGTCTTGCCTGAAGTTGCCTCGAGTTGCCCTGCCTCGCATTCCCGGTCCAGAGCCTGGGATAAAAGCCATGAGCCTACAACGCAGCAAGCTAGAGAAGCCACGAGCTTAGGAGGCAGAGCCAAGCCTGCTTCCCCTTGCAACCAGAATTTTGCCATGCCTCAGTTTGCCCAGAACAAAGCAAGTGCCCATCATGAACGCACTGAAAACTGCCCACCGTCTGCTGAAGTCAAACCAGCTTGACACTGCGTGGCACCTTTCTTGCCGGCAACCTGCTGTGCCAGCGCCGCACGAAAGTGCCTCAAAGTCTCATCAGCTAATACACAGCAGCAGTACTCCCCACTTGGGTGGAATCAGCTGTGAGCAATTAATTCATTGCCTCTTTGGCTTAGTGGTTCATGCTGAGTCTCCTCCCTTGTGGTTGAGCACCATTTCACTCCCGGGGTTCTCTCTCCCCGTGTTATTCCTACCAGTTTGCATAAAATTGTTTAAATTGTTATATTTGCCTAGATACTGTACGTTCCCAACGTAAATATATATATTCTAACCATACATCAAACCTATTTGATACAGGTTTGGCAATTTTTCGTCTTAATAAAAAGTTAATATTTTTATTAATTAATTTTAATTAATGTTTCATATTAATAAAAAGGGATTATTTTTATTAATATTTGCCATATCATTTATAAATTAAATAGTATTCCATAACAGACTTCTACACACAAGCAAGCTCCCAGTTACGACATTTCCAGCAGAAGCTGGAAAACAAACAAGAATTTCCATACCAACATTTTGTTTACACATTTGCATCAAGCTTGAGGAAAAACACTGAGAAAAAAAGTCTTCTCTGTAGCCAAGATAATGAATTCTATAATGCATCTTTCATTTACATTTGGTGATATAAGTTTTAAAAATACATCCTCTTCTATTATTCTGCAGGCAACGTGGACGCACAGAAATCATACTCCCACACAACTCATTTGTGAGGCCAGCAATATTTATGACTAAAAAACTTCAGCAGAATTTAAACAAGCATGCACTTTCCTAGGTGAAAGCTTACATCTATTTTTATTTTCTGATAATTTAACCTTAACAAGTGCACATTCAGTGAGCCGAGTCCTCAGCTCTTAAAAACTTGAAAATATGAGGCAATTTGAACTACCTAAGCACATGGCTTAGAGAGGTAATCCCTTCAAATCAAGATCAGCTTCATAATTGTGACTTATAGCCAGACCAAATGTACTCAAATGTGACATCTGTATTTTGTAAAACTACAATTTTCCTACCAGAGAAAATATTGTCCTTTCCAGGCAAACAATTCTACAGCATTAAGTCCAAGTATCTTTTCTTTTGTCACCTTAGTATCTTCTGTGAATCCATTAAAGCAGGAAAAACTACTGCTGCAGTATGAAAAGATCCTGCTTAGGCTTGTGCTCTTCTTAGGGAAGAAAAGTCCAGAGACTTCATCTCCTAGCATCCTGCCTCATAGTTATCAGCAGACCCAAAGAACATACCTCTCATTTCCCCTCCTTCCCACTGCTCCACTAACTTCCTTTATAAACAAGTGAACCTTAAGTTGATTTTAATTAATTAATTTATAAGCCACCATAGATCCCATCCCAATATACTTTCTCATTATTTAATTTTTAGCTACATCTAATGTTTTTGTTCTCAGTAGCCATCTGGAGTAAGGAAAGCAAGATTCTTTGTCACAATCTCATTCATAAGCCTCATACTTGAAAGCATAAGTTGATGTGCTCTGTTCTGTTTTGGTGAGGAAATCTGTTCCCTCACAAGTGAAATGCTGAAAATTATATTAACCATGATAAGTGAAATGCTGAAAATTATATTAGCCATGATTCATTCTACTAAATCTTCAGAGCTGTGTTATTTATCACTGCATTAAATCCATGCATGGTTGAAGTCAAGTTTATAAACCCTAACTTTTCTGGATTTCACAGTAGCCTGATAAAATAAATACACTTATGGTAAGGAATTTTTTTATACGTATATATCAGAAATACAATTTGCATTACAGGTTTGAAAATATATGAAAAATATATAAAGAGTATAAGCTTTAGGGGTGGACTCAGGTGAACCTCATGAAGTTCAACAAGAGCAAGTGCAAGGTTCTGCACCTGGACCAGAACAATCCTCACTATCAATACAGACTGGGGGAGGAGAAGACAGAAAACAGCCCTGTGGAAAAGGACTTGGGGATGCTGATAGACAAGAAACTGGACACGAGCAGGAAGTCTGCTCTTGCAGCCCAGAAGGCAAATCACATCCTGGGATGCATCAAAAGATGCATTGCCAGCAGATCCAGAGAAGTGATTCTGCCACTTTGCTCTGCTCTGGTGAGACCTCACCTGGAGTACTGCCTTCAGGTCTGGAGCCCTCAATATAGGAAGGACATGGACCTGATAGAGAGGGTTCAGGGGAGGGCCATGAAAATGATCGGTAGGTTGGAGCACCTCTGCTATGAGGACAGGATGAGGGAGCTGAGGTTATTCAGGAGCCTCCAGGGAGACCTGATAGCAGCCTTCCAGTACCAGAAAGGGGCCTACAGAAAGGATGGGGAGAGACTGTTTTCAAAGGCCTGTGGTGATAGGATGAGGGGCAATGGCTTCTAACTAGAAGATTTAGATCGGATTTCAGGAACAAGTTCTTTGCTATGAGGGTGGTGGAACACTGGAACAGGTTGCCCAGGGAAGTGGTTAGGGCCCCATCCCTGGAGATATTTAAAGTGAGGCTTGACAGGGCTCTAGGCACCCTAATCTAGTGGAGGATGTCCCTGCTGACTGCAGGGGGGTTGGACTAGATGACCTTTGGAGGTCCCTTCCAAACCAGACCATTCTACGATTCTATGATTCTATCACATTTACCTGGAGATAAGCTTGTACAATCATACTTGCATGCATGGAAAAACATGAGTAAACCCATTAATATGCTGGATGTCCAGCTTCTCTTTTATGTTTACATAGTCTTTACCCCATACACATTTCTGCTCAAATTAAAAAAATTTGTGGAAATCATAGTTGTTCCATGTTTTGGTCACTCCAATGAGCCAGTCAGTTACATTTTCTCTGCTACTAAAAAAGTTCTGCATGCTGTCAGCATGACAGGCAAAATACTTAGAATGGTTTGCATAATGACACTGGTGACGATGTACTGAGTTATAGCCATTGTGCTTTGGTTGAATTGCAGCCAGTATTTGGTGGTGATAAAGATAGGATGTATATGGCAAAAAAACTGACATATGTTTTTAAGAGTAACAACAGAACTGCACATCAGAACTGTGTTTCTGATCAGAATTTAGAAAAATAAGTGAAAATTAAGCATATAGCTATTTATAACTGGTCAATACCATTCTGTTTAAAATTATGAATAAAGAAAATCCTTTGAAAATACTGGTGTCCAGATTCCAGTCTGAGATGCCACAGGAAAATTTTGTTTACAATAACAACAGAAAAATCTCACAAGGCATGTTTTAAAGTATGAAGATCAAGACAAGTGCACCCAGCATAAATTACATAAGTATCTGTGTACATTAATTATCTGATTATTGAAGGAAATTAAGTAGAATACAGCACTGTATATTACAGCACCCAGCATAAGCCCCATGAAGCCCGAGATGTTTTGGTCAACACCTTCAAACAACTTTCATCCAATTACAAACTTCAAACTTTCGTCACTTCTGTACAAAACAATGCCATGGTTTTGCATAGTGGTATGTGTCAGGGATGATAGTAAATATATCATTAATATGAAGGGATTGAAATTAAAAATCACAAAAAGTGTATGGGGAAGCAAGGAGGGAAGTTAGGAAATTGCATTTCAGGAATGATGTTCAGAAGACTTTCTGTTTTGGTCAGTCTTTTATGGCTTCAACAAATACTGAATCACATTTCTAAGAGATGTACACGCTCTAAAATCTGTAGAAATACATTTATAGGCACACTGAAAAGTATTATTAGTTTACATTCTAATCTTTACTAAGTATTTTAGTGATGCAATCTAATGAATAACAGAAATGGCTGTGTTTTCACACCATAATTGCATTATGTGTAATTCACCCCTGTTGTCTCCTTACCAGATGGTGTACTGGTAGAATTTAGTGGGTATATAAATGATGAATTTGAACTGAAATAAAATCAACCTTCCTTGTGAAATGAATTTTGCATTCCATTGCTGAATTCAGGACAAAACTCTGAAATGTACAAGCTGGAAAATCAGTAGAGGGAAATAACAAAGGAGTGCTACAGCACCATACAAATGAATCATTGCAATTCACTCTCTTCCTCGACTATACTTTTCTGCATGCTCAGCTTTCACTGATGAAGTGGGAGTGGGAGACATAAAATTACTATTTATGAAATTTGTGGAGAGCAGAATGAATGGTAAGTAATATTGAGGACTGATCAGTTATACAAAGCAATCTGAATTGCTTGTGAAGCTGAACATATTAAAGTATTATGCAGGTAAAGAGTGGAAGAACCAAAGTTACCCAAGCAAAACTTGTAATGTTCTGCTAGTAAAACCCATGATACCTCGAGATCAAACACTAGAGTCTTGACTGGCAGAGTTTGCACAACAGTCTCAAAGTCACAGAAGTCACATAGCTCAACAAAATAAAACACATTAACATGATATGTGTGTTTCAGCAGAGACAATTAACAAGAAGATGATTTTACAATGGCAGTGGTAAGTGTGATATGGATTTGTCATGCTCTATGGCCTACATTCCAGAAACATTAGATGGAAAATGGGGGAGAGCTACAGTAAAAATAAGCAAAAAAAAAAAAAAAAAAAAAAAGAAGCCTCTGTACAGTTTAAGAGATGGGGATTTGTCCAAGTGAGACAGTTACTTAGGATAGGATAGGATAGGATAGGATAGGATAGGATAGGATAGGATAGGATAGGATAGGATAGGATAAAGTAGAATAGAACAGAGTAGAATAGAGTAGAGTAAACCAGACTAGACTAGACTAGACTAGACTAGACTAGACTAGACTAGACTAGACTAGACTAGACTAGACTAGACTAGACGAATAGAATAGAATAGAATAGAATAGAATAGAATAGAATAGAATAGAATAGAATAGAATAGAATAGAATAGAATAGAATAGAATAGAATAGAATAGAATAGAATAGAATAGACTTTATCATGTATTCCTACTGACTGGCTAATTGAGGTATAAGTAAATTAAAATATGTTATTAAGGGCATTGTCCAATCGCCTCTTAATCAGTAACAGGCTTCAGGCACCAACCACCTCTCTAGGAAGTCTGTTCCAGTGCTTGACCACCCTCTCAGTAAAGAAATGCTTCCTAGTGTCCAGTCTAGACCTCTCTTAGCACAGCTTTGAACCATTCCCATACACCTATATCACTGCATACCAGGGAGAAGAGACCAGCACCTTTCTCTCCTCTTCTCCTCTTCAGGAAGATGTAGAGAGCAAGCCTCAGCTTTCTTTTCTCTGAACTAGACACATATAGATTCCTTAGCTGCTCCTCACAGGACACATCTTGCAGCCCTTTCACCAGCTTTACTGCCTTTCTCTGGATGCATTCAAGGACCTTCACATACTTCTTAAAATGTGGGGCCCAGAATTGCACACAGCACTCAAGGTGAGCCCACACCAACACTAAATGCAAGCAGAACAATTACCTCTTTTGACCAGCTGGTTATGCTGCGTTTGGTGTATCAAGATGGCACAGTAACCCAACTCCTGTTTCTAAATATATTGAAGATGAGAATATAATGGATACCAAAGGAAACTTTAGTCTAGTGCAAATGGATCTTATGAATATTGAGTAAATAAATTCACATCAGATTTAAGACACTTATTTTTAATGGAAATGTGATTAACCACATGTGACAAATACTATGATAGCTTTCATTTGCAAGAAGATGAGAGACACCACACACTTTAGTCAAAGACTCAAAATCTGGGTAAAGTTCTCTGATAGAAGTTCAAGAGAATGTAATACTGTATTTTAGAGTGATCTTTCTAAACTTTAACAATTCAGCATAGTATCCATGGACCAAAGGTAGCTGACATAATTCTAATTTTTAAGTAAATACTTTTAAAGAGATACTACTTTTAGAACAAATAAAGTATGTCAAATTTTGCTTCCCTATAGCAGCACATACAGCAAATTTGTGGGCTTTCCATATTTTATTTTATGATCTTTAAGATCCATTTTTTTCAGTAAAAAAAAAATGTTAGGAACAATGTCTATGGCTTTTTCTCCCTTAGTTATTATTCATTGAATCACCTCCAGTGAAATCAATTTAATCTTAACTGCAAATGGTATTCACCACTGGAGCTGGGGTGTTCATGGAAATTAGGAGTTTTAGTAGGATGCAGATCCCTTAACTCCTTAAATACTACAGAGAAGTGAAGAATTTGGCAGTCAAACCCAGAAAAATGGCAGTGATAAAAAAATGTTGACTCATCTCACCAATAGATCTGTAACACCACCATTAGACTGTTATCACTAGGAACAACATTGTGTGGGTTGTGCATGTGCAAATGAGTGCAAAATCACAGCTGGTATTTCTAATTCTGTCCAACCCAAGAGATATATGATCTCAGAAGTATCTGAGATAATTACACAAACTAAATCAAACCCAAATACTGAATTCCCAAGTGGAAAAAAAAATAATTGATGTGTCATGTATGTCTATTGGACCATTTACTTTCCATCTGTGTACTCTGGTTTTTTTCTTGTCACATATTCTAATTAGGAATAATGTTCATAACCAAACATGTGTTTACACCTCTTCCATCTACCACTCCAAACCCTGCTGAGGGAGCACACAAACTTCTTACTCCAGCATCCTTTCCAGAGCAATCACATAATAACTCTGCTTGCAACTTCAGCAGGCATTAAAACAGCAAATGATTCTGCATTACAAAGAACATTGCCCAAATCAGTATTTTGTATGAGCAGAGAGTATCCTACACAAGAAACTGCTTTTTTGAATAAATGTTCTTTCTTTCACTTTTTTGCCACTATATGAGGAAAAGCTTCACTTTTGTTCAATATTGTATTTCAAGACTGACTCCATCCAGAAAGCATGTAATGGCTGTAATTACAGCTTTAAATCCAGACTGCAGCTAGTCTTGTTACAGTGAATGTAATTCACATGAATCTGGACAATAGGCATAGTGAGAAAAATTTTCTGCCATAACAATCCCTATTGCAGTTTCCACAATGCAGAATGCAGAGGCTTTTCAGAACAAGATTTCTGTAAAGCCTTATGTATGTCAGAAGGCTAGATATAGGGATGGAAAGTTGTGGTAGTGTGTACCAATTCAATTGCTAGAGCTCTGTTTATGTTAAATGCAACCCTGTGAGCAACTGACTCATGAATAGCTCATGTTGTATGCAAAAAGTAATTAACAGGAAAAGCAAATGGAACAGAAGTCTTTCCATAATTCATGTTGTGAAAATAAAAAGCTCAATGCTAAGTACAATTAATACAGTTTATTTTGCTTACATTCATCATTCAATTTCTTTAATAGTATTTTATGGAAATATTTTTTAAGTCCTATGCCCAGCAGCCTCTTCAACTTGCATATATTTATAATAGTGTGGGAATAGATTCTGAAAATACCTTTGAAATATTCATATCAGCTATGATATCTGTGATACACACATAGTTTACACTAGTGCACATTTTACACCTTTATTTACATACAGGTTTATAAAAACGAATGCATCATCTTGTCTTGTTTTCTGCAAGATGTAACCCAAAGATGCACTAACAGAGTAAACTAAAGCCCAACCTTAAAGCAACTCACTCCAGTTGTTTCTGCTTTACCAGCTGTAGTCAGAACACAGTTCTGTCCTAAGATATTCATGTGGGTCATCTTCTAAATGCATTAGGAGTCACTAAGAATGGATAACTTTATTTGTAACTGGGTGACTTTGTTCCACTAGGCAGGGAGAAGTATCTTGTTTAGCACCTTTCAGTAAAGGTGCTGAATAAGTGATCCTTTATTTATGAAATATTGTATCATCTGGTTTAACTACAGCTGGCACAAAAATCCCTTAAACATATGTGACTGTTTACAAATATGTCCAGTGAAGGTGAAAACAATAACATGCTTTTTCTTTAATGTTCTATACCTGAAATCACATTTCAGAAGTTACATTTTTGCAAGCAATCTGCTTATAATATGCAGAGAAAATATACATTGTATTATAAACACACTTATAAGCAGTTTTCACTGTATTGCTGGGTTTGTAAGTGGTATTTGCTCATGTAAGTGCTTAAGATGCACTTCCATAAAGCAGCAGGACTCCACCTCTGTGGTTATTTAAAATGTGGGGTTAGGGATAAGAGGAAAGGCACAATGGCAAATCAGAGCTGCGCCATTCGCCCTGAGTAATGTACTCAAGGACAAGTTAAGTGCAAAATAGCTAAGTAGGCTGAGAGGCAAACTCCACCTCTGCCCAGTACTGGGGCAGGGCATCTAAATGTGCTCTTGCCTGCAGAGAAGTTGAGCTCCGTTGAGCTTTGCTTAACCCAGCTATCTGCAATATATCCCATCTGCTGTCTCGACATTGTCACGTATAAGCCTGAGACTGGGCAAATAAGAAGGTTGGTGTCCCTTCCACATTACTGCTAGGATCACCTGCTGACAGAGCAGATGGGATTTGTTGACAGCTTGAAACTACATAGACTACCTGCCTGAAAAAGCTTGGTCTGAGGAGGGTCATTGGCCAACTGAGCTTAAAGCTGTGCCTTTGCCTGCAGCACTGCTCACAGAGACTTTCTTCTGACTAAGCAATTCCTTTGCAAAAGATACAATTGTCCCATGGTCAAGTATCAAATGAGTAACGCAACTGGAAACAGAATCCAGAAGTCCCAGACCAAAGTATCCTAATTTATGCCTAATAGAGAAAGAAAGGGCTGATGAGGATGCCTGGATCAGTCTTCAGGGAAAGAGTCTTGCTGACAAGAAGCGGTGTTGCACTATTCAGGGTAAGGGTTTGACTTCTAAATGAACAGACACTCTGAGAAATTATTACTCAACACTCTCTCAATATTTGCATATCTTTTGTCTCTGCATCATCAGCAGTTCAGCACATCATTAGAGTACTTCTGATTGTAATGACTGCTTGCCAGAATACAGTACAACTAGGATAAAATGGGGAGCTGGTTGAGCTGAGTCAGCTACTGCCATTTATTCATAGGGTGGACATGGAGTCACAAGCCCTGAAGGTGCACAAGTTCAGGCTGTCTTCCTCCTTCATCTTCCAAGTCAGTGCTTAGTTTTCAACATTATTCAGACATCTCAAGTCTCAACAGTAAGTCCAAAGTGGAAAAGAGTCAGCATTTCCAGGGTGCAAGAGCCAAAATCCTTGTAGGAAACAAAATGTCTTCCACTGAAATAAAAATGATGTTGTGAACCACAGCAGCAGTAAATCAGAGCTGGGACAGTTTTAAGCTGGTTTCAAACCTACAAAGTTTTATAAAGAATCAAAGATCTAGCTATTTTGTAAACAGGAGGTGTGAATTCTATATATCTATACATCAGTATGCAAGTTCCTGATGCAATCATAATTTATTCAAATTAATATTTAATGAATTTTGTTATTTAGTTTATGTAGCTAAACCATATTGTATTATAGTGCCATATTGTCATGACATCCCTATATTAAACATCACCTCCTTTCTTTACCATGGCTGTAGACAAAGTACAGATGAACTTCTGAATCTGTTTTACTGCACAGTGCATTATGACTACTAGGTTAGAGGGGGAGAAAAATGTATGGTCAAGACCCAGTGGCCTGAGAAGATTCCCTCATCAGCAAGCAACAGAGCATTTGGAAATGATAAAATGCTGCATAAATCTTCCAAGAAACAGAGAAGAAAATGAACAAGGTCATAAATCCTTAATATTTAACTCAAACCCACTGAAGAAACACTTTTTCAGAGAAAGTTAAATATAGCCAACCAGCAAAATGAATCAGTATAAGCCATAAAAGAGATGACCACATAGTGAGTGAGGAGAAATTCTGGCAATTCATGGAAAAGAGACAGAGAAAATGTGAACTGCAAAGTTCTGCCGATTATTCCAGGTAATTGAGGTATCTTGTAACAGGTGACACCATTTCTTATCCTCACATAATTGCAAGAATTAATATATTTCTATCAATAAATGTGGGTTGGAAAATAAACTCCATGAATTGACAGTCAGTCTTTTTTTCCTAGTGAGTGCAAAATTGCCTTGTGTGATACAGCTGACACCACAAAGCATGCAATGTAATTGTACCCAAACATTCTCTAATTAGTATCAGACATTAACCTCAGTCAGTGGATCACTTGAGGTCAGGAATGGGGATTTATATGCTAGCCAATTTACACCTATCTGCCCACAGAGTCAGGACTGCAATGGGGCTTCTAATCAGAAGCATTTCCTACACAACCACAGAACTTTTTACAAAGTCATTAGGTCCAATTAAAATTCAACTCAAACTGTGCAGCTGGCCTCTCCATACACCAAACGAAGTTTCCCAGCCAGCTGGAGGTAAACTTAAGTTACCTGAATATATTTCAATCCGTATAAGTTTCAAACAGGAAATTTGGGGTCTGGCAAAACAAAATTTCATTAAAATTATCTGCTGCAAACAGAAAAGAACCTGCTTTTGTCAAAAGCTGTCAACCACAGATGTTTTTTTGTTTTTCCAGTAAAGGAAAAACACTTGAAAATTTTATTATGAAAATCCAGTCCTTTTGGTATTTCTGTGCCCCTGTTCTGTACTGTAGTCTGGGCCACTGATATCTCCTAAGCCATGCCACAGCCCCAGGATGCACAACAGGCCCTCAGTGAAAAACTATGATGCACCAGAGAATGGCTGTTGGAGGCTATTAGCCCACCCACAGAATGGTGATGGCAGGAGGCATTTAAAGTGTAACATCTACTACATTACAAATACATCTCTTTTCAGTCAGAGTTTTTACACAGAACAGATACTACCTCAAAAAACTTTATGAATGAGTAAAGCAAGATGGTAAAAGACACGAGATATGCTGTTGAGGCAGAAAAGTGCAAAATTCCCTCCCAAAACCATTAGTATTCTCTAGGGACTTTATCCAAACCTATTAAGTGAATGAGACTCATTCTATTAGCACCAACTGGCTTTCTATTTGATCCCACGCAGCAAGATGGAAATTGTATTCTTTCAAAATAAACCCCCAAAAATGAAACCACCATTTAGATTAAAGAGCATTTCCAATGAAAAGGCCTTCATACTCTCACATTACAGAAGTTCAACCAGAAATTATGATAGTTTAGCTCAATGTAGTGTATTCACTCCCTGCTAAATTCTTGAAACATTCTGCTGGATAGAGGAAAGCACAGAAACCACAAACAGGGTAGTTTTTGCTTTGCTTGAAAATCAACTATTTGCTTTTCAGTACTTGAACTGCAGTAGATGGAAAAAGTAATGTAGACCCCTGCAAATCAGGAAGAATTGACCAAATTACTGGCAGCTCAACCTGCAGAGCACTAGAGAAGCCCTGCTTCAGGCCACTGCCTACCATTTGGCAGGGGCTAAATTAGGACTGCTAACTTATAGCTACCTTATTTCTTTTTTGTAAGAACATTTCATAGACTTCCCGCTGAAGAGTAAGGATGCCAGGAAGCAGAATATAGCCAGGAAGACACAAAGCTTAACATCAGAGAGAAAGAATAGCCAACAGAGGCAGAGACAGTAGTGAAGTTAGGAAGCAAAAGCAGCAAGAAGAGGACACCAAATTGACCATAACCGGCTGCTCCAGCAGCTAATGGATGCCATTCAAGAACCCTTTCCCAGAGTTTTACATGAGGAAGTGCCCAGGGAATAGGCCTGTGGATATCCAGAGGAAACGTCCTTTCTACTGTGCTTCTTCCTGGGTAGAAGAACAGCAGTTTGCACCAGAAACAGGTTGACCAAACTATGTACAACAGAAGCTTCCCCACACAGGTCATAGTATTGAAAACAGCCCACATGTGGCTTCATGAATGCAATTGGACATGGCACAGGGGAATGAGAAGATTTTTCTGTGTCTAAGTTCATTGCAGTCTTTGGCTTCTCTCCAGAGGCTACCAGCAAGGTTACCAGTGACTGCCAAGCATAGCAATGGTGTCATTACAGAAACACCTGTCCACGAGGCCACAGCCATACAGCTCACCCACAAAAGCTGCCAAACAACAGATGGTAGCAACTTTTGATTGCTACTAACATGGAATTGATTTGAATTGGTGAGTTAAAAGTAAAAATATTTCCGACTCATTTCTTATTCTTTTCAATTTTATATTTTTTCCCTAGCTAACATTGTATATTTTGTATTGCCTTATATTAAATCCTGGGAAAAACTTGATTAAAAAAAAAAAAAAAACAAAACCCAACAACCAAAACCTAAAAACACCCCACCAACAACCTTCTCCTTGCTGTGTAATACAAAATAGAACTGGCAAACTTGGATGCCTACTGTTTACATTTTACAGAAAGAGGGCAATTTCACACTGCCTACTACTGATGCTGCAATATTTCCATACTCACTTTTTGTTTTGCTTCGTTTATTTGTTTTAACTCCATTTGTGCCAGAATTAAGATGAGAAGACACATCAAAAATGTCATGTCTTCTCCATTATAAGGACTTCATGCCAGCCCCTTGCCTGCATTTTTTGTTTGTTATAACATTGATTTGTTTACAAAACCAGGTCAGTTCTGGGGCTGACCTAGATAAAGCAGCAGGGTCCCTTTGTTGGTCCCTGCTGCCTATCAGCCAGCTTTTGAGTGTGCCCATGCTCAGGTGATTACTTTCTCCACATGCAGCAGCATATCTGGCTCTGTTAACCCAGCCATTTCCACCAGAGCCACCTTGTTCCTTTCAAGGCACAGGATTTCTCTGCACCTAAAATCATCCAGCCCACCCCTGTCCAAACACTTTTCACCATTCACAGCAAGTCAATGAATCAAGGGTGAAGAAGAAAGCTGAAAGTTAAAAGCACCCAAGCGGGCTGCTGAAAGCATCCATGGTACGGCAGGCATGCTGCAGCGATGTGTGGGTGGCTGCCTGCTTGTCTGGCTGCCTGCCCGCCGCTCTTCACACGCCGGCAGTACACCTCCAGGATGCTGCTGTACCATAATCAGCCTCAACAGCACTCAGCGCTTCAGGAGACGTGCACAGACCTCTTGGGTTTGGAGAGCTTTTGGATCTGTGGTTATTTAGGCTTCCATGTATGATCCTGTTGTGTAATAAAAAAGTGTGCAAGGGGAGAGTGGCTTTTCCATATCTCAGACAATATGACTTCGACAGAAATTAAATCATAAGCCCTTATCACCACTTAGGAGTGGAAAGCGCTGGAGGATGTAAACCTCCTGGGTGAAATCTTAACCCTGTGAAAAGCAAGGGCAAAATTGCTATTGACAATTAATAAAGCCAGGATCTCACTTTATATATTTGTGTGTATGCATCTGTATGGATAGCATTTTCACAGAGAATCAGGATTACTTATTAACTGACATGCAGGGACTGTGGCAAAGACTTCCCACAGTATCATCAAAGCCCATGGAAATGTTGCTAAGATTCTCAGTTCCATTGAATCATGTATAAGCCAAATAAGACTCTTCTAAACCTAGTATGTGTTTTGGTTTGGATATGACTTATTTGTAACATAGTACTCTTGAGTGATTGCATGGTTTTTTTGTTATTTTCCAAAATTAGCATTAATTTGAGAAAATGGAAGTAGGAGTGTATTATACTGTGTTTTATTAAATCACATTGGTTGCTGAGCTATAAGTGGCCTTCTCAGTTGGAAATAAATCTCAAAACATTGGCTAGTAAGTTTCAGCTGTAGATACTCTACAAAAGCAAGCTGGCTGTAAATGCATTAATGCTAATGCAGCATTTATTATTTTGTATTTGCAATTTCTAACTTCCCCAGAAGAAAGTTTTATGTTGTTTTTTGTCACTTTTAAAGCAAAAGAAATGTAAATGTTGTGCTATAATCATGCCTAACTCATCCATTTGCTTATTCTGACATCTCCATGGAACCAGATCTGTGAATTTTATGAAATTCAGCTGTCTGAGGTTTTTTTTTTGTCTAAGCACTTTCTTGCAAAGGCAGATCCTCCAATGACGTTAATGACTACATATCCTTTGGCATACATGGAAATATATCAAGTAACTCCAGTGGAAATCTGCTCCAGGTAACCAAAATAATGTTTTCCTTAACATCTGCTAAGTTTCACATTAATTTGTATCTGGATACAAAATAATCAATGAGAAATTACAGGTTGTTCTGGGTTTGATTTGTTGGTTTTGGTTTTGTTTTTTTTAGTACAAGCTTCAAACAAGGCCTTTGTATTTCTCCTTGTCATTCATGTCTGGATACAATGTTGCTTTAGAAAAGATAATCCCTTTAATATTTTTTTCTTGTCCTGACCAGAAACATCTTACTCTTTGCCATAAGATCTGTCCTGAGTGCCATCCCTGCACTGACTTTTCTCAATTTCTTTCTCATAGCCACACTTCTGCTCCCACAGAACTCTCTGGTGACATCCTTCTGACTGAATGCAAATGGATCTCTTTTTCCAGGTTTGCTCCTCTCAGCCCTTCTGCTTCTCAAGAAGCCATGCCACTCAGTCTCTTACAGTTTTCACAGTTCATTGTATCTAGGGACAGGGTTCATTTCAACTAATTCCAGCTGTCCTGGTGCAGGTATCTAATCTACACGAGTTTTAAAATTCCCCAGAGAGCCCTTAGAAAGTGAGGTATCATCAAGGAATAATTCATCTCATCATTACTGCAACCAGACCCTGAGCTGCTCAGATTGCTGAGGTTTATATGCCTGTACTTTTTCCTCATGGCAAACTCCACAAAAAGATGAGACATTTTTAAGCTTCAAAAGACAAGGATGTAGTTCGATATGAGATAGGGTGATGGACTTTCAGATGGTGAAAGCTATTATGTGACAAGAAAACACAAAGCAGAAAGGATGCAGTCACTGCTTTTACCTTCTTCCCTTCTTGTTTCTGTGGAGGGTCTCAACCAACTCAGGGAGTGGTAGTAGATCCTACTTATTGCTCCTGCACTACTCTGCCTGCTGCTCATCCAATCCTCCCAGCAGTTTCTCCTAGAATAGTAAGCTCTGAGCACTACAATAGGAATTTTTCTCTGCTTCTTCTGTTTCCCCTACCCAATGGTTTCTGGCACCTGATGCCCTGAGAAGGCTGTGTAGCTTCCCTTAAGAAGGGGTGATCCCTCCTCCCTTAAAGGGTGCCTCCTCACCCACTCTTCTTTGCTGACCTTAGAACACTCTGCTGGGAACAATCAAAAAAAAAAAAAAAGAAAGAAAGAAAAACTAAAAATCCAGGTATCTTGCATCACAGCAGGATATGTCTAAGACGTGAAGAACAGAATGGGTCTCCTTCTCCACTGTTCACATTTCATTGTGCACCTAAATTTTAGATTAACATTAAACCAAATGGCCAAAGGTACCAATGCAAAGCAAGTATGTAAAATATCTTACTCTTAAGTTGAGAAGAGGGATAGATATTTGTAGATACAAGCACTCAGAGCTCTGGGACAAACAAGGTTTCTGGTTTGTAGGAGAGTTAAGAACAAAACTGTTCTACAGTACCTGGGCCTGGGTTCTTTTTAAAACTATTTGAAAGCACAGATGATTTAGGAACACATTTAATTTGTCACCATTATTGTCATTTTCCATTCACTAACCATGAAAACCATCAACTATATAACAGCAACACTAGACAAGCAAGAAGAAAAAATGGATATTGTGCTTTGTCTTTGGTTTATAGTATGGTCTGCCACTGTGCATTTTTGGGTTTGGTTTCTTTTGATGTTGTTTTTTGTTGGTTGATTGGTTTGTTTGTTTGTTGGGGGGGTGGAGTTTTGGTTTGGTTTGGTTTTTGGGGTTTGGGGTTTTGTTTTGTTTGTTTGGGGTTTTAAGCCTTTGATGCACTGTAGCTCATTGTTGGAAGCCCAGTGATCTAGAGAGCAGTGATCTAACATCTTTGCAACAACCCAGTCCTGTGCTCTCTCAGGATTTTTAAAGGCCTCTTTAACATGAACACTGTTTTGTGGATTTGTCAGTTTCTGATGGTCACAGCACTGAACTTGATAAGCTTCAGCACTGACCTTGCCTAGAAATTACATCAGGCCTTCCCCTACATGGCCTCCCTATCCCAGACCATGAGGGGATGGGCATAATAATGTGTGTCCTTATGGAATGAACCCTTTAGGACACATACCAGGAAAGGAATCTCAGGAGCTCATCCAAAACTTTCAATACTCCTTTGCACCTTATGAAAGAACTGTAAGAGGGCAGGATCTCACAATATGGTCTGTTGCTATGAATAACCAGCTCACCTCCAGTTTTTCAGCAGCATATAATTTAGACCAGTTCATTTAGCTGACATTCAGAAGGGACAATCACCTAATTGCTTGTTCCTGTTTTAATGCATTACCCAAGAGATTCAAACTGCCTCATGAAACAAGGGGCAGTAGCACTGTCTGTGTTTTCACTACATTTAATTTCTTGTGAGGCAAGAGAAAAGAGAGACAGCAACACCACAGCTGGTGTGTGAACTCAAGGGCTTGGACAAAAAGAAGTTGAGATGTTAATTCAATTCCTTTCTGTGCAAAGTCATAGAATCACAGAACAGTAAGGTTTGGAAGAGACCTCTGGTGATCATCTAGTTCAACCCACTTGCTAACACAGGTATGCTTACATCAAGTTGCACAGAAATATGTTCAGGTGGGTTTTGAAAGTCTTCAGAGGGCACTCCACAACCTCTCTGGACAGCCTGTTTCTGTCCTCTATCTCATTTTAAAGTCTATTTTGTTTAGTTCAGAATTTACAAATAAAAAAATCACAATTTAGTTATAATTGTAGGAACAATGATATCGACTTGTTATTAAATTGTCAGCGTTTACAATTGCTAACACTAAGATGTGGTTCATGATTTGCCAGCAATGGTTTATGAGTGGCATTAGTCAATTTCTTAAACAGAAATCCATCCTTGTTTTAAGGAGCCCATGTATTTTGAATATCACTCCTTTCAGAAAGTTTCTGTAGGCAGACGTAGCACTTCTGTCCATTTCACCAGGCTCAATATCTGTGCTTATTTAGGGACATCCTCTAAAGAGAGATGTGCACACTTTGATTACAGAGTTCAGCCTCCTAGGAAATTGTCTGTAAATGATGTCTGGATGGAATCTGTTTTCCTCACAAGTCCTCTCAGTAGAATTGTCCTTTGTGGATGTCATTCATTTTCAGGGTATCTATGATTGACATGATCAGTCTGTGGTAGTTTAACTCACCACCTTGAAATTAAGGCAGGACTCAAAAAATTAGGGTAGCTGTTTCTGATATGCCTAAATTCAAAGAAATAAGATTTGTTGGGTTTGATTTTAAAAATATTTTAATTATTTTCCTCTTTTTTGCTTTTGTTTGGTTGGTTGGGGTTTTGTTTGTTGGTTTGTTTGTTTGTTTTCTTTTTACCTGAAATGATGACAATATATCCCTTTCAACTTATGGAAGCTTTTTTTTAAAAAACTACCACCAACTTGTAGTTTGTTTCCTATACCCTGATTTGCTTTTATTGATGCAGATCTTTTACAGCCTTAAATTCAATATAGGTTTACCTGTGATCTTTGGAGAAGATACCTGCAATGACACAAATGACATTGTCTGGCCAAGAATTAACATATCAGTAACACCCCAAGAGGTACAGAACAAATAGAGGCAATATCAGCTTTCAAATCTCTCCAGTTAGGGCAAGGGACTCCTTGCATACCATGCTGAGCCAGCCTGAAATATGCCATGTTTCAAACTATTGTTATTTTGTAGGAGCACAAAGCTTTTAAACTAGTTATTACAGGCTTTGGAGCCTCACCAAAGACACCCCCAGATAACATTGTAATAAATAGTGGTAGGGAGAAAAGTAGGTACTGCAAAGCCTAATTAAGTATTTTGATTAGTTTGTACTTGCTGCACTTTGGCTGCTGTTTATAATTAATTTTATTATCTGATGTCTGTCAGTGCTGGTGTTTCAGCTACTTTGTTTTCTTAATTGGGGAGTTTATAATCATCACTTTGGAAAAATTAGTTTTCCTCTTTGCTTTTATAACTGATCACATTCACTAAGCCTTTTTGCCCTTTCAGTTTCTATACCCTTCATAACACTGGCAGAATTAGCCCTGAGCAGTCAACCAACTTTCCAGTCACAATGGCAGGCTGCTGACCAGCATTTCTTACCCACAGTCAAATGCATATCTTCCTTTACTGTCAACCACCTTTTCCTGCAATATGGCAACCTGTTCCTTACTAACATCAATTTGCTATTTGAGTTTCTAGTTGTGAGTACTTGTACCAGTGAAGAGGCCCATGGCAGAGGAGAGTTTTGTGGACACAACCAGTCAGCCTTGCCATGGAATGACTGCAGAATCAGAGCCAGGACCACAGAATCACAGTGATTTATGCAGGAAGGAGCCATCATAATTTTAATACCTCACTTTGAACAATGAGACTTAACCATTTTAGCTTTTGTGTTTTGAAGTCTGTTATTTTCTGTGTCCTACGTGGGTAAGGCAGTAATTCGATAAGAAGAGGGGACATATGGCTGAAATGTTTTTATAGTGCAAAGCAGGAAAGTACCATTGAAATGTGAAATCGAAGCACTACTGTCTATAAACAAGAAGACTGGGAATATCACAGTGACTTGTATGACCTTGAAAACTGGAGTAAAGTAATAGGTATGGGATAAGATTTAATAGCACAAAGTGCAAAGTCATGAATTACAGAGAAATTCTTGTCCTTGGTTATGAACTTGATTGGACTGACAGGAAAAGAGAAAGAATTGACTTTGTCCTCCTCATTCAGAGGATAACCATAAGTGCAGTATAACCATAAAGAAATAATGTGATCCTACATACCATCAGCTAGGACATTTGCTGTAAGAAGGGGTTATTGTTTCTATTGTACATGACACTGATAAGGCCTTTGCAGCAATACTGTCACAGTTCTGGCTCCTGCAGCACCAGTAAAATGAATTTTTTACTGATATTATACAGAGGAGGACCAGAACGGTGATTAGGAGAATGGGGAACTCATGGTACAAGGGAAAAATAGCCATAATTGGTGTAGTTCAACCAAGGAAAATAAAGACTAAGAGGTGATTAAGTTATTAGCTATAAATGTATTAGATCAGATGAAGGGAAGGAAGGAAATGACATAAGCATGGTTTTAATTCATGGAAAATTCACTACCTGAACACAAATACTTTAACTAGATAAGCAGTGTTTTAAAGTACAATGTCAGAGTGAATGTCTATCCATCAGAAGAGTGAGTAACACTTCAGGAATTGTAACAGGTATTAAAAAAAGAAGCAAAACAAAGCAAAAACAAGGAAACAAAAAAAAAAAACCCAAGCAACAGATTGGTTTTACAGTAAACAGCAATCACCGGAGGGGAGGAACTGTATGACACAGGACAGACAGGATTCAATGACCCTGTACACTGTTTCTAGGCATCCAGTTTTAAAACAGAACAGCATAAGAGTATTGAGAAGTTTTGATGAACCAAATTGCAGGAAATGGGAGGCTGAAGTAGAATTGGGAGGCAGAGGAAAGGGAAAGACTAGATACGGTGGCAGAGAGAAGTGATGAACTGCTCTACAGCATATAAAAGAAAGTCCTCAAATGCAGTGTTTATCCTCACACACACAAATTTGCATGTGGAAAAATCAAAATTCATAATTTCTTAGAAAATCTCAGCTAAACGAGAGATGGATGGAGTCTCTTGAGATTTTTAAAGTTCAAATAATTACTTGTAAAAGGAGTAGAAGGGGATTAAAGTTAAGCAAGCCTTGATTAAACTTGCTTGTGGGGGGAAAAAAGCAAGGAAAAAAAAGTTTCATGTGATTAGTAGGTGACCTGTAATTTACAAAGAAAAAAAAAATCCTAAAAAAAAAAGATATCTGTAGTCCAAGCATGAAGCTACATAACAGGGAAGACATTTTGCACATTGAGTGGGATACTGTGGGAAAGATGGGGAGATTTTGCTTCTGTGTGCAGCAAAATTTCAAGCTTGCCATTGTATCTCTGCAATCATTGCAAAACAGCTTTACATAAGAAGCTTTTATAATGTTCCATGAAGATCAATAGCTTTAAATTGGCTTCTTTGTTTTGGTTGGTTCCCTCATTACAAAAATACTTGATTGCAGACAGGAAAGTTGCTTTGTTTTGTCAGGTACAATCCAAAAACATCAGGAAAGATAGACTTTACCCTGCAGAATATAGAAAATAGATAAAGGGCAAAGGGGAGAAGGTCATTGTAAACCTCTCCATAATAAATCTTGGCAACTGTGACACCTAATTCCATATTTATAGCCATTCCCTATCTTGACATCCAGAAATGGGAAAGCTAGAAAGTGAAATAGGAGCTTTTGCACAGTAAAGCAATCTTAAATATCAGGCAGGTTTTCAAAACAGCAGTGTCAGGTTTACCAGATTGCATTATGGAGATGTTAGGCACCAAAAAAAATTATGCATTAATGTGTAAATAAGGGAAAAAAGGGGGTGGCAGGCTGGGAAAGAGAATTCCCTCTGGTATTCTTCCTGCCAGAAAACAAAATCAGACAGCTTCCACCCACTAGTCTCTCCTTATCTCCTCTTCAGTTTCCAATGGCTTGCTCTGCAAAATTTGCCCAAGTCCAGCAAACTGACCAAGGATTTAAAATTACTGTTAGATTAGTAAATTTTGAGCTTTTGTCAACATTACCAGATTGTGTGAACCAAAACTGATTTAGCTGATCTTTAAGCGGACATTTCCAACCATCAATTTTCTTATTGTTGTGCAAAAAGGCTCTCAGTGTCACCATGTGGTCTGAAGCAATATCTAGACTTACAGTTTCTAGGCCAATGAGAAGAAGTCTAACAATGAAAGGAGGAGCAAAGGAGGCTCTAAGAAAGGTGACTTCTCCAAAGCTGCCAGATTTATTCCCTTTGTACATTGAAACACACCCCAGGCCTCATATTAACATGATTTTGGTTTGTGATGGTGTCTAACAGCCACAGGGTCAGGAACAGCTAGCCATACAACTGCTGAAGGGTACATCTTAGTCATAAAAACAGAGGCTTTTGATTGCATTCAGAAATGTTATTGATTTCTCCAAGTAAGTGCCATAGTTTTCAGAAGAACATTTGACAAACTATGTCATATAGCTAAACAACAGTCTTTTGATGACAGATCAAAACCCACTAACTCTTAAAAATTGTTACATCTCAGAGTTTACATGTGAAACACCATTCTGTGGCCAAAATTCTTTGAATTATCTGCTCACCCTTTTCAGGAGAAAGAAGGGATGTATATAAAGAAAAGTAAACATTTCAGAACCTAGAGGGAAGAACTGATAGCTCTGGTTCACACATGCAGTGATGTTTGTCATTTGCAGAGTGCACACAGTAAGAAAAACTCATACATGTAAGACTGGCATAGATGTGTACCCAAAACTACAGTACCCATTAGCAAGCTGATGGCATTTCATATGCTTGCAGATGTTAATTAAATAGTGCTAATGTGAAGCTATTGTCATGATTTCACAGGATAAAATCATGGGAATAACACTTGCCTCCATATTTTATGCTGGGAGCTGTAGCTTTGCTGAAATGAAAGTATCTCCGATTGGCAAGCATACATCAAAATTAATCCTAGAGAGGTGATGGCAAGTGATTTCTCCATGTATAAATGCCTTATTACATTGACAAAGTGAAAACTGAAGAGTAATCACACATCAGACTCCAGATTAGGCACTTAGTCTCCATATAATCTCTCCACAACCTTTATACAATCCCTATACAATTAACAGAAGGTGAGGGAGAAAAAAAGCCTCCAGAGGGCAACTCAAAACTGATGTTTATTTTAGGTGCACTGCATAGCAATCCACAGGCTCCTCTCCCTCTTCAATGGCCTAAGTAGAGCAGACTCCTAATGTTAATCCCTCAGGTTAAACATCTAAAGTAGGATGTCTTTTCTACATCTGCCCTTATCAACCCATGCCTCTACTTTCTCTGCTGTTTAAAAAATGTACTTTCCAAAAACCTCAAGCTGATGTAAACTTCAGTTCCTGACATAAACTGTTCCCTCAGGCAATGCACAAATCTGGTGAAGTCAATTTGTTTCTGAGTCTACCAGTCCAAAGGGTGGTGAGAGGGATCTCTGAGTCAAAGTTCATTAAGTGAAATCACCCCAAACAAGCAATACAGATTCAGAGACTGCCAGTTCAAGTACTGCTTTAGTCTTCAACTGAAATAAAATGAGAAAATAAATCTCAGCAACATGCTAGTCAAGCATTTGCCTGGGACCTTAAGAAAGTAGCAGGCATCTTTTGTGTGTGCGCTAGCTTAAGTAATTAATAGACTCTGAGAGGTACTGCAATGAAATTCATGGAGCTAGCTTACAGAGAACTGCAACTGAGACAAATAGTTTGAATGGAGACAGCAGGCTAAGTATAAAATAATTATTTGTGTACCTGTTCAAGAGCCATTTTAGTTTGAGTGCCCCAAGAGAAAAAGTGCCATTTGGAAAGTACAAGGGTTTGTGCAAATTAATGATGCTGTTATTGTTTCAAGATCAATGTAACCATCCACATGCTGCTCCTCCTGAAATATTTAGCAACTAACAGAGATAAAGGGCCCTATCACACATCATGTTGTGTCAGGATTGTGAAGTCAGGAAGGATAAGCCAGGAAGGATAAGCTCATACACATCTTTGTTCCACAGAAACCCTTTCTCTGTTTAGAACATGCCCACTTTTCCTGCTGTGTCGGCAAACGAAAGTATGAAGAATGAGAAACAAGTGGAGCAAGGTCTAGAAAAGCAGTTTCTCTGAGATTAGACAGAGAAAAAAGAAAAAAAGGAAAAAAAAGAGATTCCCAGAAAGTACATTAGAAAACGTAGGAAGGTGTGAAGAGGAAAGACAAGGTGAGAAAGGAAATGCAAATAAGTAGATTTTACAAGCTAAAGTAATGGTTTAAAAGACTCAGAAGGAGTCTCAGAAGGAGAAAAAAAAAGTAAGATCACAGGTGAGCCATGATCACAGATAAACTGTGGAGCTGGGCTTACAGTTAACCCTAGAAGAAAAAAAAAAAATACAGAGAAACTGATGTGACTTGCGAAAGCACAGATTGTTATTACTTATGTCACCCAAAACACCACAATCCCATTCTGCTTCCCACTGAACAGGTGCATTAGTTTGCAATATGGGTAATTTAACACAATGTCAACAGAAAAGGTGAGGTGTGAGGTGAAGTAGTCTGGAAAGGACTCATCCTATAAGGAAAATGACTGGGATGATGTCTGGTAAATGCCTTCTTAGTTCTAACTTTTAAAGCTATTATTCTTTTAAAGCAAAGAAGGCTTAAATGTCTGTTAGTATCTGACTGTGTGAACCTGCCTGCTCATCTGGTGGCTGCCCTTACTTCCTGGGAACGTGGCAACTGTTAGTCAATCTCAACCAAATCCAAGAGTGGGAAAGTAGCATCAAGGATACTGCCTTCCCCAAGGATACTGCCTTCCCACCGACTAAATCAACCAGGAGGGTTTATGAATATGCACCCTAAAGGAGGCAGAGGCTTGTTTGCAGTGCAAGATCAGTCCATAATAAGCACCAGAGAAGTCCTGCGGGACGCAAACCCGGGCCTACATCGGTCACCTGGATCTACCTGCGGTTCGTTTAGACAACGCCCTGCCGCGAAGGGTGCACCTGGGGAAAGCGGCGCAGTCCCGAGGCTGACGGCGGGGCAACAGTTTGCCGGAGCTGGTACCGGCGTGGCCGGGGTCAGAGAGACGAGATATCGCCCTCTCCCAATCCCGCCGTGTTACTCACCCTAACGCGAGGAGGCGCAGCTCTGCGGTGGGAGTAGCTTCCTTCCCCCCCGCCATCGCACCTCCGCTGCCCACCGCTCCCCGCCTCGGCCTCCCCCGCGGCAGCAGGCAGGGCAAAGCAGCGGGCAGAGCCGCCGCCGCGGAAGCAGCGCGCCGCCCCCGCCACCCCGCGCTGCCCGCAGGTGGCGCTGCCGGCAGCCGCGCTCCCAGCCGCCGCCGCCGCGCCGGCCGGGCTAGCGCAGCCCCTCGGCGCCGGCCGCAACCCCTGGGCCCGCCCGCGGCTGCCTGCGCGGGGCCGCGCCTCCCCCGGCTGCCCGCCCGCCGCACTCCGCGCCGCGCCGCCTCCCTCGTACCCACACATACGCAGGCACGCGCGGCGCTGCCGCGGCCGTCCGGTCGCCCCCGGCTCTTGCTGCGAGCAGCGCGAAGCGGCCCAGAGTGGAACCCCCGCAGCCGGCGGGTGCCGCTGTCCCGGCGTTGCCCGTCTGCGCGGCGGCGGAGAGGAGCGGGAAGTGGGCGAGCGGCGTGGGGAATGGAGATGCCCGACAGCATCCTCGGGGCCGTGTGACAGCGACGCTAAAACAAGCGAGTGTACCCACCGACTTGGAGCTGGAGCCGGTGCAAAACCGGCCAGCGCCGCCCTGCCCCGTCCCGCGGGGAGCCGGCATGGAGTGAGAGCAGCGTGCCGCCGCCAGGTAAGTCGGGGAGGGTTACCCGAAGAGAGGCGGGTGGGATGGTGGCTCGGAGCTCGCCTTTTGGTGCCTGTGCCCTTACGACGCGTTTCTCCAGACACCCTTTCCCCCGAGAAACGCCCTTCCTCAAGCCCCCCGGCAGCCACAGCGGCGGTGCGGGGGGATTCGGGGTGCGTTACTTATGTAACCAGGGGACGAGCAGCCTCGGCCGCTTTCCACTGGGCAAGCGGCAAGGCAGCGGGAGGGGTAGCAGCGGCTGAGGAGAGCACGGCGAGGGGTCGTTTCCAGCTGCCGTCGCGGGAGTCTCCCGCGTGGGAGCTCCGGCCTGACGCCCTCGGGCAAAACGCTGTCGACGCGGCGGGGCCGAGGCCGGGGCCGCGCCAGCTCCTGGGGGCTCGACAACATGCACTCGCGGACGGGAGCGACCAGATGCGACGTCCCACCCCGCCGCCCCCTCCCCAGCGGCGCTCCAGCGGCAGCACCGATGCCGGGAAGAACTTCAAAGCGGGGGTGGGGGCATGCTCTTTTGGCTGCGCTCGTCTCATTCCTCATCTGGGAGGGCAGCGGGGAGCGGCTCCGCTGCGGGGACCTGGGGTCGCGATCGCCTGAGGCGGGCAGCGCTGAGGGTAGCTGGAGAGAGACTGAGGAGAGCCAGCGTACCGCTGAGGGCAGCCCAAACCAGGTTGAGAGGAACTGAAGACAGGTTAAAGGGGCAGCGCGGCCCCAGCTCCGCCAGGCGGACAGAGAGAGGGAAAAGCCTCCGACGGAGGAGAGGGGCAGCAGGAACGGAGGGAAGGAGGTATGCTCATGAAGGGGTGCCCGTCTCCTCTTGATCGGAGGGAGAGCGAGCTCAGTATCACCATGGCGACCTGAGGGAGGAAAGAGCTAAATAAATAAATAAGTAGGAGCTAACTCCCCCTTCCCCTCCCCCGGCCCCCACGGCGCCACTTCCCGGCCAGGTCCGGTCCCAAAGGCGGGGAGAAAGATACACAGAGCAAACTTTTTTCTCGTCTTTATAGGGGGGGGAGGCGAACGGCCGGGAGACCGTGGTGGCGAAGGGGTTGCCCCATGGGGCTCAGCAAGCTGCGGTTGTGGGGAGTCAGGTTCCCCCGAGTCGCTGTACATGGTGACTGTTCTCCGGCCGCAGAGGGAGGAGGAAACTACTTCGAGGAGAGCTCCTCATGACTGCTTATCGCTGTACCAACCATAACCCCCCATCCGCCCTCTCCCCCATCTACCCAGTCGCTCCGAACATGGCCAGGTCTCGGGCGCTGTACCGCCGTCTGCGGGACCTGCCCGGCCTTTTTTCAGTACCGCGGAGAGCGGTAGGAGCGGCGGCAGCACCCGGGTCAGTGCCGGAGAAGCGGCAGCGCGGCGGCAGCGCAGCGGCCAGGGAGGTGGCCGGGGGCTCTGAGTCTTGGCCCTGCTCTGGGAGGACTGGGGGAACCCCCGTCGGTGTCCTCCCGCCAGAAACGTCTGTCTTTCTCTGACAGAATCAGTCCCGAGGACACTGCTGCTCCCCGCTGCGTGTCGGGAGCCAAAGAAGCCTCACTTAGGGCCGGTAAACTTTCCTGAGCCAAGTGTATGCAGAAGCTGAGCGCACACACAGTTAGCAAACGACATCTTCCACACGGACTTGCTCGAAGTTGTTTCTTACGACGCTTCTGCAGTGTTTTTCTGCAATTTGTTATAGCTAAGTGGTTCCCCAAGGCAAGATTGTGCACATGCACAACATCCATAAACTGAGTCCTGCCGAAATTGTGAAATATATGTGTTCTCAGCTTGTTTCCCTTAAGAAAATGTGTTAAGAAGTTGTACTTCAAGAAACTGCACTCTTAGCTTAGGGAGCTGTCACACTGCTGAGGTGTGCCATTACACAGGTGAAGTTTGTGCTGGGTAGGTAGACATAAGTCATGATCAGCTAATCAGAAAACCACTGCCTGATTAAGAACAGTTCGCCTCAGACATTTGGTGACCACTTTAAATACATAAAGCTGGGGGGAAAGTATGCAGATTAGTTTAAATTCATAAAAAGCAAAGATTTATTTATTGTACTGATAGACTTGAAATTATTTGCTCCATTTTCCTATACATTTATCATGCTAGTAGTTACATATGCAATTATTGCTTCAGCCTATGAAAAAAATATTTTAGAAAAGCAAACAACATAATGAATAATATTCACTGGGGAAAATAGAGATGGGTTATCCACTTTTGTGCTGTTCACTGTGTCAGGATGTTCTCTTTTTTTCCATTCAGCAAACAAGATTTATTTAATCTTGCTTTGCTCTGGGTGCACAGTAAAGTATAGATACATGTAAAATTACTGGTTTTGAATCCAGATCCCCAGCCTCTTGACAATATGCTTTAACTATAAGCCAGCTGTCAAATTACACCAGCTACGGGGTTCCTTCTTTGTTATAAACTGTCTGTTTCAAATAAGCCCTAACCAAGCAGAAATAACCACACAGGCAAGTCCTATTCAAGCATGGGGGTTTAGCTGAGCTTTGTACTTAAACAAGGCCTCCAAGAAAATTCATCTCTAAGAATAACAAGTTGAAGTCTTTTTAAACTGTAGATCCACATTTGCCCTAACTACACTTTTTGACAAGCCAAGTGAAGTAGTGAGTTAAGCCTCTGTAGATATGGAGACCTGAATTTCTTAATGATGGTCCCATATTTTCAGACTTGTCTCATAGGAAATACAGAAATAAAGGACTGAACTGTGAGTATGGGCTTGGGAACTCATTACTTTCCTGTGGGAAAAGGAGAAGTGATAGAATACAACTCTTCAGGGCAGTATACCAGATCATTTTTAATAGTTCAAGTTATTGATTTTGTTATGTAAGCATCAGTCCTGCAGTGTCAGAGTAATTTTATCAGATAATTACAGAATGATTTTACCTTATAAGCAATTAAAAAAAAATTAATTATAACAACATCAACAGAAAATCCCATAACCACAACCTTAATCTGTTTAGTAAAGGACAGAATTCCTTGTGAAATTTCTGCTACTGCATTTACACCAAATTCAATATGAGCTCACTGCAGGAAATATTTGTTTTTCATAAGCATGCATTTGTAGCCTTGTTTTGTATTCATTTTATTGAAATGTGTTTTGGAAAGAAGACAAGATGTCTCCTTTAAATCGTGCAAGAGAAATAGAATTTCATTTATATTTTCATAAAATATCCATCACAAGAGATATATTCAGATATTTTGCAAGTTTAAACTCTATGTTGTTCATTCTTTCTTTCACCTATAAAATATCAGGAACTGTGAACACCATTGGTGTGAGGTAATTGGGATTGTCATGATCTTTTTATGGTATTTTCACATATAAAAGCAGATTTTTTTTTTATTCAGTAGTTTTTTATATGCTTCCATAAAAGTAAGTAGTAAAAGCATTTACATTAACATTCTTCCAAATAAATTAAACCAGTGGTTGAAGTGTTGTAGAGAACATGTTTCCTTTTTTTTTTTTTTAATTTCTTTAATTTTCATTGTTGTTAAAAGCTTAGGGGCTTTGTTCACTGTTTTCATCATCTGCTTGCTACAAAATGTTGCTTTTTAATTTGGCCAGTTAAACACTGGTGGCTTTTCAAAAGAGAAATTGTTTAAGTTAATGTGTTTGTTACACATGTGCGATTTTTACCGATGGAGACCGTTTCGTACTACAAAACAATACTCCTAGTATATTAAATACCAGTTTTAAAACAGTGATCCTTCAGAAAGAGACTGATGCTTCTTCATGATGAATGCTAAATTTACCAAACAATAAGCACAAGGGAAAAGGTTTTAATCTCATTCTCTCTTGACAGTGATTTCCTGGAATGTTTTTTGATTCTTTCCCCCCAAAGTGTGTATCATGCTTTACTAGAATGCATCCAGCCTTCCCCAGGCCACCCCCACCTAGCATAACACAGCAGATGAATGGGAGCAGTCCTGCCCAAGCAGGGACTAGAGGAGGAAAACTTCCGTGGTCAAAAGTCATGCAGAGATTTTTGGTCATGTACATTAGTGTGGCGGCTGCAAAGGCGCGGTGCTGCAAGTATGAATCAAGTCCATAAGGAGGCTCAGAGCACCATCCCCATTTCATTCATCACTTGTTGTCTGCCCAGGAGAGTAGCAGACAGGGAAAGCAAACTTGCAAACAACTAAGGAAACACATCTACTTTATATTTTAAAGTCTCTAGCTATTGACACTAACATATGGCCATCAGATCATCCTGTCTTCAGATAACAGGACAAATAGAAGTACATTTTAAAGTTCTTCAAAGACAGGCAATTTCTACCAGTAATTCATGGAAATGGAGCCTCAGAATTACACAATGCCCAGTAAAATCAGTGAAAATCTGTGTGAGTGCAAATACTGTACACAGTCCTGACTGCAGAAGCACCAGTTCCTGCCAGAGGCTGCAGAAGAAACTCTAACAGAAATGAGAAGAGCCACTAACTAAACTTTGCTCTGGAGTATTAGTCAGTAGAGATTTGAATTTAAAAAGCCATCTAAAAGGTGAAAGCTCACTGATTCCCTCTATCTATTTGCAGTTATACTGCAGGTCAGACATTAAAACACATCTGGGATTGAGATAAGATTCCTGGTGTAATCATCCACAGGCATAGCAGTCATAATATTACTGTACGTCCAACTGACAATAAGATCAGAAACATCCTCAGCACCCACATTGTCCTATTATAATAGTAAATACCACTCTACTATTTGAAAATAGAAGACTAATTCTCTCAGGTTTGCCTTACCTCAAAATTAGTGCAGTCATGTGGCTGGAAGTGTGTATTTACAATATTCACCATTCGTCTGCTTGGTATTATTTACTTGCAAGAAACATTTATGGTTTTGTCTCGCTTATGTAGGAAAATAATGTAGTATATCCAAGGACAGAACTAGTCTGGCGGTCAGAAAACAGCAACATTTTCAAGCATAGCTTGCAAGTCACAGTAGTCAATTATGATTCCACAGAGATTATGTTTTTTAAAGCATTTGCTGCATTAGAACAGACAGTGAAGGCTCATTCAGATATTTAAGCCAGAGAGCCTGCTGTTAATCCTTACTGCTAATGACCCATCTACCATTTCTGTCGTGTGAGTGGTTCATACTGAGACTGTTCAGCTTCAGACTTCTGCATGTATGGGAACATCTGAGCCTTCCGAAAAGAATAACAAATAGAGGAACTACCTGACTCATTCTAAGATTCAGGATGCTGGCACAAATGTAAACATGATCTTTGCTGTTTGGCACCTGATCCTCATGCAGCCCATGGCTGAAGGCAGTGGTTGGAGACAGTATCAGTGGGGAAAGGTGCTTTAACACAAGCTTGGATATGGTTCTGTATTCCATTATAAGCCTATAGAAACAGCCTTAATCTTGACTTCAATGTTACTTCATACCTTTGACCTGACTGTGTTGGGTCTTTAAGTTCAACTACACCTTTAGAAAGAGAAGTCCTAGTAAACACTAAAGATCATAGGTTTATATATATATATATATATATATATATATATGTTCTGTATTATTCCACATTCATTTAATCTACATAGACTGTTGTGAGCCTAACCTAAAGAAGCCACTGTGAGCAGGATTTGTTGGGACTCCCCAGCTCAGAACACTGAGGTTTTTTTCTGATGAAAGCCAAGTGCTGGCATTTGTGTTGAATTCTCAAAAAAACCTATGGACGAGAAAACAATAATGTGGAGATTGAAAGGGTGAAATAGGAGGCTGAAACAATGACCAAGATGACAAGAGAAAGAATGCATGAGAACATTGTTAATAGATGCTCTAATCAACTATGTTCTGCAGTGTTTCATCACAAGCATCCCTGCATTAGGCTCATCAGCTCAGAGCACTTTGCAGCATTGCAGGAAATCCTTTGCTTTTTGCTTCCCATTAAAAAAAAAAAAAAAACCCAAACAAAAAAACCAAACAAACAACAACAACAAAAAACCCCAAAACCAAAACAGGTAATCTCATTATGTCTCATCTATACAGACAACTTTGTCAGTGAAAGCAAAGGAGAAATTACCATATAATTTAGTATTTATCATAATCAAGAGCAGGGGTTCATTAGAATAATGAGCAATTGCCAAATTATTCCTCGAAGCTTTAATTTGAAGAATGAGAAAATAATGATATTTCCTACCTTCCTGCTTTTTCTCCTCCCCTCTCCTTTTGACACACAGAGTCTGCAGTTTCTATCAGCTTGTCAGATCAATTTTCCATTCCTGAAAAAAGCATTTATGCTAAATGACTGTAATGAAGAATCTTCTTCCAGTTCAGTAGCTGTCTGGACATGGAAAGTTAATTTCCCATTGATTTCCATGAGTACAGATTTTCATAGAAAAAGCTTCGACAGACACTACTTGCTTTGGAAGTACAGCCTCCCTATAGAACCAGTGAAAGAGCTGGGCAGCTCTAAAGGGCAACTCTAAAGAGCAAATTTAGTCCACCAAAGATCTCAATAGGCCTCTAGAGATGGCACATTTTGGTGCCTCAAGTTTCATGGCATGCATCTCAATTAAATCAGTGTGGCAACCTGTAGATGCAGGTACGGGAGATTAATCCCTGTTTTCTGAGCTTCCATATAGAACTGTACCCACTAAACTTCTTCATCTGCATGGTCCTACATGTTTGTCTTACAAAAACATCAAATGAGGCTTTTTTTTTTCTCCCATTGTTTCTGATGCACTTCAGCTGCAGCAGCTCAGTGCTTTGTGATCTTAAACTGTCAGAGCTTCCTGGCCTTAAACTATCAGAGCTGGAACCAACAGCAGGAACAAGGGGAACATAGTTATGCAAAGAAATGGGTGGAAACCTCTTTTAGTAATTAAAACTGGTGGCTGTTTAAGGATATCAAGATTGGCACTGATTGCAGTGGGCTCTGAATCATGGCCTCCATGCTAACATGGAGAGGAAAGGAGGTTAAGCTGGAAGGGATGTAAAGCTTTGGTACAACCTAGTACTGTGTTCTCCTTAGCATGCTGATGGCTTTCTCTGGTACAAATGCAGGAAAGCATATCAGTTAGTAGATAGGAAATAAATAAAATGCCTCATTTAGTTCTTTACTGAATGGGAATCAGGGATTATCAGATCTCCACCCACTATCATTTTTACAGGGGGGAAGGAGAAAGGAGGCTATTGTATTACAGCTTATTAGCACTACCCAGTGTGGGGTGTGTGTGTGTCAAACTGGGGCTGTCTCAAAATGCAGTTTCTCTCCAGTAATCTTGCAATGCTTGACTGTTGTGAATTAATGTATAAGACTTCTGATACTTCAGGTAGTTAATCGTGTTATAAATAAACTAGGTATATGTTTATCTCAGCCAAGTATCCATCAGGGATGTGAACAATCTTTATGAAGCTGCTGTATTCCAACTATTAGGCATAATTACATTAAAGCATAAAGGGCATCATAAATCTTCCAGGATTACAAAGTAATTTTAATTTAGTTTCCAGAAATATACCAAAGGTACCATTAAAATCAGAAAGACAAACAAACAGAAGATCTAGTTACTAAGAGACATTCCAACAATATCTGCAATATTCTGTAAATTCTGTGTAGGGTACTTGCAATACAGTTTTGTGGTAGTTGTTGGTAAGGGTTGAATTTACACTTGTGAGTGTTATGCAGTGCATGAGAACACAGCTCTTGTAACTGTTCTCCAGGCATTCATTGCCATTATTTTTTTTTCTCTACAACTGGACTTTAACTTTTAAGAGATGACCATCAATTTCCACTGCATCACTGTGACAAATTCTGACTCTGACTAAATTCTAGTCAGAGATTGCAAAGCTGTGTAAAAATGTAAGGTAAAAATTTGGAACAGGTGAGAAGGAGAAAAGTTCAAGAGAGAAGGGATAAAGACATACCAAGAAGGGAAATGAAAAAAACTCCTAAACCAGAGAGTAAATACTCCCATATTCAGAACAGTCCATTCCACAGATGTCTCACTAAAATGTAGGCCAGTCTGCAACATCCAACTGTTTCTGATCACTACTTCCTTTCTTTCTACCCTATGCAACTAGAAAAGTTATGGGTTTAATTCAAATCCATCTCTTATCAGATGACAGAGCTCAGAAATGCATTTCACAAGAAGCTACAGCAGTTAATACACTAGCTTAGCACTACCAAAGTCATTGCCTGCTGGCTACATAAAAAACAATTACAAAGTTATTTTAAAGTGCTATCCAGAAAAGAAATGGTACCCACTGTGTTTAAAGAGCAAAGATCTTTCATTGTTACACTGCATTCCAGCAGTCTTTGCTTCAGGAAATACCTTTGCTCTTTCATGAAGTAAGAGGTAACAATAGCAGATATGAGGCCAATATATCTCCAACCAGAACTTGAAGTGAAACACTGTATAAAGTCAAAGAATTAAAAAAGAAAAAAAATTGTGACAGAGGTAGAATTAGGAGGAAGTTCTGGCTTGGGCTCTTTGCAATGAGCAGAACTCATGGTTTGTTTGCATTTTGTTTTTAATTACAGCTGCATTCAGAAGCCAGACTGGTGGGTTTGGGGAGTCACACGTAACTCACATCTTAGAAGAGAATTAAGCTGCTGGCTGGTAGGAAAATCAGGTAGGCCCTAGGAGGTGCTGAAGCAAAAGAATGTATGATGTTACCATGAGGGGTAATAATAATAACACAAGAAACCAGAGGAAGCCTTACTGCAAACGTATAGGAATAGTAAATCCTACCAAGCTGTTACAGAAATAGAATCGCAGAAAATATGTGATCTTGTTCACGCATTTTAGTCAGAGAGCATTAAAGTCTTTCTGTTAACTTCAATTGCTTTCATATCAGACCTTAAATGTAAATTTATTTTAAATAGGCTAGCATAGAGGAGAGAGAGATGTGACATACAGCTTCCTCAGTACATCTCAGGATGACTTCATTACTTAAAACTGTCATCAAAAATCTTTGTATAATCCGGCCTAAACTTTCTTCCTATTTGTGCCACATAATTGTAAGTGCACAGCCAGCAGAGAGAGGCAAAGTCATCAACTACCATATTCTAGGAATGTTTACAGATATTCCAAATCTTTTCCTTTTTGATGGTTTTAAAATGCAGTTTCTCACATTTTGCCACAATGTAAGCACATGGCACTTCTATGGTAGTTTTGCATCTTCCCAGGAGTAAACATAGCGTGTTTTCAACAGAGATGGCTGTATATCAACCCAAACATTTACCAGGGGTTAGACCCTCAGTATTTCTACTTGACCTTTAATAAAGATCAACCTGCTTTAGCATGAATTTGGGAGTAAATATGAAAATACATTTCAAAGCAGATTATTTCAAAATTAATGGCTGTGGAAAATCCGTGTAGAATGTCAGTCAATAGTGGGATGGTTAAATTTGAGATATTAAAAAACTGTCATCTTATATTTCCTCACAGTAACCAATGAAATATTGTAATTCTATTTAAAAACTCAGAATTGAGTGAGATTTATGCTATTGCTACTTTCTCTTTACTAAGTCCTCCATAAACAAGTAGTGCAGGATCTGAGCCATATCAGTCAATGGCAGTAAGTCTAACCATTCTATCAGTTTAAAAGCAAAGCAAAAAATGTCAAGATCAGCTCTTCATACAGATCAGTATGATGGAGGAGAAACTGAGGGGAAACTATACTATGCCTGAAGAAGATATTTTGGCTTATAATTGTGCAGGACTAGATCCTGTGTAAAGAGGACATTTTCAGTAGTAAGCAAACATTGGATCAAGGAAAAATATTTTCTTGAATAGTAGGCACACTAAAATACAAAGGAGCATTGTAGCTATAAAGTGTGTAGGCAGGTCTACTCCATGTGGTTCAAGACAAAGACACACCAAGGAGGTGGATTGTACAACTGGGAAAGGTGAGAGCAAACATTGGCAACTTAAATGACAAGAAATCTTCACCTTGTTCTTGAAAATGAAGCCTCAGGCACCCCCACTTATGAGCAGAAGAGAAAGAAACATCAAGCTTCACTTTTTCCAAGTTACACAGAGGAAAAACTGCAACTTTTTTGCAACAATTAGATTTCTGGCTTCAGTCTGGCTTTTCATTTCAATAAAATCTAAAATTGAGTGAGGCAGGAGTCAAAACATATATTTCACAGTTCATCATAGTTGCATTCTAAAGACTAGGTTTTGTGGGTTGTCCTCATAGCTGGTTGAGCATCATAGGTAAAGATGAGCCATCAGAACACAAAGGGGAAAAAAAGAGCAAACCACAAACAAAACAAAACCAAAAAAACCTCCATGGCAAAACAAACAACAAAATTCCACCCCACAATCCAAGCTACACTTCCAACCTTACTCTTCAGTTATAACTGTAATTATCAAAGCCATACTCAGTAACCTAGAATTAGCACTTCTTAATCCTACACACCAACGTGGGAGGCAAACAGGAGGAGAACAGTGTAGTCCTGATGTGTCTAGATAAACATGTATTAATGACTAGTAGAGAGGTCAAAAATTAGAACTATTAGAACTAAAAGATTTTTTTAAAAAAGCTTCTCTTCCCAAATAAAAATGTTTATACAAGTAACCGGACAATAAAATGCATTTATATTGCCTGCAAATGTTTGATCTGTGCCAAGAGTCAAGGACCTAAATTAATACATCCTACCACCTTCCAGAATTTCACTTGATGTGAAAAGACCTACTCAGTGTATTTATAGTTATTACTCTAACTTAACCCCTGTTATGGACTTCTAATGAACTAAGAACAAAACCTAATAAACGGTACTGAATATGAGAATTATTAAATCATTTCATGTAATTGTAGAAAAAAAAACAGATTAGAAGAGACCTCTGGAGGTCTCATCAAACCTCACCAGTGCCAAGCAGAAGGGAATAATCCTTTTCCTCAACCTGGTTGCTATTTTTTTATTAATGCACTCCAGTACGTAATCATATTTCCTTTTTTTTCTAAGAGCACACAGCCACTCTATGTGCAGCTTGCTGTCTGTAAAGCCCACAGATCTTATCTTGCAGTGTTTTACCCAGTGAGTTGGTTCTGAGCCTGTTTATTATAAGGCTTGCTCTTCCCCAGCTGCAGGATGTGGCATTGTCCTTGTTCAATTTCATGAGGTTTTTAATAGGCCATTCCTCTTGCTTGTTGAGGTCTCTCAGCATAACACCCTACCTTTCCTGTGCATCAACTGCTTCTTCCAGTTTTGGGTTGTATAGAGGCTGTATGAGATGCCTTCTGCCCAGGTCACTGATGAAGGCATTAGAGCTGTTCTCAACAGGTATCGACTCCCAAGGAATACCAGGAACTGTTAGACTTAAAACTGTAGGCCTTTCAAGTTCAAAGGTGTAGCAAATTTTCCATCCCCCCTTCATTCTACCCATCCAGTGTAAATGTCTGTCATATTTCTAGAAGGTTTATATTTCATTTGTCAAGCTTTCTGTTGTAGAAAGTCAGCATACAGCATCCCAGCCCAGAAATTAATTTTGAATTTTACTTTACCTTTATAAAATGTTACTTTTATAAAATTCCAACTCTCACTGAATACTTTAGCTAAATTCTTTCTGTGAAATGGAATAGGGAGCCACACAATTTGGTGAATTTTCGTAACTATTTTGCAGCAAAACAAAGGCAAATGTTAGAAACATTTAATCCTTCACATGGCAGATGTTTATTGTGTGAGTAGATATGTGCAACTGAGGTCCACAGAGCTATCAGGCATATACAGTTATACCTAGGTGTTTTGCTTTAGTTATTTCTGAAATACTACCCTAAGTGATCCTGCTCTGGCAGGGGGGTTGGACTCGATCTCTTGAGGTCCCTTCCAACCTCTGATATACTGTGATACTGTGAAATCCGTATTGTGGATTTGTTTTCTCCTGATATATTTCAGCTATATGTTTCTTGTATTAGTTATACATGAAAGGTAACTGCTGCTTTTGAAGTGAATGAGAGTTTTCCTGCTCATTTCAGTGGGAATAAATCGAAGCTCTTAATTAAACATTGTCAGCTATGTCAAGCTTTGTGGAAGAATTTTAACATAGTGATATTTCCCTCGTAGATACATCCTTGTGGGATAATAATTGAAAATGTGAATTAACTGCATTAACTATCATATAATTAGGGTCTTTTTTTCTAAGACAGTCAAATTTCTGATTGACTTAAACTGCTACTGTAGTAACTTGAATTAAACTACTGCCATTTCAGCACACTAATAAATGCCCAGCAAGAGCATTACAAGGAATTTTGAAACAAATAACCCCCCTACTCTGCTTTTCTTTTGATCAAACTGTTTTCTCCAGTTTCTTTCTTAGTTCCGTGAATACAAGTGTCTCTAGACTATACTTTGGGCCACCAGAGCTGTTTCAGGTACAGAAATGAATTAAATACTCATTATTTACTCCTCTTCAAGTGGCTGATCTTTCCCTCACCTTCTTTTCCCTTTGCTTCTTCTCTTGCTTCTTATCTCTGTAGCAAAAAAGCATTTTTTAGCTCATTGAGTTTGTTAAAGCTTTTGGTCCCCACTGGGCCTCTGAAAATGTGTTATGGTTACCCTCTACACTTGGAGGGACTTCCCACATCCCTCCTGAAGGTGTTGTCTTTTTTTCAATGTATATTAATAAGCAAGCTCAGAAGTATAAAGATATATTGAAAAGTGGACCAATTATCCTGTCATGAGGAGTAGGCAAATTCTAATTGCCCAGATTAGAAGAGAATAAAATTCCATCCTCTAATACATGCCCTCACCTATACTGAAATGGCTTTCATTTCCCCACTGGAATGGTATATTCTATCTCCTACTGGAATGACATATGACATGTAGAGATGAAGTACTGAAAATTGCTAATAAACACTTCAGAGCACTAACCACAAGCAGACAGAGTAGTCCACTTTCTAAACAAGAAGCAATTATAGCGTTTTTTTAACCTATACCCCTTCTACAGGCAATGGAATAAGATCAAAGAACACAGTCCTTACTAAAAAACAAAACAAAACAAAACAAAACAAACACAAGCAGAGTTCCAGTTTGGGAAATAAAGCAATGACAGGGAGAGCAACGTTGCAGTGCTGTTTATTCTCTCTCAGACTCATCAGTGATTATGAATGTTCAGATGACACACATTCAGTTTAAAGTCAAATAATAGTTTCTCCTAATTACTAGCACTTTGAACTTTTAAGTAGTATCTCAAAGTGACGCTTTCCTGCCTCTAGCAACTCCCACAGAAAGAACATTTCAAGTTTAGCATTGCTACAGTAGATGCAGCACACAGCATCTTACAGCTCTACGTTATTGACAGTGCCATAAAAAGAAGAGATGATGAAAAGAGATGCAGGCCAAAGTAACTCCTGATTTGCACACCATACATTCTCACTGGTGTTTTATGGAATGGATCATACACCAAAGGACAGAAACTCAGAGATTCGCTTAATACAGCAGTCATATACCAGGCAGAAATTGTATCCCTACAGAGCTAGATCCTCAGCATGGGTGGGCACAAGTCTGGGAAGCTGACCCATGGATTATTTAATTATTGAAGTGTTGTCCCAGTTTCATTCATGTTCATTACTGACATAGATGATACATCTGCTCTGTACTATACTGGTTGGCTCTTGGAGTCTTCAGTCTAGTGCCAGGAGTAGAGAAGGTCAGATTCCAAAAGCTTCCACAGGCTACTCATGGTAATCCCCACTTAGGGATTTCTGAATGTCAGAAGCCTATCATGGTAAATGGTCAACTGTTTGCACTATACAACAGGAATCCAGTACTGAGTATGCAGTTATGCATGCTTTTTATCAGGTCACTGAATTAAATCCATGGGCTACATCAGTTTATTACACACAGAGAAACAGACATTTTGCCTGATACAATTACCCTCTAATCCAAGTAATCTTTGTCAAAGGACTTGGTTCTCTTAGCTGTCATAAACTGTTGTTCACCTTTATAATGAGATTCAGTACCCCATTCTACTGTCACTTTCCTTATCAAGTAATTCCTGCCTTTCCACGCTGCTGCAGTATTATATAACCAGCCATGTGCAAAAGTTGGATGCAAACCCAGCTTAAGATCCGAGTCAACACGCACAGCCATGTTAAGTTATCTATTTGGAGAAAGGTACAAACCCTCAGGTGGCCAGTTCCCATTAGAAAGTAACAATGGTCAAGTGTCATAAGTACGATTCTCCCCTGCCTTGAACTCCAGAGTCACATATTTATCTTTGCAAATCAGGATGGGAGAATGTGACAACCACTTTGCAGGAGTGTGAACAGCATGCAGAAACACTAGAGCAGCTCTCCAAAACAGCATATTAGCATTAACACGAGGTAAAGTAAATCCTCCATCTCAATCAGACTAATTCCCCAAGATGTAACATTTTTTATGTGCAAGGTTTACACATACAGGGTGTGAAGCACAGGAAACTCACCTCTGCTGTTGACAAAAATTAGTAAAATTACAACAAAAAAGAGAGGAGTGGTAGGATGGAGAGAGCAGAGAATGATGTGATAGCAGAACTGGAGATAACACCTTTTTAAACTTGCTAATATTTCAGTGAATGAGTTTTAGTCTTTCCTAAGTGACGAACACAGGCAGTTCCATAAGAAACACAGAATCATTTGGAAAAGACCTCTAAGAAGTATTTTGTGTCTCAAATATTTTTCAGTCTGCATCACTAAGGATAGTGACAAAGCCTTGGACTACATTTTAAGGGCTGTATTTCCCTTTCCACGGAGGTCAAGGGGAGAAACATATACAGCACTAAATATGCCACTTAACAGTATTTCATAATACTCGTGGAGGAAAGCTGTGAGATTGTGTCATGAGATAAAACAATGGTCATAAACATTTTAATACAGGAAACCTCAAAGGCAGAGACAGTAGATGATCGTATAGGTTTTGCAACACTAAGAGTACTAACAGGTTAGTATAGGTTTTGTAACACTAACAGTAACAGAATATGAGGAAGGGGAAGGATAGAGTTGTCTGCTTTCATCTTTGGAGACAGTTTCCAGCTCTTGAGTAATCATCTGCTGAGATCAGGAACAGACACATTGTCCTGGTAGGCAGAAAAAAAATATATTCCAAATCTGTTACGAAAGAACTCCTCAAGATGAGAGGATGTATTGTTGCCAAGCAGCCTGAGTCTGAATTGACTAACTGAAAAATTACTCAAGTTTACCTGCGTCTCTAACCACATTTTTTACTCCAGACATCGATACCTGGAATGAACAAATGAATTACAAAGTTCAAAGAGCTGGAGCAAAGGGCTTAGGGAGATACAGGAAACAGTTCTTTTAGTGAAGGGCCAAGCTCATGAAAGGGTAAGAACTAGGGTTCAATTCCCCTCTAATTACATAGTATCTGATCACAGGTGGGATAGTGTGGCTTCTTTTTCAGCAGAATGGGGTTCTAGTGATAAGAGGATTATCACCTGCTGACAAAGAGAAAGGAAGACCACCTTAACTTTTCTTATAAACTTCCTCCTGGAAGAGGACTTTACTGCCCTTGAAGAGGATGGTGAAAGAAACTTATAGGAAAAATTTCTTCACCAAAAGGGTTGTCAAGGATTGATATCAAGTTTGACCTGAAGACATCCAAGGTCAAACTTGATGGGAGCCATAAGCAATTTGGTCACTGCAGGGGGGTTGGACAAGATGACCTTTGAGGGTCCCTTCCCACCCAATTCATTCTGTGATTCTGTGGTTCTGTATGTTACATAAGGATTGGAACAGGCTGCCCACAGAAGTGATTGACTCACCATCCATAAAGGTATTTAAGAGATGCAGATATGGTGCTTAGGCACATAGTTTAGTATAGGACTTGCAAGTGTTACATTGATGTTTGGACTCAGTGATCTTAAGGGTCATTTCCAATCTAAATGGTTCTACAGTTCTAGGTATGTGTAAACACCTGTGACTTGGACAAATTTCTAAAATCAAAGACATGCAATAGTCATTAATAGTCAATGCAAAAGGTCCATTCATGGGAAGGTCATAAAAGGGATGAAAAAAATGAGTGAGTCAATCCATTGAGCAAGTCCAATTATCTCCCTTTTATTCCCTATCTTGCTTTAGCATATACATGGTACTAGATGATCAAGACAAGTTAATTGGTGCAAGAGAGGCTTAAAAAGGTGGCTGACACAGCAGGTTTGTTCAGGTCTTATTTAGTTGTATTATGCATGGGGAGGGACTAGACACAAGTGTCCAGTCAATGGTAGAAAAAGAAAGGAGCAAGGTGTTAGATTGGGGATTCAAACTAGGTCACTAGAAGGACCATTAGATTAATTATGTGTGGGTAATTAGAAGAGTCACCCAGATTGCAGCAGCTGTCAATCATAGGGATTTGAGGGATTTTTTTAGAAAACTACATCAGTTAAGGAAAGCTGCTGTCATAGATTGAGTTGAATCCGTTGCTGTTCTTCATACCACACCACAGTCATGCCAGCCTCAAAAATAAAAGTGCTGACTGGAGCAAAGTATTCTGGGGCTTGAAGTTCAGACTGCAACATGGGAGAGTTCCTGTTCCGTTGCTGCTTCTGGGTTCCAGCTTCATGGGTGTGGTCCTTTTTCTGCAGGCATGGCAGTGGAAAGAGTGGGAGTCAGATGGCACTGGTTTTGGTTATCTATTTTATACTGGGTTCTTTTCCCTGTGTATTTCACTGCGCTGCTTCTGCAAACAGGCTAAGCTAAGGTAATCATGTATTGTGTTATTAGATTAATTAGATTATTAGCTAAGGTAATTACACATTGCACTTATGATATCTTATGTTACATTAAACTTTCTCTCTTTATCTCAGCCCTGGTTTTGTGTGTGACTCTTCCCATCACATTTGTGTCAGGGGAGCCGGTGGTTTAGCCCTTGCGCTAAGACGTTTTGGCTGTCCTTCAGACAAAAGGCACACCCCCAAACTGGTGCACACACACACACACACACACACATACACACACATACATAGAGGACTCCAGATGAAGTATGAGAAATGCAGTAAGAGATCAGCTGAGCTAGACTGTGAATTTCACATTGACCTTACAAGAAGGAAGCATACACAGACTAGATCATAGCATTGCAGTGAAATAAGGAAACTGAAGGAAATAGGAGCTAACTCTGGAAGCCAAGAAAGAAAAAGTAATTCATCTTGCAAGAGTCATCAGTGATAGCAAGAAATTAATCTTTAAGCAAATAAGTACTAGGATAAAGTGCTACAGATGATAGTAAGATCAAGGGTATTTTATGCAGTTTTTGCATCAGCTTTCACTGCGAAGGCCTGTGGTAAAGAAGGGACTAGTACTGTTCAAATCAAGAAGGAAGCTCTTACCCTATAATTAAGAATGTGTGTGCTACATGTACATAAAGCTAGATGTTTACAAATCAATTAGGCCTGAAAAATACATTAAAGTACCGTCTGCAGCATCAAAGCTACCTGCATGGAAAATGAGGGAAATTCTAGTAGATTGGAAAGAGCAAGTGTGGTTCTCATCTTTAACAAGAAGGATTTTTGGCAGAAAAAGGAAGAGGAACTGGTGAATTATGAACCACTCACCTTAACTGAAGCTATTTAAAAAATAAAAACTGCTTTAGATACAAGAAAGTATAAGCTGAAAATGCCAAAATGGTTTTACCCACAGCACGCTGCATCAAGCCAGTCTAATTTCATTCCACTGTAGATCAACACAGGCTAAGAAGCTGAGGAGGTCATATATTTTGATTTTATTAAGACATTACACCATCTGCCACAGTGTTCTAATAAGGAAACAGTGAAACTTGTTCTAGAAGAAATTACCTAGTCATGGTTACAAAACTAGTTGCAAAAGTGTGCCAGGGAAGAGTTATCAGTGTTTCATTGACAGTACAGAAGGATGCCTAAGTTGGGTCTGCAGAGTGTCCAGTTCTCTCTTAGATTCATTGGTGCTCTGAAGGATGAAATTAACTGTGCTTGTAAAGTATCTAAGTTTTTAAGAGGATAAGATCAGCATTCAAAATTATATTGATAAAGTGAGAAAAGGTATGAAAGGTGAGATTCAAATTCAATAACAACACAGCCTATTCCCCTGAAACAAAACACTTACCTACAAAACCAAAGTGGAAACAACAGGAGAACAATAGAATTTTCCCAAACATGCTAGACCTTGCATATTCCATCCTGAGATATATGATTCCCTCTTAATCTAGGAGTTAGGCAACAGAGAAGCAGCACATTCTGCTCCTGAAAGCAAGGATCTAACAGCTAGATTAGAACATTCCTGATGACTTTCTACAGTCTTTCTTATGCTGCGGTAGCACAGAGCCTCTGGTTTAAATTACTTCAAAGTTGTTTTACATTGCTTTTAGCCAAATGTTTCTTCAAGGTGTTCAGCACTTCAGAAATGTAAGACAGCTGTTTTATCAAGTTGCCTGTAAATTACAACAGACTGGTTGTGTCTGCCAGAAGCATCCTGCCCTGTGAGTGAATGTTGAGAAAGAATTCAACATGCTTGGCTGCCTCACTGAGACATTTGGTGGAGGAGGAGGTGAGAGGAGGCCTTTACCAAGAAAGACTCCAGAACACCGACTGAGTCACCCTGGACTTGGGACCCCATGAAGAGTTACGACTGGGAAGGAGCCCTGATGCCAGTACTAAAATGTCATTGTCTTGAAGCCCATAAAACATGTGGGCTAGAACAGGCTTGGAAAAGCATCAGTGCACAAAAGCATATTCTGATAAAGAGGATGCTAAAATATCTGTGTCCTTTTCAGTCATGTGTATTGAAGCAACTGAATGTTCCTTTCTCATTTCTGGGTGGCAATCACAAAAAAACAGATGTTACACTGTGTTAATTTTTGTCACTGGCATCTAGCCCTCTGGCAGGATTAAAACAACTGTTGGCATCTTTGGAGCAGCTGGGCAGCAGAGCTGCTTCCTTTACTTACACAATACCATTCTGACTAACCTTTGAGCCTAAGATCTTGTTGCTTTGTAATCCATGTTTTGGCAGTCCTCTCTTCCACTCCCCCTGTTCAAATACTGTATTCCCCAATCCTTACAGAGTCTAGCATGGATATTTATTACACCACAGACTTTATGAAAAATAGATGTAATATCCATTACATCTATGACACCCATTTAACTTCCACTGCAGAAGGAAGGACATTTTCTGAGTTATATTTGCAGTTTAACTTCATGGTATCTTTTTCAATTCAAGCTTCATCAGTAAAGTAGGGTAAACAGACTTTAGCACTGTGTCATATATTTCACCTGGATGCCTAACATAAAGTACATAACTTTATATAAAATACTGAATACTTCTGACATTTGACATGAATTAGAAGTTAAAATGGCAGTCAACAGCAAAAAAAAAAATCATTTGAAGGATGAGTATTATTAATTCCAGCACTGACAGGTGGAATAAGAATAGTTATTTCTTATAGATCACAGTTGTTTTGCTATGAGCTATATGTAATGTCTTCTGGATAAATGAAAAAAAAAAATCAAACATAAAATTGAATTGATCTGGCTATTGGTCAAGTATACCACATTAGGAATGTGTCACTGATACAATATAGACTAGAAATACTATACTCCTGGTTGAATATCAGGCATAACTTTTTCTCTGTTTTAGTTAATTGTCATTAGGAAAGAAAAAAATAGTCCAAAAGTAAACAATCTGCAGTTTATCACTTCTGCAGTCTACACTCTGAGTGGTAAGATCACACAAAAAATACTAGACAGTGATATATGATGCAAATCCTATGGGTGGGTGTTCCAGCAGTAGCTACAAAAGAGAACCATGGTTTAAGAGAGAAAGGAAAAAGATAAATGGAACAATATTTTAACACTATTGGAGCATCTTAATTATTTTTACCATAATGCCTGTAGAAAGCATGTTTGTTCACACATTAGCTCTCAAAAGTGTTTACAGTGAAACTGAGAAATAAATTGATACCTTTCAACTAAATGACCCCTTATGCAGCCAGCAGTGTAAGCATTTTATTTCCCCCTATCAAATAAAAAGCTGAGTGAAATAAAAAAATTAAAAGAATCTTAAATGAACTCAGTTTCCTGTTACATAGAGGTAATAGTGCTAGCTTTCCAGAACCAATAGTATAGCTGTAACACATTAAAAGCAATTTTATATGACTTTGAGTCTAAATACCACCCAAACTCCTAGTGCCTATAGGACATGTAGATCACTGTGCAAAGCTCAGCAGAAAGGCTTTACTAATGCTAGAAGTCTCATAAAGATAAGAATGAGAGTAGAGCTAAGTAAGCCACTGTGATCGTGAACTAATGCCTGAGACTGCCCTGTAACATGGAGGCACTGGTACCAAACCCTCCCAGTCTCCAAAACATATAATTATGGACTGGTCTTTGGCCCATACTAACTCTCAAACAATACCTGGGAGTGGGAGATTGCTGGTTGGACTAGGCCAAAACTGTGGCCACATCATTCATGCACATTTTTTACTTACTCATGTAAACAAAGCCTTGGAGGACAAAGATATCTAAGCAACATCTTGATTCGTATTATGCCAATTATTCCTCTTTGTCTCTGGAAAGAAGAGAACTGCACTAAGCTACTATTTTATCAAGAATAGATGACAATTGTCATAATGTCTGGTATAACCTTTCAGTATATCTTAATAACTTCTGGTATAATGTTTCAGTATATCTTAATAACAATCAGCCATTACAGTCCTGCTGTCAAAAGCATAGACCTTTAGCGGAAGTTGAACTTCTCCTTCTGCAGTCAGTCAATAAAGAGGAAATAATTATTTCCTATCTCAAATTGTGTTTTCGGTGGGACAAAATCATCTCTGGAAGTGCCTGCTCGTTGCCTGCCTTCTCTGCCTCCATTAACTACAGAAGGAACAGAAACAACATCATTTAAGAAGGAAAAAGCAGGTGAAATTAATTCCATAATTGCCTCTTTAAGATTTCTTTAGCTTCTGCAGGTTCAGTGAATATGTTACCTACGGGAAATGTGGTGGCATAGAAGATTTCACCAAAAGTTTGGGTTGGTGCATCCTCTTGAAAAGAAAGAGACCTGTTACTAAATGGACAGAGTAGGTTGCTGTTAGAATTAAGTCATTCCTGGCTTTTAGCCCTTGTTCAGTACACTGGATCATGCCAGCAGACTCAAGCTTCTACATTTGGAAGGAGTAGGTATTTTCAAGGGAGAATGTTTCTTAAAAAACAATTTGGAGAAATGCATTCAATGTAGCCTCAGGAATCATTTCTGAAATATCTATCTATACTACTCCTAAGGTTTCCAAGCAGCATTGTGCTTTATGGAATGAGCTTGAAATAAAATGGTCCTGATATGAGGATATACTGTAACTAACTCTTTTTCAGATGTCACTGGACGTGTGTAGGGTGGAGAATAATTACTGAACATAGATACCAAAACAATATTCTTTTAATAAATATGGAGAAACTATACTACATTTATTGTAGATCATAGAATCATAGAATCAGTCACAGCTGGAAGGGACCACAAGGATCATCTAGTTCCAATCCCCCTGCCATGGGCAGGGACACCTCACACTAGATCAGTCTGGTTAGAGCCTCATCCAGCCTGGCCTTAAACACCTCCAGGGATGGGGCCCCAACCACCTCCCTGGACAACCCATTCCAGGCTCTCACCACTCTCATGGGGAAGAACTTCTTCCTCACGTCCAGTCTGAATCTCCCCACTTCCAGCTTTATTCCATTCCCCCTAGTCCTGTCACTACCTGATATCCTAAAAAGTCCCTCCCCAGCCTTCTTGTAGGCCCCCTTCAGATACTGGAAGGCCACAATAAGGTCACCTCAGAGCCTTCCCTTCTTCAGACTGAACAGCCCCAACTCTTTCAGTCTGTCCTCATAGGAGAGATGCTCCAGCCCTCTGATCTGTATATGCAATTTATATATCTTTGGGAATCACAGACAAAGCTCTGAAGGCTATATATTTTAGGTTACTGCATTCTTTCATGTGACTTGAATCTAAATTTAATCCAAAATTAAAATAGTAATTACATTATTTCAAGCACTTGGAAGCTGGAGATCATTCCAGTAGATAATCTGATAACAAACTAAGCAATTTGACTTCCAATGGATAGAAATTTAAAAAATATATCTTTACTTCACCAAAGAGGTGATTGTTGGGAAATATATGTCACCCATGGACACAGTAATAACTACTTTCTAATGAAGATGGAGCTGTCATTACATTAAGCATTCCTTCATTTAAGGTAGCATTTTGGAACACTCTCAATATTATTAAGTTATTCAAAGGCAACTTAAGTAATTTATTTGGACTCCCTCTCCATTCTGGGCTGAATATGTATCTGTAGAAAGATGCTTAACTGTTGGCAGCGAGGACCAGCTAGGACATCTGATGACACAGGTCCTGTGTTTCCATGAATTTGTGCAGTCAAACCCCAGGCATTTATAGCAGCCAGTGCCTTATTCCCAGATCTGTTAAGCCTTTAGATAAAATAATATTCTGGGGGGCACAGAGCCTGTAAATCAGGGCAAAAAACGATTTGTGGGCTCTTCTGTTGTCTTTAAGTGTAGCAGTCATCACCTTGAGTATTGAGTTCAGTTTTGGGCTCCTCGCTCCAAGAAGGACATTGAGGGGCTGGAGTAGGTCCAAAGAAGGGCAGCAAAGCTGATGAAAGGCTCTGGAGAACAGGGCTGGTGAGGAGCAGCCAAGGAAACTGGGGTTGTCTAGTCTGAAGAAAAGAAGGTTGAGGGGAGACCTCATTGCTCTCTACAGCTCCCTGAAAGGGTGAGGTGGGGCTTGGTCTCTTCTCCCTAGTATCAGGTGATGGAACAAGAGGAAATGGCCTCAAATTGTACCAGGGAAGGCTTTGGTTGGATATTGGGAAAGAAATTGCTGAAAGAGTGGTCAGGCATTGAACAGGCTGCCCAGGGAGGTGGTGGAGTCACCATCCCTGGAGGTGTTCAAGAAACGTGTGGTCATGGTACTGTGGAACAAGGTTTAATGGCCATGGTGATCTTAGGCTGATGGTTGGACTTGGATGATCTTAGAGGTCTTTTCCAACCAAAACAATTCAATGATTCAATGATTCAGTGGTTCGTTTCTTCGTACTTCTGTAAATAGCAGACCACATAACCCTAGACAAGTAGCACGTCTTTGGCAAAAGCATATTTTTCCAGGCTTTGTCCAAGTCTTGTAGTAAGAGCTTCAGAAGCGGTGAATCCATGTCACACCTTGCAGCTGGACCCACAGGTTAGAACAGAATAGAATAGAATAGAATCAAGTCTAGAAGAGACCTCAAAGATCATCGAGTCCAACCTGTCACCCTAAACCTCATGACTACCCAAACCATGGCACCAAGTGCCACGTCCAATCCCCTCTTGAACACCTCCAGGGATGGTGACTCCACCACCTCCCTGGGCAGCCCATTCCAATGGCCAACCACTCTCTCTGTGAAGAACTTTCTCCTCACCTCCAGCCTAAACCTCCCCTGGTGCAGCTTGAGACTGTGTCCTCTTGTTCTGGTGCTGGTTGCAGGTTATTATGCAAACATCATTAAACCTTTCTGCTTGTATTTGTCTAGCCTTAACTTCCCAGTGCCGTGCCTCATTACACACACCTTTCTACACTGCATCAGAGGGATCTATAATACTAGCCAAATTGTGATTAATTACCAAACTGGAATTAAACTGTCAAATAATTCCATAAGGAAAATATATGTCAAAGGCCCACAGGACATAAAGCACAATATTAAAATAAAAAATGTTTTATTACTTCTTTTAACCTATACTAGCCATTGGTCCATATCCAGGCACGTGCCCTTCATAACAATCTGCCTTCCCCTCCATCGTTTCCTAGCTATCTGTATTCACCTTCAGGCAGGCTACATTGAAGCTTTGCTAAGCCACAATGCATTCAGTTATTAGTAAATACAGAGCAATTCCAGCTCATAATAAGAAAAGATGAAATATTTAAATATCCACTATTTTTGTCAGTTCTGAAAATGATGAAAGCTTCTCAATTCTATTGCACACACAATTCCATTGCTCTCCTTCAGCACTGCAAATTTACAAGCAGCTGCTATTAATTGGTTTTCTTTATTGAAGGTTGTGTAGTCAGAAGTCTGTGGAGGACTTTATTTGACTGTAAACAGCAAATCTTTATGGATTTTCACTGTGAATCAGTCTTGTATTCTCCACTAGTTCTGTCAGCATAACATTTCTTGCAAGCATGCTAGAGGTACCCACCCGATAATAAAATACACAGCATACATCAGAAATATACATTGTTGTCTAGAGAAAAGAATTTTCCTCAAATTCTTCCTCCATGTATTGCCTTTTCTTTTTCATTTGCCATTAAGGGAATTCAAGAATCAATAAGGAGAGGTAAAAAAATGTTTTTAAAAGAGTACATTAAAGTCACTGGCATGAATAGCAAGGAAAATAAGTGTAGTAAAGTGAAAATACAAACTGAACTATGTGCAGATAATATGTGTGTTTGTGCCCACATGCATGATCAAACACAAGCTGTGTCGGTACATTCATGGACTAGGGTGTATAAATTTAAAGGGCCAGCTAACTCAGTAGCTGGACTGTAAATGAATTTGCAAGAGTCACGTTTCTTGTAACAGTTAATTGCTAGGTATGTGTATTTTCTGCCTATGTGAAGAGGTGCTAGGACAGAACAGTGGTGTGCCAAGATGATCAAGCATGTCCTGAGAATAGCAGTTCAGACACCAGTAGTGTAACAGGTCTTCCACCTACCACTCCTTGAAAGGAAATTAGCCTACATGCATGTCTGGTCATGACAACGGTCAGGTTACAGTTCTAACATACAGGCCTCGTAAAGATAAATGAGTCCATCACCAGCGTGCATCTGGAAGGCAGAGTAATAACATCTGATACAGAGAAAAAATAACCTTAGTGACTTGAAGTTTCACAGGATTCCTCCAGCACTGCAGACTGCAAGATGCAGAATTTCACTACCCTGATTGATTTCTCACTCCTTGGAGCAATTACAGTAAATTTTAGGGAAGGCAATGCTGCCACCTTGTTTTCTTGAACTTACCTTCCTACCTCTTCAATTAAAAAACAAGCAATGCACCTCTGAGGTACAGGTATTGCAAATTCCTTGAATTTTCAGAAACCTGAGTTAAAGGAAATTTACTAAGTCCAGTTGATGATTAAGATTTTTCTTCTGCTTTTAAAAAGACAGTGTTTTGTTCCTGTAGGATGTTGAACTCCACCACTGAATGTGCATTGTAGTGGATATGTAGAAGATGCCAGGCCCCAGCATGTTTCCAATTAAGATTCTTCATTTTCTGTGCTTATGTTGGAGTATGACCTGATTAGACCTCCCAGTTACAGCTCAGTTTCTGTGACATCTCATCTTATTCAACAGCTAATGTCTGTCTTCGTATATTTGGAGAGGAAAGAACCATATCTGTCAAAGATGAGGGAGTTTTTTTCAAGTCCATTTACAACATGGAAAATTTAATGTCAGTTGGAGGAAAAACTTTCAGCCTGTCTTTGGTTCTTGAGTCTTGCATGCCTACTCATACATTGCAATAAGAAACAATTAGCACAGCTCAAACTACAGCTTACAACCTAGCAGTGCAGGTAGACCTCTGTTTTTAAGCTACAGCAATTTTACATGGTAGAATTTACTGCAGTAGATTTACCTGCAAATTGTGAAGGCTTTGCAAGACAGGAAATGTTGTTTCTTTCCATCTAAGAATGCTCAGTGATGTTATCAAATAAAGGGAAGCAAGAAAGTTCTTTCTTAAGAACTACTGCCCTTTGTCAGCTAAAAAACAGCAGTGTATTATTTATGGAAAACAAACAACATGGAGTCAGAGTGAAAGGAACTGAGAAGAATGGTGGCAGATGAAGTGCCAGATAAGTCTGAGCTTTGAAAGTTTATTATGTATCATACATAAAAAGTATGTCTGTTAGGTAAATTACATACAATTTTCAGAAGATACCCTTTTCTGTAAGTTTTACATCAGATTTTAGTTTCAAGCATTGGTCACTCATACTCAGAGAGGGTCGTAAAAATCTTTTTAAAGCACTTCTACATCCTACAAAAGCAGCAGCTGCCTCTCATCACCTTCCCCAAAGACATATACATACATAGTATGCAGGCATTTTCAGTGTCTTGTTCTGCAGCAGCAACATGAAAGAATAGCTAGAGAGATGGAGGAAACAGGAGCAGGTTCTCCAGCTGAGAAAGGGAATGTTTTTAGAACAGAGCTGCATACGCAAAGACTTAGCCTGGAGGTGGGTGTTAACGTAACATTTTTAAAAGTGACAGTAAAAATTCAGTGCCCATAAACGGTAAGCCAGATGGATTTCTCTCTGCTTTCATGGGTTATGCCTCAATACCATGATGCATATGTATTTGGTGTGTGAGGTGATTTTCCTTCTGAGTGAAGTATGCTCCTCGTCACTGCATGCAAACCTCTTGGAACTGATAACACCATAGAGAGACTGGTAATTTTCTAGGCACTGAGATGACAACTTTACATTTTATTGACAAAGGTGTCTGTTATCTCTAGTTTTGTCCTTATGTTCACCCCAGACAGCCTGCAGTACATTTGCCCATATTGAACTGTACTGTGAATAAGCCTATGTCAAACAGAACTGAGAAGACTATGTGCTTTGCACTCATGGAGACCATTTACTGCACCAAATGAAAAGGGGGGAGGACTTGTCTTACCAGAATTTAAACCTCTAGATTCAGCCCCTTGCATGGGTACCCTCCCTCATCAATTTAAGACAGATACCTCCAGAGGACAATTCCCCATGTCCTCTTTAGGAGGGAGGAAAGCAATGCCTTTCCTTCCTGTTTGCCTGTGGTGACAGACAGGATAACCAGCAAAAGCAGATGGTTAACTTGCAGGTGGCTGAAGTGAGGTGAGGTGAGTGCTGTCCTCAGCGCGTTCATACAGTGCATTAGTGCAGGACAGCAAACCTACCATAAATGTTCTTCCCAGTATACCATGCAGGAAGTTCCCCATAGAGACCCATCTAGTCTAAGCAAACACAATCTGACCCTTTGGGAATAAAAAAAGATAAGAAAAAAAAAGTTTAAAGCCCCTCAGCCCACATACTATGACTTCTGTATATGGAATTATTAATGTTGGTTTGTTTTAGTGCAGTTTAGGATGTCTCCACCTCTGCCTTTCAAATATTTTTTAAAAAATAATCCTTGCTTCTGGAGCTAGCATTGCAGAGTTGTGTGGGACTGCAGTGATGCAGATTGTACTCTGCTAGAACTTTCCAGCCTGAGTTGCACTCCAAACACCCACAGACTTGCACTACAAATTTTAGGCTCATAAGTCTCAACAGAGTTTTTCGAAGTGAGATGACAGAATCTATATCACTCACATGTTTTATGTTTTAGAATACTTCTGGCTTAAATGTGGATCCTTAAGTCTCTCTCGTTACCAGTCCATTACTGTAAGGTTACTGTAACTGAAAGTAGAAAGGCTGAATGAGCAGGTAATTAGTGTGCTTGCTGTGAGAGGGAACAAACACAAGACAAACAACTGTGTAACTATGAAGAGGAGGAAAAAAACAAAGCCTTTTTTACCATACCTTAGAAAGGTTTGTCAAATCATCTTTCAATAACAAGAGTGTTCTCAAGAAAAAAGAGATGGGAATGTACAAGGTTCTGCTTTCAGACACCTGCTGAGCAATAATGCAAGTATAACTAATTAAGGGCTTGATCAAGGGCCCATTGAAGCCAAGTGAAAGCTTCCCACTGATTTCAATGGGCCTTGGATCAACTCTGAGTGCGTGGAGTATAAATATGACTTCATTAAAAGCAGAATGAGCCAATGGCTGCTTTCAGTCAGGGCTGGCTGCATTATGTTGTGCTGCATGAGAGCTGGCTCAAAGCTTCTCAGGAACACTGCAGGTTCAAAGGTTAGTGCTCCAAAATGGAGAGCTCAGCTTACCCTTATCTAAGGGTAAGTGGGCAAAGCTAGTAGAGAGAGGCCTCAGGGAAAGCTGTGGTGAGCCAAGCTTGCTTCTGCTCCTGCCACTTGGTGGATGAAAGAAAAGAAATTAGTTCCTCTGCAAGAATTTCCCCCTACTCAGCAGTGATTAGACTACACCCAGAGTGCTGTGTCCAGTTCTGGGTTCCTCAGTACAAGAGAGAAATGGGCATACTGAAGACAGTCCAATGAAGAGCCACAAAGATGATTAGGGGATTAGAGCATCTCTTCTATGAGGAAAGGCCAGGAGAGCCAGGTCTAACCTAGAGAAGGGAAGCCTCAGGTGAGCATCTTATGAATATATATAATACCTGAAGAAAGAGTACAAATAGGAGAGAGCCAGGCTCTTTTCAGAGGTGCCCAGTGACAGGACACAATTTGAAGCACAGTAAGCATTGTCTGAGTATCAGGAAAAACTTTTACACTGTGAGGGTGACTAAGAGCTGGCACAGGTTGCCCATGGAGGTTGTGGAGTTTTCCATTCTTGGATGATACTCAAAAGCCACCTGAACACAGTCCAGGACAATGAGCTCTTAGTGGCTCTGTTTGGGGTTGAACCAGCCTCAACCATTCTGTAATTCAGAGATTCTGGGAATTTATCTCCATCTCCTGAAGTATACACATCTCACAGAATCACAGAATCACAGAATGTTAGGGGCTGGAATTTTTAATCAATAATTTTTTCTTGACAAAGAAAGAAACAAAGGGGGGGAGGGGGGAGGGAGGGAAATTCACAGTCAGGAAAAGTCAAAGAGAATTTTAAAAAAGAAAAAGAAAAAAAATGAGCAAAACTCTGTAGGAAAAAAAAAATGGAAAAGATTCTTCCCTTGGCAGTTAAGAAGCAATTTGTGTGCAGAGGTAAAGCATCATAAAGTTCACAGGATCACAGGATGTTAGGGGTTGGACAGTACTTTCAGAGCTCTTCAAGTTCAACACCCCTTCCAGATCAGGACCATAGAATCTAGCACAGGTTGCACAGCAATGCATCCAGATGGGTCTGTTCCAGTGCTCTGTGATCGTTAAAGTAAAGAAGTTCTTTTTCATGTTGAGGTGGAACTTCCTATGCTGGAGTTTACATCCAATGCCCCTTGTCCTACCACAGGGTGCAACTGAGAAGAGGCTGTCCATTCCTTCTTGACCCCCAGCCCTCAGATATTTATATACATTTATTAGATCCCCTCTCAGTCTTCTCCTCTCCATACTAAAAAGCCCCAGGTCTCAGTGTTTCCTCGTAAGACAGTGCTCCAGTCCCTTAATCATCCTCGTAGCCCTCCGTTGGACTCTCTCGAGTCAATCCCTGTCCCTCTTGAACTGGGTAGCCCAGAACTAGACACAATATTCCAGGTGGGGCCTCAGCAGGGTAGAGTAGAGGGGGAGAAGAACCTCCCTGGATCAGCTGGACACACTCTTCTTAATGTACTCCAGAATATCATTGACCTTCTTGGCCACAAGAGCACATTGCTGACCCATGGATAACTTCTTGTCCACCAATACTCCCAGGTCCTTCTCCACAGGGCTGTTCTCTAGCAGATCACATCCTAAACTAACCTATATTGTGCAGTTTATTATTCCTTCCCAGGTTCAGGACTCTGCACTTGCCCATGTTGAACCTCATTAGGTTCCTCTCTGCCCAGCCCTGGAGTCTGTCCCGGTCTTGCTGAATGGCCCCACAGCCAAGCCTCCCAGTTTGGTACCATCAGCAAACCTGCTGAACAGACACTCTGTCACCTCATCGATAAAGATGTTGAACAAGACTGGACCCAGCACTGATTCCTGGGGGACTCCACTATTTACAGGTCTCCAGCTGGACTTGGCACCACTGAACACCACTCTTTGGACTCTATTTTGTAACCAGTTCCTATCCATCTCACTGTCTGTTCTTCTATCCCACATCTCCTGATCTTGCTCACAAGGATGTTATGGGAGACAGTATCAAAAGCCTTGTTAAGGTCAAGGTAAACTACATCCACTGGTCTCCCTGCAGCTACCCGTTCAGTTACAGTATCAGAGAAGACTTTCAGATTAATGAAGCATAATTTCCTCTTGGTAAATCCATGCTGACTACTCCTGATAACCTTCTCTTCCAAACGCCTAGAATGAGCCACTCCAGTGTTTTTCCAGGGATGGATATGAGGTTGGCTGGTCTGTGGTTTCCTGGAACCTATTTCTTGCTCTTTTTGGAGATTGGAGTTGACCAAAGGAAAATATGTATCTCACGTGGTTTACTCTCTTGGCTTAAAAACTTTGCATGCAAAGCACTCTTAAACATGATGTCACTATTACCAGTGCCTTGCTATCACCAACAGAAACCCAACCTTTTCTAGTAATGAATGAATCACAAGGAATCACAGAATCACAGAATGTTAGGGGTTGGAAGGGACCTCCAGAGATCATCTAGTCCAACCCAAGTGCCAAAGCCAGAACGCCTAGGGCAGGCTGCACAGGAACTCATCCAGATGGGTTTTGAAAGTCTCTAGAGAAGGAGACTCCAAAACCTCTCTGGGAAGCCTGTTCCAGTGCTCCACCACCCTCACCATAAAGAAGTGTCTCCTTGTAGCTTGTACTTGTTGTTACTTGTCCTATCACTGGGCACTGCCGAAAAGAGACTGGAACCTTCCTCTTAACATCCACCCCCAGATATTTATAGACACTGATAAGATCCCCTCTCATTCCCTCTCAGCCCTCTCTTCTCAAGTCTAAACAGCCCCAGTTCTCTCAGCCTTTCTTCATAGAAGAGGTATTCCAGTCCCCCAGTCATCCTGTTATTTTTCCATTGGACACTCTCCAGCAGATCCCTTTCTTTCTTGAATTGAGGAGCCCAAAACTAGACACAGTATTCCAGGTGTGGCCTCCCTAGGGCAGTTATTCCATTGCTCTGTATGAAGTGACAATGCTGTTTGGGTCTTGATGTTATTAAGTGAGTGTTCATATCACACAAAAAAGATAGATAGATAGATAGATAGATAGATAGATAGATAGATAGATAGATAGATAGATAGATAGATTAGATAGATCAGTAGACATATAGACATGTTCATATTTATACACACATAGATATATGTATCTCTTCCATTGTGAAGAAGTATATAATAAGAATTCTTTATGTTAGACCTGTGCTGCAAAGAGTGGGTTTAGATACCATTTGGAAACCTCTGCTCTGTGTTTAGGTAAATCCAATCAAGTTCAGCATGGTCAATGCAAACTTGCCTCTTGATCTTATCTTCCATGGGTAAGTAAAAAGAGAACCATAGCGACAAAAGAAAAGAAAAGCTGCTAGCAAGAAAACATTCAGAGAGATGCATTTTTAAAGTGTTGGGTCCACAGAAAGACACAGTTGTTCTACACAGTAATGTGAAAACTCTTTCCTTCAAAGACATGAGAATTTAAAAAAATATATTCCCAAAACACTAAGAGTTATGGAAAAACAGTCTCATTTACAAAAAAGGTCTCTCCAAATCAAAGGTAGGAAAACTGCAGAGGTAGTTTTCCAGACTCTCTTCAGATGTTTGTGCAATCCATTTGTTTAAAACAAAATCAGACACACAGACTTCTCTAGATGACTTCCAGCACTGTGCTTCTGACTGCATGCAAAATGATAAAAGTAATAGCACCTTTCATAGCATTATTTTGCCTTTTTCTGAGTAGAAGAGTGGTACAAGTTTTTAGGGAGAGAATACTGGCCTCAGTACAATTGTCTTTGGACTAGGGTTCATTAAAAAACAGCAATTTGAAAAAGGGAAGGACCATATTCTATCCAAATGGAATGATTTGTCCATAATTCAAACCAGTTCTTTTATTTTTAGACATAATTAAACACCTTAGGGCACTAATGGAGAAGATTGATTTCTATTCTAACCAATACAGATATTTGGCTCAAAGCCTAAAGAGATTAATTATGGACAGAAATAAAATGGATATTTCAAAGGTCTGATTTACTTTTGAAATCTTTGCTTAGTAGGAAGTATTGCTGATATTTGCTGCTATTGAATTTTAATCTGTGCAACATGAACAAAATCAACGTTTTAACCTAATCACTTTTCACAAGCAATAAAAATGCATAACACATTGTTGGACAACTGTTAAGAATGATAAACACAGCAATTCAGGGGACAGTTTTGCTAATATGCACCAAAGAATACAACATTTGTTGAGCCTGCATCACCATTTCCATTGTCTGTTTTCACAATGGTTAGAGACATGATGATTTGACATAGGTATCCTAACAAGATATCCTGGGACAGACCCATCCACTCTAACAAGAACACAGGTCTATAATATGATACCTCATCTCACCTGAGACACCTGAAGTTGTCACAGAGATGATGCCTCTTACAGCAGCTCCAGAAGCTATTTTCCACTAATGTGTGAAAGTATTCTGATAGCAACAGAGATCCTCATGTATATATAGCCATTAAAATAAAATATGTAGCAGATACAATGCAACTATCTCTTAAAACCCCCCCAAGACACATTTCAAAACCATTTTTCAACACTGCCAGGACATGCTTGGTGCTACTTTCAACACAGATTGCAGCTCCTGTTTTGAAGAATTGGTATCTCTAGTACTAACAAGAGTAGCAATGCTACCTTTGCAGAGTACTTATTTTTTTATCATTTAGAGTAGTTTAATCTATGTGTCTTTATGTTTTATACACACATTAAAAATTAAAAATAAAGTGTTGGGGTTTTTAAGGTGTTTAGGTGCCAAACTAAGAAACTATATATGCCCATAAAGTACTTTCTGAGCTGGCTGGACATCTATTCATTTCTCAGTGTCAGCACCTGCCAAGGTGAAATTTCCACTGGTCTCCAGATGTGCTCCGGTCAGATTATTTTTATAATTTATAATTAAATTATATTATTTTTATAATTTGACTTCTCAGGATGATAGGGAGTGAAAGGTCAGTGAAACAAGACCACAAAAGAAGGTGATAGAGGCTGCCTTTTCTGATCAGTGCAGCCTACAAGGTTAACCTTGTTAAGGTAACACCCTTCTGAGCAGCCCCAAGGGAGTTAAATATTTGACAAGGAGTGACAGATGGATGAATGAATTCCCCACAGATAGCTTGGCACTTCAATCTGGGGTACCCTTGAAAGGAGATGGGGTATCTTCACGGGTTACAGTCTATTAGAAGGAAGTGATAAATGACAATGAAGGGCATAAAATCTCCTGTTTCACCTCCCTCTTTCAGTTTCCACTCCTGATAGACTGTACACATATTGACAGCTTTTCATGTCTTTCAAGGGTATGTATTTCTGGCAAGGACATATACTTTTCTGTCAAGGTTTACAGAACATTTTGTTCTGCACCATGTACACGCATGCTGCTGGATGCTATTCCTATTATGTATTCAAACACCACACATAAGATTGCCATCACACAATCTGTCTTGAGCTGTCCCAGTGAGGAGAAAAAGCCCAATCTGTGATGTAAAAAACTAAATTACCCTTTATTAATTCTTATCCAGAATCAGCTGAACTGGTCTTTCTGTACTAATAGGCACACAGGGGTGGGAGAAAAACACTAAGGTGTCTGCTCTTCACCTCTTATCCATTCTTTCATCCATCTGCACCTGTTCCTAATAACTTCATAGATGCTTGTCACTTCAGGAACATCTATCCTTAATAGAAGTATTCTGGCAATATGTCCTTCCCCGTTCTGCCATCACAGAGCAATTTCAGTGGCATTTAACCATCTGCTTAAACAGGTGTGCAATTGCAGTATTACTACCTTAATCCATGATGAGGGCTGGCAAGCAGATGAATAGACTGTCAGGGTTGCTAGACCACCAATAATTTTCAGCTTAGCTAAAAATACTACAGCGCTAAGTGTACTTTGCACAGCATCAGGTCATCTCAGGAAGTACTAGAAAAAAAGGAACTTGTACTATCACTGAAGAAAGGAGAAAACAGCGTTAAATTAATTTCTAAAAGGGATTAATTAATGCATATTTTGCATTGAACTGATGCTTACGTTCTGCTACTGAATAACTTTGCTCTGATATGGATAAAATTAAAAATCAAACTAATTTTTCATGGGTGATGTAAAATCTAAGAGACATCTATTTTAAAAAAAATTTTAAAAAGACAATCAGTTCTAGTCAGGAAAGATACACAATGAGTTATTCTCCAAGTCCTACCACATTCAAAGTAAGAGGGACATAACTTTGTACTCCTCTCAGAAGACAGAGGGCTGTAGCAAAATGAGAAATACAAAATGCTGCACAGGAACTGAAAGTTGTGCAAGCAAGGCTCTGTAAAATACATTTAAATATAAATTGCTCCCTAATCAAAGTTTTTATACCATGCTAGGAGACTTGTAAGTTAACCAAATACACCAAAGATGGTGTATTGCAGAGCTGAAGTTTTGCCCTATCTAAAATATATTGACTATCATAGCTTACAAAGACCTTCAAGGAAACTTCTTAGTTTTAACAACTTAGGTTTTAACAACAAAACTGTCAGCTTTTGAGGTCCTGAAGGTACATACTCTGTACCATTTGTGGGTAATTTTTTGTGCAGCAAAAGGCACAGATTCCTGTGGAACAGCCCCCTGTGAACTCTCTACTGAGTAGCAGTAAGTTCAGTCCAAGCAATGGCTCCTTCTCTGTGGCCAATTTTAAAAAGATTTTCAGTACATTAATGTGATTGAAACCTGTAACCACTGTGACAAACATGGTTGAAACTGATTCAAGAACCACTGAAATATTATCAGAAGTGGAGGATAAAAGAAATAAAAAACAACATCATAGACCAAACAGGCTGGTGTCAGTAGGAAATCAGAATCAAAATGAATGATAGGGTCAGTAATAAATATATTTAAATTTGAAATGTCTGAATTAAAATAAATAAATACATCACAGAAGTCAGCATAGAGAAAGTTATTAACAGCAATGTCTCCAGCAGGGAAAAAAAAAAAAGCCTTTTTTTGCAATCATATCATATACCAGTATTTGCTGTAACTTTTCTCCATGAAAGTGTAAAGAAGTCACCAGTTTAAATTTTCCTTCAGCACTGCCAGGAAAGACTAGTCTAATTACCATTGTTTTTGCTGGGAGACAATAAAATAAAATTACTCAGATATACATGTTCACATAGCCTATTTGGAAACTGAACATTGTCTAATTTCTGGGGTGTATTTATTCAGCTCTCCTCTATATAGCTGGTTTTACACTCTTCTGACAAAGAAGCAGAAGCATCTTGGACCTTCAAGAGTGTAAAGCTAAACTCAAAAAGCTCAGTTCTTTCACTTTTTCCTCGAACATTACGCACTAACCCATCAAACAGTGTTCAGTCTCTTGAGAGAGATCTGGGATAGGCTGGTACTCCTCACACAGCATGTCTTACACATGGTTCAAGACCCAAACACAGTACAGCCATATTAGCATAGCACTGTATCCCAGATAATAAATTCTGTTTCTCAGCAGGCTGACTGGCTCCTCTAGGAAATCCTGCCATACTGACACAACCACACTTTTTTCAAACTCCAAACTGGGGCTATGCTCTGCTGTATAACCTTCCCCTCACTGCATAATTCACATGGGTTTCTACAACTTTTCCATGCCCTTAAGCTCCTTCAAGTACTTTTAACTCTTACATGGTTTTTCCTGTCTCCTGTCCGGCATTATACCTGTATTGTCCCACTCTCCCTTACTCATGCAGCAGGAGCAAGTTCTAAGGAAAGCAGGTGATTTTCCTTTGGGCTAAATACAGAAAACCAGATTCTGATGTTTCTTTCCACAGAAAGCAGCCCCACTAATCTCTTGAGGAGTCAAGTACAACTCAGTGTAGCGATGCTTGGTAGAACAGCCCCCGAGGAAGTTCGGTATCTTAGCTAAATCACCAAAATCAGCAACAGCAACAGTAAGAAAGAAAGGGTAGTAAAATGAAAATTTGTGTATTTCAAATGTAATACATTCTATAGATAGCAAGGCCTTCAGATTCAGAGAATACCCAGAAGAGCAGGTTTAAATTATGATGCATTCCAAAAAAATACACAACCAGAACATAATGAGTGCCACATTTAACATCTACCAAGAAAGAGGTCAGAGGGGCAGGGAATAGGTGGATGATTTGTGGCTCTTTTCAGTTTCTCAGATCCATCTCAGATTGCTATCCTGACTGTCACTAACAGAGATAGTCTGCATAACCTCTGTACTGTGTTGAGCTAGACAGGATTTTAAATCGTAATAATAAAAGTTGTGCTGAAGAACACAGCCTAGGAGTCTCAAAGGATTAAGACAGTTTATATTCACTAAATAATTATAGTGAGGTGTTTCTCTCTCCAACAAGGAAGCATCAGAACATTATAAAGTGCTGGGATTTAAATACTCTGTATACATTTTCTGGAAGTGGAGCTGTGATGTGGTAAACTGATTAGCTCTTAACTACTGCTAATTATGTGTTTGGGCATGCCAAGTAATTTTCTGGACCAGTTTAGTAATATGGTAATAATTTCTTTCTCCTTGGATCTAAAATTCCTTTAAAATCACAAAATGAAAGATTTTGGAAATGATGTGTCCTTGTGGATAAGGTCAAATTGAGCCCATATACAAGAAAAAAGCCAAAACCCCACAGAACAAAAAAACACGACAGCCAAAGCAACCCCTCCTAAGTAGAATATTACAAATTATCCAGGTGTCAGAGGTCTCATGCCTGCCCGATAATGTGAGAAAGACTTCTCCTTCAGAGACCTGAAAGATGGAAAACAAAAGGTAATTACCACCTAGGAGCTTTCTCTATATAAAAAGCATTGGTAGGTCCTAATGGGCAGATGTCCACATTAGAAAAAACATTAATTAGTACCCTTGTTGGCAGGCTCAGCTGAGAAAAACATGGCTAAATGAGCATGGAAACTGAAGTGCCTTCTGTGATGATAATTGCAAGTACTCACATTTATTGTAATTTGGGATGTGATTTTCCATTTGGATCTGAATCACTGAAAGGATCTAGCTGTTGTGACAACATACAGGGATAATGATTCTATTAAAACACTCAGGGCCTAATTTCCAAAAGTATTAATGACTCACACCTTTAATGGAATCAGAAAACTTTTGGTAGCTTGGAAAATTTGGATAGTTATGATAATACCAGTGGAAAATCTGCCAAGTACGAGTGAGAAGAAAGCAGCAAAGAAGCAGTGACTGTAGACACAGGAAAAGCAACCCCTCGTTTTAAAACAACAGATTTCATAAAAATGAGGAGGATGGAGAAGAGTGAGAAGGAAAATATTATATTTTCTTTCATTTTTCATGAAGGAAACAAAACACAATAGTAATAAAGGTTGGTCCTGGAAATTACATACATCAACAAGTTCCTTCAGTGGCAGAAATACAAATTCAAATAGTATATTAAAATTGAATTATAAAGTTTCTAGAAAAGTTGAATATCCTTCTATTTTTCACAAGGACAGATTGTAAGCAAGTATGAAATGACGTGGAAGAGGCAAGTGTGATTTAACTAGATCCTCAAAAGCATTGGATGAAGCCTTTGCAAAGAGGCTGGTCCCAAGGCTGTAACACTGAAATGACATTGAGGACTCCAAAATACTTTGGATCCCTCTGCTAAACAGACCAACAGTTCTAACCTGGGAAGATCTGTGTCATTCTGCTGATGTTCCATAAACCTGATTTATCTAATCAGTTGCGGAAACAATTACACACCATCTCATGAAGCCCAAACAAGTCATTTTCTCACATGTAAGTGTGTGGAGTGCCCATTTTAAATTTCCCAGTTGTTATTATAATCACTATGGTAAACATCATGTTCTTTTACCTTGCTCGATACGAAACCCTTTGTAGCCATGATTCATACCAGCTTCCACCAAATTAGTAATTACATAGCAATCAATGTAACAATGTGAAAATCCTTCTGAGCTGAGGAATTACATCTTCAGGGTTGATTTCAGAGGGCTGAGAGAAAAACAACGATGTCTTATTACTACTCAGAAAAAGAAAATGAGAACTGATTTCTCTCCAATAGAATGCAAACCAAGGTAGCCTTGAATTTTTGGCTTTTGGAATACCACAGAAGATCCAGGAAGGCAATGCATTAAGCCCTGACACTGCATTGAGACCTCTCTCTACACTGAGCCTACCTGTGGTCTGACCACATCCATCAGAGCTCCATCAAAGTGTATAAAGGGTCTGTCTGCACTTAAGTTCAAAATCAGGGCATATATGACTATATTGGATAGCATCCTCCAGTCTTCCACAGATGAAATTGCTCTGGTAAGAAAAAGAAAAAAAGAAAGAGATGAAAATTAATCTATAAAGTGGCACATTAAGAGTTTTGCAAAACAGAATTAGTTAGGAAACCCTGGAACTGATCTGTTGTACTATGAATGACTAGAGGTAGTTTTGTTGTTGTGTTTTTTTTTTTTTTTTTTAAGATGTACATAACAAAATGTCTTACCTAAACATTGTTCCTGTTTTTTTCTGAGTAAATATTAATTTCACCTTAAATTACCTAGAGTTTTCTGAAGTGTTAAGCAGTTAGGAATTATGCAGCAGACATCAAAATCGAGCCAAACTGCAGAACTCAAAAGATTTTTATGTATCTCATCTATTCTCCACAGTGATAGAATGCATATGTTAATAGGACAGTATAGAAAGTGTAATGTGCTTATCTTTGTATAAATCAGGTTTACACATAACTGAATGAATGCTGAGCATATTCTAGAATGTGGGAAGGAGAAAAGACTATTAAAATAGAAAACAAGGATGTGTTAAAAATTTGAGATAAAAATTTTTGAATACTTCTTCTGACTAAGTTTTTTGTTGATTAAAATTTCACAAAAGAGCACTTAGGACATATATGTAATTCTGAGTAATAATGAACTTCCTCATAGTTTTAAAATGCAGGAAACAATGGACATAAAAAGGATAACTGTAATGTTTGTGGGGTTTTTGTTTGTTTGTTTGTTTGTTTTTTAAAAAAAAGTTAGCCATTGCTAGCCACGAATAAATACAGAATAAGATCAAGAAACCCCAAAACTGGCAAACCAAAAAATTTACAAAATTACCCCAGAGATTTCTGAATTCTATACCGTGGTGCAGCATGGTGCAGCTATATCCAACTTATCAGAAACTGTCCTACTTCTTAAAGTGGAGCTACTACAGTCATAACAGTGCAATCCATGGCCAAGATGATGAGCTCTACTCACAGTGTGATACAACTTTCTTGCCTATCCTCTCCGTGGGTGTGTAGCTGTATTAGGTCAGATCAGTGGTGGAGAGGAGGCCTCTATGCTGTGACCAGTGCACTGAGGAGGCTTGTCCTAAGGTTACAGGTAAATGCACTCAAGGTACCAGAAACTAAGAAATTTTCCCATCTGAAAATCAATTTGTGCTTGGTGTGCAATAAAGCAAAAAATGCTCTTGTGAGTCTTTGCTGCCTAACATTGCCCTCTCCGAGTTCTGGCTGTGCTAGTGCAGCTCTAGGGGAAGGTGAGCACCTCATTCTCATATGCAAGCTGGGCCTGAATGTACTCTTGTTCTCTAGTCTCCCTGTAGCTTTGTACAAGATGTTCATCCACACCAGGAGCCTTCAGCCCTCACATGGCACATAGGCCCATGGGCAGCTCCAGAGGTTGCCCTCTACCATACTTCTGCTTCTGTTTTATGCATGGAGGCATCTCAAGCAAGAAGCAAGTGGTTAAAACAACTAAAAAAGGTGGAGGAAAAGGCAGAGCATTGTAATGTCAAAGGAGTGGGGACTTGTTTGAAGTGTTAGTGAGGGAAGGGAGTACAATACAGGAGCTTAGAGGGCATAGACAGACAATCTTCTTAGAACTGTCAAGGTACAGGAGCCTGGAAGACATATATGCTGGTGATAACATCAGTACAGTTTGATATCTTTGTTATTGAATTAATTACATTATCCCATCTCATCTCTATTAGAACACATTTTTTCCCTTTAGAAGCTAATAGCTATTAATATTTTATTACTGTTAAAGCTTAATTAGATTAAAAGCTATAGAAACGGCTAGATCCATGAGCTGACCTTTTGACACTACAGTCAGATATATATTACTCTGGGGATAGTTAAACTTGGAGAGAACTCAAGATAGTGCATTTTAAAACCTTTCCATTCTATGGCACTGTATATAAAATACATCATATATAAAGTGCAATCAGCTGTACTGAGGAACACACAGATTTGCTGTGTCTCACTTGTAAATCTGTAGTCTGATCCAGAGAGTGGCCAAATATTCCAGTTCAAATGTATTTAAATCCCCAGGACACATTGCAGAACTCTACATTGCACAATGCAAAACACATCTAGGTATAAAGCTAACTCAAGTGCAGCACAGATATATTAGTACAAGGTTCTTGCAGGCTAATTCACCTGTTGACAGTTACTGTTCTTTCAGAGGCTTCTTGGGGATCTCTAGGCAACATTTCATTGTGCCAAGTTGGCATCCTCTTATAGAAAACACCCTTTGGTTCTAGTATCACACACTAAACATGAATGCTGTCTCTAGCCTTAGCCAAAAATGAGTATGAGGCTCCTAGGGCAGTCAGAAACCTCTGTCAGATTGGTCTAAGTACCAGGAGAATGGCAAGAGCAGTAGTGCAATGATTGTCAGTGGTTTGTTTGTTTATTTTTATTAATGAATAATCCACATTTCTCTGTATTTTATGATCCTGTATAATATAATATCATAGAGTCAAAGAACAGTTTGGGTTGGAAAGGACCTTAAAGATCATCTAGTTCCAACCCCCCTGTCTTGGGCAGGATAACTTCCACGAGATCAAGCTGTGCAAAGCTCCATTCACCCTGGCTGTTCTGGGTTAAAATTACCCCCCAAAATAAAATTGCCAGATTAGCTCAGTGGAAGGAAATGAAGCTATATTTACGAGCAAAACTACAATCTAGAAATATGAAATGCAACAAATATGTACAAAATATACAGTATTTGCATATATTTGCAACTCATAAACAACACAAGAACACCCCTGTACAAAACCAGGGTGTTACCTACAGCTTCTCCCTCTCAACTTCCTTCCCTCCACTCCCCCCCAATACAAGGGAAAAGAGACAAAGAAGAGCAGAGAGTAGCTTTTTAGTTCTTAGCCACAAAAAAATGCAGCCAAGGTCAGCAAGAGCCAAGCAGAAGCAAACAGCTAGTAACTGCTAGAGCAAAGAAGCCAAAAAGGGAAAAGTTAGTTTATACACCTAACTTTATGTCAATTATCAGACCAATGGGATTATTTAGATCTTATCATTATTTTTCTTTTGCATCCAATGGTAATTTATTTACATTCTACTCCTTTCTACTCAGTCTGTGGAAAAATTTCCAAGACATCAGCCTGAAACTGCCCTCCACGCTTCCACAGAGTGGACCTCCACAGCTTCTCTGACAACCTGTTCTGCTGCCTTACCACACTCACAGTGAAGAATTTCTGCCTAACATCTAATCTAAATCTACCTTCTCTCAGTTTGAAAGCAATATTCCTTGTCCTATCACTACACCCCCTGACAAAGAGTCATTCTTCAATATATTGTATATATTATTAAAATAAGAATATCTCCATAGGGTCTAAAGACTTGAGATGATTCTGTGACTGAACCTGTGCAGTTCAAGCAGTAGAGAGTCCCTGCCTCAAAGATGCACAGCCTATTTAGGTAAGATAGATAGTACATGTGGGTTTTAGGGGTAGAGAGGAGGTGTACACGGTGTGACAGCAACAAATAGCATGCTAGTTTCACAACTGTTCTTTTAGGAACAGTGGGAAAGTGTGAAGAGAGGGAGAAGGAAGGTTAGTTACAAAGTTAGATGGAGAGAAAAGAGAAGGGAGAGCATTTTAGGAAAGGTCATGGACTGCATAAGACAAGAAAAAACAGGAAGAAACTGTGTGGGAGCAAAAAGAATAGGAGCTGAAAGGTAGGAGCAAACCTTTGACACAGCAGAAAGAAGTCAATTCAAAGAGAGAGGCTTCATATATGCTGTCTTTAGCCATATAACAAATAAGTATTTAGTTTGATTTAATTGGGTCAGCTGTATTTCTAATGAGTTGAGCACTTCCACTCATGATTCATCCACTTCACAGCATCACAAAATCACAGAATTTTAGGGGTTGGAAGGGACATCGAAAGATCATTTAGTCCAATTCCCATGCCAGAGCAGGATCACCTAGACTAGGTCACACAGGAACACATCCAGGCAGGTTTTGAAAGTCGCCAGAGGAAGTTCCATAACTTCTCTGGGCAGCCTGTTCCAGTGTTCTGTCACCCTCACAGTGAAAAAGTTCTTTCTTGTGTTCATGTGGAACCTCCTATGCTCCAGCTTGCAACCGTTGCCTCTTGTCTTATCACCCTCTCCACATTTAATGAGGTCACCCTCATATTTATAAACATTAATGAGGTCACCCCTCAGTCTTCTCTTCTCCCAGTTAAAGAGACCCAGCTCTCTCAGCCTTTCCTCACCTGAGACAACTAGCTAACTTTGGAGGAACTGTTTTCCCTCTGTTGATGCTGCAGGGAATCGAAATAACTTAGGTTGTGTACACAAAGTTTTAGTGGGCTGAACTCAGGTGACATGAAGTCCAGGTGGTATGTCTGAAAGTCCCTGTTTTGACTGTTTCTGCTACAACTCCTATTATTCAATAGCTCTGAAAAAAAACTGTCAGATAGAAAGCTAAGGTTGTCATTTCATGAATTTGGGGAAACATGGAGTTTGACCCTAAGGCGAGAAGGTCACCGGTAACAAAGTAATCATTTGGAAAGTCCTACATTTTCATTTTACCATTTTTTCTGTGTGGAAGACACAAACTTCAGAATAAAGTCTCATTTCTTCAACTCAAAAAGGCTGCTTTACTGTAGCATTTATCTTTTTCCAGTGTTACAGTTTCTGAAAAAGTTTTGTAGAATATCAGCATAAGTAACCAAAAAAACTTCAGGTTCCTCTCAGGGAATAGTAAACAGGAGGTATTTTCAGGTATTTTTCAGTAGGATAGATGATCTGTCTGGCCCCAAACCAGCACAGATAGGGAGAGATTTCCATTATTAGCATTTTTGCATCATCTGACATGTTACTTGTTCTTTTTTGACATATCTGCTTTTGAAGATTATTTTTTTTAATAACTTTAATGACAAAAGGTTGCTAAAATTGGAAGCTGTGTGAGATACTTTGGTATTATTCAATCAGAGACAAATCTGACACTGAAGACAGCTCTTGTTTAAGAACTGTCACTGAATGAACGTGATCACAGCACAAAACAAAGACAAATGTCAGTTCCACCGGTTGTATCTTCATCATTTAAGTCTCACAAAGTACCAGAGGAAATAGGTTCAGTTCTGAAATAGTTGATCCATTTTGTTCAGTTTGAGTTATTTTTACAAGGCAACAAGGCAAGTAATAAACAAAGCATACTTTATTAGATCATTGTTCCCTTAAATAAACAAAGCATACTTTATTAGATCATTGTTTTCTTAAATAGCTTAATAATGAGTTCTAGAGAATTGAAAGCATGATTCTATTTTAAAATTTTTCATGAAATCCGTAGTCTATAAATAGTCTTTAAATGATTCTTATTGAAATATGGAGTTTAATGTTATAAGACTACTAACAGCCAGCTGAGATTTTTGCTTTGGAGGGCACAGGAGCAATGAGATATGAAAAACTAAACACAACCACTATTAACAGATGAAAAGATTGGATAAGCATTTTTAAGTCTTTTTTGCTATAGTGAATCTCCTCTTTTGTATTTCTGTAAACAGGTAGCTGCTATTATCTCAAGGTAACTTACACTTCTTCTATTACAAGTCAGAATATATTCATGAATCATGCCCTAAATATATATATATACACACATCGGTTTCTTAAGAGTTTGATCTTTGAACTGGTTAGAACATCTCCACTGATTATAAAGCTTTTCACCATGCATTAATTGTACACAACTCCTGTACAGTCTGAAGATTTAGATGACAGTGCATGTGTAAGATTATCCACTCTGTTGTGAAGACCATTTACTGAGATGTAATTTATGCTGGTTTGTCCAATGCAATTTGAGCAGGCCTAAGTAAAAAGCTTTCCGATCTTTTTAGTACAGCATCACTGCATTACTTTGTGGCCAGGATATCCTTCTCAACTTTCAGCTTATACTTAGAGTTCCTCAGTTCCACAATGTGAACTAGAATTGTTGTATTTAATACTTAAATCTTTATTGCAATTACCTTAATCTGCAGTTTGTTAGAACAGCTGAGATGAGCTTCTCAAAAGCGAGCAGTGCATATAGTTCTCTGGCTATCAAAGTACAGAAATAGAAGTTCTCCTAGTGTTTAGTCAACCTAACTCATTGCCTTAGAAGTGAATTTCAACTGAGATCTGAGGGAATTAAATAAATTTTCAGATGTTTTGTAGGATCTTTGTAATGGGAGATGAAAGTTAAGATGATATACTTCACCATCTAGAGCAAAGAAACAACACATACCTGCCTTTAATCATGTAGTAATACTACAACATTACTTAACTTCCACCTTTGGTCTTGTAGGTGTTCAAAATATTTCATTACCCTAAAACTATGTAATGTTCCCTTTAGTTCTTTAATGGCCATATCATATCAATGCTTGACTCTTCTGTGGCTGACAGCAGAAGCAACCAGTATTTAACAGTATAAAAATGTAAAACAGAACCATTTGTAAAATAATGTGCTGCTTCTGGCAGAGTTACCATCATAAATTAAGGATACTTTCAGTAGTTCTGAAGTTTGCTGCCAAAGGTAGGATTTCAAAATATTTTCTTAAATTCATGTTCTCTACAATCCACTTAAATAGTTTTTTAAATGTGAAGTTTTAAAGAATATTTAAGAGACTTACTACACCTTAGATCTTACTTGTTTGTTTCATACATGAGTGTTCTCTTTCTTGCAAACTCTCAGATTACAGTTCTCTTTATCTTTTTTTCAAGACAGTCTTGTGTCTCTTTGTGTATTCTGGTAGATATAAGTAAAAAAAGTTCATACATGCTCAACATCAATCAGTCACATTTTTTTCTGCTGCTTCTGTTCCTAGCTCCTATGCTCAGGAACACCACACGTCATCCCCACTATTTAGTGAGTATTTGTTCATCCTAGTTAGAGAAAGACAATGTCTTTGCAGTGGTTCTAATACACAGCTTTGTAAGGTTGAGTCTGAGGGAAGGTGACCAGCTTTTCTAGAATTGCTGCTTCATCTGCTGCCTGGATAAAAAGAGAGATTTTTTTCCATGCATATTTCACAGACCAAGTGTGAATGATGAGTAAGTTAACTAAAAAGTATGAGAAACATTAAAATGGTATTCTAGAACCCAGAGAAATAAATTCAGTTCCTCCTGCTCTGAATATAAATTTCCTTCCTGTAAGGCATCTTAGAGCTACTGGGAGTGCTTTATGACATCTGGATACATTAATGAGCCATACTCACCCCTACTGCTCGATAATTCTAGTGAACCCAGCTAAGGTACACCCTCTGTGAACTCTCCTCACTTCATCTATTCAAATATTGTATTTCTAGCTCATTCAAACTGCTGCAAATTGAAATTACCTCTTGTGCCAAGCGCAGGATAATCTTTAAAATATATTCTTCACCATTCAAACTATGGGATCACTGCAAGGAAATGCAAATTACTTGCTATTATTCTCACCTTTAAAGCTGAGGAAAAACCCAATTTGCTTGAGATTACACTGTGCTGGGTCCTGCACATATATGGTTATCACAGTCCTTACCCCAAAGAGCTGATTTTAGAAGACAAGTCAAAACAGATGATTAGGACCAATCACCTTTCTTGGTATGGGCAAGACAGAATAATAAAGGTAAGCAGTATATACACACCTTTTTTTTTTAGCTTTGGGACAGAAAGGTATGAAAAGCAATTCTCATAAATCTAGGCATGTCTTATATACAGTTTGAATTTTAATAATAGTTAATATGCAAACAACACAGTGCAATTCATTGTTAGAGCTCCTAAAGATGAGCTATTATTTTTTCCCATTGTTGGATATGTGTCCAGTTAGATGTTATCCAGTCAGGTGTTATCTTCAAAAGGCAACTCCTTCCAACAATCCCTCTCCACCTAAAATAAGCTATGCTTTTGGGAGCTCAGTGTAGGCTATTGCTAAAAAGAATAACATGCAATGAGTACTGCATTTGCCTATATACCATTGCCTAACAAACAGTATCTAATTCATTACTTTAAACCACTTGAGGATGTCACACGTATGAAAGACAACATACAAAGTGAAATTTTCTTATTCTCATTTAATAGTGTTTCAAACATAACACCATTTCCATGTAGTTTGAAAAGTAATTTAAGATATTCCAAGATAGATTACTCTAAGCTAAAATTTCAGAAAGGGTTCTTCCTTGAATTTGCAATTAGTGATTGAACAGCAATTGCCTTAAAGGTTGTATCAATGAAATTACTAGACATTTACCACTGAATTGCTTTTGAAAGTAACAAAGCTTCACAAAAAGCGTGTGTAATGGATATAATGTGTTTGAGTTCTAATCCGTAGCTCAGCCAGTACAGAATTAATGAAATACTATCAGAAATTTTAGCCAAAGTTGCAGATTACTTTAATAGATTCCTATAGATTCCTAGCATTTCAGTGTACTCTGCACTTGTGAACTGGCCAAAATACAAGAGAATTTTCAGCTGTGCAATAAACAAAACAAAGATAATGATCTCATCAGTCTATGTCAGTTGAAGCTAATAGATATTGAAGAGGAAGTTACAGGATGTACCCATGTCCTTCTACCAGAAAAATTGAGCAATGACAGAATGACAGAATCGTAGGGGTTGGAAGAGACCTCTGGAGATCATCTAGCCCAACCCCCCCTGCCAAAGCAGGGTCACCTAGGGCAGCCCACACTGGAATGAATCCCGGCTGGTTTTCAAAGTCTCCACAGAGGGAAACTCTACAGCCTCTCTGTGCAGCCTGATCCAGTGCTCCATCACCCTCACAGTGAAGATTTTCCTCATGTTGAGGCAGAACTTCCTGTGTTCCAGTTTGTACCTGCTGCTCCTCATCCTATCACTAGGCAGCAGTGAAAAAAGCCCACACTCATCTTCTTGACACCCACCCTTGTTTGTATCTGTAATTTAGTTGCAAATGTTGATCAGAACCCCTCTCATCCATTGTGCTCTGTTTTGCAGTGATTTAGCTGGGTGACGATAACACAGCAGTGTTTTGGCTACTGCTAAGCCAAGCACCGAGGCTGTGCTTTTCCAGCATTTCTCCACCCCCAACAACAGGCTGAGGGGTGGGCAAGATCTTGGCAGGGGACACATCTGGGCACATTGACCCAAACTGATCTAAGGAGTATTCCATACCATATGACATCAGTTCAAATACTAAGTGAAAGAAGGAAGTGTGGGGGGCATTTGTTAATGGCATTTGTCCTCTGGAATAATCACTACTTGTATTGAAGCCCTGCTTCCTGGGGAGCAGCCAAACATCATCTGTTATGGAAAGGAGAGAATAGCATCTTTATTTAGTCTTGCTTCCAGATGCAGCCTTTGCTTTAATTTTTACTCCATTAAATTGCTTCTATCTTGACCCACACACCTCTCGATATATTTTCCCTCTCCCCTGTCCATCTAAGAAGGGGAGTGATAGAACGACTTTGTTGGACATGTAGCCCCCAGGCAGGGCCAAACCACCACAAGCCTTCCTATCCTCAAGTAGATCAACTCTCCTGCCCAGCTTACTGTCCTCTGTAAACTTACATAGAATGCACAGCCCCCTCATCCAGAGAACTGGCCCCAGTACCTAGCCTTGGGCACCAACACTTGTGATTGGCCATTCCAGTCTCTACCACTCTTTGGGCCTGGCCATCCAACCAGCTTTTTACCCATCCAAGCCATGTGCAACTAGTTTCTCTAGAAGGATGCTGTGGGAGAAAATGTCACAGCCTGTACTAAAGTTCAGTAAACAACATCCACTGCCTTTCCCTCATTCACTGAGTCACCTTGGCATAGAGGGAGATTAGGTCCATCAAGCAGGACCTGCCCTTCATGAACCCATGCTGATTCAGCCTGGCCATCTGGTTGCCCTGCTGGCACTCAAGATGACTTGCTACATGACCTTCCCCCACTCCAAGCTCAGACTAACAGGTCTGTATCTCCCCATCACAAAAGTATCATCTATCACTTGAATTTTACATGCATATCATCTAAAATATGAAAAGCAGGACTTCACACTTTTTATGCACCCAGGAAGGCAGTAGCCACCTCACACAGGTATGCAAATGTAGCATCCCTCTGCATTCAATCCAGTCTCTTACAATAGCAGAGTCTGTCTCTGTTGCTCCCCTGAGGTTGTGGAAGGTTTCAGCTCCAGAACAGCCAGCAACACTGCCAGCAACAGCCCATGGATTCAAACCCCTGCAGAAATTACTACATAGATACAAATAGATATAAATAGAGATAGAGATAGAGGTAGAGATAGAGGTAGAGATGATAGAGATAGAGATAGAGATAGAGATAGAGATAGAGATAGATAGAGATAGAGATAGAGATAGAGATAGAGATAGAGATAGAGATAGAGATAGAGATAGAGATAGAGATAGAGGAGATAGAGATGATAGAGATGATAGAGATGATAGAGATGGTAGAGATGGTAGAGATGATAGAGATATAGAGATAGAGATAGAGATGATAAAGATGATACAGATGATATAGAGATAGAGATATAGAGATAGAGATAGAGATAGAGATAGAGATAGAGATAGAGATAGAGATAGAGATAGAGATAGAGATAGAGATAGAGATAGAGATTGATAGAGATGATAGAGATGATAGAGATGATATAGAGATAGAGATAGAGATAGAGATGATATAGATGATACAGATGATATAGATGATATAGATGATAGAGATATAGAGATATAGATATATAGATATAGATAATCCTGACTGTGTTTGTTAGAAAAGATGAAAAATAAGGCCTTCTTTTCTTGGTGTGTTTTGTGAGATGGTAATTCTTGTTCACCTAGTAATCTCAAAAGGGAATACTACCACAGTCTGCCCTTAAAGACAAATTCTGTCCTGAGATGAAATTCTGTTTTGTTTGGAGGTTTTTTATTTGTCATTTTTGGGTGGCTTTTGGGTTTTTTTTTGGGAGGGGGTGTTTGGCTAGTTGGTTGATTTTTTTAAATTTTTTTTTAAGAAGAAGGTAACTCTTACTCTGCTGTCAATCATATTCAAAATTGCATCTGCTGAAGTCAGGTCAGGACCAAAAATATGTTTGATTTTTTTTCCCCCCCCAAGCTAATCTGTTAGAACTCAGTCTCTCAGAAAGAATGGAGTTCCTTCTTTAACTGCCATCAACCCCCCCCAAATTTCTTAGAGGCGTCATTTTGATAAAATAGATGAGTGGAAAAACTTGCTTAGTTTCCAGAACTCCATAGTGTGCATGTAGGCACATACTAGTGATCATTAGACAAAGGCGAAAATGCAAAACTTAGAATCATTTTATACAGATTCTAAACTTCAGTGATAATAACAAAAGAACCCCAAACCAAAACCAAACCAAAACAAAAACAAACAAAAAACCACTAGAAAGTGGGATGTCATTTTTCAGCCTATCACATTGAGAAATTACACTCTCACAAGTGTGCCTCTATCTTCTAGAGAGGGAAGATCAGAATTTCAGTAGTCCTGATCATTTCTCTTAGGAAAAGTAAATCAAACTCTCAATTTTTTTCAAAGGTAGCAATCAGTTTAATCTCATCTGCTACTTCATGTTGTCTTTCTTGATAGGGAAATGCACACAGATGACAGTATCACAAGTCTGAGAGCTTTCTTTAACCTGCTATCTCTAACTGCTGCGGTGAAGATATGAAACCTTTTTACATGTAAAGGTTTCTGTGCTTACCTGACAGTGGTCTCAGGCCATTACTGGAGAAAAAGTACATTCTATTAGTGCTTGTCTTGGTCACCTTCTTTAAAACAAACTCAGAGGCTCAAAATCTCTTAACCTTCTCCTTATGTATCTAATACTTCCACTTTAAAAGGAAATTACATTCTAGTCTCCTATGTCCTTATGATAGACCTCATAATTAGGAAAAAGTGTTTAATAATATGCAAGAGCAAAGTATTAATACTTAAAATCACAGCTTATTATTAGTGTAATAAATCCAGCCTTCTGTCTTCAGGGCTCAACACTGATCTTCCCCAACTGTTCATTCCTGATAGACTGTAAGTTCTCTAGTGGAAGCAGGTGTTTTGAGGTCACATTATAAAGCAACATGGACACAAATTGCTGATGATTTTCACAGTGCTGTGCTTTCCTTTGATGATTAGTATCATGCAAGATATCGCCATACAGGTCCTTTTTAGCACTCTTGTGCTATTTCTTTCTTCTTCCTTTTTTTTTTTCTTTCATAGCAATGCATGAACCTGGTGCCAAATATTACATTATCATCATGCCTTAGAGCATTAACCTCACCACAGATTCAGGACCTAACCTTAAACCTTTCTTTTAATATGTAATGCTCTAAAGGGTATGCATCCATTTGTGAAGAAACATTTGCACGTTTCATACATCCCAATGTTTCCTATTACTACAAAATGTGAGCTTTTTCTTAGCAGAAGTCTAGTTTTCTGAAGTGCAAGTGGTAGCACATCTGGCATGGTAAATATTTCTTTTTAGACTTTTTGTACTAGACAGAAGCCCATACTAGGGTAAGACAGAGATGGACAGACCTCACTTCCTCTCAAATCACAAGATGATCCCACTCTTAAATAAAGCACTAGGGGTAGCTCTTACAAAAGCCTGCTACTTCTGCAGCAGGGTCTGCTCATGTCACAGCCAAATAGTATTGGAAGAGTATGTCTGTACTGTCAAATAACACCTGGTAGGGGCCATTCTCTCACCATTCTTTGCCCATGGCTTGCCCCTGTGCTGTTTGTTGGTACAGACCCAGCCAAAGAGAGACAACTGCCATACTGAATCCTGTAAACTGCCATTTCAGCAGCTACTGCAGACCACTCTGCCCAGAAACATGTATCCTCATCACAAAGCTGAGATAGAGCACAGGGAGCACCTGTTTAGGCTTGCAGCCCATCAAAGTCATATTTTGAAGGATATTCTCTCCTCTGCTGAAGTTTTTTTGGGGAAAGCTGCTTGTATGAAGAGTTGACATCTGCACACCCATAGCCCTCAAGACTATCTCTTGCAGCCTTGACAGTGGTGGATGCAGGCTCACAAACACATTATTAACGTGGTGACACCCAGCCCTTTTCTACTTTTTTTTTTTTTTCCCAACAGGAATTTTCAGCTGTGGCTAAAGCTAGTGAATATCTGGGCTGCTTGCATTCTGAAGACAGCTGTGGGGTAAAGGACAAGTAACCACTAGCTCAGCTTACCCATAGGGGTGGAACTGAGTCACCAAAGATGATTTCATAGTTCCAGGGGTCATAAAGGTGAGAGCAATCTCACTGCATCTTCTCAAAAAACAGCTAATTAGAGTTTAAAGGTCTTTGAAATGATGAATGTCTTAATGCAGTGAAAGCTCTGAAATCAGGAGATTTGGCCCAGCCTCCATTGCTTTGGCTGAGGCATGCTTTGGGGCATAATTTCCAAAGGCTTTTGATTGACCAAGCCTTCTGTCAAGGCAGGCAAAAAATAAAATTAGATTGAAAAAATTATGTCAAAATTGTCTGTGACAAAGCCAAGCTGGTTTGATTAGGAATTTTCTGTGCATCAAAGAAATAAAGAAAGCAGTACTTATATCAGTTCATCTCAGCTTTAGACACAGTACAAACCCACTCATCCAAGTTTTCATATGAAATGTATTTCTGAACAAGTGCTTTCTTTCATTCAGAAGCTCTGAGTTTTGGGCCAGCCATTTCCACATCTTTTGTCAGGAACTCCTAACACATTTGCAAATTTTAGTGCAGAGTGCAAAACAGAGGAGGATTTGCCCCTCTAATATCGTTTTGATTGAGTAACTTCAGTTACTCCAACTAGGTACACACACAATGAAATGCATACAAGTTGCACTCTTTACAGTTGATACAGTCCAGTGACTACAAGAAAAAAGCCTCCAGAGGTACAGGATGTTTAGGAGTAAAGTTAAATCCCTGTGTATCAGTGTGAGCTGAAATTCCCCCCACACCAACAATAACCAGGCTACCTCAGTCTGGAAGCAAATGAAAGCTGTGTTTACAAGCAAATCTACAATCTCTGATGAAATGCAACGAATGTGTACAAATATACACAATTCACAACATTTACAAATATATACAATCAACAGAAAAGCACAACCAAGCTCCCTTTGCTTCCCCTGAGGGGACCTCCCAAGAGGCCTCCCCCCAAGGATCCCCTGGCAGAAGGCAGAGAGATAGAAGCAGAGAGGCTGTTAACTTAGCTCACCAAGATCAGTGTGCTATCTCCAGCCAGAAGAGAAGAGGAAGCAGCAGCCAGACAGCCCAGCAAGTTGCCCCAACTGCCCCTACTTTGTTTTGAGTAGTGGTTCTTAAACATTTCTATCTATCCAATGGAAGTGTTTAGAACAATCATTACTTTGCTTTCTTACATCCAATAGTGACTTATTTACATTCTTTCGCTTTCTCTGCTTGAACCTTGAGAAGAAAAATTAAAAAGACAGTTTTAAACCATCACACCCTGAATAAGTTAGAAGTACATATATAAGGGAATAATGCCCTTCCCTCACATTGCCACTTGCATTCAAGTGTATTTATATTTTTATTTTTATATATGTATACGTATGTGTTTGTTTTCTCATTTTGTCTGTTCCCCCAGGAGAAGCCCAAAAGAGAAACAAAGATGGCCAAATTGACAGAGTCGATGAGTGAGTACAAATAGGAAGTTCAACCACTTTCTTTTTTCCATTTGTTCCTCTCCCTTACATAATGCCACCAATCTAGAAGATTGTGCTTGCATCCAAGGATCTCATTCAGCCCTGTCTTCACTTCTGACTTCACCATAAATCATTCCACTCCTAAAAAAAAAAAAAAAAAGAGGAACATAATTACTTGTGGATTTCATGAGTGCCTAATTAACTTGGTTCAGTTTACTGCATGCATTCTTTCAGGAGGTTAAAAAAGGTCACATGAAATCTGGTTTAATAATACAGAATTGTTGCCTATGCTAGATTCATTCAACAGGAATTATGCCCAGAGATATATGTGGAAATCTTTCCATTGATTTCACTGGTTTCTAAGAGGTGTGCATAGTTTTAAATATGTAAGAGGTAGTTCTGCCATAATATGAGATCTGGAGAGTGGAGTAGTACCCATAGAATCCTAAAATCATTTTGGTTGAAAAAGACTCTGAAGATTATCTAACTTTACCAAGCCTGGTTCTAAACCATGTCCCTTAGTACCACCTCTGTGCATCTTTTATACATCTCCATAGGTAGTGATTCAACCACCTCCCTGGGGAACCTGCTCCAATATTTGATAACCCTTCCAGTGAAGAATTTTTTTCTAAAATCCAATCTAAAGCTTCTCTTGTGCAGCTTGAGACTGCACTTGTAGCTGAAAGACTCAGATGGGCTAATCTGTTTCTGGACAAAATGTGAAGATAATTTAGGATGAAATCCTAGTAAAATACTGTCTCTTTCCCAGAGACTACCTAGCTTCACAAGCCTATGCAAACTTAAAAAAAGAATTGACTTTAAAAGGAAGAAATCTTTTACTCTGCTTAACCAGGGACTACAGAAATACAAACACACATAAGAGTCATTTACATTAGAAAGTTGTTTCCAGTTATTTTTTTTCTATTTGTATACAGGACTGGTCCTAGGGCAGAATTTTTCTTGTCTTTTTGCTCTCACAGTTTGCTTCACTTCCTTGTGAAATAATTCTCTGTGTCTCCTTACATATGCCACTGCATGGCAGAGCCACTAACGCTAGCTACACAAAATTATTTCAGTATTAGAAGATCACAAAAAGATCCTGCAGGTCTGGGAGACACAATTGAGGCAGCAGAACATCCATATAGTAAATGCCCTATTCCTAAAGTTTCATGCACTGAAACAGGCCACAGAAGTCAACCTCAGCAGAACATCCATATAGCAAATGCCCTATTCCTAAAGTTTTGTGCACTGAAACAGGCCACAGAAGTCAATCTGAGAGCTCTTCTCCCCAGGGGAAGGGCATCACTAATCAGTAGCGGAGTACAGGCAATGCCTTCAGATACATGGCAGCATACTGATGGGTAGTGAAACTCTCAGGCACTTGATGGAGTTCTTGTCATAGAGGTGTGTGTTATTTGAATGCTGCTCTGTCCAGTTTTTCTTTCTCTCCACTGTCTGCATTTCATAAGACCTGGCAAAATTCAGGTTTCTAAGGGAGATTCGTAGATGACATTTCCAATTTTCTGACCTACCTACAGTTTCCACATTCCTGTACTTGTTGCAGTATTCATAGATACAAAGTATTTCTCCCTAATACAGCAAAGCCTAGGTGGTAACAATGCAAAGGTCAATCTTACAGTTTAGCAAGACTCAAAAGGACAATGATACTAGAGCCTAGAGAAATTCTTTGCTATAAGGAATGGTATTTTTCTCCATTAATCTCTGTGGATGTATATTACTCTTAGAAACATCCTGCAACCCTGCCACTTCTCTAGCATTACTGGATACTGGATCGATGCATTATGTCTTGATGGATGGGTGGGAGATGGATGGAGCAAAGGAAGAACTTGTTATCAAAGGCAGAAGCAGACTTTGCACAGTCTTTCTGAAACAAGGTGAAGGAATCTCACCCCAGAATGTTAGGAGGAAGTAAGCAGACTCCCTGAATGGTTTGAAGACTCAGAGGTGAGGCCTCCATAAGACTTTGCAATTGGTCAGGAACACAAACTCAAAAATGAACTGTGCAATTCCTTTAGGAATTGTGCTTGTCTTGCAAATTACTTTTATTTGGCTTAAGACAGTTTGCTTCTTGAAAGGATTTACTGCTGCCTTGTGTGAGGACTTGTTCATACTTCCTGCAAGCCTTTCATGAAAAATTTAGATGATTTCATGACATATTAAAATGTTTTTACTAAATCAGAAACTGCATTGTAAGCTGCAAATAAAATTCTTAGTGAACATTCCACAGCACTTATTTTAAAGCCTGTGCAGATTCAAAGAAAATAAATGGGGTGGGGAAGCAATTAAATGTCATAGTGTAGCCCTGTGGTGTGGACTGCAAGGCCTTTTTCTTGGGACAGAGAAAATAAAAAAAGTCCTTTGAGGACTAGAAGGCCTTAAAAAATGGCTTGACCATGGTGCCAATATAGCAAAATTATTATTTACCTTTAATTTCACCCAAAAACTGTGCTTCTTGTCTCTTTCCTCTGTCCACATCTTTGTACAGCTCCAGAAAAAAATTGGTCACCTTCCCTCCAGTGCTTTTTTTCTCTCAATCAAAACACTCTGATGAAGTTACCCAGCTCTGCTATCTCTCCCTTCCTCTCCATAAAGATTCTCAGAATGTTTTTGCATTGAGAAAATCCCCATACCTGAGATTCACATCACATTGCATACTAAGAGGAAGACTTGAGAGAACATTGATGTAGAAGTGCCAAGTCTCTTTTCTTTGCCAGCAGGAATATTAGTCTGTATTTTTCTGTCACATTTTGTGTTTCAGCTCTCAGAAGATCTGTTGCATTGTAGAGAAGATTGTTAAGGAAAAAAAAAAGTTTTAATATTTTCTGCCCTGTTTCTATAGAACCTTTACAGTGATGGAATGCTATGAAGCATTATAACAGAGCCTTGTAATTGTGCTTGTTGAGAGAACAATCCACCCTGAAAGTTGTTTGGGTTTGGTTTTGTTAAAAAAAATAGAAGGACAGAGTGAGAGAGAGGGAAAATAATTTTAAAACATCAGTTCAAGTGAGAACTAGAAAGAAATGTTGTGATAAATTATTTGAGATAAGCCCTTAGAGCTGATATAGAAGCAGGAATGCATACCACATAAGACCACTCTTTGCCCCAAGTTATTATTTTATAACACTTGCACAGAATTAATAGAAAGCCACCATAATTTCACTGAGCCCCAGGGTGCTGTCCAAGAATTCCTTTATAATGCCTTAAAATCCATGTGCATTTTGAAATTTCTTTGTAACCTGAGTTGGGCAATTTACTTCATATAACCTCAGAATACTTAAAAGCTGAGCATACAAATGAAACTAAGAACCAAATTATGTTCCCTATGGTTTTTGTTTTCTTCTGCCTCTTTGTCTCATGCTTCCCGTAGACTGATTGGTATTTCTAACCCAAACAATGCCATCATCTTGCTAAAGCACAGCAAGCAAGGTATGAGAGCAAATATTAAACAGGGCAGGAAGGTATGCAGTCTTCAACCCAATTTAGTTGGTGGACAGAAAAAATGAGATATTCAGAGAAAATTCTTGTACAAAACTCAGAAATCATCACCACTTTGGATACTTTGTGGAAAGGTAATTATTACAAGACATTGTAGTAAAGTAGACAAATACAGTGAGTGTCTTGATAGTACCTTAGAAAAAGTTCTTTCAAGGTCTAATGTTATGACATTGAAAGGAATTTCCTCTTTAGTTCCATAAGTTTCTTCTCCTGCTCTCCTGCTATCCTGCCAGTCAAAATGCCTTGGGTGAGAGCAAGCTCCTTGCATCACAATACTCAACTGGTATCTGTGGGATATCTACCTTATGACAAGGGGTAACTGGTTGCTTCTTTTCCAACAGAGTAGCATACTGGCTTGGAGAGCACCTGAAAAGCTCCCCTCAGGATTTTCTAAAAGCCCTGACAGAGATGTGGTCTTTGCTGAAGACCAAGTAGATATGAGTGTGCCTCTTCTCTTTCATCCTTAATGAGCTTTTGTGTTCTCCAGGTCACTGGTGTAACAAATGGATTTGTACAAATGCTTGTACCTATGCTAGTGAGGAAGCCTGTGGTCTGGGCTGTGAATTATCCAGAAGCATGGATCTAGTGTGCCCTGTGATGACTGCAGCATAATCAATGTGTGACATGAGCAGTGTGAACTTGCTACAGGCAAGAATGGAAAATGGGCATGGTTGCCTGCCTTAAAGCATTTAAACAGAGAAGTGACATGCAATTCAGATGTTTTCTGGCAGTAGGGGCTCATCAGTAAACAGTTATGTTTGTTCTGCCACCCAGTTAAGGCACATGATACACCTGCATGAGGACAGCCAGAGGCAGAAGACTTGGTTTGAAATAAGGATGTTCCTTCATTTGTTAAAAAGATATGTACTCCAGATGTCTGTACCCTTACTTCCAAAGACAGTGAAATAATGAATAGTGAGACCTTAGATGACTCCACACAAAACCTTCTGAACTATGGATGCCATGTGTTTTAGTCAGGGTGGGTAAAAAAAAAAAAATAAAAGTAAATCAAGTTAACCTGAAATAATTTCAGGAGCAGACAGACCCTAGAAGACTTATTTTTCCTGTCTCCAGTGTCTGAATCTGAAGTGTCTCTATCGCTCTCTCACACTTTATAAAGAAAAAACTGTTTCTACTTCGAGTTACTCTAAAGTCATAGCATTTTCTGTTTTACATGTGCCAGGGTAGTCTGGAAGTTTTTGGACAGTTCTAATTATTCGGAATTATTGTTTTGTGACAGGTGAGAAAAACATTACATTACAGTAAAAACATATCCAATATTCTCTCTCTCTTTCTCTCTTTCATTGTGACTTTTCTACACCACCCCCAGCCCCCACCCCAGTACTATGAGTTTTATATTTGTCATTTGTTCTTAAATCTAACCTTTATCACCTCACAAGTTGGTGGTGCAGGCTTAAATGCTATCTGTTGTGAACACAGCAGCAGTTGTATATACACAGAATCAGGACTTTGAAGAACTGATCCTAAAGCCTGACTTTCTATCTCATTGCTCTGGAATACTAATTCTTTAGTCTCAGAAAGCATTACTAAATACAAATATCCAGTTCAACTTTTTCCACTGATACCAATTTATTAGAAAGAGCAGATTCTTACAATGCAAAATTCAAGTGAAAGAAAACCAAAGCATGCAGAAAAGTCATTCAAGGGAAACATTTGCTCATGCTTGAGGAAGTCAGTCATTCATTTTCAAGGTACCCAGTTATTCTTGTAGGAGGGCGTGCCAAGAGATGAATAGAGGGGCTGGATTTCCTCCAATATATATTTTCATCATCTTTTGCTTTTCAGTAGAAAAAGAGTTCTGCTGGGATAATAATTTCTGGATCAGTAATTTTGTGGCAAATATGAAGCCACAGAGATAAACGTTTTATTCAGCATAGCATCTAATTACTGTTGATTCAATACTGTATATATAAATTGCTACCACATACAGCTATCCCCCTGTACACAAAAGGACACACCAGCACATGCCCCACCCCCCCAGACAAAGCCCAGAGGGCTGTGTGCCAGCTAAATTATCTCCCTCTCATCCCAGACAGTGTTCTTACCAATAACCCAAACAATGATTGGCAGAGAGAGGTGAAAATAAAGTTCAGAAAGGAGGCAAAGAGAGAAAGCCTGTCTCCGCCTTCTACCACCTCCATATCACGCCCACCACTAACTCCGATAAGGCATCCCCCAAGAAAAGACATAACATTAACTTTATAGAAAATCTGAACATGCCCCTAAGAATCTTTCTTCCCATCCCAACAAGTCCCCCCCAACAAAAATCAATTGTTCCCCCTAACCACCCCATAAAACCCCAACAACCCAAAAATTTATACAGACACAACCCCTCCCTTATACTACAATAACCAACACAACTCCAGCATAATAAGCAACCAAACCTCCTGCCTAATCAGTCTTCCACACCTTCCCAACTTTTCCTCCCCCGATAACAACAACCCATCCCCACCCTACAGGAACAACCCATTACCCTTTCCCTACAAACTCTCCTCCATCTCTACACCCCCCTTCTAAACCCACAGCCCTCCATCCTCCCTACCACTTTAAAAGTTGAATCACTATCAGGCCACATCGACCCCTCCTAGCGCATTCCGACAGATCCACCTCCCCCCCCTCACCAATACAACCACCCTCCGCAGCCTTCCCCGTTACAAAACTCACGACCCCACATACTCACCACAGTGAACAATAGCATTTCCTTTGCATTCTCTGATCTTTTAAGGGTCTTGCCTTTAATTTCTCTTCACAAGTGTGAGGGACACAACTGCTTTTTCCCAAAAGAAAACCAGGACTCTCATGCAGTCATATCATTCTAGAGGCTTGGATTTTTCACAGACTTCTGAAGTTTTGATAGTGCTGCTACCAGCACTTTGATAAGCTAAAATCTTTGTGAAAATTAAACACAAAAATACAGAATGTGAGATAACCAAGAGCTGAATTATGAGTAAAAATGCCTGGGCTTCTAATTAGCAACAACGATTACATATAGGCTGCGTTGTAGCACTTCTTATTAGAACACAGTATTTCTTGTTACTTAAAATTTATTCAATTTTCCATCACAGATGTGTGTTTGAATACTTCCCTTACTTTTATCAGCTCAGGAACATCCACTTCTAGAAGAAAGGCTACAGTCAGTCTAACACCATTTAAGAATTCTCATTGCCTTTCCTTTTCATTGTTATGGTCCACAGCACAGTGAAGATGGTTTAGTTTTTTTAATCACATGCTTCCCAGAGCAAATTCTCATCTACTAGACTAAATGTAAGTGATCTAGGCACAAAGCTACTACATAAAATACCTTCAGAGCTTCCCACAACGCTGCTTTCTACAGAACCCAATCCACAACCATATTCTAATAACAACTGATTAGCAGTAGGGCAAAATCGTGAGATTTAGTATGAAATACATCTAGGTATAAGAGGGGAGATACACCCCCAGTGTTTCTGACCATCAACAGAATCACTTTAAGCATGTGCAGAAATCTAATACTGAAAGCAGAAGTCACTTCAGATTTTAAGTACCAGTTTTTGAGGACTGAGGTGTGGGTCTGATTGGCTATAAATGTCAGTTAGGTGGCTGAAGCATTTTTTGTGACAACATTTTCTCATCATACCTTGAATACTATGTGTACATTCATATCTGGGCCAGTTGGCATTGCAGCCTTAACTGTCTATTTCCAGCTATTTAGGGCCTGACTTCACTATTTTAGTGCCCTTCTAATTCATCAGGGGGGTTCTATATTTATTTATCATGCACTTCGATCTTCCAAAGGTGCTAACCAACAATGGTCTTCAGATGAAGAAGTGACCAGTGTGCAGTGCTGACAAAGAAGCCCACACTGTATATGCAGAGCAGGAAATTCATTCTCACTCAGGATAAATAAGTCATTAAAAATGTCTAATCAATTGTCTTCACAGTGACACAATGATGAGCTGAATTTAATGACAAAAAACAGGATCAATGTTTCTGAAAGCTGTAGGAAACTGTCTGACCTGGATCAGGCTTATTGAGCTATCGAGCAGATAAGAGACCATAATGCATTCTAGTTCTAGGAAGTGAGCATAGCATGATAAATAACAAAGAATGATGGTGAGCAGTTAAGGGAAAAGCAGTCCAGGAAAAAAAAATAGGGTATCTGAGATATGCAAGAACATCTGTTAATCAGGTAGTACCATAAATATACTGGAATTTGAAACCCTTCGACTTTGAAAATGAGTTGAAAAGGCATCCAGAATCAATGAATGGAAAATATTGTGGAAAGTGGTAGGATAAAGTATTTGATGTGAAAGGGAAAGACTCATTTCATTAGAAAAAGGGTCCAGTTGCGTTATTCAATATAAACAAAGAGAGAAAGGTCTTACCATGGTATTATTGACAGATGTCTTTTAAAAGCCTTATAATCAGGTATTAAATTAATCTCTAAAGCTAGACTATATTCTCCCTGTATTTTCCAACTGCCTTCACTGCTCTTCAAACATTTGACAGGGGATAACAGGGGGTAACATTATTAACCATATTACAGGCAAAATAATGACTACATATTGAAGTCCATTTTATGCTCAGAACACAATTCAAAGCACATTATTTCTGAACCACTGCCTGCACGCATAGCTCAGGCTCATCTGACTTTATTTACAACTAGTATTTTTACCATAAAATATCTTGAACTACATGCAGGAGAAAAGCAAAAAGACTCCAGTGAGAATCATTGCCAGCAGTAAAAGTGCTGTTAAAACCTAAACCAACAAGAGGGAAGATACCTGCAAGGCCTGTCCTCCTTTGAGTTAGTGTAGCACTGTTTTCAGACACAGGGATAACAGTGATTGTGCAATAGGGCTGTTCTGCACCCCAACATTGGTCTATTCCAGACTTCAGCGTTGCTTCCTTTGTTGTTTCAGCCCTAGTTTGTTGCACAGGCATATGTGTCTGCAGGAAATAGAGGACATATTAGGCTGCATCTGCTGATCCTCACTGTTAGCACTGTGCACTCCATGAAATTCTGCCATGTAACGAGACATTATCTTCTTCCTGTTATTATGCCTCCTGTAAATAAATCACCTACCTTTCCTCTTCAAATATTGCCAGTGTGCAGAGCCCCTCTCTAATCACCTTGTACTTAAAGTGCAGGATTAGATTTTGTGTCTCACTTCAAAATTCAGGACCTTCAGCCCTGTTCTTAGCTGAACTCATTCCTCTTTGCCATCATCACACTTCATAAGCACATTTCTTAATCCATATACCTATAAGCAAAATAATGGGAAACAGGAAAGCTGCTCAAGAGAAAAATACTGGTAGCAGCAAAAGCAAGCAAGCAGTTCTTAGTCACCTAACTGACAATTAAAAAGGAATGCTTAATAAACATAGTGTTTTGTTCACTCTCAACCCAGGATCATAGAATCATAGAACTGTTGAAGTTGGAAGAGGTTTTTAACATCAAGTCCAACTGCTCACCTAGAGCTTACAATTCCGCTGCTACTGCTAAGCTACTACCACAAAACCACATCCCTAAGCACCACATCCACTTGTCATTTACATGCCTTCAGGGGTGGGGACTCCACCACTTCCCTGGGCAGCCTGTTCCAACGCTTAATAATGCTTTCTGTGAAGAAATTTTTCCTAATATCCAACCTGTATTTTCCCTAACATTCTCCCCTGTAACAACCTGAGGCCATTTCCTCTCGTCCTGTCACTTATTGCTTGTGAGAAGAGACCACCTCCCACCTTGCTCCAACCTCCTTTGATGTAGTTGTAGACAGTAATGAAGCCTCCCCTCAGCCTCCTCTTCTGAAGACTAAACAACCCCAGTTCCCTCAGTTGTTCCACTTGTGTTCAAGGCCCTTCATCAGCTTATTTGCTCTTCTTTGGACACCAGCACCTCGATGTCCTTCTAATGAGGGGCCCAAAACTGAGCACAGTAATTCAAGGTATGTAGCCTCAGCAGTGCTAAGTAGAGGGGAACAATCACATCCCTAGACCTGCTGGCCACACTATTCCTGATACAAATCAGGATGCCATTGTCCTTCTCGGACACCTGCGCACACTGCTGGCTCATATTCAACTGGCCAAAGCAGCAGCAGCAAAGTGCCTTTAAGAAGCCTAGCTCTTGCATTAGCATATGGAGGTCTTCCACTGGATGTCAAAGTTGAAGTCCAATCTTGACTTTCTGTCCAACATAAAATCAGGACAGACACAGGTTATTTCAGTCCAACTGGTAGAATAGTATCTTACATAGGTGAATTTCTCTTTACCCTTCCTGACAGCACCTACTGGTGGAGAGAAGGCAAAAGACAGATGTCAGAAAATCTTGATACCATCAGATCTGAGGAAACACTTTTGGTAGAGCATGCAGTCCATGAAACATTTTGTCGCAAAGTACTACAGAGCAGATACAGACTTTAAAAGAATCCTTGCAGATACGGGCTGTTGGGCTAAAAACATGTAGTTTAGTAATTCAGACATTAAAATACAAGGAGTTAGAAGGAGATTATCCACTAGGAGGGAGCCTAGAAGAAGTGATCCACTAACCGGTAAAGACCAGGCTAAAAGTTATTCTGTAGATGGTTTCACAGAAGAACTTTGTATCAGTCTGCTTGAGAGAGTGTTTTTTATCTCTGCCGTCACCATCTATGAGCACCACCTATTACCATCACCACCACCAGCCCCATCATTAGGATCCCACATTAGAATTATCACTCACTCGGCAGTTATGAGATAACCTTCCCCACCTTCCTATAGTTTTAAGGTCAGGCATCCTTTTAATCTCGTGTCATTATGGGAGACCTGTGTACATCTGAGCAGTATTAAGAACTCTAAGGTGGTAGAAGCCCCATCTAGGGAAGGAAACAGTCATGGTCAGGTTGGACAGGACTCTAAGCAACCTGATCTAGTTAAAGATGTCCCTGCTCACTGTGGAGAGGATGGACACGATAACCTTTAAAAGGCCCTTCCAACCTGAAGGATTCTATGGTTCTAAATATGGCTACAAAATTATTACAGTTTGGTCCCAAGTCCTTAGAGATACTACTAAATTCCTGAAGGCAAGGTAGAAGCTCACAAAGAGACAGAAAACCTGTGACACTTCTGAAACTGAGAAGAGTCACTGGCCAGTGTTACAAAGACTTCCACTGAACTTTGTCCTTCCCCAGATGGGTTCCTCTTCACACAGCCAGTGTGGGGACTATGAGCAGGGTGGCCAAAGAGATTTGAGACAAAATCCACCATAGATTTGGCTTTCTGCCTCATCTCCATCAAGTTAATCAAGTTCTAGTTGTAAGTGATTGGGCTCAATATTTGGGTGAAATTTGAGTGATCATTTTATCAAGGAGGTGACATCTGATCCTCCTGTCTGACTCCAAATCTGCACCCATGTCTTCACACAGCTCACACTATGCGTGGAACAACATCAGACTCTATTCTACTACAACTGATTGTGAATGACTGATACAGAGATGATTATGCTTCCAAATCATGACACTTTAAATTACCATTTTTGTTCATTCACAAGAACTAAATTCACAGAATGATTGTCATCATCTGACATATTTATCATTGTCAAGCTGAACCTGCTATCTCTGCAGTGCAGGTTCCCTCTGTTGCTCCTAGGAACTTACACAATGGAATCTCATCACGTGTCATGAAGCATTTGCTAACCTAGCTGCAAATCAAAAGGACAACAAATTGCATGATTACATGTCCTTAAAAATGACACATTTTTTGTTGAGTTTAGAAAACCTATACTCTCACTTGACAGCTTTGGGAGGCTGTTTAAATATCTTGCTCTACTCTGTTTTCTAGTATTGTTTGAATAGTTATTTTAACTATAGGCAAAGAACAATTTCCTTTTTTTTTTTTTTGACCAAGCAGAAAAGATCTACAGACCTCCTGCTAAGTCAGTTTGTTTCCTATGGCATATTGCTCTTGCATGTGGTTGAATGTCTTTTTGATGATAACATTGTTATTGAGGGGAGTATTGCTATTTAAGGCACAAGTAACTCATGCTGTTGTACTAATTTGTGGGTGAATGCTGAGTATTTTTAGCATGCATTCAATCATATGTGCTGGGCTGCAATGTTTAAAAGAAAATTTGTGAAAAGCATAATATAAAACCCATTAAAATGAACAGAAAAACTACTGGTTTTCTGCCTCCCTAATTCTATAAGGAGCCCGTAATGTTAACATGAAAAGAAAGGAGACTCATGACCTCATTTAAATTATTTCTTTATGCCAGTAACTTTGAATAGGCAGACTCCTGCATTAAGGATATGACCTCACTGGCTGCTAGTCAGGTAGAACAGTCCACACAATGGAAAGACTGCCAATGTGAAGGTATTAAATATTGTTGTGTTGCCATTTCTTGAGGATGTGCTAAGGTTGTTTTTTTTTTAAGCCAGTGTTGTCTTAGTTCATTCTGCACCCCTGCTGTAAGAGGTTCTTCTGCTCTGGGTTTCACCCTGAAATTGACTGACTTTATAGAACTCCTAAAGTCTATTTCTTTGCAGGTGTAAGGGCAGCATTTTTAGTTTCCACATTTCAAAGGAGTTTGGCTGTTTCTTTGCAGGTGTAAGGTCAACGTTTTAAATTACCACGTTTCAAAGGAGTTTGAAATGGACTAGTTTTAAAGTACATTTCTTCAGATCAATGCAGTTTACCCTTTCTTTTACAGCAGATTTGAAACACACAGAAACCTGTTGGCAAATAGGTGGACTGGCAGCAAAGCTTGATTTGAGCTGTTGGCATAACTCAGGTGTTCACCGTTGAGAAACATTGGTAGAGTTTTATGCTAAGTTCCATGAAAAACAGTCAGGGGTCCATAAGTGAAAGTCCCTCCTGCTGAGATGCAGAGTCACAAGAAGCACGAAGCAGTGGTCTCACTTTCACAGTCTGAAAGGGTAAATCCAAAGGTAAACCTGATGGGCATGAGAGGGCTGACTTGACGCTGTGGATAAATACTGCGGGTGTGAAGGATTAACAGTGGGCTTCATTCTGTGGGAGTGACTGAGTAAGCATTGCTTGGTCAATCATTTACATGTGGGCCATGTGCAGCAGGTGTCTGCTCTTTGCCCAGAAACCCTACTGTTTCAGAGCAGTCAGTTGACTCCTGCCTTACTACTGAAGGCCAGTTCTCTGTGAATAATTTCACTCCTGCATGCTCCTTTTTTGGACACTCTGAATGTATTCAGACTTTCTTCTCCCTCCCTTCCATCTCCAGTTCCAAGTCCTTGACAAAAGATTTTGCAGATCTGCATCTTCCCACTCAACAGCAGAAGGCTTGGAAACGCTTCTTCAAAGCTATTGAAATTGGTCAGTGGATTAGATTTTTGTAGAGTTTTCACACTGAATGAGCTATAAACAGATTCCTTTACAGTATAGGTCTTAAAAAAGTAAGATTAGAATCCAAGGCCTGTCATTAAACTTGATAAAGACTTTTATCAGCAACCTTTGCAAGTGTTGTTGGCTTAAATGTAATTATCCCTTTTCCATGTCATTAAACAGTTGTTGAAAAATAATTTAATAATTTCCTAAGAGGAGGCCAAAAAGCAACCAAATGGTACAAAATTTATAATGTACAAGGCAAATGGATGCCTAGAATGCATATTTTTAACTTCAGTGGTGCTATCAGATGGCAGTTTTTAATTTTAAGAAACCTTTTTCAAACTTCCTTTGGAACAGAAAAGAGGCACACCACTGTGAAAAACTCAAATTATTTTTTTTTTTTTTTTTTGGAATAAGAAGAAAATACACTGAGAAGGGGGCTAGGGAAATCTCATCTTTATCAAGAGATTATAATTTCAAATTAAGTCTGCATTGTGTGTTACTATAGAAACTCCCATTTTGTGGCATGTTTGTGGGGAAAAAGTCAGAAGTTGCATTTTAATGAAGGCAGATCGCACATTGGTTCCCACAGTAAAGCAAAACAAAATCGAAGTTTCTATCAGAAATTGAATAATTACCCCAAACAAGGTGAGCTAATTAAGGTCATGGGGAAGGGATATTAAATCCTGAAGTGACTGTATGTCATGTTCATTTTTCAACACTAGTCTCCTCCTTGCTGATTATGTATTAGATACTGCGGGAGTCTGATGGATTGAGAGGCTTGTTGCCATGGCAATATTTGCTGCTTTGCTGGTATTCCCTACAGAAAGTAAAGGATTTTTCTTTTTTTTTTTTTTTTTTTTTTTGCTACTCAGTTAGACAAACTGGCTATATATAGCAAGAGATGCTGGAGAACTGAAACAGCAGAATCTGGTAGGGGGAGGTTTGGGGGAAGAACTGACATTTATACGTCTTAAGGAATCACAATAGACCAGATAACGGTGAGGAATGAGGGAGGCTGCTGAAAAAAGGGAAAGAGAAAGGGTTAAGTGATGAAGATAGAGAAGGAGGAAAGAAAGGAAAGGAAGATTGGAATGGAAAGGGAAGGATTGGGAGGGAAGGAAAGAAAGAAGGAGGGGAGGAAGGTGGGGAAGAAGGAAAGGAGAAAGGGAGGAAGGAAAGGAGGGATGAAGGAAGGCAGAAAGGAAGGAAGGAAAGCATGCAGTAAGGAAGGGAGAAAAGGAAGGAAGGAAAGGAGGGATGAAGGAAGGCAGAAAGGAAGGCAGGAAGGAAGGGAGGAAGGGAGGAAGGAAAGGAGGGATGAAGGCAGGAAGGCAGGCAGGAAGGAAGGAAGGAAGGAAGGCAGGAAGGAAGGGAGGAAGGGAGGAAAGAAAGGAGGGATGAAGGCAGGAAGGCAAAAAGGAAGGCAGGAAGGAAGGGAGGAAGGGAGGAAGAAAAAGAGGGATGAAGGGAGGAAGAAAAAGAGGGATGAAGGAAGGAAGGAAGGAAGGAAGGAAGGAAGGAAGGAAGGAAGGAAGGAAGGAAGGAAGGAAGGAAGGAAGGAAGGAAGGAAGGAAGGAAGGAAAGAAGGAAGGAAGGAAGGAAGGAAGGAAGGAAGGAAGGAAATTGGAAAGAAGGAAGGAAGGAAAGAAGGGAGGAAGGAAGGAAGGAAGGAAGGAAGGAAGGAAAGAAGGGAGGAAGGAAGGAAGGAAGGAAGGAAGGAAGGAAGGAAGGAAGGAAGGAAGGAAGGAAGGAAGGAAGGAACGAACGAACGAACGAACGAAGGGAGGGAGGGAGGGAAAACAGGCAGTGTTGCCTACAAAAAAAGCTGCAGCTGCTGTTGGTTTATTATGCTTGAGGTGGTTTATACCTTAAGGGAGAGCTAAGTGGTAAAAACCTCTAAAATTTAAAAAAAAGTGTCACATAAAAGAAAAAGAAAAAAAGAATTGCTTACCACTGAAATCATCAGTGTAAATCACAACCTGATCTCCAAATACAAACCGCCTTCTTATGGGTTGTTTTTTGTTTGTTTGGTTTGGTTTGGTTGGGGTTTTTTTGGAGGGGGGGGGAGTTGGGTTTTTTTTGTAATCTTTGCTCACAGCATTTTTAAAACAAGGTGTTGATACCATTTCCACCCTCCTCTTGGCACAGTGAAAGCCAATGTGCTTCAGTCAGATGTTAGGGAGTACTGTCTCTTATGTATAGTTCAGTCTGTTGCTCAGAGCTGTGGGAAGAGTGTGACAATGTGCTTTCATTTTAATATTAGCCCATCTCAGCCAAGCATCTATGGAGTACTGCAGAGGGAAAAAAAATAAAAATATTTTGTTTCTTCCTCTTTTCCAGTCCTATCCCTTTCATATGGAGAAATGCACCAAGTTATCTATAGTATACCCTGAGACTTATAGCCATTATTGCAATAGACTGACCAGGCAGCTCTGTATGGTGCTATTTCACTTGCCATGCCCCAATCTACTCTTTCTTCCTCCTGTTTATGACAGTCATCCATCATAATTTTTAGTTTTTAGAGTATCAGACACATATACTGACTGCACAAAAGACAATCTGTGGCAGGTTTTGCACCAAAGAGTTTACACTTCCAAGAAAGAGCACAATGAGAAATGTGTACTTTAGTGACTACAACTGACTGGCAGTTTAATGACTATGGGAAATCCTTAGGAAATGCACTTTTAAAGGATGCAGAGAGAACAGGGGAGAGAAGAGCAGGATACGATCTCTTGGACCTCTTGTGCTTTCTGAAAGGCAGAAGAAGCTCCAACTTAATAACAGAAATAAAAAATGCTGACAGAGAGACAGAAAAAAATAGGAACATACTTGCAACAGTGAACAGTGGAGAGGAGTGTGAGAGTATATGTATGCAGAGAGGAGGAAGGGGAAATCTTAGCAGCAACTTTATAGACTGTATTTCAGTCTATGTATATTACACAGAGTGTGTATTACAGAAGTTTTAGTGATGTGATTAGATAGAAAAGACATACAAGACACATTATAAAAACACTTAACCAGGTAGTGAAGAAGTGATGGTAAACCAGGGGAATCAAAGGTGGTACTGAAATGAGGAAATGTTATGGAGACAGAAATAATAGAGCCTTGTGTTCACACCAATAGCTAGAACTAGGAATGAAGACAAAAGAGGCTTTTTGAAAGGTAGGAGGTGTAGTAAGAAATAGTTTCTTAGATGTACTAACATTGAGCTGTCAGACCTTATGAAAAGTAAACTAGAAATCAGAGAATTAATTACAGTTCAATAGAAACACAGAAAAGTTGAGAAGGGCGAAAAAATGTGAGAATCTTAATATTCTGCTTACACTTGTATAATTTTATAACAGCCACACTTCCTTGAAAGTATAGGTCTAGAAGAAAAATCCTCATGTACCTCATAGTTCAAAGTCACCATGCAAAGCAGTGAGGGTCAATGAGGAGGGATCAGAAGTTGGGAGACTATTGGGAAGGAGGAATTAGGCTAATGGGAGTGGGTCTAAGTGAACGATGATGGCAGGGATTGAGGTAAACATTAACTCCTATCACCAGCAGATATATAAATCACACAGCTGTTGAATCAGAGATTGCTCAGAAAATGAGTTGTCTTTGGGTTTCATGGTTAGTTTGGGTTTGTGTGAAGTGCTTTGTTTTGGTTTTCTTCCTGAGGAAAGACTTTTTCATTACCAGTAACCAACACAGAATAAATGAAAAAATGCAGCATGTAATGGAAGAAGGCAGAGGAGAATCATCAGGAATGACAGAGTGTAGGGGGTGGGGGGGGAAAGGGGAAAGAAAATTAAAGGACTTCAAAAATGCCTGAGATCTAAGGAGAAAGAACAAGGGCCTTGAGAGTCAGGAAGATAAGAGTACAGAAAATTCTTTGCAGATTTACAACAGCACACAAGGAATTGATGAACTTGTTGGAACAAACAAATGAAAGGCTATTAGCAAACTGAGCAGGAGCTCAAGTGAGGAATAGCTCAAGTGAATGTTTTATAGGTGTGAGAGAACAAGACAGAGAATTAAGGTTGTCTGAGGTGCACTGTGTTCCTTAGTCACAGTTCCTTGTCTCTTCCCGATCAACTCCTAGTATTTCAGAAGTATTGACTGTTGCTGAAACTGAGGACAAAATTGTGTGTCCTACAAAACAACACTGTCCCATTCCTGGCATCTGGCTATGAAGCCAATGGGACATTCTGCTTAAATAAACACCAGTTGTAGACCTGTATATATAAGAAGCTTAATATGCTTAGGTATAAGCAGTAAGGAACTTAAGTTTCCACATCTATGTTACCCTGATAAGATTTTCAGTAGAAAATGTAAAAAAAAATTGACCAGAGCAAAGTTCTGGATGGAATATATAGTACCATACAATCCCAAAGTGACAACAGAACAACAGATGTGGTGTTTCAGCTTTTGTCTCCCATCAGCAGTAGGGAAGCTATTAGAGAAGCATCTGTTATTGATTCATGCTGCTTAGAATCCATTTTTACTGGCTGGTTTGCAAGCCATTATAATTTACAGTCTGCCATGTAAATTATTCTTAGTCTGTGAAATATTGATCTGGTTGATAGACATCATGAATGGACACCAAACACATGAACTCAAAATCCTTCGGGATTTTGCCTTTTAAACAACAGGTTATTGCCCATACCCACTACTACATCTACATCTAGGCTTTAATATCCCTCTCCACTCTCTTCCAACATAACTATAGGTAATATTTGATGTATTAGGGATTAAAGACTTGACTTTTTTTTCTCTTCTTTTTCACATGCAGAAAGTATTTCTTAAATGGATCTGTAGATACATCCATACATGCCTGGTGAAGAAGAGGCTCAGGGGTGACCTCATTGCTGTCTACAACTACCTGAGGGGAGGTTGTAGGCAGGTAAGGGTTGGTCTCTTCTCCCTGGCAACCAGCAGCAGAACAAGAGGACACAGTCTCAAGTTGTGCCAGGGGAGATACAGGCTGGATATTAGGAGGAAGTTCTTCACAGAGAGGGTGATTACCCATTGGAATGGGCTGCCCAGGGAGGTGGTGGAGTCACCATCACTGGAGACGTTCAAGAGGAGACTGGATGAGGCACTTAGTGCCATGGTCTAGTTAATTGCTTAGGGCTGGGTGATCAGTTGGACTGGATGATCTTGGAGGTCTCTTCCAACCTGGTTGATTCTATGATTCTATGATTCTATGCACACATTTGTGCATATATAAATGTATATGTATCTTACACAACCTTTGATTAGATTGGAGGAGGTGCTGAAGGACTGACTTCTGGGGTGAGAATCTGTTTTGGTTTTAAACCTTACACTGCCAGTAACATGAAAGAGAAACTCTATGCAGCTGAGCTGTAAATGACAGTGACGTATGAGAGCAGCACTTGTGTCTATACATATTCTGTGCCTATCATTCTGCAACAAAAGGCTTGAAGCAGCTGTGGTTCAGAGCATCCTCAAGCTCAGAAGTGCTAGTACTACCATGCCTAGGTCACAGCATCTGATCACATATTTCCTCCATAGGACTTTCAAAACAGTGTCCTAAATAGTTTGCAAACAAAAAAGTTATTTATGCCTCCACCTTGCAGACAGAAATTGGGATGGGAGCTCAGGCTTATTTTCAAAATGCCACTAGAGGAATCAGAGATGAAGGCTACAACTAAGCATGTCCTGAGCCCAAATCCATTTGCAGCCCAGTTGGCCTTCTGCCAAAGGTTCTAATCCTCAGCAGTGTCAGGTGCAAAGACTTGATAACTGAGATTAAACCCAGAATCATCAGGTCTCAACTGAGCAACCATGCATTGGAGAGTATATGGTTAAAATGACAGCCAACCACACCTTCAATTAAGTATTTCTGTAAGCTTTCAAAAAGTACAGCTGAACAAAAGTTCAGGACCAAGAACTAAAAGACTGTCTAATTACACCAAAAGACTATCTAATTACAAGGTTGTTTTTTATATGCCTGTGAATTTTATGAGTGAAAAAGAGATTAGATATATAACCAGCTGACTTTTTTTACTGCATATCCCTGATTCACACACTCCTTCTGCAGATTTTCCAAAGAAAAAGCAAAATGTTGTAAGTACTCACATCCAAATTTTTTTAACATTGTGGCTTTAAAAAGACGTTTATTAAAAGTTATTTTTTCATGCCATTTCTTCTTTTTTAAAAGGAAGAAGCTACCAGTCATCATACGACAGGTGGGGTACAGATAGAATACATGTGTATGTTCCAGCAGCAGCAGATTAAAATACAGATCCCACACTAGTGCAGAAGACTTCCTCCCCCACCCCATGGCACAGAAATTACAGCTGAAGTGGCAGAAAGCAGCTCTCATCCTGCTTGAACCATGCACTACAGAGCTGAAGTGCACTGAAATAGCAGTAGGTGTGTCATTACCCATCTACACACAGTTGTGTTACACAGTCAGGATACTCTGCATGGTTTGCTCTGAAAGGTAGTAGCATTGGATTTGACAGGCTGAGATGGTGCTGAACTCGTGGTCCAATTCTGGTGCCATCTCTGCCCCACCCCATGATAGACAAAGCCCAGGTTTCATTAATGAAGAGTCCTCACTGACAAACAACTTCCAGTGCCAGACTCCTGAAGAATGCCCTTCCTTCTTAACACAATGGTTTCTGGCAGTCATGGCCAGACATCCTCACTATAGCTGTTTTTCATCAGACCATTCAGCCCCTATTTTAAAAGTGAGGTGCTGGAGCAATGTACCCAGTGCTATAAACTACTAATAGGTTTAGAAGAATGTTGTCCTTTTTTATGGCATACATAAAACATAGGCAGAAAGTGTCAACTAGGAGTCATTTACTGAGACAATGCTAGGAAGATTAACATCAGGCCAGAACAGGGGACTTCTAACTTCCAGTCAAATATAAATGTCTTTTGATAAAAAAAAGTTACAGGTTGTATAGCCTTTCAAATAAATACCTCCAGGAGAGGAGAGGGAGAGTGAGAGGGAGAGGGAGAGGGAGAGAGAAGAGAAAGAGAGAAGAGAAAGAGAGAGAGAAAAAAGAGAAAAGAGAAAGAAAGAAAGAAAGAAAGAAAGAAAGAAAGAAAGAAAGAAAGAAAGAAAGAAAGAAAGAAAGAAAGAAAGAAAGAAAGAAAGAAAGAAAGAAAGAAAGAAAGAAAGAAAGAAAGAGAGAAAGAAGAGAAAGAAGAAAGAAAGAAAGAAAGAAAGAAAGAAAGAAAGAAAGAAAGAGAGAAAGGAAGAAAGGAAGGAAGGAAGGAAGGAAGGAAGGAAGGAAGGAAGGAAGGAAGGAAGGAAGGAAGGAAGGAAGGAAGGAAGGAAGGAAGGAAGGAAGGAAGGAAGGAAGGAAGGAAGGAAGGAAGGAAGGAAGGAAGGAAAGGAAGGAAGGAAGGAAGGAAGGAAGAAAGAAAGGAAGAAAGGAAGAAAGAAAGAAAGAAAGAAAGAAAGAAAGAAAGAAAGAAAGAAAGAAAGAAAGAAAGAAAGAAAGAAAGAAAGAAAGAAAGAAAGAAAGAAAGAAAGAAAGAAAGAAAGAAAGAAAGAGAAAGAAAGGAAGAAAGAAAAGGAAGGAAGGAAGGAAGGAAGGAAGGAAGGAAGAAAGAAAGAAAGAAAGAAAGAAAGAAAGAAAGAAAGAAAGAAAGAAAGAAAGAAAGAAAGAAAGAAAGAAAGAAAGAAAGAAAGAAAGAAAGAAAGAAAGAAAGAAAGAAAGAAAGAAAGAAAGAAAAGAAAGAAAGAAAGAAAGAAAGAAAGAAAGAAAGAAAGAAAGAAAGAAAGAAAGAAAGAAAGAAAGAAAGAAAGAAAGAGAAAGAAAGAAAGAGAGAAATAAAGAAAGAAGAAAAAGAGCTAGCAAGCAAGCAGAATAGAGCATTAAGCTACCTCAGCATGACAGATACCTGCACCTGCTGTAGGCTGTTGGAGTCCTCTGTAGCTCCTATGGTGGCAGATGTTCACTGCACTACTATTGTATTCAGGGAGAACTGAGGCTTTGCTTCTTTATGCTTTGGTAATATTTATGCACTTCTTCTGCCTATTAGGTCTATAAAAATAAAGTGGCAAGTGGTTGTTGTTAAAATGCCCGTTGGCGAATTAACATGAAAAAAAGGTGAGCTGGTAATATATTTGCCTTTGCACATGGTATGAACTCATCTCACAGAATCACTAGGAAAATGTTCTCACAGACACAGTGGAGAAGCACTCTAATTGTTCATCTCTCACTGTCTACAAGACAGATCACTCAATCATCACACCACTCAGTCGTCACTCAATCATCACACCGAGGTGAGCAGCACCTCTTACAACCATGTATGACAACAAGCACAACACCCAGGAAAAACAGGTAACATAAAAGGGAAGTGCTTTATCAAGCACTTTGTATTCACTTCCAAAAAACCCAAGAGCAGTCAAGCAGTTCACTATTTGATGGAACAAAACAGAATAAATTTCCTCAAATGAGCTAAACCAGTTTCAAGAAGAGCTGACGATCAGCCCTCACATGGGTTTGCCTCCCCAGGGTTTCTCCTGCCCAGGGGTGGTGCAGGAGAAAGCCCCTGCCTTTACAAGGTCTCAGTGCTGCTAATTCCCACTGTGTTCATGGTAAAATCCAGCAGCTCTTCAAATATTATGACCTTATACTGTCTTTCCCCCTACAAATCCAGGAGATTTATACGATATTATCTTGATCTGGAATTAATGGAGCAGGCTTTCCTCTACATAATGAAGAGACCAATAAGAACTTGAACTTAAAATGGTCTTGAAATATGGTCACACAACAGCCTAAGAAAGCCATCTGAATGCTGGATTTCAGTGTAGGGAAGTCTATTTGACAGAGCCACTAGATCTGAAGTTACTCCAAGTAGACTTACGTACACAGGTTTTGAAATGAAAATAAATCAGTTCTTCCATAGTATCAGTGCAGAGAAAGCATTTTTTTTCTTTTTTGGTAGCTTCTCCCCCAAAATTGGATGTGTCTAGATGGATTACAGTCCTTTAGCACCATTTTGAGAATAAAGTGACAATGTTAGCATAATATTACCTTACTGTAGCAGTCATTTCAACTGTGGTGTAGAAGGCTGATGGGGAAACTCCATCTTCTTTCTTCCTGTAATCATTACTCCACATTATTTTATATTCACCTCACTAACTGCATCCCAAGAGCAGAAATGTGTGTCACCAAAGTTTGCTACTAGTTTTATTATATCAGCAATATAGTTCAGAAAATAATAGAAAGCTCTGCAGTTGCATTGGCAATGCCAACATACTGTCATTTTAAGATAGATGCTAACCAGTTTGGATGGAAGGCAGTACAGGAAAGTTATCACTCACATTCTTTAAAGGGTCAAATATTATGAAAACTGCACAAACATGACAAATAGGAGTTGTCACTTTGTATAGTGTGCAATTATTTCTTCCAGCTTTATATTATGAATGAAATGCTCTGTTAAAAATCCCCCTTAAATACTATTTTTAAGCCTTTTCCTATTAATAGCTAGTGAAAGCAATTTTTTTCTTTCTCCTTAATGCATTAGGAAGAAAAAATCAATAAACAGAAACTAAACAGTTAAAAGGAAATGTTGCTATAAAACTTCTTATCTCCAACGTGCATCAAGGTTGAATCTTAAGCAGTACTTACAAAAACCTGGAGTCACGTTCTGTGACAGGATGAGGGGCAATGGTTTCAAACCAGAGAAAAGTAGATTTAGGTTGGATGTTAGGAATAAGTTCATTACCATGAAGGTAATGGAACACAGGAACAGGTTGCCCAGGGAGGTAGTTGGGTCCCCATCCTTGGAGATATTCAAGGTGAGGATCAAAAGGGCTCTGGGCAACCTGATCTAGTTGAGGATGTCCCTGCTTACTGCAGAAGGGGTTGGACTAGATGACCTTTGGAGGTCCCTTCCAACCCAAGTCATTCTATGATTCTATGATTCTATGAGTCTATGATTCAAGTGACACACACATAGGTGTGTGCACAGGCAGGTACAGGCACACACTTATAAGACTGTTTTTCTAAATATTCACACTCAGTGCACCATAAATCTGAGGCTGCTAGAGATGTGGCATTACCAAAATTAATAATGTATTAGCTTAAAATCATTTCATAAATATTTCAGGAAAGTTGTATAGGCAGTGCTTCAAATCACTGCTGTCTGGAAGATTTTAAACTTTTATTCTGATTTTGTGCTTATGCAAATGCTAATGCAATGGATAAAGCCAGGAGCAGTTGAGAAAGATGCCTTGCAAGCTTCCCCTGACAAGATTGCCAGTATATCTCATTCTCATGCTGCTGTACCCCTCCTGGTCCTAAAAGTCCTGGTTGTCTCAAACACAGGCTAAAGATTATTCCAGCTTCACATCTGTGCAGATCCACTTGCAAACAGCATTTGCAGGCTGTCAGTATTTCCTGGTAGTGCAACCACGCAGAATGCAAGCAGCATGGTGGCAGGCACAGTGGTTTTCAGAGCCAACAGCTGTAAATGTGAGAACTACCAAAGAGCTTTGCCTTGTCTCAGTGTATGTTCATGGGAAGTTATGCAGACATATTCTCTGCACAGCCTAAAAGCCCCATCACAATACTTTATGGAGAGCAAGGTGGACAAGTATCTTCCCATCACACCTCTTTTCCTTATTTTGCTCCTGCAGTAGTATTATTTTTATCATAGGATATCTGGGAAGTATGACAGCAATGCTCTAAGAACTGAGATTCCTAAAGAAAAACAAGTACTGTCTGGTAGCTTTCCATCTGTCTGTGTTCTTCATCAGCTTCTGCACAAAGGAAGCCTGCAGAGTTGTATTACATGCCCACACTATTTTCTAAGGACAAGTGGAGAAATTACAGTTGGCTTACAGTGCTTCTTGCCCTCAGTTGGGAACATACAAACTGAATCATCACCTTTTTACTCTTTCAGTGCCTTCCACACAGGAGGTGGTCACACCTTCTACCACCACTCAGTACTTGGAATGAATGTATCAGCCTCTGAGGAGAGCCATTGCTCTCCTGCACTTTGTCTTTGGCTCACTTGCTAAGAACTCCCTGTCACAGCACAAACAAGACCGGAGGTGAAAGAGCCAAGAGAGAACACTTTTCCACCATCACAAGGGTATGTGGTGGTGAAAGAGCCAACAGAAAACACTTTTCCCCCATCACAAGGATATATGGTTTTCCAAAGACAGCAGAATATTCTGGTGACAGCACTGTTGACGTCAATAGTGAGCAAAAACCTAACATTCATCCAAAAAAACTTGCCTGAAAATAAACCCCAGACAAAACTGAAAAAGAAGCATTCACTTCAAGTCACATAGCAGATAAAAGATGCTTCTTAAATCAAAGGTTCTTTAGTAGCTGTTACAAGGTCTATAAATAAAGAGCTACAGGTCTATCAAAAGCCTCTTTGGTCCAACTCTTCCCACAGGAAGTTTAGTTTCACAACTCACTGCCGTGAAGATACAAGCAGGTTTCTTGTGCCATCAGTGTCAGGCACTGACACTGAAGTCAGAGCAGCAACATGTCAGAATCAGTGACACTTTATATTCCAATATGAGAGTTATAATCTGTGAATGAGCTTTTTAAAAAAAAAAAAAAACGTATACATTATAAAAAAAAAAATCAGAGTACATTCTCATTTGAATGGTTCCCAGGATCTAGGATGTAGTATCCCTCAGTAGCACTATGTGTTATATGCTTAGATCTAGAAGACTGAAATTTCCCCTGCAAGAGCAAAACACTGTGCCTCCCACACTATACACAATACTGACAACTGTTTGAAGCAGTGATGCTTCCTGGGTGCAGCAGAGGTTAATGCACACAGAGCATCTTCGATCCTGTCCAGAGATCACTTCAATCTAGCCTATAAACCAATCAAGTTCAGAGCAGGTCTTATGCTTGAACAATATTTGTGCATAAGACACACAGTGAGTAGAAAGCACCAAGAAAAGAAAAATACATAAACAAATGTTTCTAACAATCCATTATGTAAACAAGAATAAAACAAACTGAAATGTGTCACAATGTTAGTGCAAACAAATAACATGCACAGAGCAACATAACATTTTACATTGCAATTGTAATGGCTCTGGGTAGCCTGGTGTTTTGCTTTGAAAATGCATTTGTATTTTCCCCTAGGCTAAAATAGCCAGCTGCAAGCTGGATTTTGTTATTCCAATTTCCATCTCTAAGTTCTAATAAACACTTGGGAAAAGACCATAGCATAAATTCACCTGTTTATGAGATGCTTAATGATTTTTCATCAGTCATACTTTTGTTGTTGCTTTAAACTGTGTCAGTAGTTTCCTAGTTTGAGATAATTGCTACCTTCCTAATAAAACAGCTAACACAGAGATTTAGAATAACCTGCCTAGCTAAACAACATGGGCAAGTGTCCATATTCCTGCTGAGATCAACTCTTGAGCCTTTTATTGTGTTGGATTTTTGAAAACAGAAGCAGAACTGAAAATCTCAACATCATTTTGGCACAAGATTATTTTCTAAAGTAAGAAGAATCGTTCACTCCCATTGCTGGACATTTCACAGATGTGGTTGGACAGTGTGCTAGATAATCTCATCAGGTTCTCTTCCCCACAAATGGCTGGACCAGATCAAAGAATCATGGAATCATAAAATGGTAGGTGTTGGAAGGAACCTATGGAGGTCATCTAGTCCAACCCCTCTGCTAAGGAAGATACACTTAGATCAGGTGGCACAGGAATGTGTCCAGGCTAGTTTTGAAAGGCCAGAGAAAGAGACTCCACAGCCTCTCTGGACAGCCTGTGTCAGTGCTCCATGACCTGCAAAGTAGTTTCTCAAGTTCAAGAAAAACCTCCTGTGTTCTAGTTTGTTCCCACTGCCCTTGAAAAGAGCCCAGCTCTATCCATCATGATCTCCATGCTTTAAATATTTATATGCATTTATAAGATCCTCAGTCTTTTCCAGGCTAAACAGCCTCAGATCTCACAAGAGGGATGCTCCAGTCCCCTAATCACCCCATAGCCCTCTGTTTGACTCAATCCAGTAGCTGCCAGTCCCTCTCAAAGTGGGGAGCCCAGAACTGGACACAATACTCTAGGAGCAGCCTCACCCAGCCAAAGTGTAGAGGAAGAACCTCCCTTGACCTGCTGGCCACACTCTTCTTCATGCACTTAATCTTTCATGGCCCATACCAATATGGACTATTCTATGAAAAAATATTTTAAACCTGATTCTGCCCTTAGAAATAAAATAAATCATCAGCTGTTGTAGAAGTGGATGCAGGGAAGTGAGACAGATGTTGCCCATATGAAGAAGGCTCTCTATATGATTCTATGATGATTCTATTTACCCTTGCCTCTTTCTACCAATGCCCTCATTTACCCTTTCTCTATCTGTAATTGTTCATATAATTGCATCACTTTCATCTGAAATATAGTTGTCCTGCACAGAGGAGCCTCCTTTCTGGAGAAATGAAGGTCATGTAAGATCACACAGCTCCATTTATCAGAAATTAGCCAAGAAAGCACCAATAAAATTTTTATCTAATTAACCTTTATGGGCATTTACTGTTTCCAGTGTTCCAGAACAGATTCTTAAGATCCTAATCGTGCAACAAGCTTAAATGATGTGGGTGGACCATTCCATTTTGTTGCTGAACTGAAGCCTGAGGGTATACCTGCAGTGCAGTCCCTGCTGTGGACATAGCTCATGCAAGCATTCCCTGCTAGTTTTAAACCAGCTGGTTTAGACCTAGTTCAGAGTAAAAAACCAGCAGCCTGGAAGTCCACACTAGGCATAAAATCTCCCTGATAAAGTGAAAGATCTGGCAGAGGTTGACAAAGCCTTGTCTTGGGAAAACTTGAGATGTTCCCAGGCATTGCTAAGGAGGTCATCCTCGGGATCTCTGCCTGGAGCTCTGAGCCGCCTGGCAGACAGCTTTTCAATCACTGCAATTCACAGCATGTATTTTAAGGCAAATAACCAGCAGTCTCCATGACATTCCATGCTCAGTCTTACCCCATCATCAACTAAGAAACTGAATATTTACCAAAGTAATTAGTCTGGGCTAACCAGTGTCACCTCCTTCCCCTTTCTGTGACAATAAAGCCTGCAGGGTTTTGTGGGTCCTCTTGTGAAGGCACATCACTCTCTGACACACTGACACACTGGGGCCCTAAGAACCTCTTCCAGATCCTCCAGCTCCCTTTCCTGGGGCCATCTGCCTGTCCTAATGCTGTACCAAACTAGGGTTAGAGATACCCTCACAGTTACATGAGAAGTCTTAGGAAAGACATCTCAAATGTGGCTCAAGGAACACACATACACACTTTTAAACGCAGTGTCTTCATTAAGCTCACCCTTCTGAGAAGTTCACACTTGCATAGCTTTGACAGACTCACAAGCAGCAATACAATTTGTTTGTAAAGCTGTCTGATGAGAAGCATGATATTCTGTGTACTCTACAGAAATTGAAAATACAGTCCCTGCCCTCAGGCACAGAATCTGAGAAAATAAAACCACTTATGCAACTCAGAGCAAGAGATAATTTATCAGTGAAGTACTGGAGTTTTATTTTTTTATACTATTTGTTGATTATTAACTCGCTTCGTGCAAACATTCCAAATTTGCTGCATATTTTACACTGAAGTTACAGATCCAGGGAAATTACTTCATTCCTATTATCTGAAAAGTCATAAGCAGAGCTACAGTCAGCTAACCTGGGAGAAATTCCTATCTGCTTCAAGAATTAGTTAGGCATCTAACCTATTTGTTCCATTAACTGATCTTCCAGCTCATTTCAAGCCAGTTTCACCAATTAGGAATGTAAAATGAGAGGGTGGGCAGTGTGACTATGGACAGCAGCAACTGTCTAAACTCTCCTATATATTGACCTGCAATAGCAACATTTTATATGTCTGCTGCTATCCAGCTTTGGAGAGATCAATCAACTATGCACTGCAGCAGTCTCAGGCCACATATATTATTTTCATTTGTGTTAGCAATGCTGGAAAAAAAATGACAAGATCTCACAGGGACTCTGAACTTGATATCTGTTTTGTTCTGTCATTTTTCAGTAGTCTCATTGCCAGTGCCTCCCAATTTCTCCCAGTGGCTCCATTTCTACAGTAAACAGAAGGATAACCAGACTAATTGGTCTTTAAAGAACTTTATTATACACATGACATATATATACATCTGCAAGAAGATTTACAGATACCTAAAGAAGAGTTCAATGACCAAATCTCTTCCATGTACCTGAAAATCAATCCAACTCTGTCTCAATTTACTGTGTGCATTGTTTCTGGGTATTGCTACGTGTGAAAGTTCCCCAAGCCAAAGAATTTGGTGATTAAAGCCAAAAAAAAAAAAAAAAGAAGACTTAAATACAGAAAACTAGAGAACCTATAGTTTGAAGCTTCTTGATAACATCTCAAGATTTACTCAAGTATGCAAGTATAAAATAATGTTTGTGTATTACACAAGCAACCTGAACTTGAATTTCTATTTATCATCTATGCAGCAAGGAAATCCCTTGCAATAATCTGGTAATAATAATAACATTTGCAAATGCTCTTTTAAAAGCCATTTAGGAGTATAATGAGAAGCTCAGTGCATGTTGCAGTGAAAATGTGCCCTGTTCTGCTGTCCAAGGAGGATATGAGCAAGCTATTAGACCTCTGGCATGACAACCAATGTTACCACAGGGCACTGTACAGTGGAATAAGGACAGAATTATTTCCAGCTTTAACTTTGGATCTGAGTCAAGCTCTTCATATTACCTAGCCTTTGTATTTTCTTAGGTTTAATAATACTTCTTTAGCTGTTTGAGGGCAAAAAGAAAGCAGCCAGTTTACTAGGAATGTTTGGCAATGAGAATTCTATTTATTTATTTATGTGTTATTTAAAGGCACTGACCTATCATTAGAGCTCCTCAAAAATTTTAGCTTTACCTTCCCATACGTCTGCAGGGTGAGACAGTGTTGTTCCCTGAGGTGCAAACATCAGCTTATCTTTTCAAAAAGTCTGAGCTGAGCTGTGGTGCAGTGCAGCAGAAATACCTGTATTTGAAGGAGGCAACAAAATCCAAAGCCCCCAGTTTCAACAGACATGTGCTATAAAAAAGAAAAAAGGAAAAAGTCTGCTCACAGACTTGCTAGAGATCCCAAAAGATGTTAGTGGAAATCTGGGGAACAGATTTTTTGGGTTCTGTGCCTTGGGCACAAGTGCAGTCTTCTTCTGGGACACACTTCTAACCAAGGTTGTTAGTAGAAATACCTCAGGCCACGTCAAATGCTTGCTGCTAGTTCCCCAAACAGTCTAAATACGCCAGTTAGCCCGACAGGAAACCTAGTCTCATATGCACAATCTGCACCAAAAAAAACTATTGCAGTATTAATCACCTGAGCCTCATCCTCACAATTCAGCTCACAAGTAAGGCATACAGTGCTACCCTTTTACCTTCAATAACAGCACAATCTGCACCAAAAAAACTATTGCAGTATTAATCAACTGAGTCTCATCCTCACAATTCAGCTCACAAGTAAGGCATACAGTGCTACCCTTTTACCTTCAATAACAGCACAATCTGCACCAAAAAACTATTGCAGTATTAATCAACTGAGTCTCATCCTCACAATTCAGCTCACAAGTAAGGCATACAGTGCTACCCTTTTACCTTCAACAGCAGCACAGTCTGCACCAAAAAAGCCATTGCAGTATTAAACACCTAAGCCTCATGCTCACAATTCAGCTCACAAGTAAGGCATACACTGCTACTCTTTTACCTTCAACAACAGCACAATCTGCATCAAAAGAAAAAAACCATTGCACTATTAATCACCTGAGCCTAATCCTGTTATTCAGCTCACAAGTAAGGCATGCACTGCTACCCTTTTACCTTCAACAACAGCTATGTTTCATCTCGTTTGGAAAGATGGAGTAGTGATAGGGAGCTAGTGGGATTTAATTATGCTTGTGAAAATGGTACCTTCTCCAAATGTGTTGCCCAAATGTGGCAAATAATTTTTTTCAGGTTGACAAAAAAAATTGTTTCTCTTTTACAAAGCCTGGTTCACCAAGTGCTATAGTTCACATGCTTATTTGGAGTCTGGGTGTTGAATTGCAAGCAGCCGGGTATCCATTTGACCTCTAAGCTGGGAATAAAAAACACCAACACCAGCAAACACACAGTACAGAAGTTCAATTTTACTTTTCATGATTAGTGCATGCACGCCAACTGTTCCCTTGTTTGCATGCATGCTCGTTTCAAACAAATATTCCAGGCAGGCAGGCTTCTAAGCGTATTTCCAGCAGAGGCAGATCTCAAGCAGAAGGGTAAAGGCAAAGACAAATCACATTTCCCCAGCATGAAATGTATTAACTGGCTTCCTGACACAGAGAGAGTCCAAGGCACCTTACAGGCTTAGCAGGTCCCCATGGGCCACAGATGCAGAACTCTGTATTTGTGCTAGAAAAGGCCCTCAGGGATGTGCCAAACTGCCATTAACTAATCAGTGGGCACCACATATAGAGTAGCTGCTCTCACTGCCTTCAGCTGGAAATGCCCTGCAGTGATTCTTTCATTGAATTCCCAATGACTGCTTAGATACAGGAAGGGGTTTTTTTAGTGAATTCCTTTGCAGATAGGAAGGATTTTGAAGGCAACTCAGAAATAGTGCTAAAACTCAGGATGCAGACACTACAGCTCCATGTCAGCTACCAGTCAGTCTGACAAGTAGATAACACGCTGGGAAGATCCAGAATTTCTCTCTTTCTCCCTCAGGCATGCACACACAAAAAGCCTCTACACTGCTAGAAGAATAGCACAGTACCTTAAGAGCACACAACTCTCTGCTACTGCCAGCTCATAGCAAGAAATATTTCTCAAGGAAACCAGTAGGGTTTTTCTTGTGGTGGGTTTTTTTCTCTAGGAGGTCTTTTTCTTCTTCTTGGCAGCTGGGTGAAATGTGTCACTCATACAAGCAGGGATATCAGTCTTTTGAAGTACCACACCAGCACTAAGGCATAAAAAAGAAGAGAGCCAAGTCAAACTTTACTTTATAATGTTTGGTAGAGTGGTTCCAACAATGGAATTGGTGGCCATGAGATGCAAAGAAAATGGAACTCCAACACTACAGTACCAAATATACCAAAGAATCTGCTGATTGCAATTAAGTATACATAAAATACAGCACATGCTTTTGCTTGTCATTAGTATTAGTATTAATATTAGTATTAGTATTAGTATTAATATTTACTGTTTTATTTAACTTCAGTATTCCAAACTATTGAATTAACAGCATCTTGTACTAGGAAACTAGTTTTTACTAGGAAAACTTACACATATATGCACTGAACAATTAGATACAAGTGTTTATATACATGTACAGATATGCATGAGGTCTCCCCAGGCAGTTAGCACAGAGCTAGAAACAGAAGCCAAGTGCTTGAAACGTGCTGTCTCCAAATGAATAGCCAGAAAGAGCCCAACACTCCCAAATTTCCCCAACAAGAGATATTAAGAGGACCTCAGATCACTGGGACTCTTATCAATTGGTTTTATTGAAACAGTAGGAAGGATTCAGCCACTCAGAAAAAGTCCTTAGAAACAAAATTCAACCGTCATGTTTTCTGAGGGGTTATATTTGTGGTATTTTTTGTGACACTTTTCAGCTCTTTGTCTGCTGGTTAAAAAAAAAAAAACAACACCACAAACAAACAAAAAAAAAAAAAACAACACAGGAATAAAAGCAAACAAACAAACAAAAAAACCCACAACTTTGTCACATTAGTTTTCTTTCTTCCTTTATTCACCTTCCAAAATACAATTGTTCCTTTTGGGAGATAGATTATGTGTCATATGATGCTAACATGCAGATATGTAATTTGCAGGTGTCTTATTTTCACCACTATCACTAAAATCTTTTCCAAGCCTGCCACATAAAAATACAACATATTTCATTAAATGTCATTTGGATTAGGTCATCAAGAATGTACGCTATTGCTGAATGGCAGGAGTCCAAGTAAAAAACACAGAAAAGATTCTTGATTGAGATTTCCTGACTACATCAAGAGGCTCTGCTTCTGCTAAACATCAGGAGGCTCTACCTCTGCTTAAACATCAAGATGTTCTTCATCTGCTAAACATGCATCCCAGCTTTCACACAGTACATTTTCATTTTGCATCCTGTCCCTGAAACCAATTTATGTATTGCCAATTGATAGGATCAACACAAGGGACACAAACAGCAAGTTATAGAATTGAACTTATCCTTTACTTATGTGTAAAACAGCAGAAGAACAAGCAAAATAACAATGCAGCAAGGATAAAATATATCAAAGTGATGCAGCTATCATTAATACATAAGGGTAACTGTAGTGATTAAGAGAGACAATCACCAATTGTCCTAATACTTTACCATCATCCAGATCCACAATCACCAGAGAGTCCCAATTACAGTGAGGATTTAGATAACTTTTCCCAGAAACTGGGAGGTCCTACACAGTACATCCACTCATAGGTGAGGTCTTCAAAGTCGCTGCAAGAGGATCCAGCTTTTTACATTGTCCAATAAACAAGTTCATGTAACATCAGACAGAGGAATATCTGGTTTCATTTTCCTCCTAGATTCCTCCAACAGGTGGCAAGGGTCCAGGGAGGAACCAAGGAAGTGTCTTTATTTCTTTGGCTTTGACCACATACTTCCAAACAAGGCCAGACACCTGGCTGCATGGCCTTAACAATCTGCTGAACAAGGCTGGACATCTGCCTGGATGGGATTGATAATCAAACAAACAAGGAAAGTTGCATACATTGTCATGACCTTTCATTCTCACTAATGACTGCATTTTACAGAAGCTACATTTTTCAAGAATAGCCAGACATACTTCCATAATCATTAGATACTAATAATAGATGCTAATGACAGTACGTATTTCACTAATGAGAGGACACTGAAAAAAACAAACATTTAGTTGGGATGTTCATGGAGAGGTCAACTGTGGTTTGGAGCCGATTGCTCAGGTCTTAGTACTTCAATTGTTCCTTTGACCCAGAGATGAACCACAACCATCACAACATTTCTTTTACTAATAGAATTTTAGATTTAGGTGCTAGGTGCAAAGGCATTGCCTTTTGTCTTTCAACTAGTTTCTGCTCATTGGTCATAGCTGTGATTTTAAGCAATTATCAATGAAACATTTTCCAAATGTTCATGTTACTATTTAGAGAAGCAGATTACTATTAAAACAATAATCAATCATAAGCCATAATCAACTATTTTTATCACATGCATTTTAATAATGGTCCTGCTGGCTATAGCTTAGTCTAAAAGCTTGTTGCACTACTGCAGTGGGAAGACTGGACCTCAGACTGGAATCAGTCATCACAAGTTGCTTCATGAAATGAGCTCACTCTTGCCTAACATGACACAGGAGCCAGCCAATGAGGATTGAATCTGTAGTCCCTTCATCCCATCATTCCTTTACAAGAATCAATTCTTCCCATTTTCCTGCCTCCATAAAATTTAGACAAGGAGGAAACTTCACTGTAGCACCATCAAACACTGACTGGTTGGGAAATCTGCTCATTTTCCTTACTAAGCAATATAATTTTATCTTTTTCTTGACGTTTGCAAGATGTTTCCCTTTACTTGACATAGTTTAGGGGGCATTTTATGAAACATCAGACACCCAGCTTCCAGTGCTGTGTCACAAAGCTTCTCTTCCAAGGCTTCTACATAAGCTAGTGATCTTTTTAGATACACAAAATAAGGAAGCTCTGAAGGAGAGATCATCTCCCTTCACTGACCACAGAATCTGGGGAGATCAGCAGCCAAGATGATGGAGCCTAGGGCTACACATATTAATTTCAGCTGTCAAGTTTCCATATTCAGATTACAAACCCAAGCCAATAACCTTCACCTCAACATGCATAACGCTTACAAATGAGGATGCTTCATGTGACTGTTTGTGAAAGAAAACATGGATTTACTAAAATAAAGAGTAGTCATTTCTTTCCTCAATCATCTGTCAGAAATTTCTCCTTCTTGAAAATCTGCAGTAAAAATGCAAAAGGCAGCAATGTTTCAATGTCCCTAGCATGTCATCCACTCAAACCAGGAGTTAGGGGAGTATGCTTCTGTAGGGGTTAGTCCAGGTTTCCTTTTGCCTTTGTCACCCTTTCAGATAAAAAGTAAAGCTTTCAAAAATGAACTCAGCTTTCTTAAACAAGACCAGCAACTCTTGAAAACTGGGGGGGGAGGGAGGGGAAATTCCCTCCCCCCAAAAAACAACACAACAAACCAACATCATAAAGCTTACACCTTCCTAGGAAGGGCATGTCTGCATGCTGTAGTTGTGCAGTAACTCATTTATTGGGACAGAAAAAGAAGCTGCTGTGGAAAGACAGTAAAAGAAAGAAAGAAAGTACTTATATCTAACATACTGTTGAGGGCAACTAAATTCCTTTGCTAGATTACCTCCAAAAAATTAAATATGATGTTTGCTTCTAAAAATCTTATTAACTATTCAAAATACAGTTTGGTTTGGTGGAGTAGCAGCAGCTATATGTTCTACTGAATGACTCTCATGTGCTTGTCCTCTTGGCTTAGAAACCTACCACCAAGGATTTTAGTTCTTGACAAATGTGTTTAGACCTTTCCATTGGTCTTCCCTCAGCTTTTACGGCTGTGTGTGATGTCATATATTATGGGATATCCCTTTGGTCAGTTGGGCCCAGTTATCCCAGCTATATCCCCTCCCAGCCAACTTGCTGGCAAGAGAAACAGAAAAGGCCTTGATGCTATGCAAGTAATGCTCAGCAACAGTTAAAACATTCTTCTGTTATCAACACTGGTTTGTTCATGAATCCAACACATGGCATCATACAATCTGCATAAATAAAATTAACTCTATCATGGTCCAAAACAGTAAACAGAGTCATTGGCCTCTACCACCAATGTGGTTGGCTGTGGACAGTCAGAGAAGTGAAAGAGAAGCCTGAGAGGGAAATCTCTTGTAGGAAACTTGTAGGAAAAAGAAATGTAGAGGTGGAATAAAGAGTGTAGTGCACTCAACCCTAGGGATCTTCACAACCTGTCATTTTCTGAACATGGCCTGTAATAGAAGAACAGTCTTTTAAAATGTTTGAAAAATACTTTTTAAAAGGCTTTTGGTTCCATATAATGTTTTCTAAATGCAATGCATAACATACTATATGGTGAGGTATTGTATCATAGTGAGATAAGAAGTGTTTCTATTCCAATTAATGCATAATATTCCTCTCCACATAAAGGAAGAGGCTCATGAGGAAAGATCTGTAGTGAGATCTTACCTAGATAACACACAGGGAAATACACCACTTGCTAAGACTCCACCATGAGCCAAGGAAGAAGCCTGTGTGTCATTTTCCTAGTACTCTTTTTCTGAAGAGCTCTTTAAAAAATCTTTTAAGGGTTTTGCAGGCTGCTGGCTGAATCCCTCGTCAGTCATTAGGACTGGCTTCTTTCATGTGAAAACACATCAGAACATTTTTATAACTCTAACTGTTTCAGGGAGGGGAATGCAATGTGACATTCTTCAGGTTACATACATTGAATCAGGACATACCTGTCTTGGTGCCTATAGCTAGGGATTCAGGTTTAATAACACAGAGAAGACACAGAACAGAGAGACAATATTGTCTCCCTTTGTTATCTTCCACTTTTGACACATGAGAAGACAAATGCATTTTGCAGCTATCATATTTTTGTTTCACTCTGGTTTCAGAACAGTCCCCTCCTCCATATTTTTCACCCAGCTACTTTATGCTAAAGCTGTTGGTTCCTTGCAAGAGGCACATTTAATGAGGGAAAGGTTAAGTGTCTGATTTCTGTGCACATGAGCTTAGCCTGAAGTCCATGTGCTAGCAGGGTAAGTAGGCAGAACATTAGTTGCAGCACAGTATTTCCTTTAGAGTCCAAGCCTGAAGGAAGGCTTGTTCAGTGAGGCGAAACTAAGGGTTGGACAAAAGAAAAAGGTGCTGACTCCTGAGTTAGTGAGCTGTTTGGGAACTGATGTTCTTGTTCAAGGAATGTTAAACCTCTCCATTAGGAAATGCCATGGCCCTGATCCTGTGCCATCAATCACACTCTACGGCTGGAACTATGTGTAGCCTAAAGGGCCTCCTCATCCCTTCAGTGATCACAAATAAAAGATGGAAACTAAGACCGTTTCCTACATCCTCACATCATTTCTAATCGGAAGAGAAGCACTTTTTTCTGCATTCTCCTAGTTTAATTGGGTCTAGAAGAGGGTTCTTAAACTCAGAGAAGGTGGCTGGCCCATTCTTTGTACTAGTCATATCTGTAGCAAACCATGTCAGCTTGCTCAGAATCTCACAAGTCCTTCAGGGAACACAAGCAAGCACAAGAGGAGCCAGAAGGATGTAATCAGTTTTGGAAGTCAACTAAAAATGTAAATAGGATAGTGCATTGAGTGACACCAGACAAATTTGTTTGGTTTACTAGCACAGTGAAAGAATCTCCTGGCTATTTAGAGTGTTGCTGTGCTGTCCAAGGGGGAGCTGTGTGAACAGAGACATTTGAAGTCTCTGGAACCAGCCAGCTGCTGGGCTACCTCAAAGTGGTACTTTTGGATAGATGCTTCCCCATTATGGATTAGATGTTACAGCCTGGAAAAGATACAGAGGGAAGAGAATCTAGATACATCTATTCCCAGGACCTTTTTTTTTTTCACCTTTTACCTTCACTTGGTCATGTGTGTCTATTCACATCCATCATATAATTCTGTTCCAAGTGATGGGCCCACCAAAGAGTGGAAAATAATACAGATGAGGAGTTAAACCCCAATGCCTGAAACCTAGGGAAGGGGCATATCTCTTAAAGTATTGTTCCCTCCTTTGCCATCCCTAGCCCCATTATTGAAGAGGAAGAGATTCTGGCCAAAGACTGTGAGTGTGGATGTAAAATCAGTCCAAAGTGGTATGTAGTCTGTCACTACCTAAGGACAGCTCTCTCATGCAGATTCTGGCTTCTTGTAAAAATACAACAACAACAAAAAAATATCTCTTCTTCTCCCCCAAGGGCCCTGAGTCTAAAATGTTTAGTGCAATGAAAGGGCTTCCATTTCTTCTGTTTCAGGATTACTAGTGAATTGAGGCTGTAAATTATTTAAAAGCATAATCTAGAGAAAATGTTTAACACTGAGAGTGCTAAGTGCTGACCTGGGAGATAATCAGTCATTTAGTTCTTGCTTGTTGTTGTCTTGTTGGTTCCAAGCTCAGCTCTACGAATAGGAAGCTTAGTTCAATTGCCTTTGAAATTAAACAGCTATATCAGACTTAGCAGCTTGGAACTACAGGAAGGCATCAGTCAAGTGGCTTTAATTATTCACATTCTCTGCTTGCTCCCTCCGTTCTCCCTCCACATTTTCCTCTAAGTGATCAAAAGCTAAGATGTTGTGTCATGGAATATCAAGCAAGTTTTCTTATGTTCTGTAGATACCAGTCATGATCTTGTACATCTGAGCAGCATGAAAATGACTGCTGCAATGTGATCTAAGCTGCTCCAGGGAACTGACTGATTGATAAATAGACCACATAGGTGCATTGGTTGTAACAGTGCATACTTTTCATAGAATCATAGAATCACAGAATCAGTCAGGGTTGGAAGGGATCACAAGGATCATCTAGTTCCAACCCCCCTGCCATGGGCAGGGACAACTCACACTAGATCAGGTTGGCTATAGACTCATCCAGCCTGGCCTTAAATACCTCCGGGGATCTGACCTTTTGATAGTACTCTGTGAGGATTGTGGAAGTCTTCATAAGTGCAGAAACAACTTCTTCCCAGTGTGGAGCTGAAGTCCCCTAGGCCTAACAGATTTCTCACTTCCATCTTTTACTGTCCAATAAATCCTTCCAGAGTAGGAGAAACTGATAAGCCACATGGAAAAAAAATCTTCTCAAGACAACCTGAGAACAGAACTCTTGCAAAAAAAAAATGCCAAACCTCTCAAGCCAACGCTAGAACAAAACTCTTGCAATAATATTCCTGTCCTCAGAAAAAAACAGAAAAAATAATATCCAAATTCCTGTATCATCCACCAAGATGGTGATGAACTGTCAAAATAACACAAAACAAAATCTTATTGAAGAAATAGGAGCCATCAATGACTCATATCCTGTGCAACTGGTAATGGCAAGGTATCTTCTGCTATAACTATGAATGCATTTCAAAAACAGAAAATTCAGATTTATATAGGATGCTGGGGCAGGAACATTCACACATCTATAAAACATCCAAATATTGTTTTATAAAAAGCAGAGTGTATCAAAATCCCCTTTTTGTTTTTTTCAACAGCAGGGCATTTTTCAGTCTCAGTCTTCTGCCACCACCTTCTTCCCAAGGCCTTCCAGTCTTTCGTTCTTTATCCTTTCCAATTATTTGAACAGTCTTCCACCCATGTACCATGAAGGCCTGCAGGCAAGCAAAAGACCAGATGTAATTAAATTTGGCCAGGGCAACAAGAAAAGCTTCTATAGGTATGTCAATGATAAAAGAAAGACTAGGAAAGAGGTGGACCTTTCACACAAGGAAACAGGGGATCTGGTCACTCAGAAAAAAGAGAAGGAGAAGGTTCAGGTTCAAGACCATCTAAAGAATCTGAAGGTGCACCAGCCCATGGGACATAAGAAGGTTCCTTTGTGTGTCCTGAGGAAACTGACAGATGAAGATGCCAAGGCACTCCATCATATTTGAAAAGTCATGGCAATCTGGTCATGTTCTCACTGACTGGAAAAAGAGGTAACATAACCCCCATTTTCAAAAAGGGAAAAAAAAAAAAAAAGGAAGATCCAGGGAACTACAGGCCAGTCAGTCTCACCTCTGTGCTGTGCAAGATCATGGAGCAGAACCTCCTGTAAATTCTGCTAAGGCACAAGAAAAACAAGATGATTGGTGGTAGCCAACATGGTTTCATGAAGGGCAAATCATGCCTGACAAGCTTGGTGACCTTCAATGATGGGGTAACAGCACTGATGGACAAAGGAAGAGCAATCAGTGTCATCTACCTGGACTTGTGCAAAGTGTTTAACACTGTAACCCACAACATCCTGGTCTCTAAATTGGAAACACATGAATTTGGTGGGTGAACCACAAGGTGGATAAGCAATTGCCTTCACACTCAGCGAGTGTCAATGACTCAGTGTCTAAGTGATAAAAACTGACAAGAGATGTTTCTTAAGGGTTGGTACCAGGACTGGTGGTGGTTAACATCTTTGTCAGTGACAGGGACAGTGGAATTGAGTGCACCTTCAGTAAGTTTGCTGGCAATACCAAGCTATGTGGTGGAGTCAGTATGATGGAGGGAATGCATGCCATCCAGAGGGACCTTGACAGGCTTGAGATGGGCCATTGCCTATGCCAACCTCATGAAGTTCAATAAAGCTATGTGCAAGGTCCTGAACTTGTGTCAGGGCAATTCCAACCACAATTACAGGTTGGGTGAAGAATGGATAGGGAGCAATCCTAACAAGAAGGACTCAGTTGATGAGAAGCTCAATGTGACCCAGCAAAGTATGCTTGCAGCCCAGAAAGCCAGCCATATCCTGGGCTGCATCAAAAGAAGCATGGCCAGCAGGTCAAGGGAGGCAATTCTGCCCCACTACTCCACTCTTGAGAGACACCACCTGGAGTACTGTGTCCAGCTCTGGAGCCCCCAGCACAGGAAGGATATGAAACTGTTACAGAGGATCCAGAGGACGGCCAGCCGTGAAGATTATCAGAGGGATGGAGAATATCTCCTATGAAGACAGGCTGAGAGAGTTGGGGTTGTTCAGCCTAGAGAAAAGAAGGCTCCAGAAATGCCTTACAGTAGCCTTCCAGTACTTGAAGGGGGCCTCCAGGATAGTTGGAGAGTGACTTTTTACAAAGGCATGTAGTGACAGGACAAGGGGTAACAGCTTCAAACTGTAAGAAGTTAGATTTAGATTAGACGTTAGGAAGAAATTCTTCACCATGAGGAAGGTGAGCCACAGGAAGAGCTTTCCCAGTGTGATGGTTTGTGAATGCTCCAACCCTAGAAGTGTTCAAAGCCAGGTTGGATGGAGCCTTGAGCAATCTGGTCTAGTAGGAAGTATCCTGCCCATGGCAGTGGGATTTGACAGCTGATCTTTAAGGTCCCTTCCAACCCAAACCATTCTCTAATTGTATGAAATTGGTGCTTCACTCAGTTTCATTTCCTCTTGTACTACTACAGATTTCTAATGACATGCAGCTGCTAAACAGGGGGAACAGGTCTTGTATCTTCTCATATTTTACTATGGGGCAGCTTGAGAAAGGAAGGGTTCCTGCAGTACACTACATAATACTATTCACTCTGTGCACATTGCTTAATACTTATGCTGTGCTTCATTTGAGTAGGGTGAATGTAAAAGTGAGAGCAAGAGCTATACCCTCCTCCATATTCAGTAATAACTGGCAACAACAAGAAAAAAGGTAGCAAAAAGTCACATGTTGCTCTGAATTGCAACACCCCCCCCCCCAAAAAAAAGATGCAACCTCCTTTCTCCCTTTTTTTCCTTTGTTAAATAAGGAAGAATCCATTTTCCTTTGCCAACTACATTTCATTTGGCCTGTCAGCAGCCTCGAAAGTGAACAAGGACAATTAAAAGATCCCAGTAGCATGCAGTCTTGAGACCATTCCCCCTGGCTGACAGCAATGTGAGAAGCCTGGAAACACAGCACCAGCCTAGATCCTTTGCACATTTTTAAGAGGTGATATAATTTGAGCTGCTTCATTATAAAAGGGCAACCGTTGGGAGAGGGAAGCGACACTAATGAAGCCTTGGGCATTCTCACACATTGATTAAATACTGTTTAATGTCTCAAAATGACAGGAAAAAGAGGAGCTCAGGGAAGCCCAAAGGAGCAAAGGAAGTCAACACAGCAAATAAATCTGCAATGATTCTCTCACAGTAAGCAGAGTTATTTGGATAGGGAAAAGGCAAGAAGCAACATGAAACACCATTAAGAGTTTTCTAGCATCTGCCCATTTATCCTCATTAAAAATATTAAATGCATTCAGCATGTGTAAAGAACAGGTTTATTATCTTCATCTCACATTTATGCACGGGAAAAGAAAGTTCACATCATATGGCAACTTGTATTCTAGCTATATCTCCCATTACATTAGATTCCTCACTTTATCCTTCCTGTGTTTCCTATATATTAGTTGTATTTACACATCAAGCACACCTTGCATGTCTAAAAATCATTTTCTTCCTTCAAAGTAACTAATATTAGACAAAACCTAATTAATATACAAGTAGAGAGAATTAAATGCAAAGTTAATGGCAAACTTAAATAGTCTGTTAGCTTTGTTTCCAGTAGACATCTTGAGAATAACTGCGGTGTGACTGTTCTTTCAAATCCTCTTTGTGGGTTACATCTTTGAAGGTTTGAATTCTGGCTTTTGCACATTGTCAACTCTTTATTGTTTAGAGGAACAGCTTTTAGAATGCTTTGAATAAACTGAATAATAAAATGCCCCCACGAGTGTTTTTAAGAAAGTCAGCTGTGCCAACACTGCTGGAATCCACTCTCAGCTACTCATTGTCAAAGGCAGCTCCATGGATCATGAAGGAAAGTTTGTGATCACTTGCACCCTGTGACAGGACAAGGGCCAGTGGATATAAACTACAGCACAGGAGGTTTCATCTCAACAGGAGAGGAACTCCTTCACTGTGAGGATCACAGAGCACTGGAACAGGATCCCCAGAGAGGTTGTGGAGTCTGGAGGCTTTCAAGACCCATGTGGATGCATTCCTGTGTGACCTGTGCTAGATTCTATAGTCCTGCTCTGGCAGGAGGGTTGGATGCTATGATCTCCTGAGGTCCCTTCCAACTCCTAACATCCTGTGATCCTGTGATCCTGTGAATCTCAGAACACAGACATCATACTTGGATTTTCCACTCTGACCTGGTGATTTGTTCACACTTTGAAATAGCTGAGTTTAAAACTCTAGAAAGGTACTAGAAGGGATGCTAGTTTTGAGTATTTGTGTTTTAACTAATACTAGAGCATAAGTTAGGTGATATTCCAGAGGAAAAGGAGGACTGAGACCAGATTTCATCACTCCTCTGAAGTGTGTGTACTTCAGGATTCTCCACTTTCAGTCACTGATATTTCTGTTAATCACTGGTGTCCTCACTTTTGCTGTTTATGTTCTGCTCAGAGACTACTCCAGGACAGCAGGTTGACAGACAGCTCGGGATGTTTTGACAGCTGAAATTTCTATAATGGTATTTCCTAAATTTTAGTTGACAGATAATGGGTTGGTCAAAAGATTCAGCAGCTCTCTTTAGAGTTTGCTCTCTGCTGTTATACATTTCTTCAGGCTAAAAGAGGGAGAAAATGTGACTTCACTGCTTGTCTGGGGGCAAGCAAAGAGTGAGGCACCCCATCCTGAGTTCTAAGCTAGCATACAAGCAAACACAAATTATTATGAACACCTATTCACCTTTACAGTGGATTTAAATATGGCCAAATTAAATTAATTTTTCTCAACTGTATCATCTATTGTTATAGCTGCCTTGTAATATCCATTATAGCAACATTTTCCACTTCTTTTAGCTCTCATCAGAATAACTGCTTGGGCTGAAATTTTCTGTGCTGAGGGTCAAATTTAGTCAAAACATTTTACTGGGGAAAAAAAGAAGAGGAAATTAAGAAATGGGTGTATGGAGAAGGTCCCAGAAAAGTTTAGATTCCCACCTGCTCTAGAAAATACATTATGAGAAAAGCATTTAATTACACAACACCACCATTTCTTGTTTTCATGAGCAGTCCTCTCTCCTTCAGTGCACAAATATGCATGGCACTCACTTGAACTGGAAGATATTCAATATTTAGTTTTATTGTTGTTATTCAGTGTGGCTTTACACCCTCTTTCTTGCAGACCATTTACCCACAGCTCAGCCGAAAGAATTACTGACTTCCTCATAGGCTTTGCTACAGAGCCACAGCCAGACAAAAGAAAACTGACAGAAATTTGCACAGTGTTTCAGAGGCTGACCTTAGTAATAGCCTGTGTGGAATAATAGATAATTGAGCTATGCTTCAAAGCATGGCAACAAAAAGAGAAATGGCATTGGGTAATTATATTACCAAAGAATCTCTCTCTCTCTCAGTTAACACCCAGGTCCAGTAAATTGCTCAATTATATTCTAAAATAATTGGCTATGTTACACTAAACCCACATCTTTCTGGCATCCTCTTGTCTCCTCCCTCTGAATATACTTCTCCTCCCTGTATTAAAAATAATTTGGGTGGTGATCCAGCAAATTTGTTCTGCTCATATTTGCCCTTGCATCCTTGTCAGTTGCTGCTGAATTCAACAACAGAGGAAGGAAGGTCACTCTCTTTATGAAGTCTAAATTTAAAACCAGACCTCTCAGGACTGTTTTCATCATACACAGGTACCTACCAGGGACTGCCTTAGAGGAAGCAGGGCCATCTTTTGTAAACAAAGGAAAGAAGGAAGCATATTGAAAGATTATCCAGACATATCAACCAAATCATCCCCAAATGATGCTCAACACTTTGACCATGCAAGTGACCTGTCATCAACACTGAGTTTTAATCATAGAATCATTTAGATCTTTAATGCCACTGAGCCAAACCGTTAACCCAGCACTGTCAAGTTCACCAATTAACCATGCCACTAAGCACCACATCCACACATCTTTTAAATACCTCCAGGGATGATGTCTCCACCACTTCCCTGGGCAGTCCATTCTAATGCTCAACAACCCTTTTGGTGAAGAAATTTTTCCTAATGTCCAATATAAACATTCCCTTGCATAACTGAAAGCCATTTCTTCTCACCCTACCACTTGTTGCCTGGGAGAAGAGATTGATCCCCACCTCGCTACAACCTTCTTTCAGGTAGAGTTGTAGAGCGCAAGGAGGTTGACCCTCAGCCTCCTTTGCTCCAGACTGAACAACTCCAGTTCCCTCAGCCATTGCTCATAAGACATGTGCTCTAGACCCTTCACCAGCTGCACTGCACTTCTTTGGATGCTCTTCAGTACCTCAATAATGTTTTCGTAGCGTGGGGCCCAAAACTGAATACAGTATTCCAAGTGCAACCTCATCAGGGCTCAGTACAGGGGAAGGATCACATTCTTAGTTCTACTAGCCACACTATTTCTGATACAGGTCAGGATGCCATTGGCCTTCTTGGCCACCTGGCCACACCACCGGCTCATATTCAGCCACTTGTTGGCCAACACCCCCAGGTCCTTTTCCACTGCGTAGCTTTCCAGTCACTCTTCTTCAATCCTGTAGTGCTTGTTGTGACCCAAGTGTAGGACTAAGCATCTGGCCTTGTTGAATGTCCTACAACCAGCCTCAGCCCATTAATCCAGCCTGATTAGACATAGAAGTTGTAGTCTATACTTAGGCAAGATTAAAGCAAGGAGTAGTCAAGAAAAGCAAAAAGGTTAAGCTATACTTATGAACTATAAACATGTCCACTTGAAGCCCAGAAAGCCAACCAGATCCTGGGCTGCATCAAGAGAAGTGTGGCCAGCAGGTCAAGGGAGGTGATTCTCCCCCTCTACTCAGCTCTGGTGAGACCCCACCTGGAGTACTGCATCCAGTTATGGAGCCCCTATTCCAAGAGGGATATGGACATGCTGGAAGGTGTCCAGAGAAGGGCCACCAGGATGATCAGAGGGCTGGAGCACCTCTCCTATGAGGAGAGACTGAAAGAGTTGGGGATGTTCAGTCTGGAGAAAAGAAGGTTCTGAGGTGACCTTATTGTGGCTTTCCAGTATCTGAAGGGGGCTACAAGAAAGCTGGGGAGGGACAGGACTAGGGGGAATGGAATAAAGCTGGAAGTGGGGAGATTCAGGCTGGACGTGAGGAAGAAGTTCTTCCCCATGAGAATGGTGAGAGCCTGGAATGGGTTGCCCAGGGAGGTGGTTGAGGCCCCATCCCTGGAGGTGTTTAAGGCCAGGCTGGATGAGGCTCTGGCCAGCCTGATCTAGTGTGAGGTGTCCCTGCCCATGGCAGGGGGATTGGAACTGGATGATCCTTGTGGTCCCTTCCAACCCTGACTGATTCTATGATTCCATGATTCTATGGACAGTCTGAAATAATGTTTCAAAATCCATCCAGGGTGCATGTGGCCATATCCTGGTCCTTCAGCCAGTGTCCATTACGTTTGTACCAAGTGTGTCACGTGAATGATCAGAAGGATGCCACGCATCGTCAGGTGGGCAGCAACTCAAATGAGAGAAATCGCATGGTAAAACCACACCCAAGTGTAAACATCTCTTCCTTGATCTAGCCTATTATGAAGAAATAAGCCTAAACTGAGGGCCAAAGAACTCTGTTGGTGCAAGCAAGAGCCACAATATGTGAAGAGCCTGCAGAAGTCACACCTTCCTTCTCCTCTTTCCCAATCAGAGAGTTTCCACAGACTGCTTTCTTGTACCTAACAGACCCATGCAGGTCTTATTTGCACTACAGCACTTTTAGCAGATGACAAAGAACTGTTTAAAAGGACAGCAAAGAACAGAATAGTTAGAATGCTTCATGTGAATAATACCATAAGTAAAATAAAACCATTTCAGAGACGTTCACCTCCTTCCATTACAGGAAATTCCTTAGCAATGCCTGGAAAAGTAAATAAAACAAAAACTAGCTACAGAAAAGGGATACAGTATTGTAATTTTACAGATATGACAGATCTGCATTATTGAGGCACTGACAGGAGCTGGGGCAGACTCAGTGGGGGATTTCCCCAGAAAGGGGAAAGAGAGGGGAATGTTCTAATTCAAGAAGATCAGCTTGAATGCACATGTGCTGCACAGGTCACCCTACAGCTCTGCTGTGCTTACCATTCTCAATAAATCCATTGTCTTCACATCAGCAAGGAGTGCAGAATCTTCTGTGCTGGATAGTGGATTTTTTCCTACTTTGTCTGCTGCTTTTAAGGCCAGAAGAGATCAAAAGTACTGTATAACACTAGAAATAATATTTCATCCAGTTACCTCTGTGGAGGGATTATTACTTTGCTAATGCGTTCCTCCTACACTCCATTTACAAACTAAAAAAAAAAAAAACCTTTCTGCCTAAAAGCATATTTGTTTGTTTCCTTTTGATCCCAATTACATGACTTGATCTAATGGAAGATATAATTACCTTCCACAGGCAACATGGAGACACCTTACTTCCCATGTGAGAGTAACTTCAGGAACAATTTCCCACTCTGTTAAAAATAAGTCACTCCTTTCTTCTTTAAGTTTCTTTTATGGCTCTCAGCCTTGCCAGTCCCATATTTTTTTCCTGTTTCCAATTCTGGTTTCTATGCCAGTCCAGAAGAAAGTTGCCAGTGTTATGAACAAATAAGAAATACATCTGAGCACTGTCTCGGAATGAAGGAGACAAAAAAAGCATTACAACCCCAGAATAGAAAGCCAGCTGTTTTGCTGAGCTGTTTCCCTTTGTACCCACGTGTACCATAGCTCCTAAATTGCCCATGCATCCCATCCTTCCTTGCACCTGTCTCAGCTTTCAAACCCAGCACTTCATGCAAAAGATATGCCTAATAGCATATGTGTGAGTGCTGGAAGATAAAGGGGAAAGCTGCCTCTGATTTCAGACTAGGAGGCAGGGTGTCTGCAGACTGCACTTTCCCCGATAAGAACTATCCACTGCTTGGCATACACCGCAGGCTTTGTCATCTTTACCACAGGCTTCCTACAACCAGTCTTGTAAAGCAGTTCAGACAGAGGTCAATGAGCCATTTCCAGGGAGAAAGGAGGAGGATCATGTACAATATCTGTCTAGGGAAACAAATGGGCAGGATGTGGAATAGGTCCCAAGAGAATCCTAATCAAGTCGGTATCAAACAAATTCCCGTATGCTGGAGGAATGTAACACTAAACTCTTTCTGAAGTTAGAAATAGCACAGTTCTTGTCTATTAATGCAAAATTGATAAAGTTATATCCTTGCATGGGTTCTGCTGGGTTTTGGGTTTTTTCCCCCCACACTGCAATATTTGAAGTACTTCTTAAAAATAACAAAATGGGGAAATTATATTCATAGTTTTCTGTTTCAAATATTTATATGTTTCTACAAAAGCAGAGGGAGGAGAGCTGGGATGTACATATACATGCAAAAAAACATCTGGGAACTGAGCAGACCATTGAATGTTGGAAAGTTTGGGCAACCAAAGAGTATGCACACAGATCTGGGCACAAAGAAGAGAAGAATATATCTTTCACAGGCAAAGATGTGTTGGAAGGTGATCAGGCAGCCAGCAAGTAAAGGATGGAGTTGTGTTGTTCAGCAAGCACCTCTCCATGTCAAAGGGAAGCATGTTTGCCAGGTCAGATAGTTGGCACTAGGAGTAAAACAAGAGCAACAAAACCCAGAAAGGAGGTCAAGCTCTGGCTTATGGGGTGGGGAACTTCACTCCTCTCTGCCACACTGTGCAGTACAGCATGCCAGCCCCATATAATGAAACCCTACTGCAACAGCCATTCTTCTCACAACAATTGAATGATGACCTGGCCCTGCAGGGCACAGAACCTAAACCTTCTCTGGAGGAGTCCACAGCTCTCTCTCCACTTGTGTAAAGCAGCTAAAAGTCATCAAAGGTATATCTGCAGTAGGTAGATCCATTGAGAAAATGTCTTGGAAAGTATTTTGCTAGTAGGTATCTGTTACCTTCAGGAGAAGGTTACCTGGAGAAGGAGCACAATCAGTGTTCAGTGGCAAACAAGATGAGTTTAGTTATGTTACACTGAATGTGTGCACAAATGCATGCAGTCTGTGATGCAGTCCAGGCCCAAGGCAAAGAGAGGCATCAGAGGCAAGGTGCAGACATAAAGATATCAAGCAGCAGCAAGAGGCTGTCAGCACCTCAGCAAGGAAAGCTCAAAACAGCTGGTGAAAGAGTCACTTCTTTATCACAATTCAGAACTCCCCAGACATCATCAAGCAAGCAAGCAACATTCTGACTACACCCCAAAAAGATTCCTAGCGATGGCTGACTTTCACTTCTGGAGACAGGTTCTTTGTAACTGTCCTTGATGACATTAGAGAAAGTGCATTCACAAAAATTTTGGTTTGTTGTGCTCCTGGGTGTCATAAAGGCAGTGGCCAATACCTGGAGACTATCATCACAGAAGATGTAAATTTTACTTAAATTTTCTTTTCAGTTTTGGCACTACCTAGAAGTAAAAAATCTAAGCAATGTGTGAAAATATTTCAGGGGAGTTCGTTTTGTCCCTGGAGGTGTTCAAGAGGGGATTGGACGTGGCACTTGGTGACATGGTTTAGTGGTCATGAGGTCTTGGGTTACAGGTTGGACTTTGATGATCCTTGAGGTCTTTTCCAACTTTATTGATTCTGTGAATCTGTGATTCTGTTATACAGATGTTGAACCTTTTGCTTAGGTGAGGTACATAAGGATCTGATCGTTTGTGACAAAAAGCAGGTTCTTTTTCAAAACACAGACCAACTTCCAGCAAAATCAAGCTACTCCAACCAATGCAACATCCATTCTCAATTAAACAAAGTGTGTATTTCATGACAGCATCTGGCAGGTGCAGAATTACAAATGAATACCACATTTGGGTTTGCTGGAAACCTTGTGCATGCCATGAACCAAACTGTTTTGTCAGCTTATTTGCACACAAGATGATTTCCTTACCATGTTGCCCTCAGGACAGCATTTGTGCAGGGAAATCATGTTTCAATCTCCTCTCTCAAACCAAAAAGACACACACACACACAAAAAAAATAGCTATATAGATAGATATTTGTTCTAATCCAGGCAATATTAAAACTGGCACTGATATATTTGGAAAGACAAACAAACAAAGGTGCATGCCAGATAGTATCTAAAAGAAACCACCTTTCCTATTGGGTATCTATTTTTAAGTTGTGATTAAAAGGCACTTCCAGCTCAGCAGCCTGCTGCACAACAAAGGCAGCAAATCTGACAGTGCAGGAACTTGCATATTGTGTAGTGGGAACAGTACATTTCAGCAAGTTTCTGGTCCCAGTGTGAATTGATACTCAATGGAAATAGCTTCTTATTGTCTGGCATGGGCTCTAATGATCCTGTAATCATTTTATTCTCTGACTTTCTGTTATGACTATAGACTTTCTCCCCAGCTTTGTGTGAGACTATTATGCTGATAAGGCACAAGGAATTTTAGTCTAACCAACTTTAATAATCAGGAAAAAAAAATTAGGATTAGTAAAAGTATATGAAGGTGATTATTTAAATTAAAAGCACGGAGATCTCTCCTCACTTGAAATATTTTCTTCTTCCCACAGTACTCTTATCAACACACCTTGCATGAGATCTCTAAATAACATAAATCAACAGGGCTCTAGTGAAGACAGTATCTACTATCCAGAGATTCATCTCTTATTCTACTGCATTTTCACAGTCCTTTTAAGAATGTCAGACTGACACAGGATTTCCTCATTTTAACACACACTTTCTTACTAAGAGGGAGTTACTTATATCTCACTCCATCATTAACTTGGGCCCAGTGGCTGGAAGTTTAGTGTGTTACTGTCACACTTTCATCACAACATGGTGGGGTTGGTTAATTGCATCATGCTCTAAGAGGAAGTGGAGTCCTGTAATGCAGTGCATAGAACAGGTCTGGGTGAGGAGAACCCACACCTGACAGCTGATATAGTTGGTTGGTACCCCTCCCCAGGCTGCTTAGCCATATAAGTCTTACTCCACATTCATGGCCTTCTTGGCCTCAGCAGCAGAGCAAGACACCTCTACCTCTCAGGTGATGATGTCCCCCGTGAACCTTCAGCAAAAAGGACAGCCATGAGTTTGTGCTCAACAGTTTCCATGTGTAGAAGTAAAGCACCCGGAAAGAAAGGACCCAGAAAGAAAAGTCCCTTACCAATATTCCTCCTAAGGGAGCTCCCAGATGCCAGAGCTTGGTGTCTCCTCTCACAGCTATTTTCCTCACTCCCAGCTGTTTATCTGGGGCTCCTCATCACCCCAGCAGTTTGCAAATCCTCATGCAGCAAGAGAGGGCTAAGAGCTGCTTTGTGCCAGTGGTTACAGAGACATAGGAAATACACAACTCCAGCAGAGTCGTTATAACCATTTCATTTGCCAGAGGTGCTCCAGCTGTGCAATGAACTACTGGTGTGCACAAAACAGATTTCCCCTAAAAAGGCAGGCAACAGCTGGGAGACAATTTTAAGATATCTGCCTTGCAATGCAGTGTGATAGAAGTTCATTTGTGTTTTTTAAAAGTTTGGGGTTTGTGGCAATTTTAGGCTATGCCTATAAAAATTTCTCACAGATCTTGTGAGATCTATCACAGATCTATCACAGAAAGTGGTAGAATGTAAATAAATCACCACTGGGTGTAAAAAAAAAAAATAATGATAGTTCTAAACAATCCTGTTGGAGAGTTATCTACCATAAGAATTAATTTGGTAAATAATTTTTCTCTCTTCTCTCTTCTTCACTCTGAGAGATACTAACTTTGTACTTCTGTTTGACCTTGGCTGCATTGTTTTGGCTAAGTTCTAATCTCTCTTTGCTCTTTCACTTGTCCCTTTTTGTCCAAGGGGGCAAGAAGGGGGGCAGGGATGGAGAAACTATTAGCAGCTCCCCTGGTCCTTGGCCAGGGGAGTCCTTGTGCTGTTTATTAATTGTAAATACCTCTAAATAGTGTAAATATTGTACATTTTGTACCTATTAATTGCATTTCTTTATACATTGTAGTTTTGCTTGTAAATACAGCTTTCATTTGCTTCCAGTTGAGCAAATTTAATGTTGGGGGGGAATTTTCAACCCACCACAGTTTTGAAGCTGAGGAGTCTGTTGAAAACCCCAATAGATAAGGATGCAACCCTGCTTTGCTACAAATTAAGGAGGTATGTTCTTTTATTTGTATATGCTTTAGGAAGAACTTTTTAATAGGGCTTGTAGCAACTGGACAAGGGGTAGAGATTTTAAACTGAAAGAGGGTAGATTTAGACTACACAGAAGGAAGAAGTTTTTTATAATGAAGCTGGTGAAACACTGCAACAGGTTGCCCAGAGAGATGGTAGATGCCCCATCCCTGGAAACATTCCAGATCAGGCTGAAGGTGGCTCTGAGCAGCATGATCTGGTTGAAGATGTTGCTGCTCATTGCTGGATGTTTGGGCTAGGTGATCTTTAAAGGTCCCTTCCAAACCAAACTATTCTATGGTTCTATGATTTATACCTAAAGTATGAGACTAGAAGTCAAGAGCCGGGATTATACTGGTTATATGATTACTACTCTCCTAGTTAATATCATGTCTTTTTCATTCCTTCCATGAGGTACACAAAACAGTTCTGACTGCCTTGAATCTCACCAACACAACTGCCATAAGCAAAGGTGGAAACGAAATAAACTCTTGATCACTTTCATGTGGACCCGTGGAGGTTCTTTATTTAGTTTTGCAAACACACTGGGTTAACATTGGATGCTGGTGGGGTTTGGCCAGGTAATGTCTTGCAAGCAGCATCCAAAGGAAAGGAAATCATAGAACAGTCTGAGCTGGAAGGGACCTTCGAAGATCATCTAGTCCGACCCCTCTGCCATGGACAGGCACATCTCTCACTAGATCAGTTTACTTAAAGCCACAATCACCTTGAACCTGCCCAGTGATAGGGCATACACAATCTCTCCAGTAAAGCTGTTCCAGAGTCTCACAACCCTCACTGTAGGAAACATCTTCCTTATGTCCAATCTAAACCTACCATCTTTCAGTTTAAAACCACTGTGTCTTGCTCTGTCACTACAGACCTCAATAAAAAAATCTTTCTCCATCTTTCCTACAAGCCCCCTTGTAGAGGGCTGCAATAAGGACTCCCTGGAGCCTTCACTTGTCCAGGCTAAGATAGATTCAGTTTTGGTCTTGGGCAACTGCAGTCAGAGTTAGAACTGATATTTAACACAAAAGTTAGAAAACAGAGCTCTGAACTTTTTGTACTTGCTCTTCTCTAAGTAGGAAATGTCTTCTTAAGGAGCCATGGGAGGGGAGAGTTTAACATATTCTCCATGAGCCCTGTGGAGTGCAGATAAAATCACATTCATGTCACTGTGTGTTATTGGATTTACTGAGTACTGCTTTTAAATAATTTTACGCTGAAATAAGTGAGGATCTCATTTGGCTGTGATTTGCATTGTGCCAGCATTAGATACTAGTCTGTGTTAGATCAAAATCAGTGTTGTCACTGAAGTATCCACTCCTTTCATTACTCTGAATGGCATTTTGTCCTGATACATTGAGTCATTGCAGTACAAGCAATAAAAATCAGTAAATACTTCTGGTTTATTTCAGGGTTTAAACAACCCTTCATTCACCCTCTATTCACAGAAGGACAGGACCAAACAGAACAAATTTGGATTTACTTAGCACAACTGCTCTATTTTCCCTAGAAGGAAACAAAAGGGGCTATTTTGGGGAGAGGAAAGGTGAATAGGATGAGGAGAGGCAGAGAAAGCATCACAGCACAGTGAGATCATGCCCATTTGGGCATCTTCCAAGAAAGAACAGGTCAAGCCATATGAATGTTGTCATCAGGGATGAGGTGAGAGGTGCTAGCAGGCCTTGGACTGAATGGATTGAAAGAGCAGATGTGATGAAGGGGCAGTGGTAGTGCCCCAGCTAGAACAGAAATGAGACTGATCTGTACTTGCCTGCCATCCAGCAGCATAATTTTTCTGCTTTATATCATTTCTATTGTGCTGCACACACTATAGTTGCCTGGGGAGCCTTGATAGCAAATTAGATTGGCACACACATCTGTTGTCCATAAACTTCCTGGATTTTACAGGTTCCCAGTCTTTGCTAAGGCAACTATCTTGTGTCCACGTAATAGATTGCAACCAGTCACACACCCTGGGGAAAACCAGATCATCACACCAGAGTTTGGATCAAAGAGGAACTGATGTGCCCTCATTGGGCCAAGAATACTGAATGACTGACTCACAGATCAAAGGCTGCTCAGTTCTTAATAGTCACATTAGTGCCTCCTCACAGCAGAGCTAACCCAGAAAACTTCAACTCTCTAAATGATTAGCCTGCTTGTCCAAAAAAATATCTTCTTTCAGTCCCTTGCTCCCCAGTGGTTACTCTAGTCTTAAGGCGCAACAGCCATCAGTCTCTGGATGGAAGACAATGTTCCAAGCACTGCTCTGTCTCCTACAGACCTTGGCTGTTTCTCAAAACAGTGGAACAATATGCTGCCTCTCGAGTGAAAATACAAAACAGCTTGATGTTAGCAACAGTTTGAATAAATACAAAATAGAAAAGGTATAGGAACAGTAAAGCTGTGGAAACGTTTTGCACTTCTCTCAATCAAGCATGTGCCTTGCTCCTCCTCACTTTCTGGAGTTCCCTGTAGGATTCCAGAATCCAGGCTAGCTCACCAGAGACATGCAAAACTTCAGTGCTTTCTACATACTTTGCACAAGATCTTTATCCTGCTCTGTCTTTTCTATGGTGGCTTCATGGTTCAAGGAAAAGGGCATGAGGAGAGTCAGAGAAAAGTCTTACAGCCCATGAGGTCCTTGTGTTATGTTGTTTCCCCACATAACAATTGAGGAGCAGGGGTCAGGTGCCCCAGGAAGCTGAACATGTTGGAATGATTCTGACAAAAAAGTTTCTTGAAAGCCATTTTTCTTTGAAAGCCAAAATGCTTAACAAGATGGGTTCCAGTTTCAGGAAAATCAATACTGGGAAGATGTTGCTAAGGCTTTGACCCAGACTATCAGGTCAGAGGGACTGCAAAAGGGAAGCCATCTTTAAAAATATCTGATCCTGCTAAAAGAGAAAGGAATGTATTCCACAGATCCATTTCGTAAAAGCAGTCTTAAGGATTTGGTTTCCCCTTAGTGCAGAAGAAAAACTTCACAACCTCAGAAGCTCTCACAAAACCTGCAGAAGCTGTTATGAAACACAAATTGCTCCTCAGTCAGCTTTACTTGCAAGTCTTTAAACAGCTGTGAGTTGAAGTTCAGGTTTGCAAAGTTAGGCCAAAATCAGCAAGTGTCTTGCACATTGAGATTTCATGCAATCCATCTAATACATCTAGTTCTTGATTATTTCTCTTGAGAAAACTGAAATGAAAGCACTTAACCCATAACAAATTAGAGCAAGGCATGTAACTCCCACTGCAGCTGTAGTAAATTCCATGTGCAGTGCTGGATTGCAGGACTGTGCCCTGCAATCAGGAAAAGCAGCAGACTTAGTGATTCATGTGTTGGCAAGTATCAAACAAATGGCTACAAACCTTACTAAGCCTATAGTCATGACCAGGAAATCATTTCCACATTGGGAGGACAGACACAGAGCTGAAACAAAAGTTTCAATTGTTTTCAGTGTTAATATTTTTCCTTTTGTTGTTGTTAGGGTTTTTTGTTTGTTCGTTTTCCTTCCTTTTGTTTCAACTCTTACTCTTGTTTGGGGTGTTTAGCTCCTTCTTAAAACTTGTCATAGAATCATAGAATTGTTAGGGTTGGAAGGGACCTCAAAGATCATCTAGTTCAACCTCCCTGACATGGGCAGGGACACCTCACACTAGATCAGGTTGCTCAGAGACACATCCAGCCTGACCTTAAAAACCTCCAGGGATGAGGCTTCCACCATGTCCCTGGACAACCTGTTCCAGTGTCTCACCACCCTCATGGGGAATAATTTCTTCATAACATCTAATCTGAATCTACCCATTTCTAATTTTGTTCCATTCCCCCTAGTCCTATCATTACCTGACACCCTAAAAAGTCCCTCCCCAGCTTTCTTGTAAGCCCCCTTAAGATACTGGAAGGCCACAATAAGGTCTCCTGGGAGCCTTCTCTTCTCCAGACTGAATAGCCCCAACTCTCTGTCTGTCCTCACAGGAGAGGTGCTCCAGCCCTCTGATCATGCTCATGGCCCTTCTCTGGACACATTCCAGCATGTCCAGATCCTTCTTAGGGGCTCCAGAACTGGATGCAGTAGTCCAGGTGGGGTCTCACCCCACTGGAGTGGAGTAGAGGGTCAAAATCACCTGTTTCAACCTCCTGGCCAAGCTTCTCTTGATGCAGCCCAGGATATGATTTGCTTTCTGGGCTGCAAGTGCACACTGGTAGCTCATGTTGAGCTTCTCCTCCACCAACACCCCCAAGCACTTTTCTTCAGGGCTGATCCCAAGCCAGTCACTGCCCAGCCTGTATTGAACAATTGTACCTAATTTAGAGGGTTTCAAGGACAGCAGCTATAACCTCAGTAGCTCAGGAAATTACTTGCAAGGGACAATCAAAATGAAGAAATGTACATTCGACTTTACATCTCAGTTGACTCAGGTACTTTTGGTTTCCATGGAATCTGTAGCCTCTAGCTTGGTTAAGCCTGTTGATTTATGGGTTTGAATGCAACCAGCTTATTTTAAATATGCATGTTGATAGCAGACATTAAGTGAATTACACAGGGCTACAATTTCAAAATATATTACATGATAAAACATACTACAAAGAATGTTTCCTGAATTAGCAAAATCAAAAATGTGATTAAAATCATTTGCTGACACTTATGTAGACTAGCAATCTCAAAGTCCTGTAGCCATGCTTTTATAATGAACTCAAGCTAAAATTTAAGGATGCATTTGGGTGGTGACAGGATACCTATTAAGCACTTGCTATTTCAGATACAAGCCAACCATGCTTAGAAACAAAACTTTATGAAGCATCTCTACTAATTTTTGCAATCATCCATCAAATGTATTATTACAAAATTAATTAAAATGAAAGTCTAGATGGGGATATTAGGCAGGAAAGGCAACCTAAAGGTTCAAAACCAAAATGCAAAGAAGAGAAAAAACAAAATGTAGTGAATTTTTCCTTCTAAATGTCATCCAAGTGTAAAGTATGTTGGTGTCTTTCCAGTATTCAGAACAGGCTCAACTTTATTGTTTGCTAAACCATTAACAGGAAAAACAAACAAACACACACAGACATTTATAAAACTTCTAAGAAATCTGTAGTAAGAGGGGAAAGCAACTTAATTTCTTTTGTCTTTCTAATCTATGTCCCTCTATATTTTCAGATTTCTATATGCTAGAAAAAAAAACTCTATTGTTTAGATGCTTTGATATGGTTCTGCAACCCAAAGGTAACATTGTTTGAATCAAGCTTTGAATTCACCTGTTAGATTCATCTGAAATATTCAGCCCATACTTTGGGGAGGTAGACAATATGGTCCTCAAGCAGTGCAGAGGTGACT